>NC_140487.1:122580214-123285214 GCF_964271855.1 Acomys minous
ATACGAGGGTTTCAGCTGTGCTGGGCTCCATCTCTGTCTTTATGTCAAGGCATAAAGTGACCACTAACTTTTGGTAATGAAGAGCACCAGACACTGTTACTCTTTTTTTTGACTTTGTTACTCTTTAATGCCTACTTACTCACAGTGTGTTCCAAGGCCACTAGCATCATCACCGTCTGGGAACTTCTGAGAAACTCAGAATCTCAGATCCCGCCCCCCATGCCCCCCACCCCCGACCTCAACCACTACCTATGTTTTTAAAAGATTCCCAGTGATTGAGAGACACTGAAATAAGTCAGAAAACTCAAGTTTAAGGTTTAGATCCATGACTTAGCAGGCATGTAAGGCTACTACTGAAGCCTTAGTCCTAACTATGACCAGAAGACAATGTTATATAATTCATTTACATACACATCTACCAAACAGTTGTTGCAAAGATCAAGTAAAATGATAGATGCTAAAGCTCTTTGTAAATGACAAAGCACTGTATGTTTAAATAGGAGGCACTACTGTTAGTAAGTAGTGCTTAATCACACCTTTCTTCCTTGATGTCTCACAGACACATACTACATAATTAAGATAAAACACATCTTTCAAGCCCTAACCATTAAAGCCAAAGCCAAGAGAGCCTCCTAGAGATACTCTCCCTATAACACTGACACCATCTTGTTCCAAACACTTTATTTATTCTTCCAATATATATTTTTGAGACATAATTATAATTTTAAAGATAATAAATTAACTGGTTTAACCCACTGCAAAGCACCAAGTGCTCTGATAAAAGCTGCTTTTGCTTAGTGTCTTGGCTTTCATGGTCCACAATGCAATAGTTCTCCAATGGAACAGAGCATGGCAAAGGCTAAGACGTGTGTTGTATTTCACGTTAAAGGAAGAAGCCAGAGTCCTTCTCCCTGCTTTCGCATTAATGCCTCCTTTTCTTTTTCTTTCTTTCTTTTTTTAAATGATAACTTCCTAAAATATCCATTGTATTCAAATCTCTCTTTGTGGCTCTGAAGTCCTGAAACTTACTCTGTAGACCAGGCTGACCTCAAACTCATAGAGATCCTCCTGCCTCTACTCCCAAGTGCAAGGATTAAAGGTGCACGTCACCACATCCAACACTATGGACCTTCTTACTAACAGGGCTTTGTGGCTGGCCTTAAATATTAAAACCTACCAAGAGCAATTTATTTATTCATGAGTCATTCTTATAAAACCTTGGAAATCAATTACAATCATAAATTGCTAACCCACTGTGGCCGAGATTGTCAACTGACCTTCCAACTGCCTCTCCAAATCCTTTCTCAACCCGGAGCCAACAGAGTCCCTCTCCTGAGATGAGTATGCAGCCCCGCTACACTGGTACCACAAAAGCCACTGAGAACCTTACTGAGATTTCAGACTCCATGCAGGGCAACAGAAAAGGATTAACACATGCAACTGTGCAGCAGCAACACTTTTAGACACAGTTTAACTTAAGAGAAAAGAAAAACAACCTGCCCAGCACAAGAACAACCCCACGTCAGCCTAAGAGCAGAGAATTAGTACTATCAGGTGGCCGGAAACAAAACCAAGGCAAACTCCCACCAAGTTCAATATAAATTACTATGATTTAAATGACCACTGGTGCACATTCAAAAGGCACTACCCAAAGGGCAAAGGTGTCATAAAGCTCTCATTATTTCTTCAAAAAGCTCTTGAATGTGACAGAAGTAAAGATCTAATTTTAAGAAATACAAGGTACAAAACAGTACCTCTATAGATGTTTTCTCAGAATAAGACCGCCAGTTCTTCACTAAGAAAATGTCGGTTAACGTGTGGCGCCAATGAGAGCGTGCTAGAGGTGTGAAAGCAACTGCCCTTCCCACTAGCTGCAGATTCAGGACAGATTCCTACCAGTCTCTGCTGCTCCAGAAGAAGATCAGCTTCCTCCTTCTCCTTTTTGTATAGGATCTCCATTTCCTGCAGTCTAGAAGTAAAACAAACAGAAAAAAAAAAAAAAAGAGTAAGTTATGAAATCACCAGGCTGTTGTGAAAGCCACTACATGTTTCAGAGTGACATACAGGCTGCACAGTTCTTACAAATTACCTCTTCTCCATCTCCTGTTTCATATCAATTCCTTGCTTTTCAAGAAGCTCTCTCTGAGCAAATGTCCAGTCCACTGGCTCAGAGGGGGTCTCAGCGGAGGGAGTCTTCTCCCGCTCAGCTCGTGCTTGTTCAGGGTGGTTAAAACGAAAAACGTGGTTTTTACCCATGATGATACGGTTCCCTAGAACAAAACAGCAATAGGGATAAGAATTCATGTGTTTCACAGTGCTGTGAATAAAATCCAGGACCCTTTATACACTAGCAAATGTGCTTTACCACTCAGCTACAGGCCCAGTTCCAAGGAGTCCATTTTTAATAAATAGTACCTAGTTTATAAAATGTTAATCTTGCCAGGCAAGATAGCATATGCCTGTAATCCTAGCACTCATGAGGCCAAGGCAAAGGGCTTACAATTTTGAGGCCATCCCAGGCTACACAGGGAAAACCTACCTCAAAACAAAAACAAAAACAAAAATTCATTCTCTTTTTTTTTGTTTTGTTTTGTTTTGTTTTTTTGAGACAGGGTTTCTCTGTGTAGCCTTGGCTGTCCTGCACTTGCATTGTAGACCAGACTGACCTGGAACTCACAGGGATCCGCCTGCCTCTGCCTCCCGAGTGCTGGGATTAAAGGCGGCAAAATTTCACTCTCTTAATATAAAAAGACAGCTATGAAGCTGGGTGTGATAGCCCATGCTTTTAATGCCAGCACTCAGGAAAGAGATAAGAAGATCCCTGTGAGGCCTTCCTGGTCTATATAGTGAATTTCAAACCAACCAGGACTACTGAATGAGACTCTGTCTCAAAAACACCAAACAAGCAACAACAAAAGCAAGACAGCTCTGTAGTTCTACAAGAATGCGAATCCTAAGGTAAGTTTAGCCTCTAAGTAAAGAGTCAAAGTCTGAGCTGCTCAAACAAGCATTGCGGATAATGGATAATGTCAGACTCTCAGCCTCACCTGAGCGCAGCTGAACAGGATGAGCCACCCTCTTGCCATTCACATATGTTTCTGAGCGCTCACAGGGCTCTAAAGTCACAATAACTAGGAAAAATACAAACTGATGTTATTATCATCAACTAGTGCAATCAAACAATGAAACGCGGCTCACTATCAGGACTCATGGTAACCGGAATATATCCTTACTAGAACTATTATCAGTATAGAAAGCTATGGCTGTGCTAAAAACATTTAATGAAAATTTACGAGCCTCAGAAGAAAATAGGAAGTACTCATTTTGGTAAAATCTAACATAGCAGCAATCTTAAGTATGATGCACGGATGAAAGCTAACATTTTGGCTGAGAGAGAATCATACATTGAGGAGAAGCTAGTGCCCAGCACGGGATGCCACTAGACAGCTGCTGTCCTGCTAATGAACTGGGCTGGGGTGGGAGCATACACAAAACTGACTTCTTCCCTTTAAGACAAAAATAAACTCTACTGGGCTAATATTAAAGAGTTTTCAAAACTGCTATTATCTATAACAGTTGTTTTTCTCTTACTTTTCTGTTAAGTAGTTAAAATTCAGGAGCAAGCCTAATTGCTTGCACCCTGCTCAGTTCTTGGCAGTAACAAAAGGGCTCTTTTTGCTCATGCTATTCTCATGTTAAGTAACCATGTCTGTCCTTGCATTTACAAACATCCCAGGTTTCTCCATTTTTCAATATTTGATTGACAAAAAGATTCCACTAACAGAGATATGAAATTCCAAATCTTGAGGATTTCTCATACTCGAGAGGAAAAAGCTGCTTGAGAAATTAAAACGCGAAACTCTCACCTTCACCAGTGTTGTTTCTTTCACTCCGAAAGATACAATGCTCTTCTTTAATGTGGGCCCCACTCAGCACTATGTCCTGGCGCCGCTCAGCATCTGCTTGGCCAACCCTGAACACAAGGGAAAGTGTTTCCCAGGGAAACGCAGACACAAAAAGCACTTACAGACAATGAGCTGCTTTCTCCCAAAGAACATCCTTTGAGATAGATAGACATATAAATGCGGCACTTTTTTTTTTTTTAAAACATCAGATGCTTTCAACTACACAAGTAAGCGAATTATCATAATTTTTGGATAATTCCTTGTTATCTAGAAGAAAAGAAACTGCTAAATAACTCAAACAAAGCGAATATACCTTGTAATTCCATCTTTGATATAATAAAGCAGACACTCCGACATTAGTGGGTCTTCATTGAGGTTAACAAGATGTGGAGTCTGAAAAAAGGTTATAATTATCAGTTTGGGGCAAACAGGAGAAAGCTGTAGACTCCCTAGAGTCCCTGAAGTCAGAGGACCAATAAAAGTTCAAGCTGTAACTCTGTAATTAATAGAAGATCTCCTCAGATTAGGCCTCCTCAGATTAGACTAGTACATTCTGTTTAAGAACATAAATTCTAAGCCAGGTGGTAGTGGCATACACCTTTGGTCCCAGAGGAAGAGGCAGGCATATCTCTGTGTGTTTGAAGCCAGCCTCGTCAACAGATCAAGTCCAGGAGAGAAAAACCTTGTCTCAAAAAACAAAAACAAAACAACAACAACAAAAAAAGAAGCGCGTGAGTCCTGCTAGGCATAGTAGCGCATACCTTTGATCTTAGCACTAAGGAGGAAGAGGCAGGTGGATCTCAAGGCCAGCCTTATCTACACAAAGAGTTTCAGGCCAGTCAGGGCTAACCCTGTCTCAAAAAAATAAATTAAGAAATAAAAAAAAATAATGGGGCAAGAGTAAACAAAGCTCAATAGGTATGACAACTGTCAGCTCCTCCAGAAGAGCCAGGTTTGATCCCAAGTACCTATATGGATGCTCACAAGCATCTGCAACACCTGTTCCAGGGGATCTGGACCATGGGGACCAGGCATGCATTTAGCACTCATACACACAGGCAAAACAGGCACATAAAATACAATTTTAAAAAAGAACAACATTAATAACAAAAAGAACATGAGGTCTGAAATAAAGAAAATCTACCTTTTGTTTTTCTTTTTGATTTTTTTAAGACAGGCTGGCCTCAAACTCACAGAGATCCTCTTGCCTCTGCCTCCCGAGTGCCGGGATTAAAAGTGTGAGCCACTATACCTGGCCCACTTTTTCTTTTTTAAATTAAGTGTCTCTGTGGGGGGTGGGGGTGGGGAGGGAAGCACTTGAGCATACTGGGCGTGGTGGCGCACACCTGTAATCCCAGCACTCAGGGAGGCAGAGGCAGGCAGATCGCTGTGAGTTTGAGGCCAGCCTGTCTACAAAGTGAGTCCAGACAGCCAAGGCTATACAGAGAAACCCTGTCTCAAAACAAACAAACAAACAAACAAACAAACCAAAACAAAAAAGAGACATAGAAAATATATGTAAGTTAATTTATGTGGGGACCATAAGAGGGCACTGAATCCTCTAGTTCAATATTCTCAACCTTCCTAGTGCTTTGATCCTTTAACACAGTTTCTCATGTTGTGGTGACTGACTCCAAGCATAAAAGTATTTTCATTGTTATCTCATAACTGTAATCTTGTTACTCTTATGAATCATAATGTAAATATCTGTGTTTTTCTTTCTTTTTTTGTTTGTTTTTGGTTTTGGTTTTTTTTGTTTGTTTGTTTGTTTTTGTTTTTTCGAGACAGGGTTTCTCTGTGTAGCCTTGGCTGTCCTGGACTTGCTCTGTAGACCAGGCTGGCCTCGAACTCACAGCGATCCACCTGCCTCTGCCTCCCGAGTGCTGGGATTAAAGGCACGCACCAGCACGCCTGGCAATATCTGTGTTTTTCATTGGTCTTGGGCGGCCCTGAGAAAGTGTTGTTTGCCCCACAGGAGTCATGCACACACAGGCTGAGAATCGCTGCTTTACCTACAACAGCTGTGAGCTGTCAAGTGTCTGTGTAGGAACCAAACTAGGTCTTCTGAAGAGCGGCAAGTGCTCTTAGCCACTAAGCCAGCTCTAGCACCAAGTTTTTTCTTTAAAACAAACATTTGTGTCTGTGTGTGTGTGTACACACAGGTATCACCAAAGGCGTATGGGAATCAAAGGACAACTTGAGGAAGGTGGTCCTCTTCTTCAGCCTTGTGGGTTCTGGGGTTCAAACTCAGGTTGTCTGGCATAGCACCTTTATGAGATTTATGAAACTAAAACAGACCAATTCTTGGTTAGGTTAGGGATTTAGCTCAGTGGTAGAGTGTTTGCCTAGCAAGCACAAGGCCCTCGGTTTGGTTCTCAGCTATAAATACATACATACATACATACATACATACATACATACATACATACATACAGCCAAGTGGTGGCAAACACCTATAATCCCAGAATTCAGGAGGCAGAGGCAGGTGGATCTCTGAGTTTGAGACAGCCTGGTCTACAGAGTGAGATACAGGAAAGCCAGGGCTACTCAGAGAAACCCTGTCTCGAAAAACGAAACAAACAAAATTAAAAAAAAAAAAACAAAACAAAAACAAAGAAACCAAATAAAACAACAAAACTTAAAACAGATATTCCCATTTTTATTAAAATAGTCATATTCCCACAATTTTCATGGCCCTAGTTGTCATTATTAGTATTTACCTTAATGAAAAGGTTTAATGTTTCTAACAACTAGCAAAATAAACATCTTCTAAAAGTACTCATCTAACAATAATAATCCTGAAAAATCTTAAAAACTATTCTTCTTTGGTAAAAAGGTCCTGCTGGAATGCAAAACTAAGTCACACAATCTTGGGGCTAACACCTACTCAAGATGGTGCCCGCAAATAGGGAAGAATGGAAACAGTCAGATGAGAGGTAAAGAGAAGGGACTGCTGCGGGCTGTGTAAGGGGAATTAAAGAGCCCTCTCCATCTTCACTAGCTCCAAAAGAATCAAAGACCCCCACAGGCAGCATTCTTCTCGTCCCACCCCCCTTTTTTGGTGTTTTAAAACAAGGTTTCTCTGTGTATCCCTGGCTGTCTTGAAACTTTCCCTATATACCAGGCTAGCCTCAAACTGGCTGCTTTTGTCTCCAGAGTGCTAGAATTAAAGTGCGTGCTGCTGCTGCCAACACCCAGCTAATGTGCAGCATTCTTTTTAGTCTTATTAGAAAGAGGAGCCTCAGCAACAATCTTTATTGAGTTCACTGTGTGTTGTGGTATTTCGTTCCCTTTCCTGAGAAAGTCTAGAAAATAAAAGCAAGAAAAACCTTTGAAAGTAGAGCGTTAACTTGTAATTTTATGCTACTTACAATTGTTTGCTTTACTTTAGGTTCCTACTAAATACCATATTATTATTTATTTTATTTTTTTAGTTTTTGGAGACAGGGTTTCTCTATGTAGCCCTGACTGTCCTGGAACTCCTGCTGTAGACCAGGCTAGTCTTGAATTCAGAGATCCAGCTGACTCTGCCTCCCAAGTGCAGTTAACAAGGCCATGTGTTACCATGCTTGGCTAAATACCAAATTGTGTGTGTGTGTGTGTGTGTGTGTGTGTGTGTGTTGGGATTAAAGGTGTGCTCCATCATGCCACGCTTGAGTCACAGTTCTTAACACACATACAACAATCTCATGAAAACTGTAGGGCTGTAGACATAGCCCAGTTGGAGGAGGGTTTACCTCGCACACAATTAGCTCTGAGTTTGATCTCTAGTATCACAAATACGAGGAAGGGTGCCACAGGCCTAAAACACCATTGCTTAAGAGCTGCCGTAAGGAGGTCAGAAGTTCAAGGTCATCATCTGCTACACTGTGAATCTTAAGCTACCTGGGATATATAAGACCCTGTCTCAAAAGAAGAGAAACCTGTAGAGGTATGTCAGAGCACAATCTAAACTCTCACCAAAGCCATAGCTGCTAAATTATCTACCATATAGGTAATATGCATGAATATATAAAGCATTAGGTAAAAAGCAACCCAACTTCACATAAGTATATTAAATTGTTACTGTTTCCAGTGTATACCTCTAAGTCTTTAAATCAATTTCTTCTTTTTTAAAAGATTTATTTTCATGGTGTGTGTGTGTGTGTGTGTGTGTGTGTGTGTGTGTGTGTGTGTATGTGTGTGTGTAAATGAATGCCATGTGTGTATGGGTGCCCACAGAGATCAGAAGAGGGCTTTGGATTCCTTAGAGCTGAAGTTACAGGCTGTTTTTAGGTACCCAACTTGGGTGCCAGAATCAAAAGTAGGGTCCAAGGGGAAAATAGCACATGCTATTAACTGCTGAGCCATCTCTCCACCCCTTTCTTCTTGTTTAAGATCCAGGTTGGCTTTGAGTTTATTATAAAGCAAATGCTGGACTCTGATCTTCCTGTATTAACTGTCCAAGTGCTATGACTGCAGGTGTGTGCTGCCATAGCCAGCTAAACCAATCTTTTCTGTTAAAAATAACATATTAGAATTTGTAGGACAGTTTTGCAACTATGATTTTTCTTAAAGTAACCAAAAGAACCCTCACAAGTATCATGTGAACACTGGTTCACATCGACCAAAACTGCCAACTCATCACTGTCTGCCCTGTACTCCAGCCTAGAACAGAATCTATGCCCTTAGAGACTTGTTCTTAACAGCACGGTACTAGCACATTGAAGCTGGGCCATATATATGGTAGGGTACCACTTACAACTGAGTGCATCAGAACCTTGAAGGAACTTAACAGTGCTGTGACACATATGCTTGGTACATCAATACATGTTCTACTATTGTCATATAAATAAGCACACAAAACAAATATTTAATAATGGTATTCTAGTTTCCAATATTAAGAAGCAACACAAGGTTGGGCAGTGATGACACACGCCTTTAATCCCAGCACTTGGGAGGCAGAGGCAGGTGGATCTTCTTGAGTTTGGGGCCAGCCTGGTCTACAAAGTGAGTCTAGGACATCAAAGGCCACACAGGGAAACCTTGTCTTGGTGGGGGGGTGGGGGGGTGGATGGAAGGCACCAACACAAGTCAAAAAGAAAACATAAGACTTGCTATCAGTCTAACTAAAAAGTCACTAATAGGGGCTAGAGAGATTGCTCAGTAGTTAAGAGCACTGGCTGTTCTTCCAGAGGTCCTGTGTTCCAACCTCAGCAACCATCTATAATGGGATATGATGTACAGGCAACACAGCATATAAATAAATAAACCATTTTTAAAAGTATGCTGAAAATATAGCAGAGGCATCTATCTAGAGAGTAAAACTAGAGCTGCTTTATTAAAGAAATTGCTGCAAGTAATAGCAAGCATGAAACAGTTCTGCTGTTTACAAACATCAGCAGGTGAAAGTGGTTCAGAAGTTACAGAGCAGAGCTGATGACTACTGCCACCAGCTCTAAAATGCTGTGATGACAGACATGTGGCACCCTCCTCAAAATGTTTGGTACTAGAGATCAAGCCCAGGCCTAACTGCATGTTAGGCAGGTACTGGACAGTAAAAAGGAGCATAACATAAGCAAATGGTGCTACAGCTAGGTCAGGGCAATAAGAGGAGCACCGAGAAGATGCTTACATTTACCCAAGGCTAAAAGGTACAGACTCACTGCCCTGGTTTCATCTTTTGTAAACACTACCACCACCTTACCACGAGGCTGCCCTTGTACTGTAAGATGAAAGCAGAAATATCCAAAATGAGGCTAAGGATCTAGACAAAATAAGTCTATCTGAAAGACATTCAATGGCTTACTGAGGCAAACTGTTCTGCTTGAGTTTTACAACACGGTTTCCTACCTTTTTAGGTGAGAAAACGCCAAGTGTCCCTCCATCTTCTCGTATGGCAACTCCCATCTCAGCCAACAAGGCTTCTCTAGAAAAAAACAAACGAACAAACCAACCTCAAATCAGAATGTCAAGCATTACTTTTAAAGGAGCTGGCAAACAAGACAGGCAAAACAAAGACAGCTGGCTGTATGTAAAGCTGGCAAGGGAGGCAGAGGATGACATGCTCATCCCAAAGAACGCTCGCATGCTCACGTGCTGCTCATGCTTAAGGCTGTGCGCCCGACGTGAACAATCAACTTCCCCAGAATCTAAGAACACAATCACAGTAGCGGGGGCCAGCACTCTGGTTCTAACAGTAGTGACGCCACAGATTTAATACAGGGGTAAGTGGAAGGGGGTGGCTTAGGTATATGACATGTAGTCTGTAAATGTGATTTTTCTCAAATGTTACATGCTCCCATGCCGCCCACCATTTTGGTACAGCAATTCTAGGAAGGCTTTTGGTTTTTTTGTTTTGTTGTTTTGTGTGTGTCCCTGATGTTGTGGGGGCAATTTGTGAACTAGATTCTCTTTTCCCACCTTTATGTGGGCTTTAGGGATCACACCCAGGAAATCAGGCTTGGGCGGTAAGCGCACCTGCACATGCTGAGACATCCTGTGTGCCCCAATAGTTCCAGTCTAAAACTTCTAACATACGAAAGAATATCCTTCATTACATTTACTACATCAGAGCTCATTTCATGTCTCCCTCATTTTCATAAAAGGGGAAGGTAAGAACTGACTTAAAAGAAGAAGAAGAAGAAGAAGAAGAAGAAGAAGAAGAAGAAGAAGAAGAAGAAGAAGAAGAAGAAGAAGAAGAAGAAGGCGGCCAGTCATGGTGGTGCACATCTTTAATCCCAGAAAAGCAGAGTCAGTGAGTTTGAGGCCAGCCTGGTCTACAAAGCGAGTCCAGGACAGCCAAGGCTACACAGAGAGACTCTGTCTCAAAAAACCAAAAACCAAACCAAAACAAACAAACAAAAAAAAATTGCAATTATTCCAATAGTATAGGCAGAATAAGAATTTTAAAAGTTTGTATCCTAGACTATACCTTTTACACAAAAGGTTCCAACAAAATAACTCGACAGAGTCAAAACAGCTCTTTGCATATGGATGTTTGCCAAGTGAAATCTACTTTTTACAAATGAAAATCTCCTTTACTTAGTGTGATTTTTCTCAGTCCCAAGCAACATTGAAGTGTGGTAACTATTAAGCACATGACTCCCGAGCCCAGGTTCTCAACCTTCCTGATGCTGCCGCCCTTTAATACAGCTCCTCACGTTGTGGTGACCCCAACTACAAAATTGTTTTTGTTGCTACATCATGATTGCAATTTGCTACTGTTGTGAATCGTAATGTAAGCATCTGATATGCAGGATGTCTCCTATGCCACCCCTGGCCACAGGTTGAGAACCGCTGCCCTAGAGGAGCTTCAAGTACATAGATTTCACTTCAAAGTGCAAATGTGATTGGATACTTCCCAGGTGGATTTATTTGCATTGTGTTTTAGGACAGGGAGGGGGTTCTTTGTTTTTAGTTCTATTTCATCTTTTCTTACTACAAAAGCAACTTAAACTCCCCAGAAAACTAAGTAGCATCCACGATTTGTATCTGCTGACCTCTCCATTCGGATGGCCTCTGTCTTACGAAGCTTCTCTTCCCATGTTTCATTCAGCTCTGCAATGATCTTCTCTGATTCCTAGGGAAGGATGCACAGGTTAAAGCCACAGAGTCACAATTTAACACAGCATGTTCAGCAGGGAAAGCACGGGGACAGGACGAGGAAGACCGACAGTCGCAGCTCTGTCTCTTTTTTGAGAAGGTAAGAATCACACACTTGTTTTTTTATTCTGTTTCATCTTTTCTAACTACAAAAGCAACTCAAACTCAAAATTAAGCCTAAAATTAAGTAAACATCAAACACACAAATCTTCCAACTCCTAATAAAGGCAGGCAAATAGTGAATCTGTGTGTGCACGTGCACAAGACAGAGGATGGGTGATGCTAACACCCCAAAATGGAAGGCACTTTCTTCTCTTTTCAAGTTATGGCTTCAAATTATAATATTTACAATGTTTTAAAAGCTATCGTTTTTAAAAGCTCCAGGGAAAAGCCAGGTGGTGGTGGCGGCACACGCCTTTAGTCCCAGCATACCAGAGCAGAGGCAAGCAGATCTCTGTGGCCAACCTGGTCTACAGACAGAGTTCCAGGACAGACAGGGCTACACAAAGAAACCCTGTGGGGTGGGGTGGGGGTATGGGGCTCCAACAGCTTAGAGAAAATGTTAATTGAATGGCACACTAGCAAAGCTTTAGCGCTAGCTAAGACTGAATAATCATTTATTCTACAATCATTCTATAGGTAAAAAAAAACAAAAACAAAACAAAACTGAAGACCATAAAACACAAATAAGTAATTAACCTAAGCCCATTTTACTCCTTGAGCTGGGCTTCCTGACCTTTCTTTACATTTAGTATTTATTCATTCTTTTTTAAAAGATGTGTTTATTTCTTCTGTATGTACATTGGTGTTTTGCCTGCATGTATGTCTATGTGAGGGTGTCATATCCCCTGGAACTGGAGTTACAGACAGCCATGTGAAGCTGGGAATTGAACCCTGGTCTTCTGGAAGAACAGCTAGTGATCTTAAACACTGAGCCATCTCTCCAGCTCCCCCCCCCCATTTATTCTTTCATATTTATTTACTTATTTATTTATAGTCAGAGTCTCATGCAGCCTCATCTGGCCTTAGACTCATTACTTAGGCACAGATGATGCTGACCCTCCTGGTTCAGCCTGCCAAGTACTGAGACTACAGGTTTGTGCCACTATACCCAGCATTTTATTTCTTCTTGATGATCCAGTAACAAGGCAGAAAATTTGATTGGGGAAATCAAAAACACTTCCACACACAAAAAATAGACAATTGTGGTTTAGGTTTTGACATTTAGAAGGTTAAATGCTTACTCCCTGGAACACTCCTTGAAGCCATCAGGTAGGTAAGGTTTTCTTGTACTAAACAGCATACTTCCTGACTGAGGACCAAGTGTGGGGCTGTCAGACTGCTTATCTGCCCTGCCTGCTTCTGTGATGGATGCTTATAGACATTTATAGGCTAGGTCCGGGCAATGGTACTCACAGTACTGACTCTGATGCCAGTCTAGAAACATCAGAGCCAGCAGCTAGAGCTACATGTTTAAAACTTTACTGAGTAAAAAGACCAAATCATACACACAGGAATTTAAAGAAAAATTATATACCATTATCCTTTTTTCTTTTCTTTCTTTTTTTTTTTGCCAGAAAAGTTTACAGAGGAATCAAGATATTAGCATTACATGTGGAAACAGGCTATTCAACAGAGAAAGAAGGAGCAGCACCTACATAAAAGCAATATACGAACAAACACTGGTCTTAAGTTAAAAATACAGAGAAGCAAAGGCAAATGAACCATTAGAAAGATGAATTAACCTCCCTGGTTGCTGCTTTCCATCACAGTATTTCCCTCTTGCAGTGTCATGCCTTAGGAATGCAGCTCCTAAGACTTTCTCAAGCGTTTATATTGTACAACTGCTGCCCCACACTCTGCACGAAAGATGTTTTCCACTTGCATCATTAAAATGTAGGTCTGTCCAAAAGGAATTCTCGCCATTCACAAAATAAAAGCAGAAACAAGGCACTTATGCTTCAGTGAACTACCGCATGACACTGAACACAAAGCTGTAAAGAAGTCATTTGCACTCTAGAATAAAGCTAAGGAAAGAAATATTTTACTTATGTTGCTTCAAGAAAAATTAAGAGAGCACTTTGTTTGCTGATTAAAGTATTACAGCTTTGTTTTCATAAGATATGGGCAGTTGGGGGCTGGGGGAGAGTTCTTTGAATAACAACAGCACTACTCCCCTAAAAGCCATTTGGAAGACACCAGGTGACCTGATTCTTTAAAAACCTAGTTACTGTCTTGACTCCTAACATGTAGCATTACTTTCAGTTGGTTCTAGCTAGCAACCAGAAAAGAAAATTTTTCCCTTTACACCAGAGTGGGGAAAGGTAATCTCATTTGTGCAGGAAGGCACAATATAAAAATAACTAAGGTTCAAACTCCCTAAAGGAAGTAAGTATTTGATATAAAATAATAAAAGGGAATTTTTACTTTGTCCTGCTGGCAACATGGTCACTGACCCCGACTTATGAAGAAAAATTTGTGAGTAAACACACCTTCCCCCACAGGACATAATACAGTCTGTAGGACAGCTTCCTTCCGAGTCAATTTTACAACAGCAGAGATTACCCTGAACCTTGCAAGCCATAATAGAAAGATTTTTCCTTCCTTTTCTTTTGCCAGGAATTTTAGATTCCACTGACTTTCTGAATCAAAACACAAAAGCATTGCTTTTACTTTGGAATCACCCTTTTTTTTTCTTTTTTAAGTAAAATGTCAAGGGAAAGGATGTGATAACAAGAAAGAATTCTGAGGCCCACTCATATAAAGTCTGTTACAGCCTCCCCTGAAAGCATCTGACCCTGACTCACTGGGTTCCGTAGTGAGGACGCTCACCAAGCCCGCTGCCTGCCTTCCTTTCCTCCTTACCTTTACCTATTAGAGCGCTGCTGAGCTCAGTAGTCTCTGCATGGGCAACAACTGGTACTGCGGATACTGAGTGATGGCGAAGAGGATGCCTGACTGGTAGCCTGTGACTTCCCATATTCTAAGTGAGTGTTCCCTGCCCTGGGACTCTTGAACACAAAGGCCAAAAGGTAGAGAGAAACAATATCCCTGGTAACAAGAAGGAAAAGAGAAAACACAATGTTCCTAAGGTGGTCTGATGGCTGGCAGCGCAGATGACACCTGTCTGCTCTCACTGTAGCCACTGAAGGAAGAGGACAGCACTGCTCCTGATTTTCACATAGAGACAAGACACAAGTAGATACAGCCAGCAACAGACTGAAAGAACTCCATCTGCAGAGCCGGGAGCCAGGCATAATGTGACAGTTAATCAACCTAAGTGCATTTAAAATTAGATACATTCTGACTGTGTCTGAGAGAGCACTGCCAGAGAAGCTGAACAAAGAGAGAAGACCCACCATGAACAAATGTGGTAGCAACTAACCTACGAGCTGGGGTCCCAGACTGAAGAAAGAGGAGGAAGGAGAAAGCAGCTGAGTACTGGCATTCTCATTTCTGTTTCCTGACCTGCAAAGATGTGAACCGGCGCCTCATCCTCCTCCAGCCATGCCTGCTCTTTAGACTAACCTCAAACCATGAGATTAAAGAAACGCTCCCTTAAGTTGCTTCTTCTCAGGTAATGGGTTCCAACAAGTAATCAGTAGAGTGGGCAATCTGCAAATGTGCAGCACCATGGCCCAGGGACCCCAGCTGCACCAGACAGGAGGAGAAAGCCCTCATCCCCCACAACTGAGGGCTTTGTGAAGAGTTCTAGACGGTATAAACTCATGAAACCTTATAAACCTGGTATCCCTACACAATGTTCAAACTCTCAATTAACTGTATATTAATGTTACTAATAGAAGAATGGCTCTATGGAGAAGTCTATCTTCAATGAAACCAAAATTTCCAACTAGTTATTTCATTTAAAACTAAATTGTCACTACTCTGGAAAGGGTTTCATATTGCCTAGGCTGGCCTTGAACTCACTATGTTGCCAGGATGACCCTTTCTCCATTTTCTGAATACTGGGTTAACAGGCTCATGCCACCATGTCTGGCTTTACAACTAAATTTCTAACAAGCAATTTCACCGTGACTTTTATAAATCACCTCAAAATTAATGGAATCTCTACTCCTCTGCTATTTTGCATGGCTAACGTATGACCCTTCCGTATCTGTCCAAGTCAAACTCAAGCATTCTGATCAAAAGAAATTAACTTAAATAAAACGAATATTTTCATTCCCAGGTCGCCTCTAGCTGTTAACATCTCCCTGTGCTACGCCAAAATGTCTGTGATGCCCATTTAGTTCCAGTTCTGCCTTTGGGAACGACACAGAACAACACTTTGCATTCAATCGTCACACTTACCTTCAGACGTTCAATGGCTTCCTCCCCTCCAGGTGTTGACATGATCCTCTCTTGAATACTGGTCACAGATGTTAAGCCCACCTGACTACTAAGCGAGCATGAAGATGGAGATGAAGTAAGAGACCCCATGGACGCTGTGGAAAAATTGCCAGGGCGTTGATTCTCAGAGGCTAGCAAGTACCTATGCTTATTGTTCTGAAAATCTTTCAGATCTGGGAGACAGAAAGAAGGGAAGGTAGAAAAGGAGAAGGCGAGGAGCAGAGGAGAAAAAAGACAGGAAGGAACACCAGTGTGAGAAAGGATAGCATCAAAGCACCAAGATTAACACACGCGATAACACAAGGCAAGTTGTAAGACTGTTCTAGATGGCAGTTCTAAAACATGTCGCTCTTTAATATTGATCCTAAGCAGTTAGCCACTTCTGAATTTAGAAAGGAAATGTTTCCAATGTGGGAGGGGATAGCCAGAGCTTCCAAGACGCTCTTCCTAAGCAGGTCAAGTACAGTCCTTCAACTCTTCCTAGTATTCTCAATATTCAATACCTACAGTTTTACTTTTTTTAAAAAACCCTATAGTTTTTAACAGAAAGGGGAAAATGGCAATTAATATCAATAATACTGGTCTGCCATAGTGTTTAATGGAATTCAGACAAAAATATTATAAATGTTAGTTACAACTCTGAGCATTTAGTAGAGTCTCTGCATAGCAGCATTTTAACATGCCAAAAATATATTCTAAATTTTAAAAGTAATTATAGAAATGAGAGATATTTTCAGGAAGAACAGTATGAATTTGGTCATGAATGGTTGTTTCAACAGTAAAGAACAATTAGTGAATTAATACGTTTTAGTATATTTTCAATTTATGTGTCACAGCAAACAAAAACCATTCGATAATTTAGTAAAAACCCTTCTGTGTCTAATGGCACAATTACTAGGCCATTGGTTAAGTCTCCTTCCTAGTATGACAGACAAGTTTTCAAGACATATTTTCACTAAGTCTGAAATACAACTAAAAACTACAGTCTTAAACTTGGTCCTGATAAAAGTCCACCAATAACAAAACTCACTGATTTGGTTTTTTGTACTTCATTTATTAACCATCCTTTCATATGAACTGCAGAGAAAAACCATAGGTACAGTCGTTTTTGTCTTGTTTGTTTGAAGACAGGGTCTTATGCAGCTCAGACTAACTTAACGACCTTAACTGAACTCCTGACTCTCTGGCCTCCCACCCCTGAGTGCCGGTGCTGCTGGGATTACAGGAGTGTGCCACCACATCCGTTTACGTCTCTACATTAATATAAGCTCATTAAGAGTTTTTAAAATTATTATATTTATTTATTTTGTGTGTTCCTGTGTATTCAGGACAGCTTGTGAGAGTGAGTTCTCTCCTTCCACTATGTGGGAATCAGGGATCTAAATCAGGCCCTCAGGCTCGGTAGCAAGCACCTTTCATCCACTGGCCCATCTTGCTGGCCCTCATTTTTAAATTTGAGAAAATCTACATTACTTAAATTCTTATCAAAATTAGGTTTTTGTTAAAGGACATGAGGCAGTAGAAGTAGTTAGGAAAAATAGTCCCTCTCTGGGTTTACTTATCTTTACTATTTACTGAAAACAGTTCTTGAAACCCCTGAAAGCCTATGGTAGTTGCTGCAAGCCAGTTTGAAAACTACCATCTGCAAATGTTGAACATGGGGAAACAAGCAAAGAAGAAGGTCTTAAACAGCTTAAACAGCGAACAGAGAGCAAAAATCATCCATCAGACGATGGCAGCAAGGTGGGAAGGAGGGCTGGGAGAGGATCAGAAGGTCCTGTGGACACATGCAAGCCCTAAAGTAAATTAAAAGCGATCCAAAGGAAAGTGAGGAGTGGCCAGGGCTGCTCTCCTTTGTGGGTACAGATTAAAACTTAGTCATGCACGGTTCTCAGGAAATGCCACAGCGGCTCAGAGAAGAGATAGGCAACAGGCCAGCAGCAGCAGCACCTTGAACACAAAAGCGAGAACAAGAAGGCACCCTCTCCACACCAATATCCTTCAGCTTTGGAGATCTCAGACAGAGCAGTTGCAGGCAAGAGCCACACATGTGTCTGGGCATGCCAGTCCTCTGCGCTTAAGTCAACAGAGTAACGGGTACTACATTTGGGCTCTCCTATGTATTCTCTTGTCTGAAATGGCTTTCTACAGATAAACAAACCAATAGAATTAAAAACTAACTCCCAAACTGAGATCTGACATATCTTGATGAGTTATCTTCAACACATAAGAAACTATTTCCTTGTCAATTCAACATTTATATGAACAATACGGCCTATAATTTTTTTGTAATATACATCTTTATTTAAGCCATATACTTTAGATACATATTTTAAATTTTTAAATAGTAATTTATGAAAGGAGGAAGAATGTCTATCTAATGATCAAGTAAGATAAGGCCCCAAGATAGGGAGAAAACCAATGGAGTGTAAGCACAGGTGAGTGCAAACCCAACACGCACAGAGCTCTTTAATTACAGACAGTTTGGCTAACTAGAAATGATTTTTGTAATTATACAAAGACTCACATTTACAATGCTAATTAAAAAGGAAATTTTCTATTAAATAATTGGATCATAAAAGGAAGCAACTCAAGAGGGGGGAAAAGGTGTTGATGTAGTAATAATTAAAAGCAAGAGCTCTGAATTAAAGTGCCTAACCTAAACATGAGAAACCACAGCACCTCAGAAAACGAACCACTCCTGGCTATGCTAAAAAAGGGATAAAGTTATTCTATGAATAACAGGATTAAAAAGCTGTTTTTATGTTTAAGGCACCTGGAACAGGGCCAGGTATATTATAAACATTCAATAAATGTAAGCTGTTATTATCACTAACCTTATCCATTGTGATTTTGAATTTGATTTAATTATATGGATGGAAACACTGAGCGGAAGACTCAAATTCTACATTTCTCAACCTCAGTGAAGGCATAAACTAAAAATCATTAAGTTACTTTGCTAGATGGAGAAGGGTAGAAACAAGAGAATTGGATTTTATATCACACTCTGTCTGGGATTTCCCTGTTAGGACGGCCGGCATGCAAAGCTCATTGTAAGGCTGACCCAGCAAAGGCAGATTAGCAAGTCAGCGTACTGGAAATAACCAATACATGATATACACACATTTGCCTCCACTTCCAGAGTAATCATCAATCAATGGGTCAACTAAAGGTAAGCAGGAGGGAAAATACAAGAAGGGTCAAAGTTCAGATTGAGTATTGCCATAGAGTGGGAATAGAGTAGCATTTGGGAAGATAAAAAAATGAAAATTCAGTAATATATTATCATTTTCACAAATTATATTAATTAAAATCCAGGTTCTAGTCATACGAACTAAGCTGGAAGAGGGTTTGAAATCTATTAATATTTTAAAGTACACAATATTTTTACATTTAAAATAAAAATATGCTTTGTTAAATGAACTCAGATTATTCTATCTGAATAATCTATCTTACGGCAAGAACTTTTTTTCTAAACTGCTGAAGCTAAAACCAGGGCCTTGCACACGCTAAGCAACAGTGAGCTGCACTGCCACCCACAACTGGAAGGAGCCACATAGAGATGACTAAGGCCTTAAAGGCATGCACTGTAGAGGAACTCTGCGCACCAGTACTTTCTGGAAGGTTAGTTCTTGAACTTTACAGGAATTAGACTTTTCCTCTTCACTTTTCCATAGAGAACAAGGGTCATTCAAAGGTAAATCTTATAGTAGACTTGAATGGTTCTTGAATGTGCATAGTTACTACTACACTAATTCAGGGAAGCAAAAGCTTCCAGAGAATATTTTTATGAAGTAGTTAACTTTTCAGAATGAATTTAACATTAAAAAACAACAACAACAACAGCTCAGTGATTAAGAGCACTGGCTGCTCTTCCAGAGGCCCTGAGTTCAATTCCCAGCAACCACATGGTGGCTCATAACCATCTATGAGATCTAATGCCCTCTTCTGGCCTGCAGGTGTACATGCAGACAGAACACTTTATACATTATAATAAATAAATCTTTAAAAACAAACAAACAAACAAGGGGCTGGAGAGATGGCTCAGAGGTTAAGAGCACCATCTGCTCTTCCAGAGGTCTGGAGTTCACTTCCCAGCAACCACATGGTGGCTCACAACCATCTGTAATGAGATCCAATGCACATGCAGGCAGAATACTGTATAAATAATAAATAAATCCTTTTTTAAAAAACTGGCTATCTGGGCGCATTCTACATAAAGAAAATTTGAGGTTATTTCATTGGCATTTTAAAGAAGAAACAACCTCATAAAACCATTTGTACTACCATTTAGTTTCATCAAGTCTCTAAAATCTAAGCTTACTACTCCTTTGAGACAGGGTCTCACTGTGTAGCTCTAGCTGGACTGCAGCTCACCAGGTAGACCAGGCTGGCCTTGAACTCACCAAGATCAGTCTGCCTCTGCCTCCTGAGTGCCACCACACCCGGCCCTAAGCGTATTTTAAACATAAGAATCTGGAGAGGAAAGTAAGAGTCTGCATGACCCTTAGTTCACTTACTATCAATAATATCCCCCAGGCCCTGAGCACGAAGGAGGTCCTTCAGCCGTGTCACTTCCTCCTTCAACTCCCGCACCAGCTTGGCATTAGGGTCCTCATTGATAACAGCATTGCATTTAATTTGTTTCGCACGATCTGCATATCTGTTTACAGAAAGAAAACACATCCTTGCTATTTCTCAGAGGCTCTACTTCTTCTGGGTAACATGCCATTACCTCTAAGGTTCTTAGACATTTTAAGCACCTTGATAAGTAAATTATTTGTACAAGGCTTCCCAGCACCCTGCAGAGGTGACAAAGACTCAGAAGAACCTACATGATTGGCTAAGATCACAGAGAGGGGCTCAAACCCAGTGTGTCAGCTTATAGAACGTTCTTTTGCCGTATTAAAAATATCTTTAGGAAGCCAGGCGTGGTAGCACACACTTTTAATCCCAGCTCACAAGAGGCAGAGGCAGAGGCAGGTGGATTGCTGTGAGTTCAAGGCCAGCCTGGTCCACAAAGTAACTCCAGGTCAGCCAGGGCTACACAGAGAAACCTTTTTTTTTTTGGTGTGTGTGTGTGTGTGTGTGTGTGTGTGTGTGTGTGTGTGTGTGTGTGTGTGTGTGTGTGTGTGTGTGACTGGAGAAATAGCCCAGCAGTTAAGAGCACTGTCTGCTCTTCCAGTGGTCCTGACTTATACACATAAAATAAATAAAAATCTTAAAAAACATGTATCTTTAATGGGAGAAGGGAAGATAGTTTCAGATTAAAATACTCCACATATCAAAATTTGATGAATACTGTGTTGGTATTTTTTAGTGCTACACATACTGATTACACTGTACTGATTACATGTGCTGATATTTGCATTTCTTTTTACAATCTGAACACATCTGTAGACTATCTGTAGAGAAGAACACTTTTACTAATAGAAATGAATACCAATAAGAAATTTTTATTTCTAAAAGTTATCCAAATATCTCATGCAAGTAATCTGGACATCTCTCCTGTTTTGTTTTGTTTTGTTTTGTTTTGTTTTTTCCTTAAAAAAAAATAAAAAATTAAAAAAGCTCTCATTTACCCCAACAAATCTGAAAGCCACAGAAGTAAACTCTATTATAATAAAAATCATTTTCCATTTACTATGAGAAAAAAAGGATCAAATGATGCCCCTTACAATATAAGAAACTCTATGGCACACAGAACTACTCAGCTACTTAGATCCTAGGAGAGTACCTCAGAGTGCTCAAAGTTTCATCATAGTTGATATCTGCTGGGCTCAGAGCAGCAACCATTGCAGTTCGAGAGTTGCCACCTAAGAAAATAAATTGTAATTACACTCAGTTTTTAGAGGAAAAGTTTTATTTACTGTGTTAAAGCTGACAGCAGTTAGGAAATTTAATAAAAACCAACACGTTTTTCTTTTTACTTTTTTTTTTTTTTTTTTTTGGCAAAGTCTCACGTCGCCATGTTGGTTTGAGCTGGCAATCTTATTACTGCCTTCATTTACTAAGGACTGCAGTTATAGCTATGTGCCACCAAACCTGGAAGCCAGTAACATGCTAAATGTTCCCATGCTATGCACTGCTCCACTCATATTCTGCTTCCTGAATCCCCTGACTTCAGTTCCTGTCTTATACCCCCTTAAAACCACTCTCCCCAGGCATGGCAGCACGTGCCTATACTTCCTTCCCAGGAGGTGGTACCAGGAGTTCAGTGCCAGCCTGGGTTGTACGTGACCCTGTCTTAAACAACCGAGCACTCTAACCAAGATCTCAACCACTCCACCAAAACTGCCCTCAGTAACGGGAAAGTTGATTGATGACTTTTTCTTATTGAGGAGCAAGGAATGAAGAGAAAGACTGAAAGGTCAAAAAACATCAGTAGTAAGGAAGAGTGCTGTGTAGAGTATAGTTGACTATGTAAAATTCAGAGGAATATGTGCTTTTCAGTATGCTGAGAAAGGGGCTGGATAGAAGGCTCAGTGGTTAAGAGTGTTAACTGCTTTTGCAGAAAACGGTGGTCGGTTCCCAGCACCCACGTGGTGGTTTACAACAGCCTGCAACTCCAGGGGATCCAATGCTTTGCAGGCAGCAGACACACATGGTACACACACATACATGTAGGCAAACACTCGAGCACATAAAATACATAAGCCTTGATAGGGGTAGGGGGCTCTTAAGAAGGAACAACATTTTCAAGCAGATGTAGGAAGTGCAGAAGATAGTTACTGTTCCTTAGTGGCTGTCCTGAAGCAAGTGACTCCAACCAGGGAAAACCAACGCAAAAACAGAATAGACAGGCAACACTCAAGTAGTTACTATATGAATATCTAGAGCTGACACCTCTCCAAAACAGACAAGGAATAATGAGGCCCAGAAGACCATCATTAAACAGCTTTCAAGTGACAACTACAAAGTTAGCATGTACTAGTGGTCAACATACCTAGATTTTCTCGAAGGAGCCAAGTAAGTACAGAATCCCTGTAAGGAATAAAATCCGTTTTCTTCTTCTTTTTACTCTATTAAAGAAAAGGGAATAACTTTAGCAACATTATGAGAAAATTCACATAAAAAGCCAGTCTAAGGGTCTGAAGTAAATCAGACTCTAACAGAATTCTATCATGACTGAAATTGTTCTACTCACAGTCCAATTCTTCAAAAGTACATGCAAAACAATTTCTTTTAGCATTTCATTTTTAAATATAACACAAAAAGTCAAGAGAGTGGTAGTACAATGTACATGGTAGACCTATCATGTAGCTTTAATCATATTTTTGCTTGAGTAAACTGCAGACACAAGATCTAAATATTTCAGCAGATATAGTCAGTAAGTTTAACAATGTAATACTACTATCTAATATCCTACCCATGTCCTTAGACTATGCCTTTAAGACATTAAGTTTTTTTAAAACCCAGTATTTAACTTATAAATGCTTCAGGCACATTATCTTTGACAAGGAGTTAAAAAACAGCATAACTAAAACCAGCACTTGACACACCAGATAACAACAAGTTTGGTTCCCAAAGGAGAGAGTAGCTACCATATGTTGTCCTCAACATGTACCACAGAACAGGTCACAACAATGATGAAGAAAATCTTTTCAAACAAAACCCAAAAAGTGGAGAAAACAAACAAATTAAGCATTTGAATACTACCTATTTTATTTTTGGTTGTGAGCCTAGCCTAAACGGCTGAGCCATCCCTCCACAGCCCAATACTAAATATTTTCATATAAATACTGCCTCTACACTGACTTTCTCTTCTATAATTCTTCCCCCCAACTCCTCAAGACTGGGTTTCTCTGTGTAGCCTTGGCTGTCCTGGACTCACTTTGTAGATGATGCTGGCCTCAAACTCACAGAGATCCTCCTGCCTTTGCCTCCCAGAGTGCTGGGATTACAGACGTGTACCACCAAACCTGGCTGACTCCAAAGAAATTTAACTTACTACTCTTCTGAGTGGCTTACAGACCTATTAAGAGTTACTCATACAGATCAGTGCAACAGACATATGACACAATGGAAAAGCTTCCTCAAATTTCTCTTCTGTTCCTTTATTTTTATTCCTTCTCTAAAGTACTTTATGTTCCTTAATTTATTCTGATGCGAAGTTTCATGATTCACAGCTACCCTAAATAATCATTCTAAATTCCAAAGCCTGAGAAAATCTTTTTGAAGGTTCTATTCTAATGTATGCCTTATTTATCCTCTTAAAATGTTAAAACCATAGAGCTAATCATTTAGCTAGTTCAGTGTGACCAATCCCCACCGTACCTTGCTCGTGCAGTTATCCTACAAATGATAGCATTTAAAGGAGAGAAAAGCGACACAAGGTAAGCCTCCAGAACAAATGGAAATCAGAGTAATTTCTAGAGACAGGAAGATATTAAATTCTTTTTAGTGATTTAAATGACCAATTAATCTAAATGTGAACATACAAAACTACCTTGGGTCTTAAATCTAATAATGAAGAGCATGCAAATGTTGGTTTAGCTTTAATGTACCAGTGCGGCAAAAAAGAAAGACATTTTAATCTACATATACAGTGCAGAGGCAATGATGGTCTTTTAATATTACAATGGCAATGAAAAATGAAAATGTTGTTGCTGTCTTCAGGTGGTCGCAAAATGCATTGTTCGCAGAAATGCTGGTGGAAAGAAATTTACTATACTGCCAGTCACATAGAACATATAGTACACACAATTGTGTCCAATACATGGCATTTGGTGATTGAGACTGCATCACTATACTACTTTCCCCACGGTTTTAGTATATTCTTTCCGCTTATTACAGTGACAACATCAACCAATGGTGCATTTCCTTTTTCTTTTTTTTCTCTGTGTAGCCTTGACTGTCCTGGACTCACTTTATAGACCAGGCTGGCCTCGAACTCACAGCGATCCGCCTGCCTCTGCCTCCCGAGTGCTGGGATTAAAGGCGTGCGCCACCACCCGGCTAATGGTGCATTTCTAAGAAGACATTCATCTCACTGACTGATACAGGACTGTATTTGTAAGAATATATATTATTGGCTTCTAAATCAACATCATTCTCCAAAATATTACAAAAATACTGTATTCTAGCATGAGAGACAATCTAGGAAAACCTACAAAAATACATTTGGTTATTAGGAAGTATGAAGTAAGGCTCACAAAAAAATGAATTAAAATTTAGGTCTTCGCTCTAGCTTTACATAGCTATGGTTGTTTTCACTCTACCATCAGCACAAACTCAAATTGTATTATACTCTAGTCCTACCTGAAAAAAATTTAATCCCATAAAAAGGCCAAAGCCAGAACAACATTTAATGAAGCTTACTTATTGAGCAGACGTTTTGTCTTAGAAGGAAACAGAAAACTTACCACCTCCGCCAAGGCCGAAATGACTTTGCCCAAAGTTGTCAGAGACTTATTGATATTCGCACCTTCCTAAAATAAACCCCAAACATGAACATTTACAAAAAGATATTGCTTCAAGGTGAGCATATCTGCGTCATTACAGCGTAACTTCTAAAGCCTCCCGGAGCCTTTGGTCTTTCCTCTGCCTCCCTGGTAGCGTGCCGAGACCCCTCGCCCACCTCCCAATCCTTTCTACCTTCAAGACGCCTCTACTGCAACATCTTACACAACTCACCAACACGAAAGGCCTGACCAGGTCAAGCAATATCTCTGTCAGAGCCCACACTGGTTCTTACATCTGTATTTTGTATACCCCAGTCCAATTACTATCTCTTCCATTGAAACAAATTTTGCCCAATTCTCAAAATACAATACAACCCTCACTCTTGACCATAAATTCTTCCTTAAGCATTTGGTTATCTAATTTATCATTTCATTGATTATTACAGACCAATAATTTTTTTCAAGACAGGGTTTCTCTGTCCTAGACTCTCTTTGTAGACCAGGCTGGCCTTGAACTCACAGCAATCCGCCTGCCTCTGCCTGAGTGTTGGGATTAAAGGCGTGCCCCACCATGCCCGGCCTGAAACTATAGACTAATAACTAGGAATTTTTTCATTAAAATTAAATTTTAAAATTGGGTTTTGGGCTAGTTGTGGTGGCACAAGGCTTTAATCCTAGCACTCCAGAAGCAGAGGCAGGCAGACCTCTGTGAGGCCAGCCTGGTCTACAGGTTGAGTCTAGGACAGCCAGGGCACTGCTAAACAGAAAAACCTTGTTTCGAAAAACCAACAACCAAACAAACAAACAAAAAAAAAAAATTGTACTTTGTAGGTTACAAAGTCTCTGGTGCAATTCCTCCTCTGCAGCATAAGAGCAGTCATAGAGGGTGAGCACAGTTGGTCATGTGCTTGACTCATGCACAAAGCTCCAGGTCCTGTCTCTAGCAGCACGTAAAGGAGATATGGTGGCACGTGCCTATAATCTTAACAGTCAGATAGAGGCAGGAGGATCAGAGTTCAAGTTCATCCGAGCTACATAAAGTTCAAGGCCGGCTTGGACTACATGAGAACCCGTATCCAAATAAAGAAACTAGTAAATGTCACTATAAACAACATATAAATTAAAAGATACAGCTATTTCTCAATAGAATTTTATTTATAACACTAGGCAGTACATAGATTTGGTCCCTAGCCATAGTTTATAGACCCGTGATACAAAACATTGACTAAATCATTTTGCTAAAATAAATACCTTTAATCGAGTTCCTTTGGCACCAGTTGAATCAGCACGTTCACTTCCTGCTAGATCCACCAAGCTGATTTTACTGACCTAAGTAAAGAGCAAGAACATGGAAATTAAAAAATAAGTAAGACAGCTAGGTGTGGTAGCACATGACTGGGACTCCAACACTCAGCAGGTAGAGGCAGAGGATCAGCCATGAACTCAAAGGCAGTATGCTCTACATAGTGGTAATGAACTCAAGACTTAACAACAACAACAACAAAACAGTAACAACAACAAAACAGGAGTAGTCCTTAGACCCAGGAAGCACGGCAGGTGGATTTCTGTGAATTCTAGGCCAGTCTGGTCTCCACACAAGTTCCAGGCTAGCCAGGAATTCATAGTGAGGCTGTGTCTTAACACACACTGACCTCTATCTACATGTACACACGTGTGCATATACACACACATCCATACAAACAAGAAACCTATTAAATTGGCACATGAAACATGAAGCACTGACCAACTAGAGCTGTTATGTACTTCTGGTGGCAATAATTATTTTGAAAACTGATTAGCTGTTTCTTAAGAAGCTAAGTCTGGCTTTAATCCCAGCACTCAGGAAGCAGAGGCAGGCAGATCTTGGTGAGTTCAAGTTGCAGGACAGCCAGGGCTACATAATAGAGAGACCCTGTCTCAAAAGACAGACAAACAGATAACCCAGAATCTAATCTGCCACAAGACTCAATTCTACTCTTGAGTACTCATCAATATAAACGAAAACAAAATAAAACTCAAATTGCCAGCTGTGCATGCTAGGTATAACACTAGGGAAGCTCAAGCAAGAGATCATGAAGCTCAGGGAGCTCGAGGTCAACCTGGAGTAAAGAATAAAACAAGTGTTTTTAAAACAAAAAACAAAAACAAGAAACAAAAGAAATCTCTACACACATGTACACAAATGTTCATAAGACCAGGTGAATCAAGTAATGGAATATCTGTCAGCAATGAAAAGGAACCAACTATTACATAATAACACAAATGAGTATCAAAATCATTAAAGCAAAAAAAATATAGTATTTATCTCATGTACATAAAACTATACTAAATATAAACTAATCTACAGTGACAAAAACCATATTAAGAACTGCGTTAGCCGGGCGTGGTGGCGCACGCCTTTAATCCCAGCACTCGGGAGGCAGAGGCAGGCGGATCGCTGTGAGTTCGAGGCCAGCCTGGTCTACAAAGTGAGTCCAGGACAACCAAGGCTACACAGAGAAACCCTGTCTCAAAAAACCAAAAACAAAACAAAACAAACAAAAAAAGAACTGCGTTAAGGGCCAGGCGAGGGCGCATGCTTTTAATTCTAGTACATGGGAGGCAGAGGCAGGTGGATCTCTGTGAGTTCAAGACCAGGCTGGTCTATAAAGCAAGTCCAGGACATCCAGAGTGGCACAGAGAAACCCTGTCTCATTTAAAAAAAAAAAAAAAAAGAACTGCCTCAATGATGTAGAAGATGAGACAGAGAAGTACCACGTCATGAGGCAACTTTTTAGAGTAAGAGATAGTCTCAGTATATTAATTATTTCACATATGTAAGCATTCGTCAAAAATGGTCAAATTTTATACTTTGAATGTGTGTAGGCTATTATACACCTTTATAATACCTCAATAAAATTGTTCAAAAAATTTTAGGACAGTTTATACAAAATTACCCAGAAGGGGTTATTCAAAAGCTGCTCAATTGCAGAACACTTGTTTAGCATGCAAAAGCTACTGCTTTCAATTAGCTGAAATAAAAAATAGTCACTAAGCACACAGTGATTCTAGCTTTACGAGGCAAAGGCAGAGACTCCTGTCTAAGCACAGCACAGTGATGTAGCACTTATCCAAATGAGTGAAGTCCTATGGTCAATTCTGAGCACCCCATCCCACCCTGACCCCTAAACAAAAAGAATACAGCTGAATGAAACTTAAGATTTTAAGTAGCATCATCATAAATATTTTTAGTTAAGTTTTTTTATTTTTATTAACAGATTCTGAGTGACTACTTGGTGCCAGACACTATTATATGCCCTTAACCTACATTAATACTGAATCCTCTAACAAGCCCCTCAAGTTGTCACAGAAGGAGAAATCAGAGGCATAAGGAGGTTAAGGTAATTTGCTCAGCGTTATGAACTGACAAGTAGCAAAGCCACAACTCAAAAGCATGTAATTTCCTTCCAGTCGCCACAATATTTAACCCCAATAAAATAAGAAATCAGCTGTCCAAGGCTGTTGGGAAGAGCTTGCCTAGCTTGGCGAGCTTCTATCCTCAATACCAGAAAAACAGAACCAGCAGCTACGAAGGAAAACAAGGGGCTGGAGTAGCTCAGGGGTAGCGTCTGCCCTCCATGCCACAGGGGCTGGAGTAGCTCAGGGGTAGCGTCTGCCCTCCATGCCACAGGGGCTGGAGTAGCTCAGGGGTAGCGTCTGCCCACCATGAAACAGGCTCTGAGTTCAATTCTCAGGAGCAAAAGCAAGCAAGGCACTTACTGGGCAATAATAGACTGTGGTCGGGTTGTTGTTCCCAGGAAGGAAGCATAACACGCTTACCTAATCACCACAGACACCAGTGCAATAGCTTTACCAATGAACACTATTGTTGTCCGGTCAAGAAGAAAAAGTATTTTTCCCAACAGAACCACTTAACTGTCTTGCATAAAATAAGAAAACTATTAGACCCAAAGTTTTAAATGTTCTTAACTGTGTTTTCTATCTTTCAGTTTCATTAAAGCTGCATACTGAAAACTGGTGTGGGAATAAATGGTGAGTAGAAATATAAAAACTACCTGCATAAAAAGAACAACACTTATCCTGTCAAAAAAAAAAAAGTGCAGAGGAAAAAAATGCAGAGGGTAGTAGTAAAAAAGGAATTTCTCAAAATTTCTTCACCAAATCTCTTTACAATTCAAGGGATCAAAAGCCGTCCTACCTTTTCGGTGGAAAGGTTAGTCTCGGTATCGTGTTTCTTCTGGGTGAAAACAATGGTGAACACAGCGTGGGAACGGCTGCTTGTCTCATTCATGTTGGTAGCTGCCACCGTCCTAAATAAACCAGAGGTGACCGTTTGACAAGAGAATTCTTCCCCAAGAGTTAGAGGGACAGCAGGCTCTATACACCCAAACCTAACTATCACAGACAATAGCCTTCAGCTTCCTGAGACTAAAGGACTGTCACTTACACAATTGCCCTAGGTGCTGCCTTATTTGTGAGCCCATCAAGTTACCCCACAACTCAAAAGGCACCCTATGGGAATCCCTTTTCATACTCCAGCTATCCTTTTAGGAATCACCAGAGCATTTAATTGTCATTCTACACTAGATGCCCACGTCTTCCAGAATCAGTGACTACCACAGTCTCAATGGACATTACAGCTCACATTTTACCATGACTTCATCAACACCTAAGAGTTAACATAACCAAAGTTCTGACCTGTTTCAACATGTGCCATTTTACTGAAAAGAAGCCTATACCTCTCCAGCATGGGCAAAAACTCTACAATTAAAGCAACTTTCACAGCTACAAATGTCACTTCAATCCTTAACGATGAAAACAAAGGGCCTAAAAATACGACAAAGGACTCAGTCCTTAGTCTATTTGCTACCATACCTGGCTTTGTTCCCAGCATCCATCAGGTCGGCTATGTCAGTGTAGGAAGTGACTGCCAGCTTGGACAGATCCTCCACATAAGGTCCAAGAAGCGGGTGTTCACGCACACGCAAATTACCCTTATTTTTGGGATTCAGCAAATCTCGTACTCTCTCACAGTAAATTTCCATGTAGCTCACCTAGGAACATTTTATTAAAGTAAATAAATCAAAGGATCTGGAAAAGATATATATACTTTTTTCCAAGCTAAGTATAGTGATAAGAACCTTGAAAACTCAAATTCAAGAGGCAGAGACAAAAGGATCATGTATTAAAAGTCAGCCTGGTCTAAATCCTGTCTCATTTTTTAAAAAATATAAAAATATAAAAAGCTGTACAATTATGGGTTAGAACACCATAGCATGGACCCTTCTCCTCTACTAGCAGTATGTGTGGTGGTGCTGCATAGGTCAGAAATAGTCTTTTCTCAAGAAGGAAGAAGCAGGGGCTGGAGAGATGGCTCAGAGGTTAAGAGCACTGACTGCTCTTCCAGAAGTCCTGAGTTCAATTCCCAGCAACCACATGATGACTCACAACCATCTATGATGAGATCTGGTGCCCTCTTCTGGCCTGCAGGTGTACATGCAGGCAAAGCATTGTATACATAACAGAGAGAGAGAGAGAGAGAGAGAGAGAGAGAGAGAGAGAGAGAGAAGCAACAAACAAGCACACATAACAGTTATTATTTGTCTCAGGCAGAAAATATATTTATAGTAGAACTTTATTGGTGGCAGCTCTCTTTTTTGTTTTGTTTTGAAGATTTAGTTATTAAGCCTGGCACAGAGGTACATGTCTGTAATCCCAGCATTCAGGGAGGCAGAGGCAGGCAGATCACTGTGAGTTTGAGGCCAGCCTGGTCTACAGAGTGATTTGAGGATAGCAAAGGCTACACACAGAAACCCTGTCTTGAAAAAACAAAACAAAACAAAGATTTAATTATTTATTTTATACATATGAGTGCACTGTCTGCATGTACACCTACATGCCAGAAAAGGACATCAGATCCCAGTATAGATGGTTGTGAGCCACTATGTGATTGCTGAGAATTGAACTCAGGACCTCTGGAAGAGCAGACAGTGTTCTTAATTGCTGAGCCATCTCTCCAGCCCGCCCCATCTCTTTTGAAGCAGGGTGTTCATAACTAGCTAAACCAGGCCTCAAACTTTCAATCTTCCTGCTTCACCCTCACATGCTGAGATTACAGGAATGTACCATTTTACCCAGCTTTATTGATAGTTTTAAAATGTATTATTACTAGCAATATTGAGACTTAAAGGGAGGTTATTCCAAGAGCCTAGAAATTAATATTTCTATCGGTAATGAAACCAAGGAGCGATATTCAGAGCAGAGAAAACAAGAGAGACCAATGATTAATTCTTTTGTTGTATGTATTTGTGTGGATATGCATGTGAAAGCTAGGGGTAGAGGTAAAGCTCATCTTTGGTGTCCTTTCTCAGATACCACACATCATATTTGGGGTGGGGGGGCAGGGATAGGGTCCCTCACTGGCACGGTCCCTGCCTGCTTGGAGCTGGGATTACACATTCACATGACCATCTTGGCGCGTTTACAGCAGAGGCTCTAAACTGAACTGTCTCCTCAGTCTAATAACTAATTCTTTAAGATTGACCACAGTGTTATTAACTATGGGCAAGGCACCCACTAGAAGGCGTAATGGTTCACCAATTACCATGGCTTACTGAACAATTAGGAAGGCTCAGACAACACACTCCACGGATTCTTGTCCCATCAGCAGGACGCTTCTGTCGTGGTGATGAAGGTGCTGTGCTATAACCTGGTCTGAAGCAGTGTTTGTCTGGTCAGCTCCCTTCCCTCTAACACCTCGCTCATCAAGTCATCAGGATTTCCACAGAAAAACAACATGCTGCTTGTAGAAACGTGAGTAGCTATTCCTCATAGGAGAGTTGTAAACCAGTATGTTGCCTTCATAATCTCAGCCAAATGAACTTGACTCAAGTCTGAACTTGGTCAAAATGTTAAGAATAAGCAACTGTTGAATGCTTTGCCCCAAATGAACAGTGCGTCACCCCATCCAGGGATCGGGGAACATAGTGGAAGAGAGGGCAGAATGATGTAAGAACTGAAGGAAGGGGCACAGTTCCACAGAACACTGGCTTCTGGGCATGACATGCCCACTACACTCGCGAACTCACAAGATCTATGGTGACCTGCACAAGACGGGGACTGTCAACATTCTGAAACGGAAGGGAAGGAGTTCACAAACACCATCTGTAGCATTTAAGTGGCTAGAGGGTAGGGCCCACAAGGCTCCATCTGACCCTGAGGATATAGTTAATGGCTGCTATGGAAAAAGAGACATTTATACGCAGAACAGCTGCTGGTAAGCTGCCCAAGTTTCTGTAAACAACCCCTTCCCATGTTCCCATGGGTAACTCTTAGACTCACTGGGTCACATCCTCCCCCACAAGAAAACACGAAGAAAGGACTAGTAGATCTGGTGGAAAGAAAGAGGATCAGTGATCATGGGAGGAAGAAAAGAAAGGGCAAAGAGTGAATATGACCAAAACACATTATATACATATATGAAAATATACTGAAACATACTGTTATTGTGTGCTAATAAAAGATGTAAGTATAAAATTTTTCACATACATACAATGGAGGTTTTTTAAAAAGGAATTTTCAGATCTTTACTTATTTGTATGCTTGTATATCTGCTAATATATATCCCTGAGTGAAGCTGCTGGAGGAAGCCAGCAGAAGGCATGAGGTCCCCCACAGCTGGAGTTACAGAGTGGCGTGAGCCACTTGGCCAGGTGCTGAGAACGAAACATGGGTCCTGTGGGAGAGCAGCACTCTTCACTGCTGGGCCATCTTTCCAACAATAGTTTTTTTTCTTTTCTTATTTCTGCATGTATATGTGCTGTGAAGGTATGTGTGTATTTGCCTTCGTGTTGAGAATGATTCTCTACTGTTCTTCCACCTATTCACTGAGGCAGGATCTTTCCATCAGACCTAGAGCTCGCGGATAAGGCTGCTCTTGCTAGCTAGCTTCCGTGAGATCCTGCCTCTGTCTCTGTCTTACAGGAGGACCCCACACCTACCAGGCATTTATATGAGTTCTGGGGACCTGAATATGTGAGAACAAGATAAATGCACTGGGAAAGAAAAACAGAACAAAACAAGAGATCAAGAGTGTTGGGGTACGGTCAAGTTCTAATATTAGCTGTAATGGTCAAGGCACCAAGGGGGCAAGACTTGAGCAAGGATTTGAAAAAGGAAGACTGAAATTTAAACAAAAAGGCATGCAGCCAAAGGCCAGGGTGTGTGGTGCAGTGGTACAGCCTAGCTTATACAAAGCCTTAGGTTTAATCTCTAGACTACAAAAAGAAAACTAAAAACAGGGTTGGGGGACAGCAAGATAGCTCAGTGAGTAAAGAAGCTCGCTGCTAAGCCTGACAACCTGAGTTCTGTCCCTGGGTCCAACACGGTGGGAGGAGAAAGGAGAAAAATCAGCTCCTGTAAGGTATCCTTTGACCTTATATGTGACTTGGCACTTGTGTGTGTGTGTGTGTGTGTGTGTGTGTGTGTGTGTGTGTGTGTGTCTTTCACACACACACACACAGAATAAATAAATGAAATATAATTTTTAAAATGTTATATAGTTCCAGGAACATAGCTAAGTAAATAGAGTACTTGCCTAGAATACATAGCCCTAGGCTCAATTCTGAGCGTCAGTAAAGCAGGGATGGTAGCTTACACCTATCATATGCACTAAGGTGGACAAAGGAGGATCAAAGGTCAAAGTCATCTTGGACTACATAGTCTGCCCAGGCAGAAAGGAAATTTTGTCTTTCCCCTCCCAACCCCCCCCCCAAAAAAGCCTACACATGATCAATCAGTACAAGGCTGGGCATGTAGCTCAGTGGTAAAGTGTTAGTGTGCTTGTGTGTTCAATCTTGAGTACTTAAAAAAAAAATCTTTAAATTATGGAAAAAAGCTTTCGCCCTGAGAGGGAAGCCATGCTTCAATAGATGGTCCTACACCCAGGCACATCCTGGTAATGTTAAGTGAACTCAGTGAGGTTAAAATTAAAGAAAAGCACAATAAAAAACAAACACATGAAATGGGAAGGCTACAATGGTGCTGGGGGAAGGGGGGTTGGAAAGGAAACAATGGGAGGAGGAGTTAATCAAAATGTATTATTTAATCAAGGAATTCTCAAACAATTAACAAAAAGATATCCAGAGGAAGAACATTTTAGACAATAGACAGATTGTATATTAAGGCCTTGAGACAGGAATGTTATGGTCTCATTATAGAAACTGAGATAAAAAAAGAGTCAGTACGGCTGGGACAAATAGGTGCAGAAGTGGAAAAAAGAGGTCAGGAAATGTGGCAGGGAACCATAGTGCTGACTAGGGCGTGAAGATGGACCCCAAATGATTTCTGGAAACTCACAAAATGGTATCTTCTCTTATTACCTATAAGTTCAAGAAATCCTTCACCTGATTTTTCTTTCTTTTTTTTTTTCTTTTTTTTTTTTTTTTTTTTAGGGTTTTGTTTTTTTGAGACAGGGTTTCTATGTGTAGCCTTGGCTGTCCTGGATGGCTTTATAGACCAGGCTGGCCTCAAATTCACAGAGATCCACCCCGCCTCTGCCTCTCAAGTGCTGGGATTAAAGGATGCCACTACCGCCTGGCATCCTTCACCTGATTTAAAGAATTGTTATAGGGTGAGACAAGCTAGTTAAAAATTAAAATAAAGCACACTCCCTTTTGGTATATGATAGCCATGAAGCAGAAATTTAAAAAAAAAAATTCAGAAATGTGTGCAACCTTTAATTTTTAATTTAATTTTGTTTGGCTTTTAAAAACAGGGTTTCTCTGTGTAGCCTTGGGTATCCTGGACCTGCTTTGCAACCAGGCTGGCCTTGAACTCACAGCCTGCCTCTGCCTCCCTGATTGCTGGGATTACAGGCATGCACCACCACACGCAGTAGTGCAACCTTAATTAGCAAGCAATTGGAATAAAACAAATAGCAATTGTGTAAGTGCTGTCAAAAGCCACATCACATATCAAAAAGAGAAGAAGAAAGAGGAGGCTAGGCAGTGGTGGCGCCCGCCTTCAGTCCGAGCACTGGGGGAGGCAGAGGCAGGCAGATCACTATCAGTTCAAGGCCAACGTGGCCTTCAGAGAGAGTTCCAAGACAACCACAGCTATACAGAGAAACCTTGTCTTCAAAAAAAAATTTTTTTTCTCCAGAACAATAGGTTCATGTTAAAAAGAGCATTTCCATTACTATGAAACCCGATAGTGTTTTCTTGTGTGTGTGTGTGTGTGTGTGTGTGTGTATGTGTGTGTGTGTGTAAAACAAGTTTCAAAATCACACACTTACTAGCTATATTAAAGAAGAGCGCTCACATCAAGTAAAAAAATTGTGATTCCCACCGAAATGTATAGTGAGTATAGCTGCCTTGCCTTCCAAATATTAAACGGGTACATATAATTTGCAGGACAGTCAACCACATTAATAATCAACAAAAAAATTACATTGTCAGGAGCCACTCATGCAGGACTGGACTTGAGGCAAGCAAGGGAGCTTCCTGGAGGTGGCCCCCCGCTGCAGTTCTGTGCTGGGTGTGTCCTAGTAGGCAAAGTCCCTAGGGAGCTCGTTTCCAGACTGCTTCTAGCTGCTGATTGCCTGTCCATGCTTGTATTTGCTATACCCTTCGTGTGTGTGTGTGTGTGTGTGTGTGTATATGTGTGTGTGTATGTGTGTGTATTATATATATGTACATATTCATATTATATTCATATTATATATATGTACATATTCATATATACACAAAAATGGCAAAGCATAAAAAATACAGGGGTTAGGGATTTAGCTCAGTGATAGAGCGCTTGCCTAGCAAGCGCAAATTCAAGTGGCTTTTTCAGCCCCTCCTGCAGAGTAACTAAATCTGCTGGGAATTCTGTGGTTTTTCACTTGTCACTGACACATCAACTTCTCTAGGATAGAAACAGTTCTGAGACAGACCTATGGCTTTCACTGCAGAGATGGCACCACGAACCCTGGTATGCACCATAAATATAAGCAAGTTAGTTTGAACTTCCCATGAAGCAAGAATATATGGGGCTACCAAGAAACAACTGAATTAAATACAAACCTTAATATCAATATATACAAACTGTTTCATTGTAATTCCTTACACCTTGTCAGCTTATGGCATAAAATACTGCCATTCTAAATTTACTTTGTTTCTTGGAATGATAAAACTATTGTCCTAAACTCACTATAAATTACTTCCAGACCAGCCTGCTTAACATCAAGAGTTCCAGGACAGCCAGAGTTAATAGAGAAACACTATCTTTAATAATAATAATAATAATAATAATAATAATAATAATAATAATAATAATAATAATAATAATGAGGAGGAGGAGGAAGAGAAGAAGAAGAAGAAGAAGAAGAAGAAGAAGAAGAAGAAGAAGAAGAAGAAGAAGAAGCAGCAGCAGCAGCAGCAGCAGCAGCAGCAGCAGCAGCAGCAATGGAGGCCCAGTGAGATGACTCAGCAGAGAAAGGCCCTTCCCACCAAGCCTTACAACCTAAGTTCAATCCTTGGGATCCACATAGTAGGAAAGAATCAGCTCTGGTAACTTCCATTCCTATATTCCTACATCGTGGCATGTGATGGTAGGTAGGTAGGTAGAGAAATAATACAGGAAGGCTGGACATGGTGGTACACACCTTTAATCACTGCACGAAGTGGACAGAGGCAGGCAGATCTTTGTGAGTTTGAGGCCAGCCTGGTCTATATAGTGAGTTCCAGCTACATAGAGACTAGGACTGCACTGAGAGACCCTTTGTCCAAAAGAGAAAAATAGAAAAGAAGAGTAAAGACAGATATACAAAAGTACCTGGTTTCAGTAATAGCTGTACTCACCTCTACAGAGTAAGACATTTCCTCATTACAGTTGTCATTGATCTTCTCAAACAGTTCTTCACACAACTAGAAAAGTAGATGAAGGGACAGCAAATCAGACGCACTGCATCACGCACAGCGCTAGAGGAAGGAATTATTAAGATAGCCTTTCTTTCTCTCTCTCTAAATGTGCATGTCATAAACCTCAAACACAATATTTTAAATAAAAAATTTGTACTCTGTTAAGCTCCTAATTGTTATTCTCATTCAACAATAGAAAACTGCTATTACTTCCTTAGGAAGAAAACTCCATTTATCCAAATCTTACTCTTCACACTGTACGCAAGTAACTAGTAATATATCACTACAGAAAACAACAACAACAACAACAACAACAACAACTGAAAATGAGCACAAACTTATGATCAAAGACGCAGCTGCCGTGGCCTGCATGTGGTAGTACAGGCCACCAATAGTATTTGGAGGCAGAAGCAGGGGGATCTCTGTGAATTCTACGACAGCCTGCTCTACACAGTGAGTTCTAGGACTGCCAGAGCTAACAGTGAAACTCTTTCAAAAGGCATAAAAGCAAGCTAAAAACAAAGACTTAACTGCAACATTATTTGTCACAATCAAAACTTACAGTCTAAAGAGGGTATGGAGGGGATGTGTGACTCAGTTGGTAAAGTGCTGGCCTAGCATGTTCAAAGCCCTGGCTGGATCCCCACAACCCTATAAACCAGGCATAACAGCACACACACAAATTAAAAATCAAGGAATAAAGCCGGGCGTGGTGGCGCACACCTTTACTCCCAGCACTCGGGAGGCAGAGGCAGATGGATCGCTGTGAGTTCGAAGTCAGCCTGGTCTACAAAATGAGTCCAGGACAGCCACAGCTACACAGATACCCTGTCTCAAAAAAAAAAAACCCAAATAAATAAATAAATAAATAAATAAATAAATATCAAAAAGGGGGGGGGGGGAATAGAACTGTAGTTACCTGCATAATACTTTTCTAGAACACATTGTCCTAGGTTCTATCCTTAGGACCAAAAAAAAGGAAAATAAAAATCTATTCTTTAGAGATGATCCATTTAGGAACTTTAAATAAGATAAGACCAACATCTCCTGAGTGTTCAAATACTCAGGGGGGGGGGGGAAGCTCTAAGAAGCTGAGACTACTAAAAGACGGGATAACATGGCAGTGCAGAAACAGCAACATTTTTAGAAAATGTTAACTTTCCCATCTTAAAAATCTATGTACGTACATGTCAATCATTTTTCTAGATAGTAAGTACCTTCAAGGGAAAGAAAAAGGTTGTCTGACTGAGTGCCTTCCACAGCATATTCTCTGAATATATTTTTGCCAAATAAAAGGCAATTTGAGGCCAAAAGTATGGACGCGCACAGATGCTGACATTCAAGCTGCTTTACCTGTGGGATGATGCCTGCCTGGCTTTCTTCTTGCTTCCCCATCATCGTGTAGGATTTCCCAGCACCAGTCTGCCCATAGGCAAAAATACACACATTGTACCCTTCAAAGGCATGTAAGAGCATTTCCTTCCCAATGTCATTGTACACTCGATTCTGCGATGCAAAACAAGGATCTTCAGGCTGTAAAGATTAGGAGGAAAAGTTATAGCATTTTAGTAACATTCTTTCCTATAGTCCACATTTTAAAAAATGTTTGGAGTCAGAATAGTCATTTAGACAATGTTAAACATTTTTAAGAACCTTCTACACATATTTCACTGTAGTAGTTGGAGCTCCAAGATTCTCATAAGTAGAAAATGGGAATAACAGACCAGAGGTCAGGTCCTCAGAGATCAGGTCCTCAGAGATCAGGTCCTCATAGAAAGCTACCTCTTTGAACTCACTGTAAACATTACAGCTGTTTTCACTTTGGTAAAGAGCATTTCCAATTCCTCCCTCAACCCTTTCCTTAATGATTAGGCTTTGTGGATAGTTTGGAATACCTTTCCTCAGAAAACAGGTAAAACTTAGAATATCTACAAAACAGACGCCACAGAAATGAGAGCAAATCAAGTTCAGAAGCAGTCTTTAAACGTCAACAAAATCTGGTTCTCCACGGACTAAAGCTGTCAGGGAAGAATCAAAATACTTGATTAAAGTAACAATTTTATTCTTCAGGTAGTATTCTCTGTGTCAAAAATGAACTCCTGGCCAAGTGCGGTGACACATGCCCATAATCCCAGCACCCGGGAGGCAGAGGCAGGCGGATCGCTGTGAGTTCAAGACCAGCCTGGTCTACAAAGCAAGTCCAGGACAGCCAAGGCTACACAGAGAAACCCTGTCTTGAAAAACCAAAAGGAAGAGGAGGAGGAGAAAGAAGAGGAGGAGAAGGAGGAACAACAACTCATGGCTGGGTGCATTTCATCACTGAGCAGGCAGAGGTAGGGGAATCAGGAAGTAAAGGTCAGCTTCAGCCTCATATAGTGAGTTTAAAGCCAAATGAGACCCTGTCTCATTTTTTTCTTTTAAGTTTTTGTTTTTGTTTTTGAGACAGAATCTCACTACATATCCCTGGCTGGCCTGTAACTCGGAGATCCATCTGCCTCCTGACTGCTGGGTCTAAAGGTGTGTGCCACCACACGAGGGCTTCAAAACAACTGTCTAAAAATTTAAAATTAAAATAAATTCAGTTGGAGAGATGGCTTAGTGGTTAAGAGCACTATCTGCTTTTCCTGAGGTCCTGAGTTCAATTCCCAGCAACCATATAGTGGCTCACAATCATCTATGCTGCGATTGGATGACCTCTTCTGATGTGCAGGCATACAAAGAGACAGAGCACTCATACATTAGATAGATAGATAGATAGATAGATAGATAGATAGATAGATAGATAGATAGGCAGGCAGGCAGGCAGGCAGACTGGCTGGGGATATGGCTCCATGACTAAAGGGCTTATGTGCAAACATGAAGGCCTACACCCATATAAAAGCTGCCCAGAAACCGGGTACAGTAGTACACACCTGTAACCGCAGCACTCAGGAGAGGCAGGTGGATCTCTGTGAGTTTGGGGTCAGCCTGGTCTACAGAGCAAGTCCCAGGACAGCCAGGGCTACACAAAGAAACCCTGTCTACAAAAGAAAAAACAAAAACACACAAACAACAACATCAAAGCTGCTATTACCCTAGCGCTAAGAAGTACCCAAGAGGATCCTAGGGCTCACTGATCAGACAGTCTAAAGGCAGTCAGTGAGCTGCAGCCTCAGAGAAACCCCAGCTCAGTATGGTGGAAAGCAACAGAGAAGAACACCAGACACCAACCTCTAGCCTCCACATGGACCCCTGCACACACACACAAAATACATGAATGAACAAATCAGCATTTTTTTAAAAATGAACTCATGAACTGAGGGTTTATTAGCCAAGTGTTGTGGTTCACGCCTGTAATTTCAGAACTTGAGAAGGTAAGTCAGAAATAACGGCCCCAAGTGTGAAGCTAGCCTAAGGTATACAGTGAGTTCAACAGCAATGTGGACAACAAGAGTGTGTCTCAAAAAAACAACCACGACAAAAAACTTAACACCGCGCGCGCGCGCGCGCGCGTGCACACGCACGCACACACACACACACACACACACACACACACACACACACAGAGAGAGAGAGAGAGAGAGAGGGAGAGAAAGAGATAGGGGGGGGAGGGGGAACTCATCCTTGACCACACTCAGAAAATTAGAATTGGATCTTGGAGCAACTAAGGATAAAAGAGACAGAAAAGAAAACGGGAGGCAGGAGACTCACCGAGGTGTGGGACCAGTAAGAGTAGTCAAAGCTGAAGGACTTTGGTGCTTCCTTTGGGTTCTTTGGGTTAATAATACCTAAAGAATAAAAATATGTGTGTTAAGTCCTTCAATTACAAGTTCATTAGCTTAATATATCATATTATATGTTTAAATCATCCCAAACAGCACATTTATACTCTTGAGTCTTAACAGGAAAATCAAAAAACAAAAGTATCATTCATTGTTTAAGAGTCAATTTATGTTGGGACGCGCGCGCGCACACACACACACACACACACACGCACACATACACAACCATACCACGACGCTCAATGAGTGTTACCAGCATTCAGAACAGACCCTCGTATTTAGCAGGTTTTCAGTAAATCTTCTAAAACTGAATGTTTGTCCTCCCTTGGCAAGTTAGCAGCTAAAACTTGGAAATGAGCTATTTTTATTTCAAAGCACCTGTAAGGTTTGAAATACTTTAACAGATAAGAAATAAAAACTGGGGGCTGGAGAGATGGCTCCGAGGTCAAGAGCACTGGCTTTTTTTCCAATGGTCCTGAGTTCAAGTCCCAGCAACCACATGGTAGTTCACAACCATATATAAATGAGAGCTGGTGCCCTCTTCTGACGTGCAGGCAGAACACTGTATACATAATAAATAAGGAAGTAAATCTTTTGGAAGGAAGGAAGGAAGGAAGGAAGGAAGATTAGAAAGTTAGCCAGTGGTGGTGATGCATGCCTTTAATCCTGCCACCTGGGAGGCAGAGAGAGGCAGATTTCTGTGTAGTCTGGTCTACAGAGCAAGTTCCAGGACAGCTAGACCTATACAGAGAAATCCTGTCTTGTAACCCGCTCCCAAAAAATTTAAAAAAAAAAAAAAAGAAAAGAAAGGTATTATTACATTAACCCAAGCCAATGTGAAACATTCTTTGTGAAGTGCTTGCCATCTACTTCAAAAATGCACTTGGTTGTGAGGCAGCCATGCAAAGTTTATGTTTCTGAAATCCACAGTAGATGACATGTAATGTATTCATAGATGCTTAAGCAGAACCAGAGCACTAATAAACCACAAATCTCACTACACACATTGAGAATGACTTCTCATGAAACACCACCACCACCACCACCACCATCACAGCGTACTGCAGCAACTGACTGAATGCTGCAGCCTAATCCTTCCAAAGCTTTATCATCTCTTATTTCAGATGAGACAGACACTCCCGAACATGTGGTCATAAAACCTGCTCAAATACTGGACATCTCAACCAATTCCTTTTGCTGAGGCAAGGCTACATGCCAAACTATCAGTGAAAACAGGATTAAAAAGTAAATCTGTCTTGGGCAGCTGGTGTGCAGGACACAAATAGCAACAGTTGCTACGGTGCTTAGTTCTCCCTCTCTGGATTCCTCTGGGTACAGCCACAGACTTATGTTCCAACCTCAAATGCTGACAGAGTATTAATAAGGCTCACATTACACAGAATCATGTGACTAGTGAACATAGTTCTAGAAAGAACAGCTCCCTACAAATAAATGGTAATTTAATCAGCCTAACAGAAGAGCACGACATACCAGCCAGCATTTGCTCCACAGTTACTCCAACCCCTAAGCATTTTGTGTTTGGTAACCCTTTTTATCCTCCCAACCACTCAATGGGGCAAATGTTTTCCCATCCCATCTTATAAAGAAACCATCATGGAAAAAGCTCAGTACTCCTTAGGCCACAGAGCTAGCCGGTGACAGATCCAGAATTTGAATTTGTAGACTTGCCACAATTGCCCAAGACAGCATCACGTAAATACTTATTCTTCACATCCAAAGTTTACCAAAGAGACACAGCGTAAACCACAGGCATTCTTTAAAATTATCTTTATTCACTTAAACTTTCCCTGTTTTAATGGACTTTAACAACAAAGTCTTCCAAGAAAACAAAAATTAGAGTCCTACTGCATGAGTCAGAGCTAAAAACTAATAAGCACTCTGAGGTGGAAGGCATGCCCCTGAAGTCAGTCTTTACCACTCCAAAGCATGGTTAAATAAACACTCCTAACATCTAGAAAATTGGCTGTTATCAACCACTCAAGCCATATTTCATCCAGTTACCAGTTCTGTCAGAACATGAAGAAGTACAAATTCTCAGATCCTATCCCTTGATTTGTCATTTCCCTAAGGGGAAAACAGAGACAATCTACATCAGAGGATAGTAAGTTCACACGAAACACTGTCCTCTTCCTCTGCAAGCTTTTCTCCCAGATCTTTGAAGCTTCTGATAGTAACACAACCAACCTGGGTTTCTTGTTTGTCTGTTTGCACAGTGCTAGGGGCTGAAGCCAGACTGAAGCCCTTGTACAGGCTAAGCAAGTATGTTACCACTCTGCTACTTTCACAGCCCCACCCTATTTTGGTTTTGTTTTGTTTTTGGTTTCATTGGGGGGGGGGGGTGTTTGGTTTTTCCAGACAGGGTTTCTCTGTGCAGCCTTGGCTGTCCTGGACTCCCTCTGTAGACCAGGCTGGCCTCGAACTCAGAGATGCACTGCACCTGGCTTCAGAAATATTTAATTTTTCAAAAGTTTTTTATTATAAGTCTTGGGACCTAGCTCAGTGGCTTCCTGGAATATATAAGAGCCTGGGCTCAATCCCCAGCAACACACACAGTATAACTGTCTAATAGCTTACATAAATAACATTAAATCTACCTATATTTGAAATATTTCAGTTCCCAAATGAGAAAATTAAGTAATACAAAAGTCAGCATTGTTACTAGAGTTATCAGGAGCATCAATAAACACAGTAATTCCTACTTCTTTTAAAAAATATTATTTTATGTATATGAATGTTTTGTTTGCATGTCTGTCTGTGCATTTCGCGTATACCTGCCTAGTGCCCTTAAGGCCCAAAGAGGGCATTGGATATCTTGGAACCACAGTTACCAAACGAGTGCCAGGAATTGAGCCCGGATCATCTGGAAGAGCAGCCCGTGCTCTTAAGCACTGGGTCAACTCTCCAGACCCTATGTTCTACTCCTTAAGTTCTGTATCTGCATCTATAGATTTTGTTTGTTTGTTTGTTTTTCGAGACAGGGTTTCTCTGTGTAGCTGTCCTGGACTCACTTTGTAGACCAGGCTGGCCTCGAACTCACAGCGATCCACCTGCCTCCCGAGTGCTGGGATTAAAGGTGTGTACCACCACACCCAGCTTTCAAATTATTTTTTTAAGGTTTTTTTTTTTAACTTGTATGAGAGTTTTGCCCGCATTTATGTTTATGCACCATTTACATGCCTAGTGGCAAAGGGCAAAAGATGAATGTTGGGTGCTTGGAGCTGGAGTTACAGATGGTAGAAACCACCATGTGGGCACTGGAAATTGAACCCAGAGCCTCTGGAAGTGCTCTTAACCACTGAGCCACCTCAGCAGGCATAACCTTTTTTAGATTGGTTTTCAACTCTGTGTGTGTGTGTGTGTGTGTGTGTGTGTGTGTGTGTGTGTGTGTGTATGTTTGTGGGGGTATATAAAATATGAGTTCAGGTACTTGAATCCAGAGAAGGGTATCTAATTCCCTGCAGCTGGAATTACAGGCAGTTGTGAGCCACCCAAAGTAGACGTTAGGAACCAAACTCAAACCTACAGGAACAGTATGTGTTCTTAATCAATGAGCCCTTCCTATACCTCCTTTTTTAGATTTAGGGTTTGCTTTTCTTTTTCCTTTTTTTTTTGGGGGGGGTTGTTTTTGTTTTTTAAGATGGGGTTTCTTTGTGTAATCTTGGCTGTCCTGGAACTCCCTCTGTAGACCAGGCTAGCCTCCAACTCAGAGATCCTATCCTGCCTCTGCTACCTGAGTGCTGGGATTAAAGGCGTGTGCCAATATTGCTCAGAAATTTAGTTTATTTTTAATATTTTATTCTTTATATTTACGTATGTATTACCTTGAATATTAAATTATGTTCTAATTAAAAACATGTACATATGTATATACATACACACTTGGGGAAATGGTGAGGAACGGGTCTCATAGGCTGACCTAAAAGTTGTGTTCCTTTTACCGCCCTCTCCTGAATGGTTGGTTCAGTCTTATTTCAAGCCTGCTTTCTAAGTCCCCCTTTATAAATCTGAAGCAGCTGCAGCAGCTAAGGCCCTTTACTCAGAGCAAAAGGAACAATTTAGCTCTCATTCATCCACTCCAGAAATGTTTCACACCTTTTGCCTTTGAGTTCAAACCCTTAATTCCTCATGCCACAGTCAACACTGATTAGCTTAAGAAGGCCAGAAAAGAGCCCAGGCAGAGGCAGGCGGATCACTGTGAGTTCGAGGCCAGCCTGGTCTACAGAGTGAGTCCAGAACAGCCAAGGCTACACAGAGAAACCCTGTCTCAAAAAACCAAAAAAATAAATAAATAAGTAAAAGAATACAGTGCTCTGCCTGCATGTACACCTGCAAGCCAGAAGAGGGCATCGGATCACATTATAGATGGTTGTGAGCCACCATGCGGTTGCTGGGAATTGAAAACCTCTGGAAGAGCAGACAGTGCTCTTAATCTCTGAGCCATCTCTCCAGCCCAAGTATGTCTTTTTAAAAAGCTAAATCTTTGAGGGCTGGCAAGATGGCTCATCAGGGAAAGATGCTTGCCATCAAGCCTGACAACTGGGTTTGGTCCCTGAGACCCACACACGGGAAGGAGAGAACTGACTCCCTTACCTCCACAGACACACCATGGGGTACGTGTGCATGCATGTGTTTACACTCACACAATAAACTAAATAAAAATTTTAGTCCCTCCTCCTTCTCTCCTCGCCTGCTTTCCAATTTTGTTTCCACAGCATAAACATATAGAAATGTTTTCATTACTGAACCCTAGAAAACAAGGCAGTTAAAACAAGATTTGTATTTAGAACCCTTTTTTATCTCCAGAGTAAATTTGTTTATCTCATATCTCAAAGTCACTAATGTAGTAATTATACAGTTGTCGACAAACTACTAAGACTCGGCCTACAACTATAATTAACATATCAGTGTGGGAGCACTGTAACTTTATATTAACTTTTCTCAAAAGCGTGTTTGGGATTTTTTTCATGGGATTTTCAAAAAGCATGTTTGGGTTTGTTAAAAATCCTACCGATGGACTAGGCATGGTGACTCATGTCTTTAATCATACCACTCAGGAGGCTGAGGCAGGAGGATCATGAGTTTGAAGATATGTAAGACCCTGCCTCAAAAACACAAAACAAAACAAAAACCCCAGGACTATCAGAGTAGCCTCCTCTGCTGAAAGCATCCTATGTGAAAAATTAAGAAAGAAACTGGCACAAAATAACATTATATAAACCATTTATATTTCAAAATCTAAGGCCATAACATTTTAGAGTCTTTTGGCAATATAGTAAAAAGACAGAAAGCATAAAGTAAATTTGAACAAAGCACATATCTATAAAGTGCTTTACTCATTTTAAATAGCAAACTACATCCTTAACATGATAATAAAAAAGCAGCTGTAAGTATATTATAGATGTTCACAATATACTTAATCCCAAAGAGCTAAATATATATATATATATATATATATATATATATATATATATTTATTTATTTATTTATTTATAAAGAAAAAAATCGCCGGGCGTGGTGGCACACGCCTCTAATCCCAGCACTCGGGAGGCAGAGGCAGGCAGATCGCTGTGGGTTCGAGGCCAGCCTGGTCTACAAAGTGAGTCCAGGACAGCCAAGGCTACACAGAGAAACCCTGTCTCAAAAAACCAAAAAAAAAAAAAAAGAAAAGAAAAGAAAGAAAGAAAAAGAAAAATCTAGGAGCGGTAGCACATCTTTAATCTCAGCATTCCAAAGGCAGAGGTCAAGTGAGTTCTTGGACAGCCAGAGCTACATAAAAAGACTCTGTCTTGAAGGGAAAAAAAAGAAGACAGACAAAAATGGGAAGAAAAGAAAATAAACTATAACTCTTCAGTGGAGAGAGAGAGAGAGAAGAGAGCAACTGAGTGGACAGACAGCTCGGCGGTTAGGAGCACTGACTCCTTCCCAGGACTCCAGGCAGATGGCGAGCGCCCAGGTGACAGCTCACAGCCTCCTCTAACTCTAGCTCAGGGGATCTGGCTGACCTCTCCTCGGACTTCCACAGGCACCAGAAGGACATGTGGTGCAGAGACACACATGCAGGCAAATACATGAAATAATAAAATAACATCTACAACATGCTTGTTTTATAGTATTTTCTAAAAGTCTCAAAGCTGGATATGGTGGCTCATGCCTGTAATGCCATCACTCAGGAAGGGTGAGGCCAGCCCGAACCACACAGTGAGATCCTACATGCCCCACCAAGGACAGAAAGCTTCTCAATGAGCAATTCTGATCTTCCTAAGCAAAATTTGAACAATTTTAAAAAGAGATGAAATTGAGGCCAAGGAGATGGCTGAAAGGACTGACTAGCCACATAACCCTGAGAACCTGAGTTTTGATCCCCAGAGTCAACATAAAAAAGTCAGATGTGGGGTTCAACAGATGGTTTGGCAGTTAGGAGCACTTGCTGCTCAATCATGAGGCCCAGAGTTCAGATCCCAGCACCCATGTTGGCAGCTCCCAGAGATATCACTGCTTCTGCCTCAGCAAGCACCATAAACCCAGACACATGCACCCACATAAACAACCCTCAACGGCCAAAGAGCCTGGTAAACACAGTACAACAGCAGAGTCAAGAGAAATGCCTCAACAAAGTGGGAAGCAGAGAACCAACTCAGGAAGACTGTCCTCCAACTGGCACCATGCAGCATGACTTGCTTACTCAGGCATACTCATACACACTAAACAAGCAGATTAAAAACAAAAAACAAACAACAACCAGAGGATAACCACAAGTTTAAGGCTAGCCTCATCTACAAAGCAAGTTCCAGGCCATCTAGAGTCAAATAGCAAGGCACCCCCCCCCAAAAAAAAACAAAAGAATGAAAAAAGGACAAAGAAAAGGTAAGGAAAAAATAAAGCTCTCTGGAAGGTCTAGATCTCATTCAACCTGAGTAGCCCAAAGACTTGAACTGATGCTTGTGCATTCCTCTATTTTATGATTTCACTTAATAAAGAAAAACACAGGGACGGGGGGCTAGAGACATGGCTCAGAGGTTAAGAGCACTGCTTGCTCTTCCAAAGATCCCGAGTTCAATTCCCAGCAACTGCATGGTGGCTCACAACCATCTATAATGAGGTATGGTACATTCTTCTGGTATACTTAATAAATAAATAAATCTTTAAAAAAAAAAAAACAGCTGGGCATGGTGGCGCACGCCTTTAATCCCAGCACTCGGGAGGCAGAGGCAGGCGGATCACTGTGAGTTTGAGGTCAGCCTGGTCTACAAAGGAGTCCAGGACAGCCAAAGCTACACAGAGAGACCCTGTCTCGAAAAACTTTTTAAAAAATCCACAGGGGGCTGGCTAAGGGGGGTTAAGCAAGCATACTGCTCTTCCAGAGGACCCAAGTTCAGGTCCCAGCACCTTAGTTAGTTAGCCTAGGCTAACACAGAGAAACTCTGTCTCAAAAAGCCAAAATAATAATCATCATCATCATCATCATCATCACCATCATCATCATCATCATCATCTTTGCCAGGAGGTGGTAATCCCAGCACTTGGGAGACAGAGGCAAGTGGAGCTCTGAGTTCAAGGCCACTCTGGTCTATGGAGTGAGTATCAAGACAGGCAGGACTAAACAGAGATAAAAAGAAAAACATCAAGTCAATCTTAACCTAAAGTTATATCCAAATTAGACAAAAATATCATTGAACAGGACAGTAAGACAGTAGCTATCTTGACATGTAGAGCACAGATGACTCTTACAAAGACTGAGGGACCCCAGGGACAGACAGCCAAGTTCTAATTCCAAAATAAACGAGAGCCCAGGCAAGGGAGATAATCCCTGCTTGCCTCAATGACTTTAGTGCAATGAGAAAGTTAAGAAAACCAGCTAGAAGATTATTTTGAGGATTGAATGAATTAAAATGTGTAAGTACCTAAATATGACAGCTTATGTGTTTGCTGTTTTTAATTAGAAATCACACTTTCCACACACCAAAAAAAAAAAAAAAAAGTAAAAAGTAGAGGTTTTGTTTTTCACTGCACCTAATTTACCACAAGGTTTTTCACAGTGAAGAAGCTCTCTGGTATCTGGCCAGAACATGTCTGGGGAAACAATAAGTGTAGTTAAATCATTTCCTCATTGTTCTCTGTTCTGCCAAAACAAAGGGCTTCTGAGACCCCCTTCCCTCTCCCCACCACTCATAAAAGATGTCCTTCCTCTGTGCTTTCTAACAGGCATCACACTACTTCAACTACTTTTATCTCTAAAATAAACTAACAACTCTAAAAGCTTCTGCCTGCTGAAAAACAAAACTCCGGTTTCCTGCTCATACCCACATCATGACTAAACAATACCACTGTGAACAGCGTTTCATCTACTATGATGCTCAAGGCTTGGCTGAGCAATAACCAACAGGAAGCAGCAGACAGCTCCACAGCCTGCTGGCTCCCCCTCCATTTCACACCTCACCAGGTTACCAAAAACAATCACAGCACCATGCTATTGGTGTGGATTTTAAAAATGAACTCTAAAATGGAAAGCAAAAAACAAAGACCAGGTTTCCTAGTAGATCTTATTACTAGGAGGGCACGGGCACACACCTTTAATCCTAGCACTCAAAAAGCAGAGGTAGGCAGATATGTTCCAGGCCAGCCTAGTTTACACAGGGGTTGCAGGCCAGCCAAGGCAAAAAGAGATTTCCATGGAGGTCACAAGCAGCTTGGGGATCCCCTAGATCCACAGTATTGAGTGGTGTGAGCACAGGGAAACAAACCTGGTCCTCTGCACCAGCAACAAGTGCTTAAGTGCTGAGCCACCGCCCCAAGCCCCAGCTGTCTCTTGCTTAGCTGTTCTGGCATGAAAACAATTTAAGCAGTTAAAGCAGCTTATATAAAATATAACAAAAATCAGTTCTTGGGCCAGTGAGAGGCATAGGCACTTGCCACCAAGTCTGATGAACCATGTTTGATCCCCAGAACTCACATAGAGGAAAAAAACAACTCCCAAAAGGTGTACTCTTATCTCCATATGTATACTGTGGCACAAATACTAGTGCCCCACACACACACACTAAACACAACAAACAAATAAATGTAATTTTAAAAAGATGCTGCAATTCTTGAGCCAGCAAGGCAGCTCAGCAGGTATGAGCACTTCTTGAGTAAGCCTGATAACCTGAGCGGGAAGCTCCAGAACCCATGTACGGCAGGAAGGACAAAACTGACTCATGTTGTTCTCCACATGTACACCACAGCACAGCACACATGTATCTCACACACACACACACACACACACACACACACACACACACACGGGGGGGGGGGGGGGATGTTTTAATAAATGGATGAATGAAAATACACAGTTCCAAATACACACAAAAAAAGTCCCATCCAAGTTCAGCACAACTATTTTTTACTTTAAATTTATATCCCTGGCTAGCAAATTGTTCAACCAGAAAAAAAAAAAAGCTGAGTGCTGGGCCTGATGAATTCAATCCCTGGAATCCACAAAGTAGAAAGAGAAATGGCTTTCACAAGTCATCCTCTGACATCCACAAAATGCATGCAAGCACCCATAGACATACACACACACAAATAAAATAAATACAAAAGAATTAAACTTAAACTCTGACAAAAAATAACTTTGGTACTAAGATTAACCACAAAAATAATTTTCAAATATCATCCTAGAAGTATACGTCATTCTAGCTGATCCAACAGAAGGTCGGAAAGACACTTGCGACACCTTTTCCCCCTGTTTACTGATTCTGGAAACTGATGCCTACGTCCCACACATGGTAAGCAGTGGCTGTATCATCGAGCTACCTCAAACTCAGCAACTCCATTTAACAAAGGAGGACCCTAAGACTCAAGAGTCGGAAACAAAAGATGACAAAGGAAACACAGACCAAAAGGGCAAAAGGCCAGGCATGGTGGCACACGCCTTTAATCCCAGCACTCGGGCTGGCAGATCGCTGTGAGTTTGAGGCCAGCCTGGTCTACAAAGCGAGTCCAGGACAGTCAAGGCTACACAGAGAGTCCCTGTCTGAAAAACCAAACCAAACCAAAACAAAACAAAACAAAAAACAAACAAACAAACAAAAAAAAAAGGACAAAAGGACAAAAAGACACTAACTACTGAAATCATATAGGCTAAGCGCTCCAAGCACATGGCCTACTTCTGGGTTATCCCACTAGCTCTGCAATCACCACCGTGCTGTGTTTTGTTTTGTGACAGGTTCTCACTATGCAGCTGTGACTGGCCTCACTCATTAAGTCCCCCAGCCTGACTGGAAAATCCTGATCTCCTGCCTCACCCTTTCCTAAGTGTTGGCATTAGAGGTCTAAACCTAGATGAAATCATGGTCTTGAAGAATATTCAAAAAATGGAGAAGCATGTGGGAGGCAGAGGCAGGCAGATCTCTGTGAGTTCGAGGCCAGCCTGGTCTACGAGCGAGTTCCAGGCCAGCCAACTCGACACAGAGAAACCTCCCACCCCTTCCCCTGGCCCCCTCCCCCCACCAAAGGAAGGAAGGAAGGAAGGAAGAAAGAAAGAAAGAAAGAAAGAAAGAAAGAAAGAAAGAAAGAAAGAAAGGGGAAGATACAATGCATACGAAACACAACCTCAGAACTCCTCCAATAGAAGTGAAGAAGATCATCACAGCCAGATTAAAGACTCCTGAAAGAGTAAACTGCTGAGAAATAGATAAACAGGGCTAGCTAGCTGCTCAGTGGGTAAAAGCATGTGCCCTGAAGCCTGATGACCCAAGTTTGATCCATGGAGCACACAAGGTAGAAAGAATGAATCACCTCCCTAAGTTGTCCTTTGGCCTCCACACATACAGATAAATAATATATATGGATAAACACCCACAATATTTATAGAATAATATATATGGATAAATAATCACAATATCTATAAAATATTCTAACACTACCCAGTATTTTCCTAATATAAAGAAAACAATTACAACACTGACAACAATTACTGCTGCAAAAATGACAGTTAAATCGAAAGAACCCTTTTTTGTTTATAGAAGCAGCCAGAAGATACATCATCTCTCTCTCCCACAATGCAGTGCTATAAATAGAACTCCAGAGCAGGAACTTCTAAATAAACACAAGATAGACCACACACGACCAAAACACAGGCTTCAGCACCAATATCCCAACAAATTACATTCATAAAGCCAACTAAACCTTGGAAACAAGGTAGATAAACAGAAACAGAATACAAAAGAAATACTTATTAGTTTACCAAAACCAGTATTATTTTTATCACATACAAATATTTCTCAACATGATATACCCAAGTAATCAAAAACATTAAGACATTTTCAGCAAAATGGAAAGTACCTTATATACTGGACAGAGCGATGCATGCCTCGAACTCTAGCCTTGAGGAGGTGGAACAGACCATCATCCCCTACCACACAGTGAGTTAGAGGGCAGCCTGGGCTACAAGAGACACTGCCTTAAAACTAAAGTAAAGACGGAAAGGAGGGAGGGGGAAGGGGGGAAGGGTTATTCCTGATATCTTGTCTATAAAGGAGAACATAATCTAATCTTTGTGATCCTGAACTTTAACCTAGAAGGAAAAAGCAACATAAATATAGGGGCACAGGGCCAGCAAGATGGCTCCGTGAGCACCAGCGCTTGCCACAGAAGCCTGGGGGCCACAGCTCAACCTCCAGAACCCACAAAAAAGTGAAAGGAAAAAGAATCAAAAGATGAGAGTAAGCTGTCCTCTGACCTCCACACCCACATTTGTTACACACACAAAGAAAGAAAGGAAAGAAGGATAGATAAACAATGTCTGCAAGTAAATAAAGAAATAACGGCTGGAGAGATGGCTCAGAGGTTAAGAGCACTGGCTTCTCTTCCAAAGGTCCTGAGTTCAATTCCCAGCAACCACATGGTGGCAGCTCACAACCATCTGTAATGTGATCTGGTGCCCAATTCTGGCATGCAGGTGTTACATGCAGGCAGAACACTGTATACTACATAAATAAATATTAAAAAGAAAAAAAGGAAGAAAAAAACTGGAAGGACTGAAGAAAGGCCAGAGTGGGAAAAGCCTACCAGAAAGTCAATAACCAACACGTAAGCCTGCATCAAAGACAAGTGGCCTTGAAGATCTCAATCTTTCCCAATCTTGACACTACTGAGAAAATAGAAGGCTACTGACAGTGCAGAACAGGATCTGGACACTCCATTGCTTTTGTGAAACATTTAATCAAGGAGACATATGGCTTTAGAAGTAAAGATTCCCAGCCAGGCTCCCTGGCACACACCTTTAGTCCCAGCACTTGGGAGGCAGAGGCAGGAAGATCTCTGTGAGTTCGAGGCCAGCCTGGTCTACAAAGTGAGTTCAGGACAGCCAAGGCTACACAGACAAACTCTGTCTTGGACCCCCCCCCCAAAAAAAGAAGAAAAAGTAAAGATTCCCATCTCTTAAAAAGAAAGGAGCAAAAATGTGGCAGGAATTTTTCAGAAAGATAGGCTATGGGGGGTAAGACTAGGCTTTGGACAGACATGCCCTAATTTCTGCTGTGCCAATCTCTTTTACATGACTGATTAAGATTAGTTTATAATCGAAAAAAATCATACAAATGAAAAGAGCATTCCTTCCTGCCATATGTAGTGGCTCTCAATTTTAATGTCAACACTCAAGAGACTGAAGTAGAAAAGTCATGGGTATGAGACCAGCCTAGGCTACAGCGTGAGGCCTGTCTCAGAACTGCAAAACAATACAAGCATTCTTTTCTACACCAAACCTCAAATCCCCACACTGGTCATACCCATATTTTCAATCAGTAGACATGGAACATTCTCTTTGCCTGCTGTGATGTGCATTATCTGGTTTAGAAATGCATATCTGTGGATGGGAAAGCTTTTAAAAAAATGTAATGTAAGCAATCAAGAAAAAATACTTAGGGGCTGGAGAGATGGCCCAGAGGTTAAGAGCATTGTCTGTTCTTCCTAAGGTCCTGAGTTCAATTCCCAGCAATCACATGGTGGCTTATAACCATCTACAATGGGTTCTGGTGTGCAGGCACACATTTGGGCAGAATACTGTATAAGTGATAAATAAATAAATCTTAAAAAAAAAAAGAAAAAGAAAAAATACTTCCATTCCACTGAGCTTACGCATTAAAGAATAAAAATTTTAAGATTCTAGGCAAAGGAAGACTGATAAAGAAGCAGATTTATCCAAGAGCAAGACAGAATTCTATAAAAGACAAAGCAAAATACTAAAATTCCACCTTACACCCTGTGAGAAAACCAGCTCTACCTACCTCCTCTTTCAGGGGATGTGTCTCCAACATACACACATAATTAAGCATGAATGTCAATTAAATCATTACTTTTGAACCCATTTTCCTCTTTACTAAATAATTAGATGAACAAAAAAAATGCTTCTAAAGTGGAAGAAACATGGGATATAAATAGTTATTACTGAGCAAAGCCATTTTTCTGTGTTCAGGGTTCTAAAATATTTAAGGCAGTAATATTTGTCATGCCAGAAAATGCTTCCTGAGACCACAGGGCACTTAAATAAAAAGGCTGCTTGTTACTACTAAGCTTTCAAATTTTGCATATTCCCCAAAACAGTCTTTATGCTTTCCTACTTTTTGTAAAAATCATTATAGAACCAACATTCCACACTCCACTTATAGCCCTGTGATCAACAGGCAGGCCAGTCTACCAGCATAGCAGCCTTTTAGTAGAGCACACATAAGCTTATCCTTTTTTTTTTTTTTTTAAACAATGCTACATTTAAAAATGCATGTCCTCAACTGGGTGGTGATAGCACACACCTTTAATCTCAGCATTATGAAGGAAGAGGCAGGCAGATCTCTGAGTTTGAGGCCAGCCTAGTCTACAGAGTGAGTTCCAGAACAGCCAAGGCTACACAGAGAGACCCTGACTCAAAAAAACAAAACAAAACCAACAAACTGCATGTACTCTTTCAACCTGAGACTAGCTTTTTAACTTTTGAGGGATTCTTTGCAAATTTCGTATCATGCACCCTAATCTCGCTCCTCTCCCTGTGCCTTTGTATCTGCCCTCTGCCCTTGCAACCTCCTGCCCAAAACAAAATAAAAAATAAAAATAGAAAAAAGAATCTTGCTGTAGAGCCTGCACTGTGTCAGTTTATCACAAAGTATAGCCTTCTGTCCACACAACTCTACTTGAAAATGTTCACTGTAATGAGTTATTGGTCTGGTTTGAGGCTTCTGGTTTCTGTTTTTTTAATAAGAACACTTGCTGTTCTTGCAGAAGACCCAGGTTTGGATCCCAGCACCCATGTAATGGCTCACAACCACCTCTAACTCCAGTTTCAGGAGATCAAAAACCCTCTTCTGCTCTCCTCAGGCACCGGGTATTACATAGTACACTCACATATACACAGGCACAACACTCAAGAGTCATACACAAATAAGACGTCTTAGCCAAGCATGGTGGCGCACGCCTTTAATCCCAGCACTCGAGAGGCAGGTGGATCACTGTGAGTTTGAGGCTAGCCTGGTCTACAAAGTCTAGGATAGCCAAGGCTATACAGAGAAACCCTGTCTTGAAAAACAAACAAACAAACAAACAAAAAAGACATCTTTTTAAAAAATAGCTTTAATCTATTTATTCCTCAAGCACATCATACACCTGTCTTATTACTGAATTTGCTCTTTCCCAAACCTACATTTACAGTTTTTGTCTTGGGGGGGGGGGGGGGAGGCGGAGAGACAGAGAGAGAGACAGAGAGAGAACACAGCATGTGTATGCATGTATGTAGAGACCAGAGGTCAATCTCAGATGTTATTCCTTAGGAAACCATGACCTCGTTTATTAAGACAGGGCTGTCAGTTGGCCTGGAACCTGCACAGTAGCCTAGGCTGGCCAGCTAGCCAGTGGGCCCCCAGATATCTGCTTGTCCTCAACCTCCCCAGCAATGTAATTACACACTCAGATTCTTAAATCTAGGGAGCACACTCAGGTCCTCATGCTTGCACAGTGACCACTTTACTCACTGAGCTAACACTCAAGCTCTAATTTTTATTAGGCAGGAGGATCTCTTGGATGTTCCAGGCCAGCCTAGTGTACAAAGCAAGTCTATGACAGCCAGGCCTACACACAGAGAAATCCTGTCTCGAAAAAGAAAAAAACAAACAAAAAACAAAGCATGGACTAAAAGATGGTAGTGTCTACTTCTATTTAAAATAATGTTTTGCCTTTAGACCAATATAAAATAATTTAGTAATATAAGTGCTTAAGGTTTTTTTTTTTCTTTTCTCTTTTGTTTGTTTGAGACAGGGTTTCTCTGTGTAGCCTTGGCTATCCTGGAACTCACAGAGATCCATCTGCCTCTGCTTTCCTAATGCTAGGATTAAAGGGGTGCACCACCACACCCAGCAAAATTTCTTTCTTTCTTTCTTTCTTTTAATTTCTATTTTGTTGTTTTGTTTTTTGTTTTTCAGACAGGGTTTCTTTTATAGTCCTGGATGACCTAAACTCACTTTGTAGACCGGGCTGGCCTTCAACTCACAGAGATCCGCCTGCCTCTGCCTCCCAAGTGCTAGGATTAAAGGTGTGTTGTCACCACCACCACCAGGCCAAGAAAATAAGTTTTAAGAACATCTTAGCAAGTTCCAATTGTATTTAATAAAAGAAAGAAAATATTGGGAGGCTTTAAAGTTATATTTTATATCAGAATTTAGCAAAAATTACTGTTTATACCTTTCTTGTCACAGAACCTAAGTCTGATAAGTAAGCACCAACACTTCAGCTATTCAGGCTCTCTCCATTACAAAGAATGAAACAAACAGTCCATAGTTAAGTCCTGCAGCAAACAGTCCTAAGGGGAAGGCATTCAATAGATCACTCTCAATGGCAAAGTGTGAGGACACAGATGTTCATTTCCTCTGATCACAGTGAGGAGAAAGGGAAGGTGAGAGATGCGCGGACGGAAAGCTGCTTGTACTCACTGGTCGAGTTGCCTTGCATCTGAATGATGCACTTGGACTCCTTGCTCGTCTCTCGAGAATTGAAGGGCCTCACTCGAACAGCCACCTTCACTGAGGCTCCCGACATTCTGATGGCCTTATAATGTATATGCAGTCCAGAGATAAAAGTCAAGTCTTCTTTTGAAGTTATGTTCAAGGTTCCTTTAAAAGAGAAACACGGTACACAAGGTCGTCAGAATCAAGGGACACAAGTGCTGACTCAAAGAAGCTACTGTTTCAGTTTATTTCCAAAAGCCTATCCCAACATTCCCAACAGTATTTACCAGACAATAGAAATGGAAATTCCTTTTCCCATCCCATCATCTCTTTTTTGGAATCTAAAGCCTCTAACTGATTAATTAAAAATAACCTGCAAAATAACAGCCATCAATCTTTTGTGTGTCTTCTGGTCAATCTCCAATAAAATATATATTTTTTTTAAATCTGCTTGTCAAATTTCTTTTTTGTTTGGTTTGGTTTGGTTTTTTTTGGAGGGGGAGGGCGGATTTTTGAAACAGGGTTTCTCTGTGTAACAGCCCTGGCTGTCCTGGACTCGGCTTTGCAGACCAGGCTGGCCTGAAACTCAGAGATCCGCCTGCCTCTGCCTCCCAAATGCTGGGATTAAAGGTGTGCGCCACCACACCTAGCCCTCATCAAATTTCTTAAAACTATGTTTCCATCTGAAAACCTTTTATTTGTTTGTCTGGTTTTTGTTTTGTTTTGTTTTTTGGGAGGGGTTGCTGTTTGTTTATTTTCGAGACAGAGTTTCTCTGTGTAGCCCTGCTTGGCCTCAAATTCAGAGATTAGCCTGCCACTGCCAGTGCTGGGATTAAAGCAGGACAAATTTTGGGTCAAAGACCTTATACGTGGGTCCTGAACTAGACAGGGTTTCTCTGTGTAGCTATGGCTGTCCTAGACTCCCTTTGTAGACCACTATAGACCAGGCTGGCCTCGAGATCTGCCTGTCTCTGCCTCCTGAGTGCTGGGATTAAATGTGTGTGCCACCACAGGAGGCTGGGTCCTGAACTTTAAATACAGGAGCTGAGCCAGGCGGTGGTGGAGCACGCCTTTAATCCCAGCACTTGGGAGGCAGAGGGCAGGTGGATCACTGTGAGTTCAAGAAGGTGGGCGGATCACTGTAAGTTCGAGGCCAGCCTGGTCTACAAAGCAAGTCCAGGACAGCCAAGGCTACACAGAGAAACACTGTCTCAAAAAAAACAAAAAACAAAAAACCCCTAAATAAATAAATACAAGAGCTGGGGCTGGAAAGATGACTCAGAGGTTAAGAGCACTGACTGCTCTTTCAGAGGTCCTGAGTTCAATTCCCAGCAACCACATGGTGGCTCACAACCATCTATAATGTGATCTGATGTGCTTGTCTGGCCTGCAAGTGTACACGCAGACAGACAGAGCAATGTATACGTAAATAAATCTTTAAAAATAAATAAATAAATACAGGAGCTGTGTTGAAGATGTATCAGGTGGGGACTGGACCCCATAAAACTCTGCATTTTGATCAGTTTTGGTTTTATGTATCGGTCTCCATCTGTTGTAAAGAGAAGTTTCCTTGATGAAGGGTGAGGACTACACTTATCTGTGGGTATAAGAGGAAATATTTAGGGCTGGAGAGGTGGCTCAGAGGTTAAGAGCACTGACTGCTCTTCCAGAGGTCCTAAGTTCAATTCCCAACAACCACATGGTGGCTCACAACCATCTATACTGAGATCTAGTGTCCTCTTCTGGCCTGCAGGTGTACATGCAGGCAGAGCACTGTATACACTTAAAAAAAAAGAGTAAATATTTAGAATGTAACTAAGGATTATATTGGTTTAGTAAAGTGGCAGTTATAGGTTCTGCCAAGACCTATGACTTCACTAGCCTGAGGTTGGGCTGACTACATTTCTAGTACCAGGCAAGATTTCCTTCTTCGTGTTGTTTTGTGTAGCCCCGGCTGTCCTGGAACTCACAGAAATTTGCCTGCCTCTGCCTTCTGAGTGATGGGATTAAGGCTGGCACGTACCACTACACCATCTTACAGTTTAGCAGGCCCTAAACCCAGTCCCAAGGATGCACCTGTCTCTACCTTCCCAACACCAGAACTTGAAACACATGGCACTCAGGGTTTTTTGTTTTGTTTTGTTTTCGAGACAGGGTTTCTCTGTGTAGCCTTGGCTGTCCTGGACTTGCATTGTAGACCAGGCTGGCCTGGAACTCACAGGGATCCACCTGCCTTTGCCTCCTGAGTGCTGGGATTAAAGGCGTGCACCACTGCCCGGCTTTTGTTTTTTAACATGGGTTTTGGAGATGAAATTCCGTCCCTCAGCACTTTACTGACTGAGCTATTTCTCTAGCCCTAGCTGGTCTGAAACTCATTATGTAGACACAGCTGGCTTCAAACTCACAGAGACTGCCTGTCTCTGCCTCAAACATGCTAGAATTAAAAGCATGTGCCGCCACACCTGGCTACTCTTATTTTCTTTTTTATTTTTTCTTTTCATGAGACAGGGTTTCTCTGTGTAAGCTTGGCTGGCCTCAAACTCACAGTCATCTGCCTTCCTCTGACTCAGTACTGCTGGAAATAAAGGCATGCGCCACCACACCCAGCTTACTCTTATTTTCTTAATAACATCATCACTATTTGACATTTTTCTTTTTGGGGAAGTGTCTTCTTTCACACCAGTTCAGATTGCTTAGAGATTTCCTGTCATATGTATTAGTACCTAGAACAGTATCTGGTTCAAGACCTCGGTATCCATTAAAGGAATGAATTAATGAGCTTTATTTCCCTGGTTGTGGAAAAAAAAGTCCTTGTTAGATTAAGTGATTTTTTTCAAATTATTGCAGTATTTTGATATTAATCTTTTAATACATATGTGCTACAATTTTTTCCAATCTGTTTTTTATTTTATTTTATAGTAACCAAAAGTTCTTAATGTCAAATAGTTTTGTGGCCACATTTATCAAATGAAAGCTTAACTTTCCCAATTAATGTTGCATATGCTATAGTCACTAGGTTAGTACTACACACACACACACACACACACACACACACACACACACACACACAAAGAATGTGGCATTGAGAAAAAAGCTACATATAAAAACATAGCTGAATATGGGTATGGTAGCACATGTCTGTAACTACATACACAACAAGCTAGGCCATGAGGTTTTCTAGTTCAACACCAGCCTAAACTTGATTCAATAAAACGTTGTCTCATAATAAAATTTTTTAAAAGGGCTGAGATATACCTCAATGGTCCTAAATAAACTCACTGGGTAGATGGATGGATGGATGGATGGATGCATGTATGCATGCATAAATACATTCATTCATACATACATACATACATACATACGTACATTCATACATACATACATACATACATACATAGTGAAGGTAGAGGGAAAGAAAAGAAGAAAAAGACCAACGCCATCAATGTTTCAACTCCCCTAGAGCTTTGATATGTAACTATCACTTTAACTCTTATGATATCCAAAACTCAGTTATCTCCCAAATCTGTCAATTCTCCCACCCTCCCCTTCACCCTAGTTTTTGGAAATAAGGTCTCACTGTGTAGCCAAGGCTGGATTTGACCTGTCCATCCTCCTCTGCCTCAACCTCCTAAATGCTGGGTTTCCAGCTCCCCCTTACCTCTCATTCTCACATCCGTACTCTAACCCAAGCCTAGGATTCTCGAAAGAAATGAACTGTTCTTTGGATTCTCAGTTTTGATCCAATAGTCCTTTAGCAGGGTTGTACCAAACAGGACTGAAAAGCAGTAAGCCAAGGATGGCCACAGGCCAGTGTTCAACAGTTTTAAGGCAGGCACCAAGTACTGGGTTTTGTTTGAATGTTTTTACTACATTTTATTTATTTTGTGTGTCAGAGAACAATTTGTGGGAGATGGTTCACTCCATCTACCCTGTGGCTCCTGAGAACGGGACTCGGGTTAAAAGACACCTTTACCTGCTGAACCATCTCCCTCCTCTAAGCCAAAACTCTGTTTCAAGATTAAGCTTCACGCAGAACCCAGAGGAAGATGGAAGCCCTGCTCTATCGCATCCCCTGAGACAGTACCTACAGAGCGGGGACCTCACTGTTTGTCAGCTAGGCTGGCAGGCCTGGGAGCCCCGACAATCCTCCCGTGTCCTCACCCTTCCCTTGCAGCAGCAGTCACTGCGTGTGAGGCCATGACCTTTGGCAGGGCTGCCACGGACCTGAACTCAGGCACTCGGGCTTATGCAGCAGGAGTCCAGCCCCAAACAGGCCAGCCTTCCTAAGCTATGACTTCATGTCACTCTCTTTTCTAAGACTCTAAGACCAAAGGCAAAGATGCAAGTTCTAGCCAAACTCCTTCACTCGCCCACACTCACACACGTTCACAGTTCCTCACTATGACTCCTTACAGTAGACTCGACGACTTCAGAAGCCAATGGTGTTTCCTAAGCATCTACAGCTTCAAACACAGTGAGAACACTGTGGTCACTTTACAGGACTGCACTCTATCCATACTGTTCTATAATAGCTCCTCAAAGGGAATGTCCCTTCAAAAGTCACTTTGAACTTGGGCTGGGCCAAGGGTTAATATCAACACAACCCTAAGCAAAACATTTTAGTGAATCCAAATCAAACATCTGTCAACGATGACTAAGGACATATCAAAGGATATAGATGTCCATTTTTTTAAAGTTCCCACCTTTTAAGGTGGAGTAATTACAGAAAAGGAAAAACAAACAAACAAAAACAAAATAGCCAGACATTGGTAGTATATGTCTATAATGCCAGCACTTGGGAGACTGAAGGCAAGAGGACCAAAAAGTTCAAGGTGATCCTCAGCTATGTAGGAGGCTGAAGTCTTAGTGTCAGTCTCTGTCTGTCTGTCTGTCTGTCTCTCTCTCTCTCTCTGTCTGTCTCTGTCTCTCTTTCTCTGTGTGTCTGTCTCTGTCTGTCTGTCTGTCTCTCTCTCTCTCTCTCTCTGTGTCTGTCTCTGTCTGTCTCTGTCTCTCTCTCTCTCTGTGTCTCTCTCTCTCTCTCTGTGTCTGTCTCTCTCTCTGTCTCTCTCTCTCTCTGTCTCTGTCTGTCTGTCTCTCTCTCTCTCTCTCCTTACCTTCCTCCTTCCCTCCTCTACACACACACACACACACACACACACACACACACACACAACTTGAAAAACATCAAATGTATAGTCAAATTTAAAAAAACAGTGTATCTTGTATAAAATATTCCAAGAAAATGAAATAGTTGATACAGGTAAATTCTTCTTTACAAAAAAGACTAATAAACACAGAAGAAGTTAGAATGTTTCTTCTTTCCAACCGTGATAACATAAAGGCTTTTCTGACACACTGTGCTTAACACACTGAATAAAAGGATGGTTGGTAGAGAAATATTCCAGATTCAGATTAAGATGAACAACAATTCATTTGTTCCTGATGTCCTACAAAGGAAATGCACAGCACCATCTACCTAGTACCTAGTAAGTGTTCCTGCCCTTAAAGGAAAGGTGAGTAGAATCAAGCCTTAGATTCACCTTTTTGCAAGACACAGAAAGTAAAGAGAATCTGGATAACACAAAGATGTTATCCAAGGCCAGAATACGGGAAGAAACACTCAACAAGTCACCAACTTCTTCAAATAGCAAAACTAGGGAGAAGGAGGTTATCAAAGAGACACCATTTATTAACCAAACGCAATGATTTTTTCAGTCAAGAAAAGCTGTAAAAACATATGTGTGTATACACACACAAACACACATTTGTTTGTTTTGTTTTTTGAGACAGGGTTTCTCTGTGTAGCCCTGACTGTCCTGGACTAGCTTTGTAAACCAGGTGGCCTTGAACTCACAGAAATCTAACTGCCTCTGCCTCTCAAGTGCTAGGATTACAGGCCTATGCTACCACACCCAGCTTAAAAAACATATTTTTTAAGATAGAAAAAATAAGATTGCTAAAATGTTGGTAGTTATTTTCAATATTTAAATTAAGGGGGTTTTTTTTGGGGGGGGTTCAGTTTTTCTTTTTCTGTTCTACCCAGGGTCTAGTAAATTACTCAAAGCTTCACACTTAGAAATAAAACAGCAAACACTGAGTCTTCTTTACTTGGCTTTTGACGTGGAAGACTTGCAACCATGAAGTAAAACATGAGTATCTCTAGCATCCTCACACAGTCGTGATGTGAGAGGCTTAGCTGCTTTCCCAGCTGCTCTGCCAGCATTTCATTTAGCCTCACACAAACAGGGCCAAAATATCTCCCACCTCAATACGAGCATGCTTCCTCTATCTGATCAGTCACCAAATTGTGTAGCTTCCAGCTAAAAGTTCTCTTTCTATTCCTACCATAGCCCTGTTAGTTAATCTCCAAATTCCTTTCTAATTAATAAAAGCTAATGGCCATATTTATATCCCCCATTTATATCCCTCCCTCTCTCCTTCAAACCTCTGGTTTTCCTGCTCCAACCTCCTAAGAATTCAGATTGCAGGTACATCCACCACACCTCTATGAGGTGGATCAAATCCAGGGCTTCATGCATGCTAGGCAAGCACTTTACCAACTAAACTACATCCCCATCCAATAACATAGACATTTAATTTTATTTTCCCACAAAATGCAATGAGTGAAAAAAAAAAAGCACAAACTTTCCCACAGCATGAACATGTAAAAATATATAAAATAATATGCTTTTAAATTCAACTCTGTAGTAAAATCAGAACATCTTCACAAATGAGTTAAAATTTTATACAGTAATTTAAATTACAGTTTAGTGAGCTGTAAAAAGTTACTATGTAAACGACCTACAACTATAGTCTTCTGTAACAGATGTCTATCAGAGATCTACAACTTCAAAACTTGCCAAGTATGATGGCCCACAGCTTGAATCCCAGCACTCAAGGAGCACTCAGGAGTCGGGAGGCAGGGGCAGACAGATCTGTATGATCTGGTCTACATAGGCAGTTTTCAGCCAGCCAAGACTACATAGTGAGACCTTTTCTCAAAAACAGAACAAGGTTCTGTCCCAGAGCCAGGAGGCAGAGACAGAAGGATGTGTGGGGCTTGCTGGCTGGCCAACCAACTCATCATAAATGATGATGACCCTGTCTCAAAACACAATGGATGACTTCTGAGAAACCACTCCTAAGGTTGCCCCCGGTCTCCGCATATGTGCACACACTTGCACACAACACACAAGAAAAGTACACAGACAGGTAACAAACTGTACTCTCAATCACTTACATGCCCCAGTTCTAGACTGCTTTACTGACTAGTTTTCTTTTCTGATGGCATAGTTAGAAGCATTAAGAAAGGAGAATGTGCCGGGCAGTGGTGGCACACACCTTTAAATCCAGCACTCGGGAGGCAGGCGCAGGCGGATCCCTGTGAGTTTGAGGCCAGCCTGGGCTACAAAGCGAGTCTAGGACAGCCAAGGCTACGCAGAGAAACCCTGTATTGAAAAAAAAAATTCCTTGATGTCAATTTGTTGCTCTATAAAATTAGGCTAATAATAATTTCTTTTTGAAATACAAATTACCTTAGGGGGCTAGAGAGATGACTCAGTGGTTAAGAGCACCACCTGCTCTTCAAGAGGTCTTGAGTTCAATTCCCAACAACCACATGGTGGCTCACAACCATATATAATGAGATCTGCTGCCCTCTTCTATAAAGCACTCATATGCAATAAATAAATTAAATAAATCTAAAACAAACAAACAAACAAAAAAAGAACAAATTACCTTAGTATAATGAACTCAAAAACTAGATTAAGGTAGCTACTGAAACAAGCACCTGCCCGATCCCAAACTTCACGCATCTCAGTGAACTTCTTTTTAAAACTTGTTTTTCAAGCCAGTTTCTCTGTTTAACAGAGCCTTGGCTGTCCTGGACTGCTTTGTAGACCAGGCTGGCCTTGAACTCCGAGATCCGGCCACCTCTGCCTCCTGAGCACTGGGATTAAAAGGCATTCGCTACCACACCTGGCTTCAAAAAATTTTTTAAGACTTACTTATTTTATAATTTTATGTGTATGTATATGCACCATGTCCTCCTACCTCTGCAACATGAAAGAGAGACAGACAGAAAAAGACAGAAAGAGAAAGACAGAGAGACCAAAAGGGAGAGGTAGGGGTATGAAGGGGGGGGGGTGTTCTTGATCTTTGATCCTACAGTCACTGTGTGGAAGTCAAAACAGAGCACATGTCAGGAATGCTGCTTTTTGCATCCTAACTCAATGCCAAGAATCAGACTACACAGGAATAGACTCTGACAGATCAAATTTTCAATTTCCAATGTGGCTGAACAAGCCAACTGTTTTCTTTTAACCACTGTCTAAAATAACTTGGTACAATTTTTAGATTTACCAGGCATATGTCCTTCCTGCCTCTGCAACGATGAAGTCAAGAATCCTCCTTTGCACTGTGGGCATGGTTTGTTGGCTCGTTGGTTTGTCTTTTCTCAGAAATCAAGAAATGCTTCATGAAAGTTTGGAGTTGGAGTTGCAGCCAATTGTATGCAGAGTGCTTGTCTAATATGCACAAAGCCCTGATGCTGTCCCCAGTCCGGGGCTCTAAGGGAGGAAGCCATGGATTGGAAGAAAATAGTCCCTATGTTTCATCAGCTTGAAACAAAGTATTCTGAATGGAAATGATTATTTTTTTCATTGAAAACATTTTAGTTATAATACTATATTCCCAGCTTGAAAAGCAAGTGGATTTAAGGTTCTTTAAAAGCATTTTATATTTTTATTTGTATGTTTATGTGTGTGTTTATGGGAATATGTGAATATGAGTTCAGGTACTTGAGTCCAGAAAAGGGTGTCTGATCCCCTGTAGCTGGAATTACAGCAGTTGTCAGCCACCCAAAGTAGGTACTAGGAACCAAACTCAAAACCTCTGCAAGAGCCCTGCCCATGCCTCCCTTTTTATATTTAGTTTACTTTTTAGTATGATGCTCTTTATATTTGTAGGTATGTATGGCATGGTCAGAGGACAACTTGCAGAAGTGAAGGCTGAGAATCAAACTCAGGTCATCAGGCTTAGTGGCAAGCGCACTCACCCACTGAGCCATCTGGCCAGTCTGTAGGTTAGCTTTTTAAAGGATTTCTTGTTTGCTTGCTTGTTTTTTTCAAGACAGAGTCTCTGGCTGTCCTGGAACTAACTACACAGACCTCACAGGAGATCTGCCTCAATCTCCCACGCGCTGGGATTAAAGGTGCGTGCTGCTACAAGGGCTTTAAAAGGATCTTCCTTTTATATTGGAAACACCAAGATGCCTGAAAACATTTCCCTTAGACCATCTCTAGAGTTTTAATTTGTAGCTGGGCACACTGGTGCATGACTTTAGTTTTTGTTTTTTGGTTTTGGTTTATGTTTTTGTTTTTTGTTTTTGTTTTTGTTTTGAGACAAGGCGTGTGCCACCACTGCCCAGCCTGGTGCATGACTTTAATCCCAGCACTCAGGGAAGCTGAGGCAGGCAGATCTCTGTGAGTTCAAAGCCAGCCTGGTCTACAAAGTGAGTCTACAAGACCATACAGAGAAACTGTCTCAAAAAACAAAACAAAACGAAAAGCAAAAAACAAAAAAAAAATTTATTTATTTATTTACTTATTTATTTAGACAGTTCTATGAGATACAGGTTTACCTCCTCCTGCCTCCATCTACTGAGTGCTGGGTTTATAGGCATGCACTACCACACCTGATTCATTTAGAATTTAGCATCAGGAAAAGTTTCTCTTGACAAGCCATTAACTTTTCTTTTGCCAGATTAAAAACTTTATGATTTTTCTTTTCCTTTTTGCTTTGATTTCTAAGTGCCTCACAACTAAACATAACCACACTGGTCGAGGCAAGCTGTATATTTAGTTATCCCTCTGAACACAGATTTTTGTTTACTTATGTTTTTACATCTTTCTTACGTATGTGAAGCTTATAGTAATTTGCTCAAATGCTTTCCAGAGGCAATATTACAAACTATAATAAACAAAAATTCTCATAGTGGCTTCTTTGACTATTTACTTTAACTGGAATATATGTCATACAGTTCAAATGCTAGGTTTTTGGGGGGTTTGGTTGGTTGCTTGGTTGGTTTTTCAAGACAGGTTTCACTGTGCAGCCTTGGCTGTCCTGGACTCACTTTGCAGACCAGGCTGGCCTCTAACTCACAGAGATCCGCCTGCCTCTGCATCCCCAGTGCTGGAGATTAAAGGCGTGCGCCACCACGCCTGGCTTCAAGTGCTAGATCTTTAAACCAAAAGCAAACAACAAAGCAAGCCTTTAAAAGTTACACGAAACTCTGTGTTCAATGAACTTGATAGCTGTGTTAAGTGTACAGGAACACAGGAGACTAAAAACAGCCCCCCAAGACAAAAGTAGATAAAAGTTCAAGGATAGAGCAAGTTAAGTGAGAGATACTTCCAGAGTAGTGGTGTAAAATGTGCATGCTGCTGCTCCCCCTTCACCTAGCAAGAAAGGCTGGAAACCTGCGTAAGAACAGTATCAGAGAAGTAAGCGACACAACAGCCACTCGTGCTGGGGTGGCAAGGAGTGAAAATGCCAATACCCATCATGACTGTAGTAAGAGAAAAGGGTTGGAGATTAAGAAGAGATTTTTCTCCCCTCACCACCTTAGTTTTTAGTAGAATAGACTTGCACTTTTGTATACATATTATAGGAAATCCCTGTCTTGAATGAACTTTCATTCTGTTGGGGGAAAGAGGCATTAAAAGCAGTGAGCTAGAGCCAGGTGTGGTAGCGCACGCCTTTAATCCCAGCACTCAGGAGGCAGAGGCAGGTGGAGGCCAGCCTGGTCTACACAGCGAGTCCAGGACAGCCAAGACTACGCAGTGAAACCTTGTCTCAGAAGAAAAGAAAAAAAAAAAGTAGTGAGGTAAATCTGGTGTGGTGGGCATAATCCCAACACTTAGACAGAGGCAGGTAGATCTGTGAGTTCGAGGCCAGTCTCCATCTACCAATCTAGTCCAAGGCTAAACGGAGAAACCCTATCTCAAAACAAAAAGCAGTGAACCACCATGAGTGTAACTGAGGGGAGGAAAGTCAAGTCAAGCAGAAATTATATGTAGCAATGCAAATAAATCAGGGGAGGCTGTGATGTGGTGGTGAGATTTAAGCAAAAATCTGAAAGAAGTGAAAGAGAGTCAGCCAAGCAGATTAGAGAAAGAACAACCCAGGCTAAAGACAGAACATGTTCAAGGAACAGTGGTGAAAAGTCGGTGAAGGAGAAATAGGAGCCACCAATGAAACAAATCCCAAAGGATTAGGAGCCATGAGACACAGAGCACAAACCAGGGGATTAGCTGAAGTCAAGGAGAATAGCCTTTCTCAAACTGGAGAAAAGAAACGGAGGAGGGCAGCGAAGTTTGCAGAAGAGAAAGGGGAGGCTGAAGGAGCTCACGCCCTTTTTCCTGTGAAATAAGAGACACATTCCCTGCTAAGCAGAGGCAGTGGGAGCCTTAAACCACTGTAAACCATCCTCAGAGGACCAAGCCAACCTGCATCAGCAAACATCAAATCAAACCCAGGACTCCATACTGGTGGTGACACTAATCCCCAGCCCTAGGTGAGGCTTCCCCAGGAAACCAGGGGAAGAGTGGAAGGTATGGACAGCAGGAATGACCCAGGCAGGCATGTGCTCTGAAGAGCTGGAGCAACAAACCCCAGACATCAGTATAGGAAAGAGACTAAGAGCCCTGGAGACTCAACATGGGAACACACAGGCAGAGACTACAGAAGTGAAAACCATAAGTTATCAGGGCTTAAGATCAGAGGGTAAATTTGAGATCGGAAAGGGATGATGTTAGAAGATGAGGCACAATACTAACCAGAAAAGAGCCAAGCCAGTGTGTGGGTGCACAGTGGTTACTAACCTAGATCTACTGCTGAGAGGGAAGTCACAGCACGTTTCAGTTTCTTCACGTGAGAGACAATGACAACAGCAGTATCTGCTTGGCTTGGCTGTCTACGAATTAAGTTAATAAATGTGCTTATGCCTACCATCCCAGCATGAGGGAGGCAGAGGCAGGAGGATCTCTGAGAGTTCGAAGCCAGCTTCGTCTACAAAGTGAGTCCAGAACAGTCAAGGCTACACAGAAAAACTCTTTCAAAAAAACAAAAATAATTACAAAAATTAAAAATGAATGTGCTTACAAAAGAGCCTGACATAGAAACCACTCAATGTGAGTAGAATACTTCTATCACTATTGCTGCTACTACTACTGTTTGTTTATACAATCTCTGACATTTGCCAAGATGATGTGAAAGACTTGTATGCGGCTAAAGTCTCAGCTCAGTAGTATAGCCCCTCCCTCAGCATTTGCAAGCCAAGGGCCCCAATGCCTAGCAACACAAAAATAACAATAAAGTAAAATTTGAATGAGAGGGAAAACTAAGCCAAAGGGTACCCAAGTTACTAAAGGGAGAAATGACGCCAGACTATATAACTGAATGACAAGCCTTGCTGTAAACAACATGACAGTCGATTTTTAAAATGTAAAATTAAATTTAAGAGCTTTTGGGAGTTGGAGATTTCGCTCGGTGGTAGAGCACTTGCCTCACAAGTTCAATCCTCAGCTCCCCCAACAAAAAAAATCTTTTGTATCTTAAGAGATATTTTTAGCCTTTTAATGTATGTGCTGCCGAAGAGAGCACTATTTTTAGTCTTTTAACTTCCATCACATATGCAGCCACAAACAATCATAAAATCGCTAACACTATACAGCATGGGAGAGAGAAAAAGGCTGACTGAAAAGCAGACACTGCCACAGCACAAGCAGCAGTACACTAACTGCACTGAAATAAAGGGAGTATACTAAATGTAAGAAGAAGAGGAGGAGGGGGAGGAGGAGGAGGAGGAGGAGGAGGAGGAGGAGGAGGAGGAGGAGGAAGTAATAGTAGTAGTCTGAGAACAAATGGCAGCGCTTACACTCTCCTAGGATAAAGACTTGAGTCTCTATATGGGCTCAATTAACTCCTAACAACGATGAGAACAAATCAATCCCTGAGCTGTTAACAAAAACAACAAAACAAAAAAGCCTCTCAGCAGTCCAAGACACACACCTTTTACAAGATTTTCCTATCCTAGTCACATCTGTTTAATGTCTTTATCCTGCACCAAAATGAAGGTTCCAGAAGTATACATATTTCTTCACCCTCGTACAGAGTTCACAAGTTTACTGTGTGTTCCAGCAAGACCTCTTTCAAAGGACGTCGTAGTGAAATAGGATCGACGCACCTTCAACTTCAGGGCGCTGTGAATTAGATCACATCAGTTTACAAGACCTGAGGGACACGCTCGCTCTTGGGAAAGACTGGCTACAGTGAGTAGCCTGGGAAGGGTTTGCAAACAAGGCAGCAAGGATTCATTGTTGTCCTGTATTTTGTACACAGAACAAGAGCAAACAGAAAAAAAAGAGGCCAGAAAGCTTTGGCCTTGGAAACTATTGACAGACTTTTCTCGAGCAATAATTTATTCCCTGCACTAGTTTAGTAGGAAAAAAAAGAAAAGTGCATTCACATCTGGTCTTGAAATGGAAAACAGTCTGTCCTGTGCCTTAAAAACTATACTTAATTAGATAAACCCTTCAACAGTGAAGACCTATACAGACTCAAGAACTCTTCCCTCGATCTCAGATTCACAATCAGGTGTAATTTTAACAAATGCTTAAATTATATTTAATCTCAGTTCTTTGCATACACTTAAAGCTATTTCTTATTTTGACATGGGATCATAAAACAGACATTCTATATTTCTTGAATATTAATGTACTGCTAAGTCCACTAAGTCCAGGCTAGAGAAACAGCTCAGCAGTTAAAAGCGTCTCTTGCTCTTGAGGAGGACCCTGGTTCAGTTCCCAGCACCAACACAGTGGCTCACAATCACCTAGCGCTGCGGGTCCAGGGAATCCAGCCCTCATCTGTCCTTGGAGGGCCCCAGGCATGCGCATGGTGCACATACATACATGCAAGCAAAAACACTCCTATAAAACAATATAAATTAAGAACAAAACTAGTGTCTGTTGAAAGTTTAAAAAGATTGTTTAATGATAAAAAAATACAAAAAATAAAGTGTGTTGATTTTTCTTAGAAAAACATTAGAATTTGGTTTTAGTGGATATTTTAAGTGGACAGAAAAATTAAAATAGAAGAAAATTAAATAAAGAATTTATGTATGTATGGAAAGTGGGAATATAGCTTAGTAGTGGACAGCTTGTCTAACATGTCTAAGAACTGAGTTAGATCTCCAGCCTCCATTGCCAAAAATATATATATGTATATGCACATATGTATACATGTATGTATATGTATGTACATATATGTGTGTATATATGTGTGTGTATTATATATATGAAGTTTAAATTAAAGGGCATAAAGAAGGCAGGAGTTATGCCATCTCTCCAGGTCCTGTGATGTTCAAAATACAGGAAGCCACATTTACTGGCTTCCTCTGAACCCAATTATTGATCATTTCTAGATCTACTTTAAAACATCAAGAGGATTGATCTTCAAAGTCCATCCTCAAATAGAACATTAATGCCAATTACTTCATAATCAATACTAACAAAATTAGAAAACACTACCACACTTCTCAAATGAGAACACAAGCTAAAATTTTGTTATGACTAGGCCAAGTGCACAAAATGCCAGCCTTTAAATAAAATATCCACTATAATATCACTTTTTAACAGTTTCAAAGCCAGTCACCACTTTCTCTGTGTGAAGACAGGCGGATCATGACACAAAGCAGCATGCTCGGTGTTGGCAGAACAGCTGCCTGGAACAGCAAGCGCTACATAAGCAAGAGATCTGTTGACAGTCTAATTTAGGCTACCTCCAGATTCCACAAAGATGACAACCTGCTTCCTCAGAAATACTGCTCTAAGTCTTCTCTGCTACCAGAATATTCCAGTTTACCTAATTTCTGCATGTTGAGATACCATGCAAATCTATCCACGCCATGCAATATACGCTAAGCACCTCCAACATGGTAAAGTAGCCTTCGCATACAAAAGGCATCAACAGGCCTCTGAGGGCTAAAGCAGCTATGGATATCGATGATCTAAGTACAGAAATACAGATTTTTCACCCCAACAGGAGCGCAATCTTCAAGCCAATTTACCCTGAAGGCTCATCTAGCAATTCACCCAAGAGAAAAAAAAGTGATTTTGGGAGCTCAATTTTGCTTCTACAGTAGGCGAGGGTTTGCGTTGCATGAACAATGACTAGCTTGCTCCGAGCGGCCTCCCAACCCCCACAACTTGGCTTCTGGCGCGGCCAGTCACCCTGAAAGCTGCCAGGGCTGTCACTCGGTGCCTTCCAGCAACCGAACTTGGCTCCTAAAGGATTTGTCAGATCATCCTCCCAATATGGCTGCCAGAGTAATCCTGGTCCGCTGAACGTCGAGCCCACACCAGCCTTCCTCCCAGCTGGCCAGCATCCAACAAGCCCCCTCCCGTGGCATCGCTTCCTCAGCGCAGCCCCTTGCGCCCTCCGCTCCAGCGGATGCCCTTTCCTACCTTCAGTGGGCACAGGGGCATTGCCACATTGCCGGTGGGGAACCCTGATGCCAGCCACAATGGGGGTGAGAGAGCAGAAGTGGGGGAAAGATCAGCTGGCTTCAAGCCGGGCGGGCAGGGCCGGGTCCCTTCAGAGCTGCAATGTGCGCACATACGGCGGGACAGCGACGGCGGCTCTTGCTGGCCCGAGGACAGAGCCGGGCCTGGCAGCCGTGGGGCAGCGGAGGGCTGGTGCAGGGCACTGCGGGGGACCGGCAGGCCGCTGGACCAAAGCCCGGCGCTCGCGGCCCGCCGGCCAGGTCTCTCCACTGAGGGCGAGGCTCCTCACCGCCGACCCGGAGCCCCGATCGGCCGCGCCTCTTCCTCGCTTCGCACCCCCCGGGGCCCATCACCCAGCCCGGAGTCCCTCCCGCCGGAGCGGCCGCCTTGGCGGACGCCGCAGCACCACCGCCCACCTCCACTCAGCCGCCCCGCCTCAGCCGCCTCCTCCTCCACCTCCTCCACCTCCTCCTTTTTCTCCTCCTCCTCCTCCTCCTCACCTCAGCCGCGCTGCGGACCGACGGGCGAGCCGGCCGAGTCAGAAGACGCCGCGGCGCGCAGGGGCGCGGGAGGCCGGGCACCGACGCACCTCAGCGCGAGCAGCGGCCGCCGCGAGCCGCAGGGCGCCGCTCCGCAGCCCCATCACGCAGCCGCCCAGCTCTGCATCGAGGGTTTGGCGGGAAGCCGGGGCGCGGCGACGGATGCGGCGGAGGAGCGGAGAGAAGCTCGGGACGCGAGCGGCCGCCTCCCAGGACCACAGCCGTCTGTCTGACTACACCGCGTCGCTGCTCGCCAAACTCCGCCCGCTGCCGCCGGCGCGGGACACCGCCCCGAGCTAGAGCGCCGCGCGTCACCTCGGCCCGCCCAGCAACGGAGACCGACGCGGAAGATGACCAATCGGGATGAAGATCCTAAGACAGATGACCAATGGTAAAGGCGAGTCAGGCAGAGGGGGCGGGAGATGCCCCCCCCCGGAGACGGAGACCTCGTTCGAGCGCCCCCTGGTGGTCCGGGAGCGGATGCGGGTGCGGGCGTGCCGGGTGGGCGAAGCCGGTGTCCAGAGTTCCCTCCCGGGTGACCCCCGAAGGGTGTTTGTTGGTGGAGAGCAGCCGCGCCCGTGTAGCCGGATGGCCGGCTTCGTAAGGGGACAAAAGGTTGGCTCAGTGACCCGGAGGGACTGGACGGTCCAGATGCCATCCGAGAGCTGGGATTATGTGGGAGCGGCCGAGTGTGGAGTCATCATTGTCCGTTTGGAAAACAGCACCCACGGCGAAAGCCGCCGAGCCCGGCGCGGTGGGAACGGAACCACGCGCAGGCTTGAGTGTGTGTATCCAGCAGAAAGAAAGCTTCCCGGCCTATTCTAGTCGAACCCCAGCACAACACCTCCCACACGCCACCTTGGGAGAAAAGGAGGAATGAGTAATGGGAAAGCATGACTTAGTGGGCATTCAGCGTCTCCTTGGGAGACGGCATGCTGGTGTGAGCAGAGGAACAAAACGCTTTGTATAGCGCCCAGTGAATGGACTGAGCTGAGCGGCCTGAGAGAGAGATCCCCCTAAAGGGGGTTACCAGAGCTCATAAGAACACAAAAGCTCTACGAGCCACGTTTTTTAAAAATCAGATTTAGGTTCAGCTCAAAAGAAAAGCCCCACAGGCGTTCATAAGCAGCTCAATTCAGTACTTAGTAAAAAAAAAAAAAATCACAATGACAACCTGCCAATCACACTGCTTTTTAAGATTAGAGGACGTGTTTTGGATTTACTAGCAGGAATTGAAAGTTGATAAGATTTTTTTTTTGTCCCTCATCCCTGACTTTAATACAGTATTATCGGGTAGAGAAAGGCCTACACACTAAAACATGAAATTAACCTTCTACACTAACGATTCTGGAAAATCACCATGCCACTGAAGTTCTCAGACTCCCTGGTTACTCCACCTTTATTGGACATTTCTCATTGTATTTATTTTTTCGGTTGGTTTGTTGTTTGTTTCTGAGACAGGGTCTCAATTTGTAGCTCTGGTTCTCATGAAACTAAGTTGACAAGGCTGGCCTCAAACCCACAGAGATCTGTCTATCTCTGCCTCCTGACTGTTGGGATTAAAGATGTGTACCACTAAGCCCAGCTCTCATTTTATTTAGAATTTATACTCCAGCTTCCCACAAAAGGATTTGATATAATTTATACTGAAACATACAAGCAACAAAATTGCTTAAAATATTACGAGCAACAATTTGAGTTGAGGGTCAGCCTGGGCTACATAGAGAAACCCTGTCTTAAACAAACAGGGCCAGCCAAGCTAGCCAAGACAGCTTAGTGGGATGAAGTGACCTGTGTTCCATCTCCAGAACCCGCGTAAAGATGGAAGGCAAGGATCTCAACTAGGACGCCCTTTCTATGGACACGTACCTCATACACTGCACCGTAATAATAATAAATGTAAAAATTAGCAGACTAGCTAGGCAGTGGTGGTGCACGCCTTTAATCCCAGCACTTGGGAGGCAGAGGCTGGTGGTCTGTGAGTTCCAGGTCAGCCTGGTCTACAGAGCCAGTTCCAGGACAGCCAAGGCTACATACACAGAGAAACCCTATCTCGAAAAACCAAAAATGAAAAAGGAAAACAATTGGCAGACTAATAAAATAAATGAATCAAGAAGTTCTCCGGGGCTGGAGAGATGGCTCATAGGTTAAGAGCATTGGCTGCTCTTCCAGAGGTCCTGAGTTCAATTCCCAGCAACCACATGGTGGCTCACAACCATCTATAATGTGATCTGATGCTCTCTTCTGGCCTGCAGGAGTACATGAAGGCAGAGCACTGTACACATAATAAATAAATAAATAAATCGAAGAAGAAGAAGAAGAAGAAGAAGAAGAAGAAGAAGAAGAAGAAGAAGAAGAAGAAGTAGTAGTTCTCCTGGAAGTAAGTGCAGGTAAGTGGTGGAGCACTTATTTAGTGAATAGTAAAATGAAGGAGGAGGAAGAGGAGATGAATCATCAAGCACAGGGAAAGGCTGATGAAATTGCACAGGAGCAAGAGGCTCTGATGTGCTGATGCACAGTATGATGTCTAATTGGTAACAATGACAGATGCGCTGTATACTGCAAAAAGCCAGGAGAAAGGACTTCAAAAGTTTCACTGTAAGGAAGGAATGTTTGAAGAGGGGCCAGAGAGATGGCTCAGCAGTTAAGAGTGCTCCCTGCTCTTGAAAAGGACCTGAGGGTTGGAGAGATGGCTCGGAGGTTAAGAGCACTGATTGCTCTTCCAAGGATCCTGAGTTTAATTCCCAGCAACCACATGGTGGCTCACAACCATCTATTATGTGACCTGATGCCCTCTTCTGGCCTGCAGGCAGAGCACTGTATACATAATAAACACATGGAATAAAAGAAAAAAGAAAGAAAGAAAGGACCTGAGTTCCCAGGACCTGCTCCAGGAGGATCTGACATATCTGGCCTCCCAGGGCACCTGCTTTCCTGTGCACATACCAACACATAGATGCACACAGACATATAAATTAAAAAAAAAAACTTTTAAAAATGTTTAAGGAGAAAGCCGGGCATGGTAGCGCACGCCTTTAATCCCAGCCCTTGGGAGGCAGAGGCAGGTGGGTCGCTGTGAGTTCGAGGCCAGCCTGGTCTACAAAAGCAAGTCCAGGACAGCCAAGGCTACACAGAGAAACCCTGTCTCAAAAAAAAACCTTAAACAAATTAAGTTAAAAGAGATAAATACGCTAAACCTGACTTAAACACTATTCAGTGTATATGTGTCCAAACATACTATGGCATCCCCATTAATACATACAATTTTAATGTCTTCGTACATCATAAAGTCTTTTTAAACAAGTAAGAGGCTGTGGAGAAACACCAGCTTGAGCCAGGAATAAAGGGCTCGTCTCTATATTCTCAGCGCTCAGGAAACACAGGAAGATCTCCGCAAGCTGGGAGCCAGCCTGGGCTAAATTGTGGAATAAACTAGCTGGAGTTACATAGTGAGACCCTATCCCACAAAACCAGCCAACTAAACAAAAACCTGCTGTTTCTGTTTCAATGAGCAGAGTGCAGAGAAAGATAATAGCAAAAACAGGAAGATAGGCTGCCCCTGGGCATAGGTCTCAGTGCCTCAGCTTCCTGAAGGCAGAGACCAGGCTGAGCGGGTGGTAGCTTATTAGACAGAGCTCATAGAGTTCTGGGAGACACTCACCTAAATCCAAGCCTGGAGCTTCGAATTTACCAACCCCTAGATGGTTTGAACACTCGGTGGGACTCAAGCTAAAAAGGATCTTAGTGCAAGTAGTAGGGTAGCAAACCGGACCCATAAACAGAGGCAGAAAAGGCCAAATACCCTGCTGTGCATAAGCTGTTGATCCTCTGATGAATGAAGTCGCTCTGCACAGATTTTATATAAAAGAAACTCTCTCTCTCTCTCTCTCTTTTTTTTTTTTTTTTTGAAACTCTCTCTTTAAAATCACAAGTTATGAGGCCTGGAAAGATGATGGCTCAGTGGTTAGGAGCACTGTCTACTTTTCCAGAGGTCCCGAGTTTAAATCCCAGCAACCACATGGTAGCTCACAACCACCTGCAGTGTGATCTGATGCTCTCTTCTGGCATGGAGGTGTACATGCAGATAAAGTACTCGTACATAAGAATAAATATTTTTTAAAAAACACAAATTACTGTCAAGATGATTACTAAGAAAATGGGGCGGGGGGGGGAGGGGGGAGCCATTCAGCTCTAATTAGAGAGACTCTACAAACACTACACAGATTGGAGCTCTGTTGTGTTGACACAAGAATGCACACACAAGCCGGGCGTGGTGGTGGCACACGCCTTTAATCCCAGCACTCGGGAGGCAGAGGCAGGCGGATCTCTGTGAGTTCAAGGCCAGCCTGGTCTACAAAGGGAGTCCAGGACAGCCAAGGCTACACAGAGAAACCCTGTCTCAAAAAAAAAAAAAAAAAAAAAGAACGTACACACCTAGAAATGGACCAGAAGAGTCGGGGTTCACACACAGCTGTGGGGATACAACATCTGACAGCAGCAGGATTACCAGTCGGTGGGCCGCTGTTAGCCTATAAGTGATAATGAGGGATGCTGGATTAATTGCACAACAATATGACAGAGCAGGGCACCATGTGGCGCACTCACTCTGGAGTCCGAGAAAGATCAGGCGTCCAAGGTCATCCTTGTGTTTGAGGACAGCATAGGTTACATGAGATTCCATCTCAAAAAGCAACAACCACAACAACAAAAGTGAAAAATATGATTTCTTTTTCTTTATATCACATAAAGATTCGGGTAGATTAAAAGCCTAAATAAAAGCTAGGCATAGTAGCACATGCCTTTAAGCACTATGGAAGGCAGAGGCAGGGGGATTTCTGTGAGTTTGAGGCCAGCCTGGTCTACATAGCGAGTTCCAGGATAGCCAGAACTACACAGAGAGACCTGGTCTTTAACAAACAAACAAAACCTGAAAAGAAAGAAAAAGATTAAAAGCCTAAATCGGGAAAGGCAAAACTTTAAACATTTTACTAAGAAAATACAAAATACCCTCATGACTTTGAAATAAGGTTAAGAGATCAAAGGCACTGACTGGTGAATTCCACTACAATAAAAACATGTTACACAAAGCAAAAGAGAAGAAAAATAGAGGGCAGGCCAGGGTCAGGTAAGAAAGTTTATTTCCTGTAATTCCGGACTGTAGGGTTCAAGGCTGTCCCTGGCCTCATAGTGAGCTCCAGGCCAGCCTGGGAGATAGAAAAGTTTATGAGAGAGGGGAGAGGGGAAGAGGAAGAAAAGGGAGGAGACAGAGAGAGAGAGAGAGGAAAAGGGAATTGTTAGAGCATTTGTGTCAAGTAGGACAATATTCAGGAGAGCTATAGCCACCAAAGTCAGGATGAAGTTACCTCAGGAGGAAGAAGAAGAGACACCCAGCAGCAGGACATGGCAGGCTGCAACTTCATGTAATCCTTTATTTCTTCTCTCTCTATCTCTCTCCCCCTGCCCACGCGCACGTGTGTGTGTGTGTGTGTGTGTGTGTGTGTGTGTGTGTGTGTTCACGTATGTGCATATGGAGCCAGAGGCCAACCTTGCTATCCTTCCTCAGGAGCCGTTCACCTTGCCTGTGAGACAGTCTCTCACTGGGACAGGAGTGGGCTGAGATTAGACTATATTGTTAGACCGGTTTCTGCCTCCCAGCTCTAGGGTTACATGAGGGTGCCACCTTGCCTGGCTGCTTACATGAGTGACGCGTATTGAATTCAGGGGCCCGTGCTTATTGTGGGAAGCACTTTACCAACTGCACCATCTCCCTGGCCCCTAATGTTTTATTGAGAGGGAGAGAGAGTGTGTGTGTGCTTGCCACACAAGTGTTAGAACCAGAGTTTGAGCCAGGCGTGGAGGCTCACGCCTTTAATCCTAGCACTTGGAAGGCAGAGGCAGGTGGATCTCTGTGAGTTTGAGACCACAAAGAGAGTTCCAGGATAGCAAGGGATATTACACAAAGAAACCCAGTCTCAAAAAAAAAAAACAAAAACAAAAATAAAACAAAAAACAAAAAAAGAGGAACCACAATTTGAATTATAAGTGGCAGCTCATATATAATTGCAGAGCTTGGAAAACAAAAGCAGAGAACCCCCAAAGCAAGCTGGGAGACCCTGCACCAATGAATAAGGTTAAAAAAAAACCAAAAAACAAAAAACCATAGAGAAAGACCTCCAACCTCAGTCTTGGTCCTCCAAAGGCATGTGCCACACACGTGTGAACACATACACACATGCACACACACCACATACAAATGCATTAAGAGAGGCAGATTGGGTAGACGGCTCAGTGGGCAAAGGCACTGTGGCCAAGTCTGATGACGTGAGTTAGACCCCACTCCCAGGCCCGCATGGGAGAAGGGGAGAACTGTCTCCCCTAAGTTGTCTTCTGACCTCCACGGGAACAAGCACCCGCTTCCTCACTAAATAAATAAACTCAATTTGAAAAAATTATACAAAGGCCAGCATAGTGTGCAGGCCTTTAATTCCAGCACTCAGGAGGCAGAGGAAAAGCTGTGTAAGTTCAAACCCAGCCTGATCTACATAGAAAGTTCCAGGCTAGCCAGAGATATACAATGAGACCCTGTCTCATAAAAAATAATACAGAAGGCCAGGAGGTGGTGACGCACGCCTTTACTCCCAGCACTTGGGAGGCAGAGGCAGGCAGATCGCCGTGAGTTCAAGGCCAGCCTGGACCACAGAGTGAGTTCCAAGACAGCCAGAGCTGTCACACAGAGAAACCCTGTCTTAAAAAACAAAAACAAAACCAGACAACAATGGCGCACGCCTTTAATCCCAGCACTCAGGAGGCAGAGGCAGGTGGATTGCTGTGAGTTCAAGGCCAGTCTGTTCTACAAAGCAAGTCCAGGACAGCCAAGGCTAACACAGAGAAACCCTGTCTCGAAAAACCAAAAAATAAATACAGAGATTTTCTTTTCTTTTCTTTTCTTTTCCTTCTTTCTTTCTTTCTTTCTTTTTTTTTTTAATGGTTTCTTGAGACAATGTTTCTCTGTGTAGCCTTAGGACTCTACTTGACCTCCAACTCACAGTAATCCTCCTGCCTCTGCCTCCCTGAGTGCTGGGATTAAGAAGTTTTGACTTTTGAATGTGGGGCTAGAGCGATGGCTCAGTGGCTCAGAGCACTTGCTGTTCTCAAGGAGGACCTGAAGTCAGTTGCCAACACCCGCAGGTGACCTCAGTCGGTAACTGCAGCTCCAGGAGTCCTGATGTTTTTCTTCAGCCCTCAACAACTCTCCGGCATATATCCATGCAATTATATACATGTAGGCATGAACACATAGAATATAAATAAATATCTTTAAACAAACCACCCCTCCCCCCTGCAAGAAAGAAAAAGCCGTTGGGTGGTAGGTTCATGGGTGAATTCTATACATAGTCATTGAATTTTTACTATTTGAATATTTGACTATACTATTTGAATATACTTTGAATTTTTACTGTTATAAAATAATTCTTGGGTTGGAGGACATAGTTTAGCGGTGGAGCATTTGCCCAGGGAGTGTAAGGTTCTGGGCTTATAAACTATATTTGTCCAGCAGCATCTGAGCTATGATACCCCAAGTAATCCTCTGTAGATTAGGACAGCCGCTGGATCAGAGTGTTGGGGAACATGGCAGCTGGGCCAAGCCTCTGAGAGGCCATGTGGGCGGGACACATGATCCTGTCCCTGACCCTGCTTTAAGGCATACTAGGCTGACCACCTCCCCTGGAAAAGTTTCCACATCTTGGCCAAGGTGTTGGGCATCGCTTTCCGATGGTGGGAGGGACACAGATGTCCTTACTGGAGCCCCAAGAAGACCTGAGAGCTTGGTACCTCAGCTCAAGTGCATCTGTGAGTTGCTTTCACTCTAAATTGCCACAAGCTGCCACCGCCACTGACAACCATTTGAAAAGCCTACTTCTATTTTTGGGGAGGGAAGCTTCTGAGACCTCTGCTGAGCTCTCCAGGCGCCTGAAGAGAAAGTATTTTCCAGTTGCTTTAACGGAAGGTCAGATAGCACACGTTCTCAGCCTCGGATCGTGTTGCATGCTTAAAAATAGGGACTGCTTATATTTTTGGATCTAAGAAACTAGCAATCTCTGCCCTGTTCAGTCCCTGAGCTTTGTTTTTCTATACAAAGTCTTTATAAATACTAACCAGTACCTACTTTATGTATGTACATGTCTGAAGACGGCACTCAATCCTGTGTGAACTGAGAAGCTCCTGACAATTCAATCAACACCTCGCTTTTCCGGTGACTACTCTAACAACACGGTGTGACTTGGTTTGACTCACTAATATTAACATACGGTGACACCACACATGCCAAGGTTATTTGGAACCAGAAAATCAAAACCTGAACATACTTCAGAACCGGTTCGTCTACTCTGTCAGAGTGATGCACGCAGCAGGCCTCTAGTGTGCGGACTGCTCTGTTGTTGTTTTTATTTCTTTTATTTATGATCAGTAGGGGTGTGTGTTGTGTGTGTGTGTGTGTGTGTGTGTGTGTGTGTGTGTGTGTGTGTGTGTGTTGCATGTGGAGGTCAGAGGACAACTTTGGGGAAGCAGATCTCTCTTGGTTCTTTGGGCCGGCCGGCCCGCGGAATTTGGGGTTATTTTATTGTATCCACTTCCTGTCCCAATGGAGAAGTGCTGGGGTTACACACGCAGACCACTGAAGCAGGTTTTGTTGGTGGGTTCTAGGACTGGAGCTCAGGCGGTCAGTCCTCACCCGCTGAGCCATTTCCCCTGCCCCTTTCAGTTTTCCCTCCTCCCTCTCCCATTCCCTCTCCCTCCCCCTCTTCCACCTCCTCCTCCCTTCCTTCCATCTCCCCTCTGCCTCCCCTCCCCTCTTTTCTCTCTTAGACACAGTCTCACTGTGTATCCCTGGCTACCCGGAACTCACTACCCACTATGTAGACCAGGCTAGCCTTGACCTTCCAGAGATCCACTTCCGTCTGCTTCACAAGGGCTGAGATTAAAGGCATGCTTGGTTTTCTTTTGAAACAGGGTCTTGCTATGGAGCCCAGGTTAGCCTGGATCTCACTATGTAGTTGAAGCTGGCCTGGAATGCTCAACAGAAGACCAATTTTTTTTAGAAAGTCTATTAATTTAAATGTTTTATTCTTATAGTTGTGGCGGGGGAGGGGATGTGTGTATGAGGGTAGGAGATGGCTCTCTCCTCCTACCGTGGGTACCAGCAATTGAACTCAGTTTATCAGGCTCACATAACAAACATTTTTACCAGGGCTGGAGAGCTGGCTCAGCGGTTAAGAGCCCCATCTGTTCTTCCAGAGGTCCTGAGTTCAACTCTCAGCAACCACATGGTGGCTCATAGTCATCTATCGTGAGATCTGGTGCCCTCTTCTGGTGTGCAGGTGTACGTGCAGGCAGGACACTGTGTATGTAATAATTAAATAAATCTTTTTTTTTTAAACCATTTTTACCATCTGAGCCATCTCATCTTGCCCTACATGTTTGTTTGTCGTTCTCAATTTACTCTGAGACAAAGTCTCATGTAGCCCAGCTGGCCTCGAGCATGCTATGAAGCTGAGGATGACTTCAGATCCTGATCATCCTGTCCCCGCCCACTTCCCCCAAATGCTACGACTGCAGGCATGTGCCACTAGGCCAAGGTTTGTTTGTTTGTTGGGTTGGTTGGTTGGTTTTTGAGACAGGGTTTCTCTGTGTAGCCCTGACTGTCCTGGAACTCATACTGTAAGCCAGGCTGGCCTCTGCCTCCCAAGTGCTAGGATTCAAGGCGTGAGGCCCCACTGCCCAACCTATGCCCAGGTTTGTTTTGTTTTGTCTTTTGTTTTTATTTGTTTGTTTTTTTGTTTCTCTGTATAGCTCTTGCTGTCCTGGAATCCACTCTGTAGATCAGGCTGGCCTCGAACTCATAGAGATTCACCTGCCTCTGACTCCCAAGTGCTGGTATGTGCCACCACGCCCAGCGTGTTGTTTGGTTTTTCAAGGCAGGGTTTCTCTGTGTAGCCCTGGTTGGCCTGGAACTTGCTCAGAGATCCACCTACCTCTGTCTCCCAAGTGCTGGGATTAATGATGCCACCACACCTGGCGGTGCCTACTTTCTTATGCAGCACTGGAGTAGAGCACATGACTTAGTGCGTGTGAGGAAGGCACACTCTTCCATGTAGGAAGGATGTCTTGGAGCTTTTGAGCTTTCTGTTTCCCAAGTTCTGGCATTACATGGAGGTGCCACCATGACCAGGGTATGTGGTACTCAGGATGGATCATAGGGTTTCCTGTGACCAAGGCAACCATGTTACCAACTGTGCTACACCCCCAATTGATAGAATCCAGAAAGATGGAGAAGAATCTTCCATAATAGATGTCTCCCCAGGCTGGAGAGATGGCTCAGAGGTTAAGCGCACTGACTGCTCCTCTAGAGGTCCTGAGTTCAATTCCCAGCAATCACATGGCGGCCATCTATAACATGATCTGATGTCCTCTTCTGGCCTGCAGGTGTACGTGCAGCCAGAGCACTATATACATAATAATAAATAAATCTTTAAAAAAACACACACACACACACACATTCCCCTACTCACCAGAGTCCCTTAAGCATGCATCTAACATCTACTTCTTCACTTTTTAAAAAATTTATTTATTTATTTACTATTTATACAGTGTTCTGCCCCCATGTGTGCCTGCACCTCAGAAGAGGGCACCAGATCTCATTGTAGATGGTTGTGAGCCACCATGTGGTTGCTGGGAATTGAACTTAGGACCTTTGGAAGAACAGATGGCTTAACCTCTGAGCCATCTCTCCAGCCCCTACTTCTTTACTTTTATATTTACTTCAGGATGGCCGCACAGCTGGGAGAGCTAGGACCTGATGCACCTGAAGAGCCCCTCGGGTGCTGGGCATGGTGACGCATGCCTTTAGTGCCGGCACCCAGGATGAGAAGCGGTGATGTGGCTGTGAGTTTACGGCCAACCTGGTCTACATAGTAACTCCAGGCTTGTCGGAGCTACACAGTAGTTCCAGGACAGTTTGGAACATGAGCTACCCATCTTAAAAAGCAAACAGCAGGCTGGAGAGATGGCTCAGAGGTTAAGAGCACTGACTGCTCTTCCAAGGTTCCTGAGTTCAATTCTAGCAACCACATGGTGGCTCACAACCATGTATAATGTGATCTGATGCCCTCTTCTGTCACGCAGGTGTACATGCAGGCAGAGCACTGTATAAATAATAAATAAATAAATATTTTTTAAAAAGCAAACAACAACAATAAAACCCAACAACAACAGAAACCCACTTATCTATTTATTTATTTATAACAGGGCTGCACATATCCCAGGGTGACCTTAAACCACAGGCTCAAGGTCTCTTTATCAGTATTTCACCACTTCTCTTTCTTTATTTCTGGGGCCCTTGTTGTTACTAGGCAAGTTCACCGTTACTAAGCCTCATCCCAACCAGCCTGAAATTTTAGCTAGAGAAGTTGGAAGGAAATTGAAGATGTGAGAGTTAGGGGAAGCTAGGATTATTTACAAAGATTGACAATTGAATTTTTTAAAAAATGTATGTTTATGTTGGAGGTGCACCATGTACATGCAGTGCCCATAGATGCCAGAAGGAGGCATCAGATCCCTTAGGACTGTAATTACAGACAGATGTAATCGGCCATGTGGCTGCTTAGAATCAAACCCAGGTCTTCTGGAAGAGCAGCTAGTGCTTTTAAACACAGAGACATCTCTCCAGCCCTGACAGAGACTGATATTTAAAAGGCATATATAAGCTGGGCATGGTGGCACACACCTTCAATCCCAGCACTCAGGGAGGCAGAGGCAGGCAGATCTCTGTGAGTTCGAGACCAGCCTTGTCTACAAAGTGAGTCCAGGACAGCCAGGGCTACATAGAGACACCCTGTCTTGATAAACCAAAATAAATAAAAATAAAAAGCATATATAGGGAGCTGGATGTAGCACGGCTGCTGGAGTGCTTGCCTGGCATGTACAAAGCTTAGATTCAGGCACCAGCATGGAACAAACAGCACATGGTGATAAACACAAGGCACTGGGACAGTAGAAGCAGGAGGATCAGAAGTTTAAGGCTAGCCTCGTGACCTAAGTCCCAGTTTCAACAAAAGTAATAAAAGAGCAAGGAGCATATGTAAGACCTCAGAACAACCAGCTGGGGGCATTCGGGTCCAAGTGACTTTTGATTATTTTAAAACCCAAATTAAATGCCGAACATGAATGCCAGGCGCTAGCTGGCTAAAATAGTCAACAGCACGCCACAGACAGAAACAAGGTTCTAGAAAATGTATTCGTAAAAACCTGCTGAGCACAGGGCAGAGATAACACCTTCAAGAAAATAAGATTCTATGGCTAGTGCGATGGTACAGTGGGTAAAAGTGCATGTCACCAAGCCTGATGACCCAAGTTCAATCCCTGGGACCGCACAGTGGAAGGAGCGAAAGAACTTCTGTAATTTGTCTTCTGATTCTCTCTCTCTCTCTCTCTCTCTCTCTCTCTCTCTCTCTCTCTCTCTCTTCTCCATGCACTCAAGTGTGCACTAAATCAATAGGTAGTTAGGTAAAATATAATTAAAGAGACTAGTCATCCAGATGACCCGGAAGAGAGGTTTCTGGCTTCCTGGATCACATTTTCTGTTGACCCTGAAGGCAACAACAAAATCAAATGTTGACAGTTTTTCCCTGTTCCTTCAGTGCTCTGTAGTAAGTTCAGGTCTACCTAAGATATGCAACATGACTCTGTCTTAGAAAAGGAAGAAAGAGAGGAAGGAAGGGAGGGAGGGAGGGAGGGAGGGAGGAAGGTTGGAAGGATGGAAGGAAGAAAGAAACAAAGAGAGGGAGGGAGGAATAATCAAGACCCAAATTCTAGGGCTGAGAGGTGGTTCACTGGTTAATAGGACCCAAGTTCAGTCCTGAGCACCCATGTTGGGTGGCTCCCAGCTACCTGTAATCCCAGCTCCAGGGGATCCAGTGACACCCTCTTCTGGCCTCCGACGGCCCCTGCTCACTCACACAGACATACACGCATACACTTGAATAAAAATAATTTTTAAAAAAGAAAATAATCTCTGATGTTTTGGTAAAGACTACAGGGTCTTTCTCCGTATTCCTGGCTGGCCTGGAACTTGCTAGGAAGACCAACTTGGCCTTGATCTCAAGAGAAATCCACTTACTTCTGCCTTCAGAACGTTGGAGTTGAAGGCATGGCTACCTTGACTGGCCGAAATGGGAAGTTTTAATTGGATCTGTTCTCTGGAATTCCAGTGATTTGTTCATGTCTTTGCTCTAATCAGCTATTGGCTCTCATGTGCACCGTCAGCCTCTATAATCAGCGAGTCTTGCGCTTTTCCTCGGTCCTGACCGGGCATCTGTCATCCCAGCCAGATGAGAACACACTCTGTGAAGATTCCCCTCTTCTGAATTGTAGTGTGTGCATTATTTTTCCCTAACAGGCACTTTTACTAATTAGGAACAACCTTGTATCAATTAACTTCGCCTTTAAAACCATGATTCGAGAAGGAAATTGTTGTTTACTGGGCTCGTTGTGCCAGTGACAGATGGCCCTGGAACACATGGGCAAGCGACTGTGACTGAAATGGGCTCCCCGCAGCACCAGGGAGAGTTTAGCCACCAGGAGGGAGCCCCGAGAGAGACACAAGAACAGGGGCGTGGGCTGTGGATACAGTCAATAGTAAAGCATACTTCTAACACGCGTAAGGCTCTAGGTTCAAATCACAGCGTGTGGAGGGTGGGGTGGGGAGGGGGGTGATAGGAAGGAAGGAGGGAGGGAGGGAGGAAGGGCGGAGATTCTCAGAGCTTTCCCACCACTCCCAAAACCCTCAGCCCAGCGAGATGATCTAGAAGACTCCAGTCGTTTTAACAGTACCCCAGCTCTCAGACAGTGCTCCTGAAACTGACCTTAATTGCTTCTTGTTTTTTTAAATTGCACTTTTGGTTATTTTGTGTTTGTACGGGTGCAGGCACACACATGCCACCGCTGGTGTGTGGAGATAAAGGACAACTTTCACCATGCAGGGCCCTGGGGATTTCACCAAGCTTGTCAGGTTTGGTGGCAAATCCTTTTTTTTCTGCTGAGCCATCTTTTTTTTTTTTTTTTTTTTTTTTTTAGAGACAGGGTTTCTCTGTGTAGCCTTGGCTGTCCTGGACTCACTTTGTAGACCAGGCTAGCCTCGAACTCACATCAATCCACCTGCCTCTGCCTCCTGAGTGCTGGGATTAAAGGCGTGCACCACCACGCCCAGCATGCGGAGCCATCTTACTGGCCCTAAAACTTTGTTACTCTCACAGGCCTCTTTAGATAAATATATAATTGGTGCCAAGAGAAAGTATCTGCCGGCAAAGACAGGGCTAAGGGCATGGCACCTGGCCTTGATACTCTGTTACCCAGTGTTCCATCACTGTGACAAAGCGCCCGAGATAACTACATTACAAAGTTCATGGGTTCAGAGACTTCAGTCTACGGCCACTCAGTCCACCTAAGCTTTTCACGCAATGCCAGGCTCTGGGCCCAGTGCCCAGCACTGCACCAACAAACACAAAGGTCTGTGAGAAACTGGACTGACTGTGCTGGTGCCAAGAAATCCAGCTATTGGGAAAGCTGGGATCTAAAGGGAATTTAATTTTGATCTAGCCTAGGCTAGGCTTTGCTTTTGGCCTGTGTGTGCAGCTCATCACGGTGGGAGGGCATGCCCGGGGTCACTGCTCACTTCCTGGTTGTTGGGAAGGGGAAGAGGAGGCAGGGACGTATAGTATTGGAATTTACAAACATAACTTTGTGTGAAAACAGGACCTGTGTAAAGTAAGGCTTTGGGGTCGGGAATTATCTGGGACTCTGAGGGTAGACCCTACATGGGGTCAGAGGGATAAGTAAAAGAAATGGGTAAGGGAGGTTGGACCACACACAGAGAGACAGGGAGAAAAACTCGGGAGGAAGACTGCAGAGGTGAGGCCACAGACGGATATAAGGAGTCATGGGGGCTGGAAGAGGCCAGGCACAGACTTCTCTGAGCTTGGGGAAGCAATGTAACCCTGAAACACCTTCATTCTAGCCCAGTCAGATTGGCTTTGGACATCTGGTCTTAAGAACTATTGGGGTGGTGGCACACACCTTTAATCCCAGCACTCAGGGAGGTAGAGGTAGGTGGATCACTGCGAGTTCAAGGCCAGCTTGGTCTACAAAGTGAGTCCAGGACAGCCAGGACTTGTTACACAGAGAAACCCTGTCTTGAAAAAAAAAAAACAAAAAAAACAAAGCAAAGCTGGTGTGGTGGCATATGGCTTTAATCCTAGCACTTGGGAGGCAGAGGCAGGCGGATTACTGTGAGTTCGAGGCCAGCCTGGTCTACAAAGTTAAGTCTAGGACAGCCAAGGCTACACAGAGAAACCCTGTCTCAAAAAAAAAAAAAAAAAAAAAAAAAAAGAACCATCACAGAAGAGTTGGTGACTCTAAACACTGCCCTCTGATATCTATAGGACGTTTGCGCAGCACGCATGTACACACACACACACACACCCCAATATCATCTGTGGCAATCTGTTAGAACAGTCACAGGAAATCAACACAAAGATCATTTCTTTTTTGGGGGGTGGAGGGGGGGCTGGTGGTGGTTTCGAACAGGGTTTCCCTGTGTAGCCTTGGCTGGCCTAGACTTGCTTGTAGATCAGGCTGGCCTCGGACTCACAGCGATCCACCTGTCTCTGCCTCCCAAGAGTGCTGGGCTTAAAGGCGTGCGCGCTACCATGCCCAGCCTAAAGATCATTTCTTTAAGGTCACAGTCAATAGGGGTTGTGAACCCAGGATTCAAACCCAGGGCACCAAACGCATGCTCCTGAGCATAGCACTGGATTCATCATGCATAATACAAACAGAAATGAACTATTAATGAACAAACGGAGAAAGAAAGAAAACAAACCCGAAACTTCACTGCTAGCAAGGTACCAAATTGAGTCTCTTTTGTGCAAATACTCAAGTTGTCACTTTAGAAGCTCATTCTCCCACACGCTTTACAGCAGAATTAGGTCACCATCGCATCGCTGCCAAGAACGTGTGTGCGTTAACAAGAAGATGCACTTTGTAAAAAGAAGGCAGCTGCCATGTTTGGCTCACAGCTGAAGAGTGCACTTGGCAGCAGTCGTGGGCTCTTGTGGCCATCAAGGACAGAGGAGTTGCTTATCTTTTCAGGAGGTCTGTTTCCTTTTGTTCCCTTCCATTGGAATTCTGTCCTTCACGTCCTCAAAATAAAATAAAATAAAATAAAATAAAATAAGGACCGGGGCTTCAGAAGCAGAACACTGCCTTTTCACGCAATGCCAGGCTCTGGGCCCAGTCCCCAGCACTGCACCAACAAACACAAAGGTCCGCAAGAAACTGGACTGACTGTCCTGGTGCCAAGAAAGTCAACTAATAGGAAAACTGGGATCTAGGGGGAAATTCAGTCCTGAGCTATAAATATAACTACATGTCTTTTGACACAGGGTCTCACTCTGTAGGCTGGTCTAGAACTTACCACCCTCCTGTCTCCTCCTCTCAAATGCCGAGATTTCAGATGTGTGTGTGTGTGTGCATGTGCGTGTGTGCATGTGCACGCATGCGCACATTCAGGACCTCACTCTGTAACGCTAGCTTGTTTTTGAGACAGGATATCCTGTAACCCAGGCCGGCCTCAAACTCTGTTATGTGTCTGTGGCTGCTGTTTGACTCCTGATCATCCCCCTCCCTCCCCAGGGCTGGCATTACAGGTGTGTAGCTCTACGCCCAGCCTTGCCTAGCTCTTGATTGACTTGATTTTGGAGTTAGCATCCATTAGGTATCTCTGTTTACATAGATTCGCCCTCTGTCTCTCTCTCCCATCTGTCTGTCACTCCCACTCCCTCTCTCCCCTTCTCTGGCACCAAGATGGTACCCAGGAGTTCATGCATGCCTAAGCAAGCACTGTGACACTGAGAAACACTGTAGCCCCTCATCCCTCATACTTTATCAGTGTCCGTCTATTGACTTTATTCTTTTTATCTCCTTTTCTATCTTTTTTTAATTTTGCCATTTCAATATATGCAAAGTGCTAAGATAAAGGGTCACTATAGGAGAACGGGCTGCAATGTTCTAAGTGAATAGCATTTGCGTCTTAGGTTTTTGGACACAAAGCAGTAAGTCGGGACACAGCTCTAGGGATGTGATTTCCATGCGGTCAGTGTGGTGTGCAAGGACCATGATGCACAGCCTTTAAGACAGGCTGTGGGGGTTTCAATGAGAACGGCCCCCAGAGGCTCATATATTTATTTGAATGTTTGGTTTCCAGTTGGTAGAACTGTTTGGGAAGGATTAGGAGGCGTGGCCTTGTTGGAGGGGGCGTGTCGCTGAGGGTGGGCTCTGAGGTTTCTAAAGTCCACGCCATCCCCCTCTCTCTGCCTCAGTACTTGTGAATCAGACGTGAGCTCTCAGCTGCTGCTCCAGTGCCTGCCTGCCTTCCTGCTGCCACGTTCCCAGCCACGACAGTCAAGGACTCACCCTCTGAAACTGTAAGCAAGCCTCCAATGAAACGCTTTCTTTTTTTATAAGTTGCCTTGGTCATGGTGTCTCTTCACAGCAGCTGAACTGTAACTAAGACACAGGATATTTTCAAGGGAGGGTAAAGCAATTGGATCTATAGCATTCTTATAAGCAGCTGACCCTGTGGAGGAAGTTAGGAAGTAACTGTGCATTTATTAATGATGTGCTTTCTTTGCAAGACCTCAAGGTTTAAAAACATGTTTGTTTTGTTTTGTTTTTTCAACACAGGGTCTCTCTGTGTAGCCTTGGCTGTCCTGGACTCGCTTTGTAGACCAGGCTGGCCTCGAACTTACAGCGATCCGCTTGCCTCTGCCTCCTGATCTTGGGATTAAAGGCGTGTGCTAGCATGCCCAGCTAGAATTAAGAATATTAAAAGGCCATTTCATCAGCAGTTTCCTCCCATCTCTGAGATGTTACCAGTGATATGTAATAAAGAGGCAGAAAGGTAGAGAAATAAAATGCAAGATGCTATATAAACTTGTAGACAAGGAAGGGTGTAGAGATGAACAAAGTACAATTATATGTTACATATATTTGAAAATGTTATATTGAAACCCAGTATTTTATATACTAAAAATTTAATAATAACAATTATGGGTTCTCTGCCTGTAATTCCTCAGCTCCTAAGGCAGAGATAGGGGATCCTGAAGCAAGCTAGCTAGCGAGACCATACTGGCAAGTTTTGGGTTCTACTGAGGGACACTGCCTCAACAAATACAGTAGAGAGAGGCATTTAATAAAGACTTTGTGCTGTCAGCTAGGTGGTGGTGGCACACACCTTTAATCCTTGCACTCGGGAGGGCGTGGCAAGCTGATCTCTATGAGTTCAAGGACAGCCTGGTTTACAAAGTGATTTCCAAGACAGCTAGAGCTACACAGAGAAACCCTGTCTCAAATAAATAAATAACAGAAACAAAGTAAAGCAAAACAAAGACTTGTGCTGTTCACCTCAGGCCTCCACGTGTACTCATACATGCATGCACACATACACCAACATACAAATGGAAACATGTATATGTACATACACATGAATGTACATGATACATACAGGCATACAGAATAGAAAAAGGAGCCGGACAAGATGGTATGCACCTTTAATCCTAGCATTCAGGAGACAGAAACAGGCAGATCTCTGTGAGTTCAATTCCAACCTGATCTACATGTCAAATTCCAGGTCAGCCATGGCTACTTAGTGAGTCCATATCTTAAACAAACAAACAAAAAACAGAGACTAGGTAACCAGAGAGAGAGGCCCTAACAACCAATTTTCTCTGTGTCTTGTGTCTGATGTACACACACACATACACAAATACACACACACATGCAATGATACACAGACACACACATACACAGAGACAGACACGGTTACTTACACACACACACACACACACACACACACACACACACACACACACACACACACTCCTCCACTGAGAGTCTTAAGTTAAAGCAATGCTGACGAGCTTCTGTCCTACCTCAACGCAGTGTGCCTGCCACTTCCTGCTCTTCCCTGAGTGGCAAGTTTTCCAACATGCTTAGCTTTCAACAAAACAGCATAAATAATTTAAATCGTTATAAAGTGATACACGATACGAAAGGACGGAAGATTTAGAGACTCTGCAGGAAGCGAGCAACATCACAAGTCCGGCCCAGGGATCCCAGGGGCTTTGGAAATGTCTGGAGCAAGGCTCTTGCCCGTTTCTTTATTCTTTACGACAATACTCCAAAGAGTAGCTTGGAGCAGCAGATCTCCTCCTTAGTATTTGTGAGGCCTTGGGCTTTACCCCAGTACCAAAGTAAAAACAAATCAAATCAAAACAAAGAAACTCCTTGGCTTCTCATGCTATTTTTTGGTTGTGAGCCTAGCCTTTAACTGCTGAGCCATCTCTCCAGCCTTCGCATGCTATTTTTAAGATATGACATCCGCGCTCCTCCCATTGAGACATAGGTTTATATTCTCAATTTCTGAAAGCAAGACCACCCGTAACTGCCCCGGAGTGAGGTCCTGGAGGTCAGTGTAGGTCTATCGACCATGAGGCATATGTGAGGGAGCATTCAAGATAGCTTCAGCTCCAGCTATGATTTAACCACAAACACATAAGTTAACTCGGTGAAAACTTCCTGATCTCGGTCAACCCACACCATGATTTACAATGATAAAAATCACAGTTCCTGGTTTAATTAAATTAATTAATTAATTTTGGTTTTTTGAGACAGGGTTTCTCTGGGTAGCCTTGACTGTCCTGGACACGCTTTGTAGACCAGGCTGGCCTCAAACTCACAATGACGTTCCTGGCTTTAACACACAACATTTTGGTGATCTTTTAAAGAACAAGATTTAGGTCCTTAGAACTGGGTAATAAAACCTAACATAGTTAACACTGGCCTGGAACTGAGAGGTAGGCAAAGACAAAAGTGCACTGAAGGTTGTTTTGTTTGGGTTTGGATATTTCAAGACAGGGTCTCAGGTAGCCCAAGATGGCCCTAAATTCCTTATGTAGTGCAGACTGACCTTGAATGCCTGACCCTCCCAGCATCTACCTCCTAATATCTGAGATTCTAGCTATAAGCCCTCCGACGCTTGGCTTCTAATGCTCACATCATTTATTTTTTACATTTTCTGAAGTGGTCCCATGTGGCCCAGGCTGGTCTCATCTTGAACTTGTGATGTAGCCAAAGATGACCTTGAAGTCCCAAGCCTCCCACTTCTACCTACGGTATGTTGAGATTACAGGTGTTTCCCACTATGCTCATCTAAAACAATCATTTTACGTGGTCAGACCCCATTGGTCTGATAGCTTTCAGCCATTACAAGAACCATAAGCCCCCGAATTATGTCCTCTCCAGTCCAGACTTTTGATTTTTTTTTTTCAGGTTTTTTGAGACAGGGTTTCTCTGTGTATATCCTTGGCTGTCCTGCACTCACTTTGTAGACCAGGCTGGCCTCGAACTCACAGCGATCCACCTGCCTCTGCCTCCTGAGTGCTGGGATTCAGACTTCTCTTATACTGCAACTATCTAAAGATTTTCCACTTTCTACAGTTCCTTACAGTTCGCCCATCCCTGCTCCATCACTGTACTCAGTGTCTTTCGAATGACACGGACTTTCTTCCCGGCTCCTTCTGCGCATCCCTCAGTCTGTGTACAGATCTCAACCACACAACCCAACCTATCCCAGGATCCCGGCCGCCTTCCCGGGTCCTACTCCTGATGCTTTGTTCTGAGTCATACGTAGTTAGCTATCTTCTGGATTATTCTAAGAGCATCACCAACGCTCAGCTTATCCTCTTCTCTAAAAATAGCCCTGCTGGAAGGAAGGGGAGGCTTGCGTTACAGCTCAGTTGGCCGAGCACCAGCCCGGCGAATGAGAGGCCCAGGGTTTGATCTCCAGCACCGCAGACCAGATGAGACGGTGCAAGCTTGCTATCGTAACACTCTGAAGGGTGGAGGCAGGGGGATAAGCCTTCAAGGTCATTTCCTGCTGCACAGTGAGTTTGAGGCTAACACGGACTACACGAGGCCATTTCAAGCAAAACATCACACACACACAGACACACATAGACACACACAGACACACAGTTAGGAGGGTTGCACTACCTATGTTCATTTCAGGATAGGAAAAACTTCATGTTAACACCGTGTTGGTTATTAAAGGGGGGGGGGAGGCAGAGGAGTTGGAGAGGTGGCTCAGTGGCTCAGAATGCTCACTGCTCCTCCTGAGGACCCTGGTTCAACTCCCAGCACCCATGGCAGATAGCTTAGCTGTAACTCCAGATCCAGGGGTCCCATGCCCTCTTCCAGCTTCCATGGGCACCCACATGCATGTGGTGCACATAAACTTACACAGGCAAACACACGCACATGAATAAGTAAATAAACACTTGAAAACAATGTGGGAGACCGCTTGATCTGACAGTAGTAAGAATCTGTGGGCTTAAGAAAACAATGAATACTTTTCATCAACCCCAAGCCTGGCTCACTCGAGTGTCCTCTTCTCTAAAACAAAAGATGTTTCTTTTAACTTTTGAGCCATCTCTTAGCTCTTACGATTTCCCCACAGGCAAGTTGTCAGCCTGGGCTATAGTGAGCTCTAGTCCCGCTTGTCCTAAAGAGTAAGACTGTCTCAAAAACAAACCAAATAGGAGACCACTGGCTTTATGGCTGCTCTCAGGGCCACAGCCCGTCCACGTGCCCTCCTTTATGTTTCTTTGGTCATTCTGAACTATTCTGAGTCTGGACCAATTCTGAAGGACCCTGCATGCAGCAGGAATGGCGACGACACCAGGCGAAGGCAGAAGTCCAGGAGTCGCGGCTCAGTCTCGCTACACAACCTAACTATGGCTGGTGAGCAACTACTATGTGTAAGAGTGGTCTGAACACTGATCATATTTAACACATGCAAACCACAAACCATCAGTCCCACGTGAGGTCCCACAGCCCAGCGCTGGCTGATACAATGCTGTGCTCATGTTTCTGCATTGAAAACACTTCTGTAAGGGATGGAGCTGGCTCAGCGTGTACCCACACGTCAACTCACAATCAACTGTAACATCAGTTCCAGGGGATCCAATGCCCTCTTCTGGCTTTCGTGAGCACACATGTGGTACAGGTAGGACACATATAATTAAAATAAAAACAAATGTGTGTTTTTAAAAACACAGCCACTGCTTAGGTCATGTTAGAGGCTGTTCGGTATTCAGTGTGCCAAGTGTAAAGCAAACCAGGCAACAGACTCAGGGTCCAAATGGTATTCTTGGGGCCAGGATGTTGGTCAGTTGGATGTCTGCCCAATCCCTTTCAGAACCCATTCAGTGGTGACTCACAAAATGAGCATGACATAATTTTCATCCTTTCTCTCAAGGACTTTCCTTTTGCTGGCTTATCCATTTTTGAATAATCTTCCTTCTAATCCAGACCTACTTTTGAAATTATTTTGGATTTTATCACCTATAATTAGCAGGTGGAAGGTAAACAGTAAGTTTCCATTAAACAGCTACCCTAACAATTGAGATCCCAAACCTCACCCCTAGAGGTAAGGACATTGGCTGCATACTTGCCCCACCTCCTTTCCAAAAGACCACTCTTGGAACCCTTCAATTCTGAAAAAAATCAACAGGAACCAGCACCTGTAGTATTGACGGGATGGAAACAGCACCTCCTAGGGGTGGAGAGGAGGTATTACTAAACATCATTAACTACACAGCCCCGGGGGTAATAAACCTTGTAAAAAGTAAACCGAACAGCATCATGTGACTGGTGGGAGAATGAGTAACTTTCTGCTTATTTGTATTGTCTGATTATGCTTATTATTATTCTTTTTTAAGATACTAGGGATTAATCCCAGCACTATTAGTCACAGGCAGGCAGATCTCTGAGTTGGAGGCCAGCCTGGTCTACACAGCTAGTTCCAGGATAGCCAAGGCAACACAGAGGAACCCTATCTTCAAACAAACGATACTGGGGATTGACCCAGACCTTCATGCATGCCAAGCAGATGATCTTACCACTGAGCTGCATTCTAGCCCAAATTGTATACTTGGGGCTGGGGGGGTAGGGGATGGTGATCCCAGCAGTTAAACTTAGGTCATCAGGATCGGCAGAAAGCATTTTTTTTTTTAAGACAGGGTTTCTTTGTGTAGCCTTGGCTGTCCTGGACTCACTTTGCAGACCAGGCTGGCCTTGAACTCACAGCGATCCGCCAGCCTCTGCCTCCCTGGTGCTGGGATTAAAGGTGTGCCCCACCACACCTGACAAAATAGTAGTTTCTAATTGGCTCCAGAAAGAGTATTTCTCCACATGCACACACTCCCCCTGGCTCTTTTGCTCCCATTCCTTTAATTTTATGTGATAGGTACTGTGATTGCATGTATAGATGTGTATCATGTGTGTGTACTCAAAGCCCATGGGAACCAGATGTCTAGTCCCCTGGAACCAGAGTTCCAGGCAGTTGTAAGCTGTAATGTTAGGAACTCAACCAGAGCCCCTCTGTGCCCCTAAACCTGTTGAGCCATCTCTTTGGCCCTATCATTATAACTTCGAGACAGGTTTTCTCTGTGTATGTAGCCTTGGCTGTCCTGGATTCACTTTGTAGACCAGGCTGGCCTCGAACTCACAGCGATCCGCCTGCCTCTGCCTCCCTGAGTGCTGGGATCAAAGTTGTGCACCACCATGCCTGGCTCATAATTTTTTTCTTTAAAGACAGGATTTTGTTATGTAACCCAGGCTAACCTGGAACTCTCTATGTAGACCAGGCCAGTGTCAAACTCAGAGATCTGCCTGCCTCGTCTTCCTCCTTGGGAGTTCCGGGATTAAGTGTGTGCACCACCCCCTCATTTCTTTCTATGAAAAGACGACTCATAGAAGACTCCTTCCGAATGGGCATCACCATTTATTGTAGTTTGTGTTGGGAACTGAACAGAGCACATTGTCTGTGGAGAAGAGGAGAAAGGAAAAGAAAGTATGTTTCTGAAGATATCGTTTCTTTAAAACACTTTATGGTTTCAAATCCTTTTTCACCCCAAAGGAAGTTCAAGAATTCAAGTATGTTGTGTAAGGAGCGGTAATACAAAGGGCTTCTCTGCTCGCGTGCGCGCCTGTGTGGTGGTCTTTATCTGGGCGTGTAAACAAGCAGACAGATTTCCACATTCCTTGCATCCCTTTTTTTTTTTTTTTTGCTTTGGTAAGGCCAAACCCCAAAAGGACACAGCATACAAATGAACCCAGTGTTCAGGAACTTATTTATCTTCAGACGATAATGGTATTAAGTTTGGAATTGTCACATAGGATTAAAAAGCCAACAAAAAACAAAACACAACCCTCACCTCCCCCAAAGCCCACAAGTCTTGCGAGTCCTGATCTGCTTCAGCCATTCCGCTGTTGCACCTGCTCCTCAGAAGCTTAACTGAGGGTTGGTGGAAGGACCAGGCCAACAGGGTTCTCTTCATTTTGCTTATAATAAAAAAATTCAAAAGGGCTACTTCAAAAGAAAAAAACTGAAAATTCAAATTCTGAAAATATCTTACCTTTTTTATTAATCATGTCATCTAACACCAATTAAAAAAACAAGTATGTGAATATGATATAAAAATACGATCCCAAGATTAACACTTTGTCGCAGGCACAGTTATCTCACAGAATACATGTTTGGAGGGCCGGGAAGGTAGTCTGGTTTTGTTTCTCTTTAAAAAACCCACAGCAGTGCAAGTAGGGTGAGGAAGGGGGAGATTCTTTAGCAGCAAAATGTCCAAGTTCTCTAGTCACATCGGGGAAAAAAAACAAACAAACAAAAGAAAACGAAAGCTCAGGGGGCTGCTGCTGCCCAGACCTACCCGCCATCACTAAAGGTTTCTGTTGCCACAGCCCCAGGTTGTGACAGGTGAAGGACGCGCTTTACTACACAAGCAATCGTAAAACTCGTCCCTCAAGCTTTTGACTGTTTGTCACTTAAATATATGTACAGGAATCAGGCTCCTCTTCTCATCATGTCCTCAGATCTCTACTGTTTGGTCACTCGGGGTGGGCTCTCGGTATCTGGCCACAGCGCAGGTTGGAGCAGCAGCTTTGGCCTGGCCGGCTGGCGTGGCTGCTTCCAGCGGAGAAGTGCGGCAGGATTGCTTAGTGGTCACTGCTCTGCTTCTCTCTCATCCAGGCTTGAATCTGCTCCTTCAGCTCTGGCACTGAGGGAGAAAAGACAAGATTAACGGACCAGATGGACGGGCTCTTCGGCTTGTCGTTCTGTCTAAGTGGAAAGAAGAGGCCACTCCCTCCCTCTGCAGGCTGAGGGCTGTAAGCAACAAAGGTGAGCTGAGTGCGCTGTGTCTTCACAGAGCTTAAACTGGGTACTTCTGGACCCAATGTCCCCTTTGTGATGGTGCCAGGGACTGAACCTGGAGACTAACACATGTTAGGCAAGTGTTCTGTGGGTAGAGCTAGCCAACTTTTCTTTTTATTTGAGGTAGACTGACCATAAACAGGCTCAGCCTCCCAGTTAGCTGGGACCCTGCTGTGCCTCTCCCTCATGGTCTGGCTGCACTCACTGGCACTGGCATCAGCACTGCAAGGCAAGCTGAGCCTCCTACCTGGTTCCAGCATGCTCTCAGTCAGCGTTTGGCGGTTAAAGGGGTCAGTGGGGGAGTTCAGCAGATGTCGTAGGATGATAGAGCGGTCCATGATGGTGCCAGAGGGCAGTCTTACAGGGTCAGTCATCAGAGTGTCCATCAGAGGGTCTGTGGAGACACAGCAGAGCAAACTAACAATGGTAGAGCCTGACTCTGAAGAATAAAAACAAAGCACACTGTTACCACCAGTGAGACACACAGGCAGAGGGAGGGCAGTGGAGCAGCCCCTCAGGTCCTTGCGTCCTGAGGGACAGCAGCACTTGATGAATGCATGTGCCTTGCCTTCTGTCACTGCTGCTGGGAGGAGAAAAGGGCAAAGTCAGACAGCCCGGGACAGGACTCTTTGCCTTAGGACCCGGAATCCTTTCTTGTAACGGCACAGCTGCCTTTGAAGTCTCACGGCCAGATGCTGAGACCGCACTAAGGATGTTCAACCTTTCAATCTACAGTATGAGCTAAAATTTGTACACATAATTTTAGACAACTCCCAAGAAACAGCTACAACATGAGGTGTGGCCCCGTTGGAAAAGGTGTGGCCTTGAGGTTTCAAAACCTCCCACCAGCCCACTTGTGCTCTCCATGCCTGCCTGCTTGCACACTAGGAACTGAGCGTGAACACGCTAACTTGCCTCTGAACTCGTCATGCCTGCCTGTTTGCACATCAGGATCTGAGCGTGAACACGCTAACTTGCCTCTGAACTCGTCCGGGGCATCGCTGTAGTCGATCTCCGCCCGCGCGTTCTTGGCCACTATTTCCTCCACTTTCTCAGCGAGAAGCTTGAACTTCTCTATTGCAATGGTGGACTTGATTCCTGCCTTCCGCATCTTTGAAATGACTTCTTCAAACAGTTCCTTGCTGTAGGACCTCTGCAGACGAGAAAAGGTCATGTGAGGCGAGAATACACTTGAGAAGAAAAAAAGCTTTAGAAAATGTCCAAGTGCACTCCATCTGATCATTTGCTCTAAAAAATTGTAATGATATATTCTGTATTTCAGTCTTCCCCTACACACTGTACGTGTGCAAGTGTGTACTGGATACAGTTACATAACACACAAAGAGAGACAGAATGACATGTCAACTGCCCAAGGTCGTCTATGGAGAACGCTGCAGGATCCAGGCCAGGAAAAGAGGAATCTTTAGACTTTAGGAGCTAGCAAGAATTTATTTTAAAATTTAGCCACTAAAAGAGAAGGAATTCAAGTTTATTCAGTCTTTGTGGGGCACTGTACCCCGGGAGCCCACGAGACAAGATAAATTGCAGTGTTCTCACATAATGGTGAACGGAGATAAAAACCAATATACATGCCCGTGGCCCCCTTACTGTTCACACTGAGAGGGAGCTTTCCTCTATTCCCTGTCCGCTCTCTAGGCTCACCTGAGCTGAGCTGACACAGATAAAAATGGGTGCCCCTGGGGCCCCGGGACATGACCACAGTCCCTAATCACACCGGGAAACCATAGAACAGAGACCAAAAACAAGTCCACCATCAAATAAACAAATGTCCTTGAAGTGGTGACGCCACCTTCATAGCTGTCTTTCCCTCCCTGGCCTGTAAGATTACACACCTGGACGCATCCAGGAAGAAGTTGGGTGCCAGGCAACTGATGTCATCTTCCCTAGATGGCCTCCCTACCCCCAGAGCAAGAGCAACGGGCCAGCTAGACTGGCTTCCAGGAGCTTTCGCTCCACTGTGAGGCCTGTCCTGAGCCTACTGCTCCTCCTGTAACCTGAACAGGACCCACACTCACACCTACACCACGGGCTCAGCTCCCACTTGTGTTCCCTTCCAGGACTAAACTGAACCTCTTTAACTGGTCTTTCCTCTTTCTTTCTTTCTAATGAGAGAGGATCTCAGTATGTAGCTCTGGTTGGCTTGGAAATTTGGATGTAGAGCAGGCTGGCACTGAACTCCAAAATATCTATGTGGCCCTGCTCTCGAGTGCTTCATTTTAAAACTTCCATTTCTAAATAACTACACACGCTTGCTTCCTCTGCATATCCACCCTAGACTCACAACTACAACTGTGATGCCAGCACTGGGAGGCAGCCAGCTCACACGAGTCATGTCTCAAACAATAAGAGAAACAATGAAAAGCATCAACATATGTGAACTATAGCACGCGATAAGGCTACTAAAAAAAAGATAGTAAAAACAAAAACAAACAAACAAGCAAAAAGAAAAGGCAGTGCGCTGAGGCGGTGTGTGGCAGCCCACACTGGTGATTCTAGCACTTGGAAGGCTGACACTGGAGGGTCTTGGGTTCAAGGCCATCCCGTCTCAAAAAACTTAAGATAGTAGAAACATACATAGTTCTCTTATTTTAACATCACCAGTGACTGTTCACTCCAACTTAGGTGGCAAAGGCCCTAATGGTTCTAACTGTCATTCCCAGCCCTGAGACAGAAGAGTGCCGGATTCTGCCCTACAAGAAAGGTCCCACCAATCCCTGAGCTCCTCCAAGCTCAGAACTTGAAGCCCCACCAATCTACACCCTCAAATCTCCACCTCGGAAAGCTTTGCCCCCTTAAGAAATCCTATATAAGCCCTGCCTACTGTTGAGTTCCCTGCTGTCTTCTCCCAGGAGCAGAGGAAGTCACCCTTGAACCTGTCCCTCCCTCCCCACGTAACTCTCTTGTGGGAGAAGCCAAGAAGCTTTCAGAAAGGAAGAAGTGGAGCAGGCTGAGGCTCCTGAGCTCAGCCAGGGCTATCTTCCTGTAGGGATGCGACACCACTGTTGAGGAGGCTTCTTCTAAGAGCTGTGTGGCTCCTGGGCTCCTGAGTCCCAGGATACCTTTCCATACGAGCTGGAAAGCCAACAATCCCTCCTGTGGATAGAGTCTGAGGAAGGGTGGCTTGTGGCATAAGGGCCAACACACAGCCTTTTGCACATTAGGCAGAGAGTGAGAACACGGGTGCAGGCTGAGACTGCTGGGCACACATTCTTCCTCTATTCCACACTGTGTGAGCTTGACTGAGCATGTCACTTAGCTCCTCTGTGCCCTACTGTCCTTACTGTAAAACTAAGAAATTAGGAGAAACTGTATCATAGAATCCTATGATTTTATTTTATTTTATTTTTTGAGACAGGGCTTCTCTGTGTCATAGTCCTGGCTTTCCTGTATTCACTTTTATAGACCAGGCTGACCTTGAACTCACAGTGATCCACCTACCTCTGCCTCCCAAGTGCTGGGTTTAAACGCCCAGCGAATTCTATGATTATTTTTTTTAAGATTTATTTATTTATTATGTGTACAGTGCACACCTGCAGGCCAGAAGAGGGCACCGATCTCATTCTACATGGCTGTGAGCCACCATGTGGTTGCTAGGAATTGAAGTCAGGACCTTTGGAAGAGCAGCCAGTGCTCTTAACCTCTGAGCCATCTCTCCAGCCTGAATTCTATGATTTTTAAATAAGTGAAAACACAAGGAGTGGTCAGAAGTGGAGCCTAGTAAATATGAGCCCCTTCTATGTGAGCCACTACTGTGTTGAAGATTTGTCCCAGATGTCAGACATAGTGGCACACATCAATGTATTCAAAGAGATGGCATTTGAGATAAGGAATTCACGGCCAGCTGAGGCTACATGAGACCCTAGCTCAAAAGTCCTGGGAAGAAGAGAGAAGAAGGAGCAGAGACCATGGAGGGAAGACGCCCTTTCATCTTCCTTTTAAAAAACCTTCTGGCTGGACTAAGGATTGAGCCTAGGGCTTTGTACATTTAGGAGCACATTTTCAGAGATGGTCTTATTAAAGTCCAGATTAACCTTGAACTTGCACCCATCCTGTTTCAAACCTCCTGAGTGTCTGGGATACAGGCCTGTGCCACCAGGCAGGAGACTGGAGCCCCTTCCATGTGGAGAACAGTGTGTCCTGCACTGTGGAAGAATCTAAGCTGATCTGATCCCCGGGGCTCTGGCTGGGCGGCCATGTATTCACAGCAGCTCTCAAGCAGGGCGCTTGGGAAGACCTGAATGTCCTGAGAAACACAAACCACGCGGAGACCGAATCTATTTGAGTCTGAGAGATTAAGGGGCCAACTCTGCTCTTTTCTTCCAGGAAGTAGCAGCTCATCTCCTCCCAGGCCAGCTGGGCCCCTCCTCTGCTTCCTGGGCACTGCATTAACAACCTCTGCAACGGAAACTTAAAAAGTCCTCTTCCCATGCCTTTGAAGTGAGAGAGATAAAGTGCACAGGGTCTGCCGTGAAGGCGCAGACCGCAGATCCGAACTGCACGGCTCAGTGACAACGAATGACCCTAGCCAGCACTCACCTGGTCATCAGCGATGGCTTTAGCGAAGCGGGCACAGTCCAGCTGTAAGTAAATATCGGTCAGCTGGTCCAATAGCTTCTTTGGCTCAAAACCGTACTTCTCTGGGTTTTCAACTTTGAGGTCCCGGCACTTGGGTCCACACAGCTGCTGTAGGTTAAAGTTCAGCATGGCTGCCAACCGGGGACCAAGTTCCTAGGAAATGAAGGTAAAAGGACAGTTCAAGCTGCTGGGAAAGCCAAGAACAGAAGCTCCCACCTCAGTGGAGGGCTGGGATCATTTAATCTTCAAAGAATCCCTTAAACATGATGAGTAGCATAAGCTAAGGAAAGCTAGCATTATCTGAAAAGCCTTAAATGGAATGGTACAACTGCATATGAATGAATGCCACAGAAAATAATACACTTTTAATAATGAGCATCTCTCCAAATTCCCAAAGAAACAGGTAAAGGAAAATGGTTTCAATCCTGTATCTCTATAGTTAGCAAGCATCATTTCATGCATTTCCCTTACAACCTTCAAAAAGCCCTTCAGTCAAGTATGTGCTATTCTTATTTACTTACTGGAAAGAGATACAAAAGAAGATGACAGGGTCCGGTGTGGTGGTGCACGCCTTTAATCCCAGCACTCGGGAGAGAGAGGCAGGTGGACTGCTGTGAGTTCGAGGCCAGCCTGGTCTACAAAGTGAGTCCAAGACAGCCAAGGCTACACAGAGAAACCCTGTCTTGAACAAACAAAAGAAAACAAAACAACAACAACAAAAAGTGATATTGGTCAACAGTTTAAAATCTACTCAGTGTGAATTAACAGACAGAAAATAAGGACAAAACAGCATGCCAGGGCCTGCAGAACAACAGCGTCTGCTACAGCTGGGCAGACATAGCTTCTGAGCTCAAAGAAAAACTGCTGTAGATCAGAGATTAAATACCAACACTGCTTGGCAGTGATGGTACACGCCTTTAATCCCAGCACTTGGGAGTCAAAGGCAGGCAGAGTTCCATGAGTTCAAGGCCAGCCTGGTCTACAGATTAAGTCCAGGAGAACCAAGACTACACAGAGAAACCCTGTTTCAAAAAACCAAAAATAGGGCTCAAGAGATGGCTCAGAGGTTAAGAGCACCAGCTGTTCTTCCAAAGGTCCCGAGTTTAATTCCCACCAACCATATGGTGGTTCACAACCATCTATAACGAGATATGGTGCCCTCTTCTGGTGTGCAAGCAGATCATACATAATAAATAAATCTTAAAAAAAAGAAAAACCAAAAATAAATAAATAAAAATAAATAAATACCAGCCACCAGAAAAACTCCAAAAAGAATGGGGTTCTCATGATGTGGCTTGGTTTACATAAATCTGGTACACACAGCACTACAGAACTCCTGGTGGAAAGCGCAGGTGTAGTCCAGTGTGGAGGAGTTGGGGCTCAGGGGTGCTATAGACGTGCCTAAGCCAGCAAGGAAAGAAGGTAGGCATGGAGGCTGAAGAGGTGGCTCAGCTGTTAGCAACGCTTGCTTCTCTTCCAGAGGACACAAGTTCAGACCCCAACACCCACATCAGAGAGCTCATAATTGCCTGTAACAGCAGCTCCAGGGAATCTGATGCCCTCTTCTGACCAGAGGCACTGACAAACAAGTGGCATACAATGTCCCCAACATAGCCACACAGAAGCAAAACAACTCTTTAAAAAAAGAGAGTTGGCAAAACACTATCTGTAGCCAATTCTAGTCAGATTTTTGCCTTTTGTAAATAAAGTTTTATTGGAAAATAGCCAGGCTTGTTTATGTTCAGGTGATGGCACAAGCCCAGCTGAAAAGGTGCCTGAGACACGGTCTCTAACATCTTTAAATGACTTACTCCCTAGCCTTTGTAGGAAATGCTAATAACCCGTCTGCTATTTTCTCCCCTGCTACTGTACTGACATCTGCCTATCAAGAGACAGGAAAAGACCCAGGTCTCAAGCTGCAGTCAATGCCTCTGCTGGAGGCAACAGCAGTGAATCACGTGATGGGGCAAAGAGGAAATATGGAGAACAGGAGTGAATACAGAGTCAGGTTACCCCCCCACTCCACAGGGAAGCTCCACGGGCAGACAACTGCTGACAGACCTCAGCTCCCTTTTCAACTCCCCTGGTACCTTGTACTGCTTACCATAGGGCACCTTGGTCAGGAGGTCTCTAGCCTTACTGCTCAGTTTCAGCCTCAGGACAGGCCCAGGTCCTAGCAGTCAGGTCGAATACTGAGACCACTGTAAACCCCCATCATGGCTTGCTAGCCTTTGTTTCCTCAATGTTGTTAAAAAGTCGATATTATCAATTATTCTACTTAGTGTCTTCCAAATCGTAATTTGTTACCCTATATTTTCTGATATATAAAATACAGAAACCAGCCAGGCGTGGTGGTGCACGCCTGTAATCCCAGCACTCGGGAGGCAGCAGGCAGGTTTCTGTAAGGTCAAGGCCAGCCTGGTCTACAAGGTGAGTTCAGAACAGCCATGGCCACACAGAGAAACCCGTGTCTTGGGAAAACAAACAAACAAACAAACCCCAAAACACAAAGCCCACAGAAATCAGTAACAATGAAATTGTGTCATAAATCCACAGTCCAAGTGTGTTATGTAAACAGAAAGAAGAAAGCCATCTTGAAGTGAGCAGTTTAGACTACACAGTAAGGGGCTTTGTTTCAGTGCGGTGGGGACCATGTGAATGTTTATCCACGGATACAACTGAGAACAAAATCTGAACTTTGCTCACTGGCTGCAGTGGTTACGGTGAACACGTGCTGAGTTATAAGCACCGGAGGTGGCACCCCACAGAGCACCCCAGCTTCTACTTACTGGCCTGAGGAACGGTTTCTGGACTTGCTTGGTGAGGAGATGGAACATGTCAACGGTTTCAGTTGCCAGGGCGAGATAAGAACGGGAAACACGCTCATCCTGAGCAAGCTGAGACTGCCGAGCCTGCTGCTGATCCTAGGAAACATCAAACAGTTGCCAAAGAAATCTCAGCACCAGCCGTCTACTCAAGATGTTGCCAAGCGCAAAGGAATAAGATGCCAGCTTACAACTGCAGAGGGTGATAAGGCCAAGGTGCTGTGCGATGGAGGTAACGGCCACAGCAGCACACTGCCCAGTCAGTCTCTGCTGTCCCTTCCAGGACATGTAGTCTGCTGGCCTGGTGCACGCTAAGCACAGGCTGTACCTGTGACCTCCACCCCCGCCCTGGCCCACGACTGACCTCTCATGAGCATCAGTTTTCTCAGCCACATCTGATCCGGGGAGGATGACTTAGACCAGCCTGTTCTCATCCTTGCCTCATGCTGACGCCCTTAAACACAGTTCCTACTGCGTGGTAGTCCCCCAACCACAAAGTTACTTTCAATTCTACTTCATAACTGGAATTTTGCCACTGTTATGGATAGACTAACATAATGCCTGATGCACACACTGGAGCTACAGAAAGGAGCTCATTCTCCTTAAAAACAGCTTTCACTTAAGTCATCAGCATTTTTTTTTTTTAAATATGAGACTGGGTAGGAGAGATGGTTCAGTGGTTAAGAGCACTTGCTGCTCTTGCAGAGGACCCCCGTTTAATTCCCAGCACTGACATAGTGGCTTACAACACCTGCTAACTGTTGTTCCAAGGGATTTGAGGTCCTCCCTCTTCTGGCCTCCACAGGCATCAAGCGTGCATGTGGTATGCGTTTGCACACATAGGCAAGCACCCTTACGTATTCATGCCTACAGGTGGTTACATTTTGAATTGTGAACGAACACACACACACACACACGCGCGCGCACACACACACACACTCACTCCATACAATGGTCAGCACACTTGCCTATAGCACCAACCTTTTCCCTCAGTTTTGCCACAGATGGGAAATGAGACGATGAATGGAGTTTGACTCATGGGGAAAATGAGCAGAACACCGAGGGCTCTGCACCCACTCAGCGGCTGAGACGGACCAGCCACCAACAAGCTACACAGCTCACGGGGACTTTCCCTTCTGACAATGCTCCCACTACTCTACCATCTACTCAGTTTATCAGACTCTGTGTGTGTGTGTGTGTGTGTGTGTGTGCTGTCATACATGCAGGAATGCATGTCAAGGCCAGAGTGAAAGCTTAGGTCTCATTCTCAGGTACCCCGCCCCCTTCTGAACAGTTTCTCTCACTGGCCTACAACTTGCCAAGTAGACAAGGCTATCAGGGCAGCAAGCCTGAAGGACCCCACTGTCTCCTCCTCTGCAGTGGTGTGCCACCCATTATTACCCCTGCCCCGAGCAGGGGGGCAAACAGCTGGAATGGCTGTTACAGCTCAGTGAACACCCTTCTGGCTGATGCTACAATCCGTGCCTGGTAGAGACTCCGCAGTGAGGCTGGGAGCTGCCCACTTCCCCAGGGATAAGAATGAGCCTATTGAGAGAGAGCGCACCAGGAAGGGCACAGGCCTCAGGGGACTCAGGGTTAGTCTGAGTGTCCCATCCTTCATCTGCGGACACTTTGTAGGCTGAGTCTGCAGCAAGGTGGACAGACAGACAGAGACTCTTAAGGGGGCCCGGAAAGAGAGAAAAATAAAAGTTTATTCTGGAACCAGCTAGAGGCCAGAAACTCTAATACAACTGATTAAACAAGACTTCTATAGACACTAGTGCTGCAGACAAAAGACATCTCAAGGACGTTAGAACAACAGGCTATTCTTGCTTAGGGCCAGAGCGTGGGTGGCCTTGAGTTTAACTGTGTTTACTCCTCTCTCATCCCAAAGTCTAGGCTAGGGGTCTCACCAAGCCACCTCACAATTACCCAAGGAAATTCTTGTAAGATGAGAAATAAGCAAGCCAGTTTTCATGTGTACGCATGTGTGCATATGTGTATTTGTTTATTTATTCATTCATTTATTTATTTTATGTGTATGAGTGTTTTGCCTGCATGTATGTCAGAGTGCCCTGTACATGCCTGGTACCCGAGGAGGGCCAGAAGCGAATTTAAGATGCCCTGAATCTGGAGTTACAGACAGTTGTAAGCTGTCATGTGGGTGCTGGGAATAGAACCTGACTCTTCTCTCCAGCCCTTTCTTCCTAAGTTTTTATTTAAAATTTAAACATTCAAATTTATTCTTTACAAATTACTGCACTGTAACTTAAGACTCTCTCTCTCTCTCTCTCTCTCTCTCTCTCTCTCTCTCTCTCTCTCTCTCCATTTTAAAAGCATTTAAGGTCAAAGTCTAGCCTCATAACCCAAACATAAAAATCTAAGACAGCCCTTCTCTCAAAATGCTCGAGCTTAAATCTAAATCACTAACTTTGCTTCTCAGTTGCTGGTCTTGAATTCTTGCCTGCAAAGTACCCAAGGATCTGGCTCCCCCTCCTGCTAACACAAGTCTCTGACAGAACAGACCGTCTAGGCTGACGGAGCCTATGCTGAGCTCCGTCACACTCAAACACAGCAACAGCTTAGAGAGGCTTCCAACTCCATTGGAATTTAGGGAGATTTTGCTTAATAACCCAACACACCCCTTGAATAGACAGACGTGCAGAAAGGGTGACAGTGATGGCAAAAAACTGGGGAGGCCTTGGGGAGAAAAGAGTAACGTCGGTAAGAGTGATATGGTGTGTGTGTGTGTGTGTGTGTGTGTGTGTGTGTGTGTGTGTGAGAGAGAGAGAGAGAGAGAGAGAGAGAGAGAGAGAGAGAGAGAGAGAGAGAAAACTCAGCTGGTTTAAACTCTGGAACAGCACTGCAGGTAGAGGGGACAGCAAACGTGGAGGGGAGGGTGTCAGGAGACAGGGTAGACAAGTGTACATTCCTGTAGGATACACTGAGCTGAGGGAGGAGGGGACCCCTTTGCTTTGCTGTGTGCACTGGCAAGGGTGGCGGCTGGGAGACCAAGAGTGCAGTGTGCTGCTGCAATACTGCGGGCAACACAGCATGGTGACCTGGAAGTAGTAGCCAAGAGGCTCCACACCCCCCTACTGACCGGCCTGCCTCCATATCCTGAGTACTGCAATTACAGGGGTGCACACCCACATCCAGTGAATAGGGTACTAAGGACTGAGCCCAGAGCATGCTGGGCAAGCACTCCACCAGTGAACTAAAAGCTTTGGCGCAGGGAGATAAAAGACAGTCTCCAGATGGGGGAGGGGCACAGAATGACCAAGGGCAACCCAGGGAATGATGGTGACTCAGCGAGAAGACTTGAAGGACAACCTGGAAAAAGCAGGATCGAGGCAGTTATGGGACAGCCAACAGGCAGAGCAAGCCCACAGTGCTTGCTGGTTTGTAGGCAGGAGTGCTCTAAGCAGTAAGCTATATTTTGCAGTCTTTAAAATACAGATATTTAAAGCCTTGGAACAGATGACATCACCTGGCAGTGACTTCAAGTAGAGGCATTAGGGAATGTGCGGTAGTGTATTTGGCTGTGTGAGGAACAGGGTTGGGGGTGGAGGGGTGGGGACAACAGAGAAGGGACAACGCTGACAGACGGGACTGACACATCACTGTTAAATGGGCAGTGTCACACAGCTTCCTACAGAGATATGCTTCAGCATCCTGCTCCTGCCTCACCGAGAAGCTACCCAGGGGCAAGGGAGGGGAAAGCTTAGAGCAGAGGAGAGATCTGGAGCTACCACTGCTTGGAGGCTGGGGGATGAGGAAGTGGAAAACAGCCAGCAACCCTAGGGTCAAGGGTCAAGGAAAAGTTGTTTGTGAATAGACACCTTAGGACAATTTGTGCCTTAAAAAAATCCATTACGAGAAGAATCAATAGTATCTGTCCCAAGTAAATGCATCAGCTGTGAGAAGGAGAATGGGCCTCAGGCCCAGGACTTTGAAGAGACCGGCTGTCTAAACACGGGAAAGCTTACAAGGCTGAAGAGGCAGGGACAGAATGGGGTGGGGCTGTGCAGGAGGCTGGATGGGGGCAGCCAGCCATGTGACAGGGTTTGGACTGAGCAGGGAGTACTCTACCTCAGACTAATGAAACGCTGTCTGCCTCAGGCTGATGAGCTATGCACCTTCAGGCCACCGCCACCTTTCGGTGTCACTGCAGGTCAGGCATTCTCTCCCAAGTATGGGTGAGGGAACATTTCAGACACCAAAGTGAGGAGGCCCAGCCCACCTTGGATAGAACAGCTGAGGCTCCTTTGGCTTTGTCTGGACATGCGTGTTCCTCAGAATGCAGACTGACTGGAGGCTAAGGCTACAAGAAGCCCCTACAGCCACACCAGGGCAGCAGGCCTGGGCAGACTCTATCCCGGGAGAGGGGATCAAAACAGCTGAACAGACCCAGGGCCATGGGTAGCAGAGACACAGTGGGAGAAAAACATGATCCAGTGGAAAACTGCATTATCTCAACAACAGAGACAAGAGCCATGGGGACATGGATACAGGCGGGCCAGGCATCCGTGGGCCCCCAGGCAGAACCCTGAGGAAGGAACAAGATGTGCAATTCTCATTAAAGCTGCAGGAATACTCGTGATGAAAACCTTCCCTAAACCGAGCTGTGGTACCACACACTTCAATACTAGCAATTACAGGGCAGAGGCAAGCTGGTCTCTGCAAGTTCCAGGCCAGCCAGCATCACACAGGGATGGAACTCTGCCTTAAAGGTTTTCTTAACCCTTCAGGGACCTACAGTGAAGACACTTGTGACTCCACAACAGTGCACTGTGAGCTCAGTGATCATCCCCAGGTCTCCCCATGGGGGCGGAACCCTGTGGAGCCCGGCTATTAGGCCTTTTTTATAATCAAAACCAAATGTGACAACCAAGATCAACAGGAAAGAAGCAGCCCTGACAGGACCCATAGTGACTCTCAGCCGGCTACAGAGGCCATGTGAGCAAACCCAGCTCTTACCCAGCAGACAGACGCCCAGAGAGTTATTTCCTGGCTACCACACAAGTCATAAGGTATACTATATATATAATTAAACATTCCTCTAAACAGCTCTTTAAATTTCAAGGCAGAGGAAGTGCCCAAGATGCATTTGAAAGGTTTCTCATTTCTTTAAGTCAAGGTATTATTTTAAAGACATTTTGGTGACCATTTTAGACTCCAGAGCCTCCTCACATGGTAAGCTCATGCTCCACTACTGAGGCTCACCTCCACATATGTATAAACTTTGCTTTTATTTATATGTTTGTGTGCTTGTGTGAACTCTTGTGCATTACATGTGTGCATTACACATGTGCAGGAGTCCCATGAGGCCAGGAGGCAACAGACCATCTGAACTGACAGGCAGTGTGAGCTGCCTGATGTGGGTGCTGGGAACTGAACCCGGATCTTGTGGAAGAGCAGTTAAGTGCCCTAAGTGATGAGTCATCTCTCCAGTTCTCAACCCCAGACTGCTTTGGACAGTGAGAATCTGGGGAGGCCTGACAGCCAGCCTAGTATAGTAAGGACACAGAGTGTAAACTGTTTCTCCCAGGGGCTTGGGGCCCACTGAGGACCTTAGGCATGCTATGCAAGCACTCTACCACTGAGCCAACCCTCTGCTCCAATTCTCAGCTTAGGATAAAAAGGATAAAAACCTTTCAGAAGTTGTCTCCTGTTTCCAAACTGAAATGTTACTTTACAGAAGCCTAAGGTAGAAAAGGCCCAGCAGTAGGTGCGAGCTGCAGGGCAGCCGCGAGCCAGGCCCTAGGCAGTGTCTATAAAGCTGTGGTGCCAGGCCGCCCTCACCCCCAGGCCGCCCCCAACTCCCCAGGCCGCCCTCACCCCCAGGCCGCCCTCACCCCCCCAGCCGCCCTCACCCGAGGCAGCTGCTCCCACTGCTCCTTGTTCTTCATCTCCTCCTGCACTTCGTGGATCCGCTTCAGCGACTCCAGGCTTTCGTCCAGTAAAAAGGTCGTGTCATTTATCAGCATATTGATATAGCGAACGAACTGCTTTCCAGAACTGAAAGGGCAGCAGACAGGGTCTGGTAAACATATGGCTGGTCACGGAGAATGTGAGCCTACCACCAGACTACCTGTGAGACTGCAAATCTCGGCACAAATGACAGACATTAATCAACCCTCTCCTTAGATCTTGTTATTCTTTTGAATTGGTTTGTTTTGAGCAAGGTCTTCGTAGCCTAAGCTGATGTCTCACTACTTTCCTGCCTCAGCATCACAGGGCCAGGAGAACAGGAGCCACCACTCCCCAGCCGTGCTCTTCTCTTCTATTCACGGCGAGAAGCTCATTCTAATGGCTGGACCAACCCTGTATGGTCACTAAATATTCCAGAATTTTCTGAGCTGATTTCCTTAGCAGTATATATTTGGCAACAATTTACATGGTTACAAATCCAGAAATGCCTCCACTGGAGAGGTTCACAGCACAGCAGTGGCTAGCCCACTCAGGGCTTCTAAGTAGAGGAAACACTTCAGGCTGGAAAGGGATCAGCACCAAGAATTACCCAAACACAGCACACAAGAGATTACCTTATCACAAAGATACACTCAAGAAAAATTGGTCCTGTAATGAAGGAAGATAGGAACTCATCCCACAGACCCAAAGCTCGTGTCCGAGGAGACCCTGCGCTGTATTAAAGGACTTACAGGTGAACTATTAAATTCTGAAACTGACAGGCTTGTGGCAAAAAGAGAAGGGCCTCTGAAGACCCACCACGTGTACTTAGGGGTACAAAGCCCACGCTGGGATGAGAGGGTCCTGTGAACAAGGCCTTGGTCTCAGGAACGTGGGGACACCAGGACATTCATTCCCAAAAGTACTGTGGACAGACACAGCTCATGCTGGGGGCCTGTCTGGAACCTAAGGGACGGCAGCTTCATTTATCTGAAGAAGCCATCCGGTAACAGGTCAAGCTGCTGGCAATACTGACTAGAAATTCAGTGAACACAGGACAGACAGACTTGACCTAAGTCTGACATGGGATGGGACAAAACTTCTTCAAGGGTTCAATGTTTAAACTCATCTTTCTTCTTTTAAGTACTTGCAAATAATTTAGAGGAACTACTACTCACCAGGCTTTGCAGGCCCTGCAATTTCAAGGTGGCAATATGGAGACTTATTAATGTGGCTTGGAACATACATGCATAACAAAAGAGTGGTAAGTGGCAACCTTAACCTAAGTGCTTCTAAATCTCATGTTTTCTTAATATCTCTGAGTCAATCAGATAATTTCATTTAACAGCATATAATTCAGAGAAAACAAAAACATCACTTCATAGAGTGAGCAGTCAGTTACATAGATGGCCACACTAAGCAGTACCTTGTGGCTTCTTGCAGGAGGCTGAAACCAAGAAAACATTCACAGGAATCTGCTGGGAAAGCCCTCAGCAGCCTCCTACCTGTGATTTGCCAGAGAGCTAGCTGTGCAATCAAGGCCCCAGTACTCACTTGAACTCCTCCATGAAGGTGCCATGGTGAGCTATGTTTTGCCAAAGGCTTTTAAAAATAGTGCTAATGTGATAGCGAATTGTGAACTTGTCATAGAACTCGCTGGTGGCTCCAGTATGCTCAACATCTAAGGAAGAAAAACAAGGAGTCAGACAGGGCCTTTCTGACCATCCGAGTGCAGTTACCACTATGACAGTGATCGGCTAAGAGAGAGCTGGTAAAATGCTACCCATATCTCATATGGAAGGCAATTATGAAAATTTTTTTTTCCCCAAGATTGGATGTCACTATATAGCCCTTGACAGAGAGTCACTTGTCTCTGCCTCCCAGAGTGCAGCAATTAAAGTGAACATCTCCCTCATAACCTGATTTTAAAGGCTGAAGTTTCATGATAAAAGTCTGTATTGGGGGTGAGGTGGGTGGGCTGGAGAGATGGCTCAGGTTAAGAGCACTGTCTGTTCTTCCAAAGGTCCTGAGTTCAATTCCTAGCAACCACATGGCAGCTCACACCCATCTATAATGAGATCTGGTGCCCTCTTCTGGTGTGCAGGCACACATGCAGACAGAATCCTGAACAAATAATAAATCTTTAAAAAATAAACAAGTCTGCAATAGTAGCCTGGCATGGTGGCACACGCCTTTAATCTCTGCACTTGGGAGGCAGAGGCAGGTGGATTGCTGTGAGTTTGAGGACAGCCTGGTCTACAAAGTAAGTCTAGGACAGTCAAGGCTACACAGAGAAACCCTGTCTTGGACCCCGGCCCCCTTCCCCCCAAAAAAGATGAAGACTAGATGGAGGCAAGGTCAGGAGAACAGGCACACTGCACACCTGGTAAGACAGTGACAATCTCTGGGGAAGACAATTTGGTAGCAGGTGTGGTAGCTCATGATGTGATGGCGGCACTGAGAGGCAGGAAGATCAGGAGCTCAAGGCCAGGCTCTGCTACACAGCAATCTAGAGGCCAGCCTGGGTAGGAGAGACCATGTCTAAACCGTGCCAAGCCTCGTCTCAACAATTCAGAGTAAGCTTTCTGCTGGACTATCAGATCTACTCAAGACTGATTTCCAAGCATTACCAACAAAATACTTCATTTATTTAACTTTTATAGTACTGGCAGGCCTAATTTAATTCTAGCATCAGGAGGCAGAGGCAGGAGGATCTCTTTGAGTTCAGGCAGCGCCTGGTCTACAAAGCCGGTTTCAGGACAGCTAGGACTGTTACACAGAGAAACCCTGTCTCAAAAAAACCAACCAACCAACCAAACAACAACAACAAATAAACAAAAATGAAAGCCCTAGCATGCTAAGATCTGAGAGTATTTATGTATACTCATTAGCCGACTCTTTGGATGAACTAAGTAACATTTTATTATGTAAACATGTGAGCAAAGGTGTTAGCAGTGACTCAAGCAAAGCTTGCAAAAGACAGAAAACGGGAGCCAGCACAGTGACACTGACATCTAAGGCTGCTCCATTCTGGGCAGCATCCCAAACACACTCAAGCTGAGCCGCTACTGTTAGCTCACTGCCCTCCAGTACTCCCCTCCCCATCTCTCAATACTTCTGTTTTATTTGCTCTGAAAGTTCCTTCAAAATCATACCTGCCAGGTTCCAATCCCCTTGAATTGATTTGTGCTAACCTCACAAGCCTCAGGCTGCAGACAATGCTGACCTCTGCCACCCAAATGCTGGGACTAAAGGTGTGTGGCACCTCTGCCTGGCTTGAAACAAGACCGTGTGTGATTACTTCCTATGTTATGTGGCCTGAGAAGAGCTAGCTCCTGCAATCTAGGGGCAGACCTGTGGGAGAAGTGTTGCTGTGGTAACCATGGAAGACCAGCAGTGCAGCAAGCACACTTGTGCTGGAGTCCAGCTGCTGGGCATTTGCCGTGCACTAGCCGTTAACCTTTAGCAAGCTCCTTGACCTGTCTAAGCTCAAGTTTCTTCATGTGTAAACTCTAAGTATTTATAGGACCTACCTTCGAGACAGCTATGTGGATCAAGTGAACAGTGACCATAAGTGGCAACTATTATTAGGAAAGATATCATCTGTCCGTGACTATGGAGGGGCTCAGGCCAGAGGGCATGCTGCTCCATGACAAAGGAAAAGAGCAAATGACACCTGCCCATATGCTTTTCAAGTGTGTTAGCATGCCTGTGTTCTCTCTCTGTCTCTCTCTGTCCCTCTCTCTGTCCCTCTCTCTCCCCTCCCCCCTTACCCCCTCCCACTTATCATGAAGCTATAGTAACAGGCTCAGACCATCAACTGAATACTACTTATATTAACAAAAATTTATTTTTAGTATTAATACTTGTGTGGAATGTGGCGATTGGCATTTTCTATACATTTTTTTTTCTTCTTTTTGAGACTGGGGGGGGGGGGGGTCTCACTATGTATTCCTGACTGGCCTTGAACTCCTTATGTTGAGCGGGGTGGCCTCCATCTTTCTTTCTTTTAATATTTATTTATTTAGTATACAGTGTTCTGCCTGCATGTAACACCTGCAGGCCAGAATTGGGCACCAGATTTCATTGTAGATGGTTGTGAGCCACCATGTGGTTGCTGGGAATTGAACTCAGGACCTTTGGAAGAGCAGGCAACACTCTTAACCTCTGAGCCATCTCTCCAGCCCCATGGCCTCCATCTTTCAATGTGCAATGTACTATACAGTTCCCTGTCCTGAATACATATAAGGCATCATTTGTATCTAAATATCCTGACCTCATTCAGACCATGGCTATAAGACCAAAGGACTCGCACCCCCAAAACGTGCATCAGTGCACTGGACTGTCTCCATAGAAAGGGTGTTAACAAAGCATCCAAGACAGCAGTGCCTACTTTATAGACCTAAGAGAACAGAGCAGGCAGAGGAAGAAACTTACCAGATGTAACAAAGGGGCAGACTCTGAGACCTCCTTAGAAACTGGGAGAAATGGCTTGCCCTGAGTCAGACAGACAGAGGACAACTACTGTCCAGGAACACTGGGAATCCTCAAACAGGCTGCCCCTGTCACCAGCAAGGGGCTGTACTTTCTGTAGAGCACAGTGAAGCCTACTGAGTGGCCGGAGTGGGCACATACCGAGGAGCACACAAACCGGGACCTTCTATTAGCAGCCTCGCACCTTTGCTAGGAGACAGGTCAATGTGGAGCACCACCTCCTATGTGAAGCACATTCATTTCCGAGTGTAACTGAGCACAGAGCACAGCACCCAGCAGATACCAGGAGCTTGGTAAGTATGATAGCTCATGAGGGGAGATTCCCACGACCCAGAACAGCCATTTCACTGGTTTGGGTGAGAGCCAATAAATCTCTTTTTGTTTTGTTTTGTTTTTCAAGACAGTTTCACTGTGCAGTCCTGGATCTTGCTCTATACACCAGGCTGGCCTCGAACTTACAGAGATCTACCTGCTTCTGCCTCCCCAGCGCTGTTTTGTTGTCTGATTTGAGTAGCTTAAAGCTGGCCTCAAACTTGCTGTGGAACTCAAGGATGACCTTGAACATTTATAACAAACTCCCTATTTAACACTCTTTAAAACTCTATATACCAAATGCTGCAAATTCAAGGGCAAATGAACCACGTAGTTTTACTCAGATGAAAACACCAGCTTGGGCGACCCACAAGCAGTCTGCTAACTCATCGGAAGCCAGAGTGAGTTCTCAGATGCTCAGGAAATAAGCATGCAGCAGCTCATGCTGAGCTGGAGCTAGTAAGTGATTTCCATAAGCGGATGCTGGAGCCTAGATGGCAGGATTAGTTATTTATCTATTTATGGATTTTAGGTCACAGATTTAGATTTAAGTTCACTCTGAAACAACCTTGTCTCAGTCTTACTTCCATATGCCACAAGGCTCAATCCGGAACCTACCTGTATAGAACTTCATAAGGGAAGGTACCAGCAATTTGGTAGAGAGAGGATGGTTCTCAATCATCTCAAAAAACTTCTGCGTTCTCGGCTGAACAGAGGGGTTGGTCATGAACATGACCTCCACCAGCTTGGCCACTAGGTAAGGGTTCCGGATGTAGTTCTGGTTACACAGCATCACAACGAGAAACATCACAATGTCCTGAGTACAGGGCTCGTACAGCACCTGAGGAGAGTATCTGGACACAGGCAAGAAGGACACATGGTGAGCCCCGGGGAACCACGGGAGAGTTCGCGAGACAGGGAAGGAGACAGAGCACATCACAAGAGGAGAGGCACTGGGGTCCCTCTGGATGGTTCAAAGTGGTGTGCATACTGCAACCACACAGATTTAAAGCCAAACGTGCGTGCATACTTGGCTGTAGTATGCTATGTAACCTACCATGTTTTATAAAGTCTGCAGAATCCATGAACCTTCACAAACACATCTTCACTAGCCAAAAGTGGGGGTTTTATTATTTATTTAAAAAGACTGGGTCTCAGATAGTTCCAACTGGCTTCAAATTCCATATATAGCTCAGGCTAGTATTAAGCTTGCCATCTTTTGCTTCCATCTCCCAAATACTGGGAATACGGGAGAGTTTGACTATGCCTAGCTTTACGAAGGTTTGGTGGAGCTACTGGTTAATCTGAAACTTTTAGGGCCAGCGAGATACTTAAACAGGTGATGGGCAGCCTGAGTTCCGTCTCTAGGACCCACGCGGCAGTAGGAGAACACCACTTCCCCTAGATTGTCTTCTGACCTCCACAGGCCCTTGGTAGAATGCAAGCTCCCCATATGCACACATAATTAAATTTTAGCCAGGTTGTAGTGGCAAACACCTGTAATCCCAGCACTAGGGAGGCAGAGGCCCAGGGAATCTCTGAGGTTGAGGACAGCCTGGTCTACAGAGCAAGTTCCAAGACAGCCCAGGCTGCACAGAGTAGTTCTGTCTCCAACTCTTGCCAATTTTTTTAAAAAGGAAAATTTGTTTTAAGTTCTGTTTTGTTTTTGTTTTTTTCAAGACAAGGTTTCTCTGTATAGCCTTGGCTGTCCTAGAACTAACTCTCTTTGTAGATCAAGCTGGCTTTGAACTCACAGAGATCTGCCTGTCTCTGCCTCCTTAAAGGCATGTGCTACCATGCCCAGCTAGAAGAAATAAAAAATCTTACATATGTGTCTCTATAATATTGCACTTGGAATAAATTTCAAAATGTGACTACTGAAATTCTAATGCTGGATTTGCTCAGCAATTAGTCGATGACCTTTAGTCACCCTTTACATTTCCTGTCATTACGACAGTACTCTGGAGACTGGACTCTGTACCTCAGTGGACTAGCACAGCAGAGCTGGCCCTGGTGGCAGGGGTGCAGGAGAGATGGTGGGCTGACCATCTACCTCATCTATGCTGGAGATGTGAAAGGGCCAATCCCGCAGATCCAAAACTGCAGCATCTCCATGACATAGGGCACAACAGGATATTTGAGAGGATCCAGTACTGATGATGTAGGAGAAGGCAGAGGCCTTGAAACCAGACCAATGACTCATTGCAATGAACACACATCTTCAACAAGATTTTTTTTTAATGCTTTATCTTGTTTGTTTACTTATTTTTGTTTTCTATTTTTTTTAGTACAGTATCTTTTAAAAATATTTATTTATTATTAATGCAGTATTGTCTATGCATATATGCCTATAGGTCAGAAGAGGACATCAGATCTCATTATAGATGACTGTGGTGGCTGGGAATTGAACTCAGGACCTCTGGAAGAACAGATAGTGCTCTTATCTTCTGAGCCATCTCTCCAGCCCATTTTCTATCTTCTTTTGGGGGAAAGTTTCTGGGTGGAGGGAGGATGCAAGGGGACTGCGAGATGAGTGGGATTGGGTGCATGATGTGAAATTCACAAAGAGTCAATAAAAAGTTGAGGAAAAAAATCTCTTGCCACTCAAAACTCCATGTACCACTATTGACCGGGCCTGTCGGGGGACAGCTTTTCTGTTCTTTTGTTATTTGAGGGAGGTGCTCACTATGTAGATCAGGCTGGCCTAGAACCCACAAGCCTCCTGCCTGAGCTTCCAGGTGCTGGAATTACAGGTGTGCATTGCCAAGCTCAGCAGTAATACAACTTGCTTTGTTTAATTCTGGATTTTTATTGTTGCTGGAAAATGTTTGCGGTTTGCACTTAGGGGCCCATGAGTCTATGTGCTTCTGTGTTTGAAATCTGACTTCACACACATCCCTCTGTCACCCAGTTGTGTTCACATTACGTTATAGTGATGAGGAATCACTCGTCATGGTTCCAAAATGAAAAGTGAAGGGCTTTGGTTTTGCTTTTCCTTTTGATGGTATTGGGGTACCAGGGCCTTTTTCATCTAGACAGGTGCTGGAGAGGTCCTGCCACTGAAATGAGTATTTTAGAAAAACAAAAACATATATCCAAAAAACAAAACAAAACAAAACAAAAACAAAAACAACAACAACAACAAAAAACCTAACTTCTCCCAAATATTAGGTAAAATGAAACCATTTCAGAGCTGGGCTTATGGCACATGCCTGTACCCCAGCATTCATGGACGCAGGGGCAGGCAGATCTCTGTGAGTTCAAGGCCAGCCTGGTCTACAAAAAGAATCCAGGAAGCCCGGCGTGGTGGCACACGCCTTTAATCCCAGCACTCAGGAGGCAGAGGCAGGTGGACCACTGTGAGTTTGAGGCCAGCCTGGTATACAAAGTGAGTCCAGGACAGCCAAGGCTACACAGAGAAGCCCTGTCTTGAAAAATAAAAACAAACAAAAAAAGACGAGACCATTTCTTTCCACACTTTCTCCAGTTTTAAAGTGGACAAAGCTTTGGTTCAAAACTGATGTGGACATTTTGGTTTGGCTGTTCACTGGGGCATTTCTCAGGACCACATTTAATTATCAAGCACTCAACTCAGATTTCCCAGAGGGCCTCACACCCATCGCTCATCCTGCCTCTGTCCTGGAGATGGTGTTGGAATTGGCTGTTGCTGAAAAGGGTTTGTTTCTCTAATTTCTGAGCATCACTGGAGTAGAGAAAGTTAGGTAATCTTAGACTTATTGAAGGTTCACAACCCAACTCATTGCATCATTCAGTATACAAGCAAAAATAACACCAGAACATAGAATATGGAAAGTACTTACTGTACAATAAAAAATAAAAATTCAGCAATATCTTCTACATAAAACTCAGGCAATGCTGCAAATACCTTGGGGACATCTGAATTTAAAGGCAGTGTTACGCTGTACAAGAGAAAAAAGTACAACTTAAAAAATGATGTCATGGCACATTGATTACAAGGAATGTTATCTAAATACCTCATTTTGGAAAGAGCAGACCTTACTGTATGACACAACTGTGTAAAATGTACAACGGTGACCTTTAGAAGTTTACAAAGGATGAGAGAGACTTGGGCATGCTGTGTGTGCTAAGGGGGGGGGGGGGGCGGGGAAGGAGGGGAATCCAAAGGTCATATTTGGTCATTTTCAGCAACTCAAACTGAGCCTACAAAGCCATGCATATATTTTACACAAGGGTTGCCAGACTTTTAGTGGGCACAGGCCAAACTCACATATACCTGTGACCCAGGCAAGTCTTTCTAAACAAACATAAGCCAGTCCCAACTTAGGCAGCAGTGACTGTCAGTCCTTGCTCTCCTGGAATCTGTGCTCAGGAGGCTCAGAAGCCTGTTATCTCCAGCATGATGCTTCCAATGTTATAGTGGAGTTAAAAATGACAGCCACTAAATATTAATATAGCTTCATAGTCTATGTAAATACAACCTGGCAACGGAAACACAAATCCTCGCGAGGGTAAGGGTCTAGTCATGACTGAAGAACAATTAGACAACACAGCGAGCACAGTGGAGACTCGGCAGAGGAGAAAGCACACTCACTCGGGATACGCAGGGTCCAGGATGCGCAGCAGCAGCTGAATGAGAAGGCCATAAAAACTCAGACATCTTCTCAGGAAGCTCTCGTCAAGTAAGCCAGCGTCAGCACAGGCCTTGCACCGTACCAGTTTCTGTGGAAGTAGGTGTGCCCCCACCCACACATTAGTCTGGAGCCAAGGCCCCTCGGCATGACTAGGCAAGGAGAGGGGCCAGGAGATAAGGAACCTAGCTGCTAGAGTCTCTAGAACTTCCTCTCTCTAGCTACAGGACACTGGGTGTTGTGTTAGGGTCTTTCTTTTTCCTGAAAAAAAAAAAATCCAACAGGAAGGGAGGCATGCCATGCAAACAACTGAGCACAAAGGACAGCACACAGTTAGTGCTTGAGCTTAGTCACTGATCCCATTACTCAGTGACTCGGATGGAGAACAGGGATGAGTGCAGGCCCTCTGGGTGTCAGGACAGTTAGTGGAAAAAAGCCAGACAAATTCTATCTGAATCTCCGCACCACTACTTATTGCTACCCTTAAGAAAAATGTCAGCCCGCTAGGCTGCAAGACCTCAGAAGATGGCCCTGAGAATGACACACACAGATGCCACGTTGTGATAAGCAGATTCGAACAGAGTCTTACAGACCCCTTGAAATGCAACTATGCAAAATATAAAGGGGGCTATAAATCTCTTTATTCTGCATCCTGTTGAACATAAACATAACATAACATAACATAAACAAAGAAAATGTGCACATGAGCTTCTGTTTTGTGAACAAGATTTTTAGCTGAGTTTTGCCAGTAGGGATAATTCTGTCTCTGTTAGGTTCTGTAAGAATTGAAGAACAAGAGGGCAAGTGAAAGAGAATTTTCTAGTACCTCAGTGCTGGCTCAAGTGCCACGGTAGTGTGTGGCCGCGTGTACTGGGGTGTGTGTGGCACGGCCAGGGAGGGGGAGGGGTTACATTGGGGATGAGAACACTTGTTAAGAATTCGCTACATAAGCATATATATATATACACATATATTCTCTGCTGAGATTTAAATAATTAGATACAGAAATATGCAAGGAGTCAACAAGTTTTAAATTGTCCTATTTTATCTTGAGAGAAAAGAACAAGAAAAAAACAAGGACATCCAATTGCTCACTCAAGACACGTATTCTGGTACAAAGATTACTGTTATGAAGCCAGTTCAAAATTATGCCAATTAACTGTACAAACCTTAAGCTGAGTTTTACAGCGCTTCAGCATTTCTCGGTGTCTGGTGGCCAGTGGGGAATCTTTCCATTGGCTTTCATTATTTTTCAAGTCTTCCACGGTTCTAAAATTAACAAAACAAAACACCTTAATAAGCAAATGAAAGAAAAAGACCCAGGTCCAAATTATCACGGAGCCTCTGACATAATTCTTTCATACTTAAGTACTTTATACTTATTTACTCATTGAATCATTTACATATGTATGTGTGAGTATGTATGTATGTATGTATGTATGTATGTATGTATGTATGTATGTATATGTACTTTGAGACAGTTTCTCTGTGTAGCCTTTGCTGTCCTGGAACTCAATCTGTAGACCAGGCTGGTCTCAAACTCAAATTTCAGCCTGCCTCTGCCTCCCAAGCAATAAAAAAGTGTGTGCTGCCACCACCACTACCTGGCTTCACACTTAGGTATTTTTAAAACTAGAGCATATAGACCAGCCGTGGTGCTGCATGACTCTAATCCCAGCATGGGGGAGGTCCAGGGAGGTGGATCTCTGAGTTCAGGGCAGCCTGGTCTACACATCAGTTCCAAGGTAAAGATCCTATTTCAAAACAAAACAAATTATAAACCAGAGCCCATCCCAGTACAATAAGCTCTGGTTTAATTGGCAGCATTTTTTCTGTGTGTATATGGGGGGCAGGAGGAAGGGGGAGGTTCTCTGTATGGCCCTGGCTGTCCTGGAACTCAGAGAGCCACCTGCCTCTGCTGGGATTAAAGGCATGAGCCACCACTGACTAGCTAATGTGTCTCAAAGAATGTTCTTCGTAGTACTTGGGAGGCAGGAAAAGGCACTTCTTTGTGGATTCAAGGCCAGTAGTCTACACAGTGAGTTTCAGGCCAGAGCTACATGGTGAGACAATGCTCCTCCCACTCCCCAGGTAAAAATGTACTGTAGATTTGATGAAATAATCATCCTTGCTGTTACCCTGCTGTTCTGAGGTTAAAAAGAACTTCCTTTTAAAAGTTCCAAGCTCAGGGACTAGAGAGATGGCTCAGAGGTTAAGAGCACTGGTTGCTCTTCCAAAGGTCCTGAGTTTAATTCCCAGCAACCACGTGGTGGCTCACAACCATCTATAATGAGATCTTGTGTCCTCTTCTGGTGTGTAGGTGTACAGGCAGGCAGAGCACTGTATACATAATAAATAAATCTTAAAAAAAAAAAAAGTTCCAGGCTCTTTTTGCCTCATCAACTCCCAAAGCAAAGGACAATTTGCCTGTGGCACTTCCTTCTTTCCTTGGCAGGCCTCCCTCTGCCGAGTGCTCTTTCTTCCCTGTGGCTCGTTCACTCCCTTCTAGGTAACTGCTCAAACACTTATTGTGGGGAGACTGTCGACATTACCTAATACACACGCTTGCTTACTTCCCAGGATTCCACACCTTTCTTACAGTATGTGTAAAATTTGAGAGATTGTCAAGTGTCTAAACATCAGACTTCCCTGACTCCTTTGCTATCAGTATTTTTTCAAGACCTAGGCAGAGACAGTTCTCACTGAAGGCAGACTAGCTCCCATCAGTGCACGGGGCAGCGGCTGTAGCATAGGTCCCACTGCTAGGCTGAAGCAGCTTCCTTGTTAGAGAAATCTAAGAACATCACCTTTCCCAGATATTCCAAAGAGTTCAAACAAAACAAAACACTCCACACTTCCCTTTCTACTTATCTCAGAAAAATAAGACTCTTTTAAAGATGACGCATCCATGAATGGAGAGATGCCTCAGTGGTCAAGAACAACTGATGCTTCGGCAAAGGACATAGGCTCGGTTCCCAGCACCCACACAGCAACTCAAAACAATCTGTAACTCCAGGTCCAGGGGATCTGACCTCCAAGGGTACAGTGGTGCACAGACATACGTGTAGGCAAAACACTCATATACATAAAATAAATATATAGAGATATCACACTCTAATCCTGGACAAAACCTTCAATACATGGCTGTGCTGGGTAGGGTTTTTGCTGTTGTTGTTTTTCTTTTTCTTCTTTGGTCAACTTGACAGAGCCAGGGTTTTCTTGGGAAAGGGAACTTTAATTGAGAAAATATTTTAGAGCTGGAGAGATGGCTCAGCCATTAAAGGCTAGGCTCACAACCAAAAATATAAGAGAAAATATTTTAGTCAGATTGGTCTGTGGGCAAGTCTGGGGGTCATTTTCTTTACTGACGATTGATGTGTGAGGGTCTCCTAGCCGACTGTGGGTGGTGCTATCCTTGGGCAGGTGGTCCTGGAACATATTAGAAAGCAGACGGAGCAAGCCATGGGGAGCCCAGCAGTAAGCAGGGCTGCTCCGTAGCTTCTCCTATTTCCTGCCTCCATGTTCCTGCCCTGACTGCCCTTCCTAATATAGACTCCATCCACTGTGTAAGCTAACGAAAGCACTGCTCCCAGGTTCCTACTGCTCCCAGTGTTTATCAGTGACCACACATGACAAAAGGGACTAGGTAGCTGTCAGGTTTTCCTGGATTACGTGGCTGTCCCAGGGTTATCACAAAGGTCTTTCTAAGAGAAAGGGGGTAGGAGTAAAGCGACAGTGACAATGAGGCCAGCTGGACACACTCTGCTGCTGACTTTAAAAATGAGGAAAATGTATCATGAACCAAGAAAGTAGAAAGCTTCTAGAAGCTGAAAAAAGTGAGGTAGCACTCTTTCCACTGAGTAGCCAAAAGGGTTGCAACCCTGAGTCTAGGACTTCTGACTTGCAGAGCATACAGACACATTTGTGTTACTATAAATTGCCCTGGAGAAGTCAAAGGAAACAAATACAATGACTTTATAGGGTTACAGATGCCACATAAAACAAGAGGCACAGGACCTGGCCTGGATGTGATGAAGGCCCAGTTACTGTTTGGCTTTAGGATGCTGGCAGCCCTAGGCCGAGTGGCCCCTCAGCACAAGGATAAAATGCTTGCCTCTAACAAAGCTGGATGAGGAAAGAAATAAGACAGCAGTGAGTCACAAGCTCCTAAGAAGCAGAGCAGTCCACCACAACCAACATACAACACAAGCTAACTTCATAGCCTTCCAGGGCCTCCGACCTAGAAGCCAGGGCAAAGGCTAGGTCTCAAAAGGCTCAAAAGAGAATCTGGGAGACTGTGATAATGCCATGGACCCGCACCTTTAAATCTAAGGTAGCCTGCTGTCAGAGGTAGCTCTTGTAATGACTTTGGTAGAGATCACCTTGCAGAGTAGAGCACAATGCCTCTGTCTACCCTACCACCCGTTAGCACCTCCAGAACTGTAAGTCAGAGCAGGGACTACACTGGGGAGATTACAAAGTCACATGCAGGAGGAGCATGTCTGAAGTTGGTACCAAGATCTACACCATCGGCTTTATACTATGGGTCAGGATCCTAAACAAAGAATCCAAGTGCTGCCTGTACTCAGACATAGGACTAAGCCAGGGCTCAGAGGCAGGGCCTTCCCCAGGCTGTAGGGAGGAGCATGCTTCCTTGCTCATTCTTGACACCAGGGCTATGAGAAACTTTAATTCCTGACTCCAGATTGCTCTGATCTCTGCCTGTCACTGCAGTCCATCCTCTACTCTTATCCCTTTCTCTCTGTACAAAGCCCTGTGATGCCAAGGGCCTGCCCCAGAGGATCCAGGATCATCTTGTTTGTGTCTGCTAGATCACTTTACCATATGTAAGGTGACAGTCACAGATTCTAGGCCTAGGATGTGAAGACCTTCAATCCCAGCACTAGGGAGGCAGAGGCAGGTGGATCTCTGAGTTCCAGGACAGGCAGCCCTGAACAGTGAGACCCTGAATCACACTGAGCTGCTTCCAGGACTGAACAACTGGCTTAACATCAGATGAAATCAGCAAGTGCAGGGCCAGCCAGAGCTACACAGGGGCAAATATCACAGAAGACATTTAACTCCCTTAGTACATACGAGTATCCAGGATCTGAAGGACAGAAAGACACCTTCTTTCGCCCTCCGTTGCCCCAACTACACACAAGTAGCTTTCCCTCTATCTATGGCATCACTTTTCATAGCTACAAAAATTTATGGTCAGACATGATCAGCACAGTACAGGGAGATAAAACAGGGGAAAAAAGAACTTGCTGGCATATGCCTTTATTCTCCCAGCACACCAGAGGCAGAGGCAGAGGCAGAGGCAGGTAGATCTCTGCATTCAGTGAGTTCTAAGACTATAAACTAGACTTTCAAAAAAGAGATCGACTGGGTGGTGATGGCGCCCGCCTTTAATCCCAGCACTTGGGAGGCAGAGGCAGGCGGATCTCTGTGAGTTCTCCTGGTCTACAAAGGGAGTCAAGGACAGCCATGGCTACACAGAGAAAAGAAGGAGAAGGAGAAGAAGAAGAGGAGGAGGAGGAGGAGGAGGAGGAGGAGGAGGTGGAAGAGGAGGGAGAAAGAGACTGATTCATGAAAACAAGGAGACCTTGAACTACCTCACAGGTGCTGAGATACCAGAAAGCATGCCACCAAGCCCAATGTCAGAACTTTTGTTTTAGTGTATAATTATAACTGTTCCATTGTTATTAGTTGTTAACCCCTTAGTGTACTTAATTTATCAGATCTTACAAATATGAATTCATAAGAAAACAGTATAAATAATGAAGTTTTATAGCATTCATAATTTTAGGCATTCATTAACTGTCTCAGACTTCTATTTAATGCTGGGTTAGAAATCACAGCAGGCTGAGGCTCGAGAGCTGGCTCAGCAATTAAGAGCACTTCGGCTGTTGGAGAGGAACAGTGCTCTGTTTCTAGCACCAACATGGTGGTTCACAAGTGTCTGTAACTCCAGTTTAAGAGGATCCAATGTCCTCTTCTGGCTTCTGAGTGTACCAAGCACGTGGTGTGTGCGCACGCGTACACACACACACACACACACACACACACACACACACACACACACACACGTACGACACTCATAACATAAAATTAAAATATATATATTAAAAAAAGAAAAAACAAAAAACCACAGGGCTGGAGAGGTGGCTCAGGGCTTAAGAACACTGTTGCTCTTGCAAATGACTTCAGTAAATTCGTTAGCACAAAAAGGAGCCACAGTCATGTGGCGCTCCAGTTCCAGGCCTGACATCTTCTTCTGACCTCCATGAGCACTGACACATGTGGTGCATGTTAAGACACTCACATACATAAAATAAAATTAGATAAATCCTAAAAAATAAATCTAGCAAATTAGTTCAAAAGTATATAGTGAATGAACTAAAACATAAAAGTATAAAAAAAGAACACAATAGTCTACAAACAAGACAATAATATGTGGAAAGCAAACCTGAAAGAATCTACTGAGTCGGTGCTGGAGAGATGGCTCAGTGGTTAAGAGCACTGGCTTCTCTTCCAGAGGTCCTGAGTTCAGTTCCCAGAAACCACATGTTGGCTTACAATCATTTATATATAATGTGATCTGATGCCCCCTTCTGGCCAGCAGGTGTACATGCAAACAGTGCATTGTATACATAATAAATAAATCAATCTTTTATTTTTTTTTAAAAAAGAATCTACAGAGTCAATATTGAGTACATGATCAGAGAAATGTATAGCTATGGATATTCAGTATGACAATTTCTCTGACAGCCAAACTAGGCCAAACGGAGGTAGCTTTGAACGGCCTGTCCACCGAATATCTGTCTCCACATCCCCAAGGTGCTTGTTTGCTTGGAGAACCTGAACATCCAGAGATGCTTGGACTTCGAAACACAGCAACAGTGCTAATGATTTGATGACTGACAACCAAGGCTACAAGCCATCGTTTGGGTTCCTCAGAGACAGACCACAGGCCAAAAGGGGAACTGCATGGGAACCAGGGCTTGACAGTCCAGAGCAGAAGGCACATCTAGAAGGCGGCACTCTTGAAAGTGGTCCTGGTTATTTCACACCCAGGGGAAACAGTTTTTTTGGTAAGCGCAGTCAGAGAAGAACACCAAAGGTTCAGAAATCAAGCTTTGGACCACACGTCATCACCTCAAGAACACTGGACGAATGAGAGGCACAGGGCACACTGCAATGTGCACACCCTACACCCTACATCTACTGACTACAAGCAAGTGCTTGTGCATAAGAGGCAGCAGTAACCGCAAGCCAGGCCAGGGAGTGTGCCACCTACCTATTGAGCTCTCGGATGGCTCGCAGTCTGCGGATGTAGCGACGACAACTAGGCAGAATGGAGAGGTGGTGAGCATGCAGGGTGAGAAAGAAACACTCCGTCGGGAATTTTGGCTCAGAAAACGGAGGCTGATCATCTCCATCTAGAAATAAAGAAAACAAAAAACAAACAAAACCCAACGTGAATCCTCAACTAACGTCAATTATAAGCCGTAAGGACACAGTCCAATCCTGAAGAACCAGTTCATTCTGTGTGTGTGTGTGTGTGTGTGTGTGTGTGTGTATGTGTGTGTGAACAAGGCTTTGTTTGCATATGTTAGGTTGGCACTTGCATCTTTCTACACCTTACGTTTTAGACTGGGTATCTCACTGAACATAGATGTCACCAGTTGGCAACTGTAGACAGCTAATGACACACAGATCATGCTGTCTCCTTCCTTCCACCAGTGTTGGGGTGACATGTATACTGCCACGGCCAGCTTTTATGTGGGTGCTAGAAGCTGAGCCCAGGCATTCATGCTTACCTAGGAGCGCTTTACTGACCATCTCTGCAGTCCAAGAATTTTTATTGTGTTGTTTTCTGGTTGTGAGCCTAACCTTTAACATATAAGCCATTTCTCCAGCCCTTGTGTTGTTTTTTGAGATAGGGTCGCTCTATGTAGCTCCAGCTATCCTGGAACTCACAGAAATCTGTCTGTCTCTGCCTCTCAGTGCTGGGATTAAAAATGTACCAAGCCTCCAAGAATATTTTTTTTAAAAGAGAAGTATGCCTTTATTCCCGTGTTTCTCAAATTAAGCTGGCTGAACTGGCTGCTTTGAGAGGTGATCAGTCAAACAGGCCAAATCCCAGATCCCCATTTGATTCTTCAGACTCTTCTTTGGCTTCAGCTTTGGCTGGGGCTGCAGCAGCAGCAGGAGCAGCAGTGGTGGCTGCAGCCACAGGGGCAGCAACCACAAATGCAGACAGATCAGGCAAAGGTGTAGTCAGTCTCCACAGACAAAGCCAGGACCCTCTTGTACCCACTGATGATAGAGTGCGACACCAAGGCAACAGTTAGGTAACCAATCTGTAGACAAACACTGACAACATTTCAGACACCCTCTAGGAGGCGAGAGTGCAGTCTGCTTGCACTTCAGGGTTATAAATGCTGCCATTGTCAAGCACCTGCTGGAAGCTCAGCCCAAAGGAGAAGGGGAGACGCTCAGCATGTTCAGCAGTGTGGCCTTGCGGGCTCCCACTTTGTCTCCAGTGTCATCGGTGGCACACAGCTCAGAATTTAATCATACCTCTGGAGATTTTTAGTGGTGATGCCCAAAGCCTGGAAGAACCAATGTTCTGGGCTGGCACAGTGATTTCACATGGGGTGGTGGCACCAGCATGGGAAGGAGCGGGCACCTTATTGGCCAGCAGCATGTCCCTAATCTTGGCAAGGTCCTCCTTGGTGAACACAAAGCCCACATTCCCCAGACATGAGGCAGCAGCTTCTCCAAAGCAGGGCTGTTTTCCAGGTGGCCCCTGGTGGCCTTGCACATCATGGTGTTCTTGCCCATCAGCACCCCGCCCTTCCCTCGCAGGGACATGCAGATCTGCTGCATCTGTTTGGAGCCCACTTTGTCTGCTCTCACAGTGAAACATTTTGTGTCATCATCTAAAAGTTGGATGATCTTAAGGAAGTAGTTGGACTTCCAGGTTGCCGTCTTCACAGGGCATCACGGCAGTGTCAGGGATTGCCACGCAGGGTTTAAAGACAATGTCACTTTAAGGAGGACGCCTGGCGAGAGGTAAACTAGAAACTTATGTGATGTTCTGAGAGAAACAAATTCCTTGTGCTTTACTTAATGGCCCTTTATCCTCTTATCTGATTAAATGTTTTCATAGGTCAAGCTTTTATGACGTGTCTTCCTGATATACTCTATAAAATCATCTTCATTTTCCACGCTGAACATATTACTTCAATCTGAAATAATTAGGCCATATTAATAAATTATGGTCATTTTCCTACAGGTTTGCCGTTTTGCTCTTGCTAGGAAGAACTAGGTACAAAGCATCAATGTTGTGAGTAGAGGCTGGAGTAGAGAGTCACTGAGGACCACTGCAGAGTGGGTTTTAATCAGCACATAGCTGGACTCACTTATAGGATAGAGTTCACACTTGAGCCAAGTGCACAAGTATCATGTCACACCACTTCAGGCACTTACCCTTTCTTTGTGGGAACACTCAAACCCTCCCAGGCGCTGCATGAAGTCTACCCCAAGCTGCTGCTGACTACGCCCTTCCTGCCTGCTTCTCCCACCCAACTGCACCTTTAGGCAGCTGCAGTGCTCCAGGCCACCAGGCCCCCAGCTGCTCTATTCAGCATCCTCTTGTGCCTCCAGCACACCTTCAATACTATTACAAGTTGCTTTTCTCAAGTACTGCCAGAATTTACTTTAGAGCGATGAAATGAACGCCACTCACAGAGTTCAGCCAGCCACTCATTCACATCTTCCATCGTTGCATTTATTCGTGTCTCGTCATTCGGGAGATTGATCCGACATCTTGGGTGGAATATATAAGTGGGGTCAACTGTTTCTAACTTGATTTTTGTACTTAGCTGCTGCAGGACCCAAAGGAGGTTCAACATAAACCCATCTGTAGACACCAGCCGGTCATCTGCCTGTAAAGCAATTGAAACAATTGCTAAGCACAAATTTGGTCAGTGACAGGACATGTGGTGACCAATGTCGACCAACTAGCAGGTGGCAGGTGGCAGCCAAGCAAGGTTCCACCCATCCACTGACCACTGCAATAACCCCAGAGTTCGTACAAGTCACATTTTAGAGAGGATCTAAAGGTCAGAGAATCAAAGTTCCTAAGCAACAATATAATAAATGCAGCTTCTTTCTCTGTTTATCCCTCAGGATCATCAGCACCATGCGCTGTGCTCTGCCCTGTGACGGCTTCCCCATCTTAAACAGTGAGCACAGTCCTGCCTGAATAACAAGAGGTTCAGTGATCACACACTAGAACTATTTTAATGCTTTACACATAATAAGCCCACAGGCTAGGGGCCATTCTTAACCCCATCTGGCAAATGAAGAAACTGAGGCACAGAGAAGTAACTGTCAGATATGGGCTAACTTACAGACCACATGTAGCTGAAGCCAGCTGTAAATGTGGCGCAATATAAAGCTATAAGCTTACACAAAGAGTGAGGAAGTTTTGGGGTTTTTCAGGTTTTTTGAGACATGGTTTCTCTGTGTAGCCCTGGCTGTCCTGGACTTGCTTCTGAGTAATTATTATTAATAGTACTCTGGAATTTTTCCTTTTTTCAACCTTCCCATGAGCACTGGAGTCCTCAAGAGCTCCGCAGTGCTTCCTCAGGTTTGCTTCCCACCCTACTCCTTGTCACTTCCTTGTGACACCTCTCCCCTCCAGTGGCTCCTCCCACCTGTCCATTTCTCCAGGCCCACAGGCCTGTCTGTCCTAACCTGAGACTCAAGGCCATGGTTTCTTTTTCACCTGTCCATTTCTCCAGGCCCACAGGCCTGTCTTGGGCTTGCAATGATGCTGGCTCGTCTCTACTCTAAGACTCCATCACCAGCAAGGCTCTACTCTCAGCCCTGCAATGCCCGGCTCTGCACTCCAAGCTTTAAGAAAAGGCTGCCCTGCGACCCGATGCCGACCCACTCCTGTGCCTTCCTGCACAAGCCCCCCCAAGCCATCGAGCTTCCGTCGGACTCCACTGCTGCCGGGAATACTGTGCTGCAAGTCCACTCCCTGCCGAGACCTTGGGCTGCACACAAGCAAGTGGCTCGCGTGCCTTGTTCCATGATGCCTTCCTGATGCCCAGATCACCACAGCCTGCGAGGTGCTGTGCTGAGTAAACCTTCACTAGAAAAACTGGTTTAATGTGTAGCTGGAAGCATTTAGGGGACTCGTACCTGCATCTGGGCTTTCTTCATGTTGGCATTGACAATGGCTGCCATGTAACTGAGAGCTGCTTCCCGAGTTTCACCGTTTAATAGAACACTATGCAGAATCTTGAAAAGCTCTTGCTGAATTATATCCGAAAAGAAAAAGAACAATTGACTTCTGCTTTACTTTAAGAATAGCTTCTTGTTCCCCACCTTTCCCTCCCATATCCACTTCTCACAGGGAACCCAAACAGTCAACAAATCCGCGCGCGCGCGCACGTGTGTGTGTGTGTGTGTGTGTGTGTGTGTGTGTGTGTGTGTGTCCAGGAAGTACACGGTGAGTAGTTGCATGCAGCAGGGAGGATGTTGGGTGGTCACTGTTTTAACTAACAGCCTTCTCTTTCACTTTGGCATGACACCCCAGAGATATAAGCATAGCTAGGTGTCAGTCACTGCGAGTCAGCTTGACCACGGGCATCCATGAGGCGCTGGCCTTGGCGCTCAGCTCTGCCCAGCAGAAGCAGCCACAACAACAAGTGAGAAGAGCGATGGGGGTGAGATCGTTGTGGCTTCCATGTGAGTGACCTGAGCAGCAGGATCTATGAAGCGGGCCTCTCTTCCCAGGGCAGGCCCTCTCCTCTGGCGTCCTTCTGCACACCTACCCGTCCCAGCTCCAGATAATGCTGTAGTGACTGGCTGACCACACGGGTGTTCTCCAGGGTAATGGCAGGCCCTGAGAAGTACTTCTCAACCACCTTTGACTGAAAGGAGAGGGAGTATTCAATAAGCGTACAGAGAGCATCGGGGGGGGGGGGGGGGGTTGACCAGTGTGCAATGTGTACTCACATCGTCCTCTGCGAAGACTGAGAAGCTAAAAAAGGCCCCTAAGTAGGAGAGTCTCTGCAGCTCCCGCCCAGAACCAGGGCTTAAGGACTTCGGCAACCACAGGGGTAAAGAGGCGACCTAGGATAGCACAGAAGGGCAGTAAGCTACTGAAGCAGTTGGCAGAGGGGGAGCTCAGAGTGCCCAGCAGTCAGCTACACGGGTGGGTGTGGCCACCAAGCACCCCAAAACAGAAGGCACGACCAGGTCAGGTTCCCTTTCATATTCTTTGACTTCAGGTAGAGGGTACTCTCCAATAGCCATGTATTTTTATTTATTCTTTTACGTGTGTGTGTGTGTGTGTGTGTGTGTGTGTGTGTGTGTGTGTGTGTTTATGTACTTCTCCCCTTTGTCCTTTCTTGTCATCATCTCCCTCCCACCAAACCCTTCCTTCCCACAGGTGCTCCTCCTATTCTCACGTGTTTTCTGTGTCACACACTGCATCTTACACCAGCATGAGTGTGGCACCATTTACTTCACAAGCTACACTACTAGAGGAGGGCTACAGCAGTGGGTACACTACTGAGGACGACGACTCTCCCCAAACCATTAACTACCAGAGTGAAATTCTAGAGACCCGTTCTGGGGCTCCTCAAAGGATCTATGCGTTTCCCTACAGCACCCCCTATCCTAGGTGCAGAGCACTTATCTCCAGAAAACCAGACAAAAGGAAAACACTATATAATACCAATTTAACAAATGATGGTCCCCCCCCCCTGCCTACATCCAAATGTCTTTCAAGAGGTCTTTACATGAGACTACTTTAAAAATGGCCTCTGTGTCATGACAAGAGTCAATGTGTAAACCCACTTACCAAATTGCACATAGGGTGTGTCTTCCCAAACTTGGTTTCACAGAGTTCACCCAGTGCCTAGAAATAAGATAGGAAGGGATCGTTGAGATGTGTTGTCCCACAATGCTGCCAAGGAACAAATGAAAGCAAGGGACCACTTACATTTCCACTACAAAAGCTTAGGGAAGCTCACTATGAGTTTTCCTGCTTAATAAATGAATACATGTGCACTACAAACAAACAAGCGCAAAAAACAAAACAAGTAAACAGAAAATAAATAAACCCAACCCTGCTTAGGTGGCTTGGTGCACACTTTTAATCCCAGCACTCAGGAGGCACAGGCAGGCATGCTGATCTCTGTAGTTTGAGGCCAGCCTGGTTTACGGAGCTCCAGGACAGCTAACTACATAGTGAGATTGTGTTTCTAGCAAAACAAAACAAAACAAAAACCTTTGTGGGAGGGGGGAAACATGACCAAAATATGTTGAGAGAGTATTTAAACAAACAAACAAAACCACTTAAAGGGGAGTGCAAAGCACAGCCACAGTCACTCCCACTTCACGTGCAGACAGAGCGCGCTTTGATGTCCTGGGGAGCAGCTTTCTACAGGTGTGTGCTGAGGTTTTAAAACTGAGTTTTGCTTCCTATCATGTCTCGACACAAGATTTGTTGCACAGACTGTGCTAATCCTGCCAGCATCGCTCCGAGCTTTACCCTGGCCCCTAGAAGCTACCCATACAGAACACACTGAAAGTGTGATGTACTTCCAGACAGCCTCGGGGGCCTTCTTCCGTGCTGCAGTCACTCCACACTCCATAGTTACTATCAACAGGTTAGTCTAGGCCCATGAAGCCACACTGAATACGTAATTAGTTTTCCTGTGACTCAGACAGAGCTATAGAAGCTCTAACAGCCACTGACCCTTTGGTCAGAGGTGTTGAAGTCACTGACATAGGACTACTAGAAGTTTAATTTCTCATTGCCTAGTGCAGGATATCACAAGCACCACAGGGAAAGCCTGACATCAGCAGCCAACATCACCATGGTTATTTATTGTTGGGGCTGTTATTGGGGGAGGGGAGATGGGGGGAGTGTTTTCCACCAGACAAGGCTTTGCTATGTTGCCCAGGTTGGCCCAGAACTCTCAGTTCTCCTGCCTTAACCTCCTAAGCACTGGGACTGTAGGCACACGGGACATGTCCAATGACACCAACATAAAACCACCCCAGCAGTGTTCCCCTTCCTGCCTTAGTCCCCCACCCCCGTCTCTTCTCCTTCCTGTGCTCTCGATGCACCCTCATTATTGTACTAGCATCAACAGCAGGTCCCAAATTAGATCACTTACAACCAAAAAGGAGGCTTCTGTAAGGGCACTTTGTTGATATCTGTCACTAAATTCTTTTCATTAAAACACTAAACCATTTCAGGCAGGAACAAAAAGACAAGTTTCAAAGAGCATTTGAGAAACCTGAACAATAACAGTGCAATAGAAACAGCCTTAAAAACAGGTCCACATCTTTAGTTTATCTACTTCCTTTCTTTATTTTCTTTCTTTTTTTGTGTGGGGGTGGGGGCAGGGGCGACAGGATCTTACTATATAGCCCGGGCTTGTCTGGGACTCACAATGAGGTCCTCCTGCCCCAGCCTCCTGAGTGTTGAACACAGCACACCAGGACGTCATGTACTCAGGATGATCTCACACACTATATAGATGTGGGTGACTTTGAGCTCCTGAGCCTCCAGCTGACTTCATTCAGCCCAGGGATCACAGGTGCACGAACACACCTAGCTTTATGTTTTGTTTGTGAGACATTGTCTGATCTGTAGCCAAGGCCAGCTTTAATTCATGACTAATTTTCTTGCCTCAGATCTCCAATAGCCAGGTTGCTGAGCCAGCACTCTTGGCTCAGCCTCACCCTCTCATTCTCAGCATTGTTATGAACTTTACCCAGCTAATGATACGACCATCCGTTTTTCTGTTCTCAATTTTTCTGTTGATTTGTTTGTTTGGGCTTTGTTTTCTTGAGACAGAGTTTCTCTGTGTAGTTCTGGCTGGCCTGGAACTTGCTCTGTAGACCAGGTTCTGACATCCGCCTACCTCTGCCTCCCAAGTGCTGGTATGTTTTGTTTTTGGCTTTTCAAGACAGTTTTGATTTTCTTAACAATAGATCTTTTGTCACCTGTCTGAGCACATAATTATCACAGTAGAACTGGGCAGAGGTTTTGCTACGATGCAACTTTTACTCCAAATTCTGAACACCCTAAGGGAAGAGAATTTGATCCACGAGCATCTATGACCTGGTGCAAGGTACAGGGCACACACCCAGGTAACAATGAGTTAACAGCATAATGAAATTAAATCAATAGAGTAAAGAAACAAACAAAGGACAAACATAGCTCAGAGGTTAAGAGCACTGGCTGCTCTTTAAAGGGTCCCAAGTTCAATTCCCAACAACTACATGGTAGCTCACAACCATCAATGAGATCTGGTTTCCTCTTCTGGCATGCAGATGTACATGCAGGCCAAACACTGTATACATAGTAAATATAATCTTAAAAAATAATTTAAAGTTTCAATTTCTTTATGGCCTCAATCTATACAAAGCTGCAAACATACACAGGGTGAATGCATTCCATGGTTTGACATTTCCCCATTATAATCCTATAATAAATAAAAATACCTGAAGACATTTGTCTCCCAAAATTTCAATGAAGCAAATTCCAAACAGAAAAAAGCCTCCCGTTTGTTTTGTTGTTGTTATTTTTGGTTTTTCATTTTTTGAGACAGGGTCTCTCTACAGATTTCTGGTTGTTCTAGAATTTACTATGTAGATGATGCTGGCCTTGAACTCAGTAATCCACCTGCCTCTGGCTACCAAATGATGGGATTAAGTTAAAGCTGTGGACCACAACGCCTCTCATATGCACAGCAGTTTGACAACAGTAAAATCCTTGCTGAGAATACAGCTAATGATTCCTATTGTAATTTGTACTCGTTCTGAGCAGCTCAGGGCACCAGGCACATGTCTGTTTAGAAACAGAGACTACAGCTGAGATGTACGGCCTCAGGGACTTGCTCTCCCCAGTGTACCACCCACAGGTAAAACACAGTCCTTTGATCTCATTATGAGCAATTTTTTAAAATGTGAGTGGTATACATGGACTGCATTTGTGGATGCACAGGTATGCTCACGTGGTGTACATGGGCAACCGCATGTGTGGATGCACAGGTATGCTCACGTGGTGTATATGGGCAACCGCATGTGTGGACACACAGGTATGCTCACGTGGTGTACATGGCCGACTGCATGTGTGGACGCACAGGCATGCTCACGTGGTGTACATGGCTGACTGCATGTGTGGACGCACAGGCATGCTCACGTGGTGTACATGGCTGACTGCATGTGTGGTGCACAGGTATGCTCACGTGGTGTACACGGGCGACTGCATGTGTGATGCACAGGTATGCTCACGTGGTGTACATGGCTGACTGCATGTGTGGATGCACAGGTATGCTCACGTGGTGTACACGGGCGACTGCATGTGTGATGCACAGGTATGCTCACGTGGTGTACATGGCTGACTGCATGTGTGGATGCACAGGTATGCTCACGTGGTGTACACGGGCGACTGCATGTGTGGTGCACAGGTATGCTCACGTGGTGTACATGGCTGACTGCATGTGTGGATGCACAGGTATGCTCACGTGGTGTACACGGGCGACTGCATGTGTGATGCACAGGCATGCTCACGTGGTGTACATGGGCGACTGCATGTGTGGACGCACAGGCATGCTCACGTGGTGTACACGGGCGACTGCATGTGTGATGCACAGGTATGCTCACGTTGGTGGAGGGATGGACTGATGCTGGGAAATGCCCTCAATCAATCTTCCAGCTTACTGTCACTGGAGCAGAATCTCTCCATCACTCCCCCAGCTCACTGACAATGGTAGTCTCTCTTGCTAGGCTGATGCAGGGATCCTCTATCTCCACTTTCTAAGACTGAAATGACAGGCAGGCCACAGACACACCAAGATTGATGTGGGTCCAGTCTTCCTGCTTGCTACTAAATCACTCCCACTTGCCCATTATTAACAGGTTATTACATTTTGAAATTATTCATTAGTGTGTTTGTGTTCTATGTGTACCCACACAAGCACATGTATGCATGTACACAGAAGTAGGCACACACATGCCAAAGCCAGTATTAGGAAATAAGAACAAACCTTTTCAGCAGTTGCTTACTGCCTTCTACCTTGTTTTGGGGCAGAATCTCCTGATTTTACCATTGTTTTGCTGTTCCAAGCCAACCAGTGCATGAGCTTGCAGCCAATTATCCTGTATCCACCTCTTATGTTAGCATAGATATACCGGGACTACAGACATGAGCTAGCACACCTGGCTTTTTTATGTGGGTTCATAGAAAACAAACTCAGGCCATGGGCTTCTGTGTCAAGTATTTTAACCTGCCGAGTCATCTCTCTGGCCCAATAAAAATGAATTTGTCCCACTTGGGCATGGCAGCACAGAGCAGTCACCTTAGCACTCAGAAGACTAAAGGAGGTTCACAATACAGGCAGGCTTGGGCTACACAGGAAGATATTAAGTTGATTTGGTTGGAGATTTTTCCCTCGAGACAGGGTTTCTCTGTGTAGCCTTGGCTGCCCTAGACTCACTCTGTAGACCACGCTGGCCTCCAGCTGAGTGATCTACCTGCTTCTGCCTCTTGAGTGCTGGGATTAAAGGCGTGCGCCACCACGCCTGCCTTGGGAATTTTGTTTTAAAGATTCATTTTATTTTTATCTGTGTGTATATATGTATACTCCTACTGAGTGCAGATACTCGTGCAGGCCAGAAGAGGGCAAAAGCCCTGGAGCTGGAGTTACAGGCAGTTCTGCAAACTAAACTCCCGTCGTGCACAAGAGTGAGCACTCTTGACTGCTGAGCTATCTTGCCAGCCCCAATTTGGTGGTGTTTTCCCACTTATTAGTACTCTGTGTGAGTGTGTGTAAAGGACAGTACGTATGTGCAAGTCAGAGGAGAACTTCATGGGAAGCTGCCAGTGCACCCCAGCACCCCAGCAGCTCAGGACACTGCCACCCTGTCCAGCCTACACAAGGCTCTCAGGGTTAAATCGAAAAGCAAGCGTGATCTACACCTGTCACCTCAGCACCTGAAAGGCAGAGGCAGTAGGATCATGAGCCAAGGATCATCTTCAGCCGGGAAGACATGAGCTCTGTCTCAAACAAACAAACAAACGAACAACAAAAGCAAGGTTGAACACAGATCTCAAAGAAAAATAGTTACTCAAATATCTACTAAAGAAAAGAACAAGACTTTACCATAAGGGGGTATTTAAAGTAGTCGCTATCGAGGGAGCACTCTTTGGCAGCAAGAGCCAGGCCTTGTAAAATAGGGATAAAGATCTGCAATAAAAGAAGAAAACCACACACATTAGGTTTAAGGACAGTGAAGCACGCAAGCACATCAGGCAAGCTACTGAGCCTGTAGGGCCAGGCACCCCTGCTCTTCCCTCCCCCAAGAGAAACCTTTGCCCCCTCCATATAAAGAACTCCCGAATCCTTGAGTGTTGACTGGTCGGATGCGACACATACTGTAAAGCAGCGCAGCTCAACTTTCCAGAAGGATGTTGGTGAGCACTAACACTGCAGCAGGACGCTCAGCCTGGGCACAGGGAGCACTGCCCAAGGCTGTGAGGGGTTCCTGTTACCTCACTACTGCCCTGCCCCGCAGCACTGTGCTGCTGATTAATACACATCTATGATCTGTAAGAAAGTTACACTAGGCTGGCCCAAAGGTAGTGAGTTATCACAGTTCATTGCTCACAGTCAGTTGCAGACTGGACTCTATTTTCCCCCTTCTCACTAGTGCACTTGACTACTCTTAAACAAATAAGTAAATACTAAAGCTGGGCGGCGGTGGTACTCGACTTTAATCCCAGCACTCGGGAGACAGACAGGCGCTGTGAGCTTGAGGCCAGCCTGGTCTACAAATGAGTCCAGGACAGCCAAGGCTACACAGAGAAACCCTGTCTGGGGGGGTGGGGGGGGGGCAGGGGCGGGAGAGGAGACAGGACAAAGGTCTTAAAATTATGAATATGCAAGATTAAAACAAAGTAAAGTACATCGTGCCAACTGATAACATTCACAGTGAACTCTAGGAAAAGACATCTCCCACATATGATGTTCTTATTTATTTCCTTTTTAGCATATACTAATTATGCGCGGATTTCATTATGCACAACATGTATTTTTATGATACCCTGTTACACTGTGGTGGCTCCTTCAGATTCCCACTTGTCCTCTTCCACTCTGCTACTGTCGTGCCCCACCCCCTCAATTTCTTTCGTTCTTACTTAGGTGAGAGGGTGCTCAGACGAGTTTGGGCACCTATACCACTCATTGGCTATATCACCCAAGACAGTATCTTTCCAGCGCCCAGCCGCTGCTAACGGCAGTGGAGGGGTGGAGCTCCGTGAGTCCCTCCCTTACCCCAGGACATGGTGTATCTAGACAGCATGAAGGCACTTAGCCAAAAACTGCAGTAGTAATGAGCCCAACTGTACCTGCTTGAACACCTCTTCATCCTGGTGAGTGGTCCTCACCAGCTCTTGAATGAAGCCGTACGGGAGATTCCTGCACAGCATATACGGCACAAGGAAGGATGGCTGTTGCAAGGACCTGAAGACCCAAGAAAAGCAAGAGCTGTGATGGGAGCATGTGGAAGGCCCTGGCCACACAGCCAAGCCAGTTACGCAAACACAAGACCTACCAAACAGTCTACACAAGCATTGCTTATGCAAAGCATGACCTTTTCTAACACTGGTGACATTTGGCCTTTTCAATGTGACATCAGTGAAGCTGCAGAGACAACAACTCTTTCTAAGTAAAGCTTGAGGGCTGGAGCTTCAGTGATAGGACACTTGCCCGGCATGTGCAGAGCCCCGGGCGGGGCCTCAGCAACGGAAAGGAAATAATAAATGCATTTTAAAATGAACTATGGGGACCAAAGAGAACTGGCTGCTCTTGCAGAAGATTTGTTTGGTACCCAGCATCCATGTGTTGGCTCACAGCTGTTTCTACCCCCAATTCCAGGAGATCGAACACTTTTTTCTGTCCTGCAAGAGCTCCACAAGCATATGATGCAACACACACCTCTCTCTCTCTCTCTCAAAATAACCACGTGAATAAATGAGTCTAAATTTTTAAAGGTTTATTTACTTATTATTTTTTTTAAAGATTTATTTATTTATTATTATATATACAGTGCTCTGCTTGCATGTACTCCTGCAAGCCAGAAGAGGGCGCCATATCACATTACAGATGGTTGTGAGCCACCATGTGGTTGCTGGGAATTGAGCTCAGGACCTTTGAAAGAGCAGGCGGAGCTCTTAACCACTGAGCCATCTCTCCAGCCCTATTTACTTATTATGTATACAGTGGTCTACATGTACACCTGCATGCCATAGGAGGGCATCAGCTCTCATTATAGATGGATGGTTGTGAACCACCATGTGGTTGCTGGGAATTGAACTCAGGAAGGGCAGTCAGTGTTCCTAATCTCCAAGCCATCTCTCAAGCCCCAGTCTAAATTTTTTAAAACAATAAAAAGTTATTATTTATTTTATTTGTTTATGCCAAATCCACACGGGAAAAAAAAAGCTATTATCTTTTTCAAACTCTTTTTCTTTTTTGTTACTTGGCTTTTATTGTTGTTGTTGTTGTTTTGCCTTGGTTTTTCCAGATAAGGTTTCTCACCTGGTAGTGGTGGTACACACTTTTAATCCCAGGACTAGAGAGGCAGGTAGATTTCTGTAAATTCAAGGCCAGCTTGGTCTACCTAGTTAGCTCCAGAACATCCAGAGCCACACAGTGAAACCCTGTCTCAAAAAACAAAAACAAACCCACAAGGTTTTTCTGTGTCGCCCTGGATGTCCCAGAACTCTCTTTGTAAGACTGGCCTGAATCTAGAGATCTTGCCTCTGCCTTCCAAATGCTGCGATTAAAGGCCATGTGCCATTTCATCCGGTTTTGTGACTTGCTTTTTAAAGACAAGGTTTTGTATGGCAGAAAGGCTTCAAACTAGCCAGCAACCCTGCCTCAACCTCCCAAATTCTGGGATTACAGACATGTGGCACCATACATTCTAATTTTCCTTCATTTTGAAAATACTTAAAGAATATATGGTTAAGCCGGGCGTGGTGGCGCTCGCCTTTAATCCCAGCACTCGGGAGGCAGAGGCAGGCGGATCGCTGTGAGTTCAAGGCCAGCCTGGTCTACAGAGCGAGTCCAGGACAGCCAAGGCTACACAGAGAAACCCTGTCTCTAAAAGACCAAAAAAAAAAAAAAAAAAAAAGAATATACGGTTATAGTACTGACAATAACCAGAAAGAAAAAATCCATTTTTTCCCATTTTTTCCTTTAGCTATTTTTACATAAAAGACAAATATAGGGCTGATGGACTGTGATGTCTGTGGTTAAGAGCACTGCCTGCTCTTCCAAAGGACCTAGATTCAATTCCTAGCATCCATGGCAGCTAACAACTGTCTCTAACTCCAGTTCTGTCGGTTCTAATGTCCTCTTCTGGCCTGTATGGCCAGCAGGCATGCATGTGATACACATATATACAAGCAGGCAAAACACCCATACACATACAGTTTTAGTTTGTTTTGGTTTTTGAAACAAGTTTCCTCTGTGGAGCCCTGGCTGTCCTCCAACTCACAGAGACCCACTTGCCTCTGCCTCCCAAGTGCTGAAATTAAAGAGCTGCACCACATTCCAATCCCCCACCACCAAAAAAAATTGTTTTTTAATGAAATATGCCATTTTTTATTAACCTTAAAGGCTATGCAAATTTTCTGAAACAGGCAGATCGTAGCACTGTGGTTAACTTCCAAATTGTTTTTCTACTACTTTATTTTGTTTCGCCTTGTTTAGTTCTCACTAGAAAGCTCAGGCTGGCCTGTACCTTACTACATAGGCCAGACTGGCCTTGTACTGGTGGTGATTCTCCTGCCTCTGCCTCTGCCTCCTGAATGCTAGGATTATAGGGGATTATGGGTACGTGTCACCTCACCTGGTTTCCGCTCACTGTTCTCTGACATCTAGTAACAGAAATCAATGTGGAGACACATGGAGCATAATTACTTTGTCACAAATGTACACTCATTTCAATCTCTAGGTTTTAAATTAAATTATTAATATTCTGCCTGGAGTTTATATTTTTTTTGTTTTTTAATTTTTTGTCATTGGTGTTTTGCCTGCATGCATGTCAGAGATCTTGGAATTACAGATAGTTGTGAGCTGCCATGTGGATAGTTGTGGGGAGCCATGCTAAATTCTGCCATGTCAGAAATCCTGAGCTTAGGCTGCAGGCTGTGACCTTCCAGCTGCTGAGCTTTGCAGGAGGCGGTCTTTGTGTTCCAGGGCATCCTGGAACTATTTACCTTTGAAAGAAGTAGGAAAGTCCCTACTGAGAAACACCTGGAGGGTTAAGGAAATCCTTTCAGAGAGCTACTCAGTAATAGAAAGTTCTTACAGGGAGCTGTTCAGGCTATTGTGTTCTTCTTGCCTGGGAGCTAGGGAGTGAGGGATCAGAACAGATCCCATTGACCTTGCTAAAAGTCTTACTCGTCTGCATTAAAGAGAGCCTTGATCAGAAATTTCCCGACTTGACTCCTTGACTCGTTATTTCTCTGTACCCTACTTTCAATCCCCACTCCCCCTTTCAGGTGAACCCTGATTCAATTTGTCCCACAGGCCGGGACACATCAGATAGTGAGAATTGAACCTGGGTCTGCTGGAAGAACAGCCAATGCTCTTAACCACTGAGCAATCCTGGGTCTATATAGTTTTTTAAAGTACATAGAACTCTTAAAATCTAACTTCTTTTTTAAAATGTTCTGTACCACTTAGAAGATGAATGAAACATTTTATTTCCATAGTACACAAGAGAAGGAAAGGGCATCTTTACTCCTAAATCCATCTATCTCCTTAGACGTACTCATCTTAGATGAGAATGTTTTTCCTGCACATATATCTCTGTGCCACATGTATACAGTGTTCTGAGAGGGCATCAGATCTCTTGGAATTGGGGTGACAGATACTACGAGCCACCATGTAGATGCTGGGAATCGAATCCAAGTCCTCAGCAAAACAGCCAGTGCTCCTAACCTCTGAGGGATCTCTCCAGTCTGAGCTCTGGTGACTGAAACAAGCACATTCACTATACAGGTTACAGCGTTATCTACAGGTCGTAAAACAACTGGAAGCTGATATGCCCTGGGAGATGGCGCTCCCTGCCAACCCCAGAGATGCAGCGATGTAAGTGTCCACCATACCTGGGCTGTGTGAGGGAACCTTGTAGCACTAGTGCGGTGTGGGAGATGCACTGCGAGCGGATGTTGCTCAGAAGCTGGCTGACTGCTGGCTGGCTGCACATCTAGAGAGGAGAGTAACAGGGTACCACAACTGAAAACGATGAACGGAGGAGAGTCATGGCTAGAACACAGCCTGCTTTCCTCTCCATAGACGTATAATGGACAAAGCACAGCAAGTGTGTTGTCACCCTGTATCTCCTGTACCAAGGTAGGTAGGTGAGTATGCCACCTCCTGCACTGAAGTACTGTACAAAGAAGACAGGGCTGAGCTAGGGGCACACTGACTCTTTCAGGAGAGGTATACCATACCCTGAGACAGAGTCTTTCACATACTAGTCCAGGTTGGCTTCCAACTCACGGCACTCCTTATGTTCCAGACTCCCAATGCGCACCACACACCTAGCATGTCTTTGCTTTTGTTAAGATGAAGACAACAGTCTGTGAAGATGACCCACCATTTTAAACTAACACAGAGCAAACCGTTTCTAAAGTCACATAGAATTAGACATGAAACGTGAGTGACAAGACGGAGAATGAGACAGTGGAGGTGCTGGGCATGGTGGAGCACGCCTTAATCCCAGGAGCCAGAGGCAAGTGGATTTCTGTGAGTTCAAGGCTAGCCAGGGCTACATAGTGAGACCCTGTCTCAGGAGAGGGTTGGGGGGCAGTCATGCTTGCTTGGCTTAGCATGGTCCTGCAGCTTGTTATTTAAGAATTCTGTATAATGACAGCTTCACCTCTGCGTGCACCAGTTACTCATAGAGGGTTGCTTGGACTCACAGGGCAACTGTGAAAAGCTGTGGATCGTCCCTGCAGCCACAGGACAGGTGCTCCATAAGATCAGGTGTTTTCACAGCTATTATCTCAAGCAACTGGCCATTGTGGTTTCAATAAATATGTCCCCAGAATGCTTCATATGTTGTAGACTCGGTTGTCAGCTGATGGGGTGAGGGGTCACCAGAGCTATGGCTCTAGTTTCAGCAATGCATGAACTGATGATACCCCAGAGCTGGCAGGTAAGGCCTCATAAAAGCAAGCAGGCCAATCATAGCGCGACACAGCAACAGTCATCTGGGACTCTTCTTCTGTTTCGCTTTGCTTCCTGGCCATCGTGACAACAGCAACTTGGCTGTACACACACCACTGTCTGCCATGATGCTCACCACATCCCAGAAACAATGGACTCGGCTGGTCATGCACTTAAATATCTGTAAGTACAATATACCTTTCCTCAAGTTTCCTGTATGTTTTGTCTTAGCAACGGGAACCTGACACAATCAGTGGATCATCGGGACCATGTCCAGCATGGGAAGACAGAGGAAAGGACTCTGGAGCCAGCATTAGCCATCTCCATGGTGAAGTGAGTTCTACAAGGCTGGCCGCTGTTGTCACAGACAGGGCTAAGCGCTGGCACCCTGGCTGGTACCTAACAGCTGCTCCTGGGGAAGGGATTAGCACACGCATAACCAGGGTTTGCTTGCTTTCTGGTAAACCCACTTCGCAGTACCTTTGGTGCTTTTTTTTCCTCTATTCCAACTCTGTCAAAACACTCGATGAGGTAGTTCAGCATGTCTGTCTCCTTGCAGGTTTCAATGGTGAAATGGTCACTGTACGAATCCCAGTTACTTGCTCCACCAGAGGCTCCCAAACTTTGGAGAAGAGAAAAAACATTGACAATGCTTACCTACTGACGACCACCTACAGAGAAGCTTGCCACCCTGCAGCAGAAAGCCTGTTAGGAGCCCTGCATCCACGATGAAGCACACCACCATGCAGGCAGACAGGAGCTCACTGCTGCTTTGTCTCCCCAGGGCCAAGCAGTGGTCTCTGGCAAACACGCTCTTGCCTGACAGGAGCTTGGCCTTCCTCGAGAAGGGCTAGGAAGCTGCTGAGCAGAGTCGAGCACAGGCCCATGAGCCAAACCAAGCGGCACCACTTGGGCAGACATGAGTGGCCAGACAATGTTATAACCTATCACTTCAGGAGAGATGCTCTAAGTGACTGCTAGGATGCTACCGCTTGTCCTCAGGATGCCTACATAGATCAATCAGCCCTGACAAGAGGCCAGAACTTACAGAAAATACCACGGTGGAAGGAGACATGGATGTTTTTGCTGTTGCATTTTCAAAACTTTCAGTGAACAAGTAAAAGTAGAACAGTGAAAACCAAATAAACAAAATCTTGCACAGGAGTATATGCTAACTGGGCTGGCTTGGGTGTAGTCCCAATGCAGCTCTTACCTGCAATCAGAACCTACAGTACGTCTGCAGGGGGCGCTGTGGAACAATGGCGCCACTTGTACTAATGGTCCAACAGACAGTCCAAACACTGCAGTGGTGAGGTCCAAGGGTATTAAACAAAGCTGAGGCTAACCTCCAAGAGATCACAAGCCAACCCTGGTGTTTCCTTACCACACTCATTTCTGCGCTTGTATTTAGCACAAAAATGACAAAGAGATTAAGACAGAGGAAGAAGCAAGGAATTCTAAAATAAAGGGATACACATGGAAGCTGATAAAGATAGGAAGAACACCAGGGCCCTGACAGATACGCTGCTCCTTCAAACCCACACCGACAACGTATACAAAGTAAAGGGCCCAACAAGAACTGAGGTGGCAACAACACACTGCACACTCAGAGAGGCATGCAGAACTAATTTTAGAAAATATTTGCATAAACCAACCCTTTGGCATTTGGGGAAACTCACATAGTTGTCATGAGAACGGAAAGCTGTGCAGAAACAACTCAGTGCAGAGGAGACGACGCTACAGAGCCAAGGCTGTCAGTGTCTAATGAACCGTGATTTCTATACTCTATATTCCTGCCTGATTAAAAAAATTTATTAAAAAGGAAGAAAGGAAGGAAGGAGGCTCCGGGGAAATCTAGAGACAGGGGCAGGCCTTCTGTCTGCAGAGCCCCTCACTAGACCCAGGACAAAGCTGGGCAAGGCAGGCTGGGGATGCAGAAGCGGAGGGAGGGAAGTAGTTCTCCAGGCAGCACGGAGTGTTTGGGTGTGCCTCACTCACTAACAACATGCTCTGGTAGGTCCCAACTGGCTAGTACAGAAGGGTGAACTGTGTGACAAAGCGAAAAGCATACAACAATGATAAAAGCCACAGCTGTGCTGAGTGCAGGGGGTCCTGGGAGCCCACAGCCATCTGAGTTTACCAGTGCTGAGTGCAGAGGTCCTGGGAGCCCACAGCCATCTGAGTTTTACCTGTGGCTGGCCCCTGATTACGTGCACTGCACAATCCACAATTACACCTGCGTGTAATGAAGAACAATTCCCTTGGGGCAGCTCTCACAGATGTCAGTGGAAATATAACTTGGTGCTTAAAATGAAACCTTTAGACTATGTTCCTGATAAGCCCACATTCAAACAGTGTTGATGGCAATAGCTTCTTAGCAGCTGTGAGGAGTGAGTGTGCTGTGACACCCAGACAGGCACTTGGACTTGTGTCTGAGGAATAGGGCATGCTGGGTGCTGCCTCATGCAGCTGCAGCTCCGAGCAACATCCTCGCCTAACAATCACTGTCACATTCTCACAAGTGCTCCACCAGAATGTGTAGAGTGACAGGTGACAGGTACATGGGCACACATGTGTAACCCCTGCACTCAGGTAGCACAGGTAGGTAACTGAGCTCAGCCTAGTTACATAGCAAGACCCTATGACAGAGGACAGAGAAGTCCATCTGTCATGTGCTAGACAACACAAAGAAAAGACCTAAGAAAATCGTGAGGCATTTCCAAAACTAAGAAATGTTTCATGAGCCGGGTGGTGGTGGCGCATACCTTTAATCTCAGCACTTGGGAGGCAGAGGCAGGTGGGTCGCTGTGAGTTCGAGACCAGCCTGGTCTACAAGGTGAGTCCAGGACAGCCAAGGCCACACAGAGAAACCCTATCTCGAAACACGCCCCCCCAAAAAATGTTTCATGAACAGTCAGCAAACAATCAGCTGATTTTCATCAAAAGAAAGGAAAAAAAGGTGAGACAAACTTTTAACCCAACACAGAAATATAGAGAAAACCCCGTATCTATCAGTATGATATTCAAGGTGCAAAAGGAAACTGTGACCTCAGTATTGGAAGGGCCACTCTCACTGATGCTCAGCCAACAGCACCAATGGTTAAAATGACTGCCACGGTTCTCAATGCATCCGCATCACGAATACAGCACAGAGGGGGAAGTAGTGGGTATTAGATGCCACTGGCAGTGGTCTGGACCTTTAATCCTGGCTGCTCAGGCTGAGGCCAGAGGAGGGATGCCACCCAGGAGCTGAACATCAGCAGCAAACACAGCAGATTCCTCATCTACACACTACATAACTCACTCATTTTTATTACTCATGACACTTCCAGAACTCTGACATTCTAAAATCCTGGAAAGGTTTTATATTTAAATCCCAAGAACAGGTTAATAACTTATACTACCATTTAAGAAAATGTAAGCCATTTTTCTAATAACTACATCAGCAGTCCAAGTCAATCAGGTAACAGGATAAACAAAGTAAAACACCATTCAATTTCTTTCTGGACTCCAAGTGCCCAAGAAGTGATTAGAAGGCTTTCCTTATGACAGCCAAATCACAGAAGTCTTCCTCACAGTCTCTTCCTGAGAGAAGCGACTCTTCATAGGAGGAATTCTGCCTGCCCCGCCCTTTCCCCCTTTCCCTTTTGTTTCTTTACTTCAAATTTACATTTATTCATTTCCTATGTACTTGTGTGCACTTTGTCTGCCATGTGACATAGCTCACACTCAGTTAATGTACAAGTGTTGTGTGTGGGCATGTGTGTGCATGTATGTGAGTGTGAGTGTATATGTGATACAGCACAAGCGTGGGTGTCAGAAGAAAATCAGAAGTCAGTTTTTCCTTTTCTCCTTCCATTATGTGAGTGGGTCCTGGGATCAAATTCAAGCTCTCAAGCTGGTCCTTTGCAAGACTAGTGTGTGCTCTTAACTGCTGAACCACCTCGCCTGCCCACGAGTCCTTATTTTTCAGTCCAGATTCTGCATATGAGGGAAAACATTTGTTATTTGTCTTTCTGGGCCTGGCCTGCTTCACTTAAACACAATAATCTGGAGGTATTAAAGCACTTTCACAACATGGACTCTCTTTAACCTCAGACCTTTCCCTGAGAGGCTCATTGTAGTCAAAGGTGTTTTGTTTCTTTTTTTTTTCCGAGACAGGGTTTCTCTGTGTAGCCTTGGCTGTCCTGGACTAACTTTGTAGACCAGGCTGGCCTTGAACTCACAGTGATCTGCCTGTCTCTGCCTCCCGAGTGCTGGGATTAAAGGCGTGCACTAACCACCGCCTGGCTGGTTGTTTATTTCTTAACTTGGCAAACCTATTGTGAAGGATTGCTTTCCAGGTTCCTTTCTTCTTTTAATTTTTTAAATAAGATTTATTTATTATTATGTATACAATACTCTGCCTGCATGTACACCTGCAGGCCAGAAGAGGGCATCAGCTCTCATTATAGATGGTTGTGAGCCACCATGTGGTTGCTGGAAATTGAACTCAGGACCTTTGAAGAGCAGCCAGTGCCATCTAAGCCATCTCTCCAGCCGCCCAGGTTCTTTCTTAATGTGGTCACTCTGTTACACAGAAAAAGGGCTCATTTCCCTGCATCTTGCCACTTTGCTTACAATGTGATTAGAGCTCAGAGTTTTCTAGTAGGGTCTTTTAATGTAGAGCACAGAAATAGTTAAAGGCATTTGCTGCCCTGGCAAAGGACACAGGTATGGTTCCCAGCACCCACATGGCTGCTTACAACCATCTGTAATTCCAGTTCGAGGGCATGCAACACCCTGTCCCGGCCTCCAGGTCACCTACATGCTTGTAAGTGCACATACATACCACTATGACACATGCATATACACACAAATTAATAAATAAATATAGTTTCAAAAAGCTACAGAACTAGGCTAAAGAAATGGCACAGAGATTAAGAAAGAACACTGGCTGCTCTTCCAGGACCTGAGTTCAATTCCCAGCACCCTCATGTCAGTTAACAACTGTTGGTAAGTCCAGTCCTAGAGGACCCAAGGATGCCAGGTACCAATGTGGTACACAGACACAAATGCAGACAAAACAACTCTACACATAGAATTTAAAGAAACAGAATTAATCTTCTGTACATAAAATAATCTGAAGCAGAAGCAGGTTCTGAGTTCTGAGTTCGAGGCCAGCCTGGTCTACAAAGTGCATTTAGGACAGTCAAGGCTATACAGAGAAACTCTCTCAACAAACAAAAAGATAATGTGTCTTCTCCCTTCCTTATCCACAGTCATTGCTATGTTTCTTTGTCAGCTGCATTACTGCTCTGGCCAGCAGTACTAGCCCTGCAGCGGGAGGACTGGTGACTACAGGACATCCTCGGCTACACACTGGCCAGCAGTCCTAGCCCTGCAGCGGGAAGACTGGTGACTACAGGACATCCTCGGCTACACAAAGGTCTCCCTGAGATAACTCAAAGCAAAGCAGACCAAGTCCTTTCACCATTCCTATGGATGTCTGCTGAGTGAACTATAGTCACATGGGGTTCTATAGGCACAAGAAAGACTCTTTCCACTAAAAAAAAATAACACATCCTTTCGTTGTCTCTTAATGTTCTGACTTCCATGTAACTTCAAGCTTTCTCCTCACGCACTGGCATGTGTTCTGTGGCCATCTTCATACGCTTCATCTGGAATCTGCTAGTAATCTACGACGGGAGTGCAGAGCAGATGATCCAAATCACCTCACTTCAATGTAGCAGAAGCAGCTCATGCCGGCTGATAAAAATGTAATTTTGTAACTGAGTCTAAAAACATTGGCAGCTTCTGTGCAGGAGCAGAAGAGGTGCACTCTCAGCCAGGAAGTAACTAGTGAAAAACCAGAGCAGCAGAGACTGACACAGCACAAGGGCCGGAAACAGCCCAGGGTGAGACGTCCAGCATGAGCTCTGGGTTCCGGCTTCTTCGATCTAAGTCCCAGCAGAGAGAGAGAGAGCAGGCACGATGCTGGTAAAGTGTCACTGCACAACCAGCGCTGTGCTGGTGAGCACAGGACCTGGGTCTCAGGCAAGATCGAATGCCAGGAGGACTAGACATGTGTTTGTAAAAGCAGCATGTGATTTATTAGAGCAAGAATTAAACAAAACATGTGCCCCACAGATAACGCAAAGCCAAACAGACGAAGCACTTTCACCATGTAAGGCAAGCCATTACTACAAAAGTCTACTGCGGAATTGGAGTCACACAGGACTTTAAAGGCACTACAAAGACACCGGTCCCCTCTGGGCATATTTACTTAGGAAGTGGTAATAAAATATTCAACATCCATCTTTTGAAATCAATAGTCAACCCTGTGTCAACATTTTTCTCTCTCTTTAGGAGCTGTCAAACTTAATGAAGCACCTAGCTCCTACTGCATCTCTATTTATAGCTTGCAGTTATTTGTGAATAGTACTGGGCACAAATAAGAACTGGGAACTTCAGTTGAAGAGCAAAACTGTTAAGACAATGAGCCAGAGGGTAGAAACAAAGAGTCATTCTATTTGTGTGCTCAAAATCACCTAGAAGCCCAGAGTGTTTAACTCTGGGACATCCAGTGGCCCCTAAAGCAAACGGGACACGGCTTCCCTGACACTCAGAAGATGCTCTGGAGAGACTCACAGTCACATGTAAAAAGAGAATCTCAGATACACCGGGACAATGTGACCCCGCACTTTTGTCCAGACTGCGTAAATGGAGCGTGAATGTGGAGGGGATGAACACATACCCCCGAATCCCAGTGCTGTTCCTCAGTGCCCACAATCCATGCAACCAAACTCAGGGCTCACTCGCCATGGATCAACAGAGGACCCTCACTCCCTAACGGCGGCTCAAGGGTGGCTTAATCTCCTTTCAAGTCCTTAAGAAATGACATAGATACGTTTTCTTACCAGATGAAAGAGCAATAACTCTGAGTTGTCTTATGTGTCACTCCATCCCAGCGTAAGGTCCTCACACGTCAGTGCACGCTTGCTGGCCTTCCTCAGTTAACACTACCCCATAAGGACTGGAAGCAGAAGCCTAAGCGGGGCTCACTGCCTAGCGTTAGTTCCTAAGCCCCTGAAGCACATGCAGGGTCAGAGCCATTTGGCTGATACCTGGACCCAAACTGGACACAAGAAAAATCATCATCACCACCACCACCACCACCTTCATCATCATCATCATCTTCTTCATCTTCTTCATCACTACTGTCCCCAGAAAGTGCGAGGAAGAGGAAGGAGAAAGGATTGTCGTACATACTACCACAACAAAAGCAAAGAGGATCATCAGGGAAGAAAGGAAAGCAAGACAGAGAAAGACACAGCTGCATCTCTATCCCTTACATGTCACACGTAAGGCTGTACCCACCGACATGCAGAAACACAATTCCCTGGATTACAGAATTATAGAAACACACAGGGACATTTGAGAACGGGGCCACTGGATTCACGGGATGCTGCTGCTTTCTGAGAGTGAAAGGACATGCAATGAGACGTCAAGGCATAAAGGCGTGACTCTTAGAAGAGCAGACACCAGCCCAGTCCAAAAAGGCATCTGTGAGCCCCAATTCTCAAATGCAACACTGACCACAGTCTCTGAGGTTCCTCTGTAATGAGGAAGGACCCATGAACCAGATCACAGACAATGCAATTCTTTGGTTTTGTGCAGATGACAGAAGAGTGAGGAGGAGGAGGGAAGAAAGGAGCGTTCAACACTGCAATCTTCACTTTCTCGTGGATCAAAGCCTACTGGACTCACAGGGGCAGGGCACAAGCCCACCACAGCTAGCGAGCGACACAGGTTAATAACCCAGTGACTCCCAGAGTTCAACTGAGGTCAGTGTCACACAGCAGTTCTTTCCAAACCGTGTTAATTTCCTTTCCCTGCACTGCAAACACACACGCAGCTCTCCTGCAAATAAATACCTAGGAGAGATCCGCAGGGAGGAGGGACGTCTGCTGGCAGCACTGGGCGAGGCAGGAGGGAAGGCGGGGCCCCTGCTTCGGGGCCTCTGTCTGTAGGAGCTGGTGGGTACTGCCTGGGGACTACTTGAGCGGGGAGGGAAGCCTGGGGAGTTAGCCAGAATGGAGGATCGTGGGACGGGGCAAGGGGAAGACCCCGACAGGTGTATGACAGTGTAGGGCCGATACCTTGGGGATGAGGGCTGGCTTACAGCAGCAGTTCCAGACACTGCACTGTGAGGGCTGAGGGCTGGGGAAGGCACAGCCGCCTGGGGGGCTGCACTGCGAGGGCTGAGGGATGGAGAAGGCACAGCTGCCTGGGGGGCTGCACTGCGAGGGCTGAGGGATGGAGAAGGCACAGCCGCCTGGGGGGCTGCACTGCGAGGGCTGAGGGATGGAGAAGGCACAGCCGCCTGGGGGGCTGCACTGCGAGGGCTGAGGGATGGGGAAGGCACAGCCGCCTGGGGGGCTGCACTGTGAAGGCTGAGGGCTGGGGAAGGCACAGCTGCCTGGGGGGCTGCACTGTGAGGGCTGAGGGATGGGGAAGGCACAGCCGCCTGGGGGGCTGCACTGTGAGGGCTGAGGGATGAGGAAGGCACAGCCGCCTGGGGAGCTGCACTGCGAGGGCTGAGGGCTGGGGAAGGCACAGCCAGCTGGGGGGCTGCACTGTGAGGGCTGAGGGATGGGGAAGGCACAGCCACCTGGGGGGCTGCACTGTGAGGGCTGAGGGCTGGGGAAGGCACAGCCGCCTGGGGGGCTGCACTGCGAGGGCTGAGGGATGGAGAAGGCACAGCTGCCTGGGGGGCTGTGTGGGAAGGTGAGGCAAAGGACGGACTCAGCACCGGCACAAAGCTCCATGAACTGGCAGAGGGAGCAGGGCTAGTTTCATAGAGGCTGAATTAGTTGAAAAAGGGAAGAAAGAAGAGAAAAAGCAAAGGAAAAACTTGAGATAATTAAAAATGGATAATGTCAGCTTTTAAAGGATAGTAAAATTATATTACAAACACTAGGAACCTTCTCCCCACCCACAGTGCCCATGACACAGATCAACTGTGATCCGGCAACGCCTCAGCATCCTTCACAGCTGTTTTACCACCAGGGCGATGAGCGAAGAGGACAGCACTGACCTAGACAACGAGCCTGCGCCGAAGGAGCCCAAGCTGCAGACCATGGGGCTTGCCCCTGAACTGGAGCCAGCGTTCAGCGTGAGACCCCTGTCTGGTGACCGTGGTGACCGAGCTGCCGTGGCAATAGGCTGCGATGTGGCTGTCAGACTGGCAAATGGATTTTCATCTCGTGTCTGAGTGGACATCATCAGCACTTCCATTAAAATCTGGCCAATCAGATCCTTAAAATCAGAGAACACTGTTGGGAAGGCAGAGTAAAACGCAGGTTATCCATGGGTCCTCATTTGCATGTTCCTCTAATTAAAGTCAAAAGAGCTGGAGTCATTCTGTGTGCTGTGAGCCTGCACTGGATTCCCCACAGTGGGTGGAGATTAGCTGAAAACCCCAAAAATCTCTGGTGTTCTTCCCAGTAACTTCCTTCTCTTTTGAAAATTATTTTACATGTATTTTTGTCTGTGTGTATAGGCAAATACGCGTGCCCATGCAGGGGTCGGAGGACAACTCTCAGGAGACCTTTCCTTCTGCTATGTGGTTCTGGGGATAGCACTCCAGCCCTCAGGCCCAAGAACAAGTGCCTCTATCCACTGAGCCATCTCACTGGCTCAGTCCATAGTAATTTCCAAGTTTAGGCAAACACCACAAGTGTGTATGACATTACATTAGAGGGAACGGAGTGAGGCCGAAGAGCGCGCTCCTTGGACTGTCTTTTTTTTTCCCCCTGTAAATACAAAACTATCCCAAACTTATAAATTTTATTTAAACCATGTTAGAGTGCAGTTAAGGAGCCAGTCCTTTCTAGAGTCGCCCTCACTAGGCTATCACAAATGGAGCAAGGTTAGTGTCTGCTGGCCAGCACACGCCTTAGAGAAAGTGCAAGGCTCAAGGGTTCTATAAGAGGCTCTACCCTGACTCACCATCTGCTTTCTGAAGTAGATTCTAAGTCTAGCTTCACTCTTATCCTTTGCAGCTTCTAGCTGATTTGCTGTTGGCCTTTTGATATGTTTTAGATATCAGTAAACCTGGTTAGATCATTAAAGATCACCACTGATGTGTACAAGGGAGTCACAAGACCCTCAGAGCCGAGGGCTCAGCTACTCCCAGCTAGAGGTGCTAAGAGGCTATCACATAAGAAACCTACCAACCCCCAGGAACACAGAACTTTCACACCCTTGCAGGAAGACAGGATGGATGGAATGCAAAGGAAAGAGGAACCACATTTACAGTGGTTGCCTCACTGAAAACACATCTTACACGAAATACTTGCCTAAAGATCGGGGATATATTTCAATGATCAAAAAGGCAAAAAAAATCTCATAGTTATATTTTTTTTCCCAGCGATGTATAAAACAAAACAAATACCTTGAAGCACAATGTCTGCTTATATTACAAATAACTAAAGTAAATAGAAAACCACAGGTTCAATAATACTGTGTCTTAAAAACATTTTACTATTTAAGCATAGTTCAGCAGTTAACCTCTTAAAAAAAGAATCCTAGGATGACAATAAAATACAATCATATTCCATTTTGCTAAGTAATTTAATAAAAAGATTTTTCTCAACTGTCACTTAGTAAGCACTTATAGCCTAAACAACAAATAACCTGTCAAAAGAAGCCCTCTCCAGTGCAGCCCTCTCCAGGGCAGCCTGCTCGTCTGTCTGAGTAGCAGAGCCCGCCCAGCAAGCTTCCACTCCATAGGAGCCGATGCCCACCCAAAGAGTCTTGTACCCAGCCAGGTGGTGGTGGCACACACCTTTAATCTCAGCACTAGGGAGACAGAGGCAGGTGGATCACTGTGAGTTCGAGGTCAGCCTGGTCTACAAAGCGAGTCCAGGACAGCCAAGGCTACATAGAGAGACCCTGTCTTGAAAAAACCAAAGAGTCTTGTACCATAAAGGAAAACTAAACCACTGAGACAGTGAACACTACTCATTCATTTAGTTTCCTTCCTTAAAAATCACACTTTGGGGCTGGAGAGATGGCTCAACACTCACAAGAGAGCTGCTCTTCCAGAGTTCCCAAGCTCACTTCCCAGTGCCCGCACTGGATGTCTCACAACCATCTTAAACTTCAACCCCAGGGGTAGCCCCGATGCTCTCTTCTGGCCTCCAGCAGCACTTGAGCATACATGCATGCACAATATACCCACGCAATAAGCATATACATAAATGAAAACAAATTTTAAAATATCATTTAGCAATCAGATCAGTAAGAAGGGAAGAAAGCACACAGCTGCAGTTCGATAGCAGGAAGGCAGAGACAGGCGCAGCCTCACGCCCGGCATGTAGGTGCTCTGACAGGGTCCCACCTTCTTTTGGGTTCTGTTTAAACTGCGCAGAAAGAGAAGAAAGGAAGATGACGTCTCTGTCCCGGTCCTTCAAGAGACGCGGAAGATCTTACAGACCAGCTGTAAGGCCTGCTCCTCAGACACTTCAGGACCTGAAGAAGGCTCCTATGGGAAAGATGGAAGAGTTAATCTCCAGTGGGAGGCATGCATTAAGGCACTTTATTCCAAATTAAATCATTTATTAACAAGGATATTTCTCAGTGTGTAAAACCATTCAGCCAGGCAGGTGGCACTGTGAACACAAGGCCATCCTGGTCTACACAAAGCAAGTTTCAAGCCATCCAGAATTACATGTGAGATTCTGTGGACAGGGAAGTAAGTTACAAAGTCAGTGTCTCATGAAGCTGCTATCACTCATGGGAGAGCAGAAAAGAGCAAAGGCATCTCCAGGAACTGCCAGCAAAAGCAGGCCGAGAATGTGCACACAGCCCATCTACTCACTACTGTGAACGCTAAGGAACCGGGGTCATGTTCCTGGTATATAACAGCTGTTCTTTAAGGATCTTTACAAACTTTACAAACACTTCTCACTAGGTTTCATGACAGATACATTATCTCTACATACAAGAAACATGAATAGAGATACATGAAGTACATGAGAAGAGATAGCACCACAAGGAGGCTACGGCCCAACTTCTAACAACACCAGCATATCAACAAAGTATTTCTGTGAACTTCCTGTAGAGAAAATGGTGTGCTAACCTATGCCACGCATGACAAGCCAACAAACCCAGGCCGCCAGCACACAGGGAACAAAGCTTGGAGGAAAGCGAATAGAAAGGCCTTGCCAAGTTTTTACTTGCTGGTAGACTTTACATATCCTTGCTTTAAATACTTCAGAATATAGCCAAAGATAAAATGATTCACTGTCTTAGCAGAAGACACATAAAAATTAAATTTTACTGATGAAACCATGGACCTAGCCAGTCATGATGGCACGTGTCTTTAATCCCCACTCTGAACAAACAGCCGGACAGAATAGCTAGGCCAGCCAGGGCTATACAGCAAGATTCTGTCTTAAAAACAAAAACAAAAACAAAAACAAAACCCAAAGCAATCAACCAATCGACCAAAATAATACAGACCTAAGGCAAATAAAATGGAGAGGCTGAATGTATGTAAGGGTTGAGTTGCCCCCGCTGCAAAGACTAGAGCTGGACTGGTGGTGTGCGTCTTTAACTCCAGCACTTGGGAGGCTGAGACAGGAGGATTGCCGGTTCCATGCTAGCTTGGACTATGTCGTGAGAGCTTTCAGGGGGAAGGGGGAAGGGGAAACTGAGTCTAAGCATTCAAAAGGAAAACACTACCCACATGACAGACCCACAGGCACCAGCAAGGCAGTGCGGTCATCAGCACTGAGAAGCAAAGCGCCGCGCCCTGCTACTAACCTTGTCGCTCAGGCTCCTCTTTTCTCTTCGGTCATTCTCATCCACTTCCATATTTTCGATCCCCGAATCCACATCCACCTGGGACATGCTTTAAGTACAAAAGACAAACAAGTCCTTCATTTCTTCTAAAACTCGCAGCATCAAAGCTGTGTCAAAGTTTAAAGTATCAATCAACATAGGTCAGGAGAGCAAAATCCCGCTGGTTCCCCTTGTCTCCTGTAAATCTAAGAGCTCCTCACAGACTGGCAAGTAAGCATCCTGGCCGTCCTATGTGCTGGAATCACTTTTCCCAAGGCATCATTTCCTTGGGCTCACTTTCAAAAACTAAGAATCAGCAGAACAAATTTTCAGGACATGCTATTTTTACAGAATGCATAACGCAAGCAGAGTTTGTCTACATCAACTGCCCAGCACTCGCCACTTTGATACTGACAAGAATGCTATTATGCTGTATGTCTCATTTTCACAAATATGTGGTATTATTTGGGGTACATGTTTCTGCCCCACAGGCGGTTGCTCTGCCTCACCAGGTCTTGCTCTGGCCAGCATGCTTTGCTCTAACTACATCTGTACAACCCCCACTTGGACTTCTCCTTGACAGGCACTTAGACATTTCAAATGCATGAGGGTATTTATTAGCTTCTATGCTAGTTTCTGGCTTAGCATGCAGCCAAGCACATGGGCCTCATGCTTCCAACTCCAGGAACTGTCTGCAGGCTGAGTGTGCAGAGCTCTGTGTTTTCTTTCTTTCTTTTCTTTTTTTAAGATTTATTTATTTATCACTTATACAGTATTCTGCCCAAATGTGTGCCTGCACACCAGAACTCATTGTAGATGGTTATAAGCCATCATGTGGTTGCTGGGAACTGAACTCAGGACCTTAGGAAGAGCAGACAGTGCTCTTAATCTCTGAGCCATCTCTCCAGCCCCTTCTTCTTTTTTTAAAAATTTATATATTTATTTTATTTTTAAAATATGTTTTATTAATTTATTCATATTACATCTCAATTGTTATCCCATCCCTTGTATCCTCCCATTCCTCCCTCCTTCCTGCTTTCTCCTACTTCTGTCCCCTATGACTGTGACTGAGGGGGACCTCTTCCCCCTGTATATGCTCATAGGGTATCAAGTCTCTTCTTGGTAGCCTGCTGTCCTTCCTCTGAGTGCCACCGGGCCTCCCCATCCAGGGGACGTGGTCAAATATGGGGCACCAGAGTTCGTGTGAAAATCAGGCCCCACTACTGTGAAGAATGTCCTGTCCACTGGGGAGATGTGGGTAGGGGTTCGAAGTTTACCACATGTATTGTTCTTGGCTGGTGCCATAGTTTGAGCAGGACCCCTGGGTCCAGATCCACCCATCATACTGTTCTTCTTGTAGGTTTCTAGGACCCTCTGGATCCTTCTATTTCCCCATTCTCCCATGCTTCTCTCACCTAGAGTCCCAATAGGATGTCCTCCCCTCTGTCCCACTTTCCTGATAAGTGAAGACATTCATGGGACATATCCCTGGGGCTAGTGTCCAGATATAAGTGAGTATATACCATTTGACTCTTTCTGCTTAAACATATGGAACACTTCATGAATTTGTGTGTCATCCTTGAGCAGGGGCCATGCTAATCTTCTCTGTATCGTTCCAATTTTAATATATGTGCTACGGAAGCGAGCACAAGCTCTGTATTTTCATTAGACTAAGCTCACCGGCTGCGTCGCTTACTCGTGACCACTCTCTCCTTGATCTATTCTGGCTGAGAGAGACATGTTTGAAACCCTCTAGGACGGGTTTGTGTACGGCAACCGCTTTTATGACGTGCTGTGTCTTACTACTAAGTGTCGGCACATCTGGAACGCGCACAGCTACTGATACACTTGCCGTCATCACAGAGCTCGTCCTTCTCATGACTGGAATTGGGTTACAAGATACACGGGAGTCGAAGGTTTTCCTTTATCTCATTTCAGTCAATACTACAAAACCAAAAGGCTCAGAAATAAGCAATTCACAAGGTTTTGCTTTTGGAGACAGGGTTTCTCTGTGTAGTCCTGGCTGTCCTGGACTCACTGTGTAGACCAGGCTGGCCTCGAACTACAGCATAAGACTCTACCTTTAAACAACAAATCTGAGGGTACTTACTGTGAAGACACCGGTTCTGGCTTACCTGCTATGGCTGGCCAACATCTAACAGCAATCTGATCTTTCTGGCTTCTGTCACTCACTGCTGTTTAACACGCTACAATCACTGTTTACACACTGAGATTTATTCACATGTACCACGTATTTATTATGAGGTCTTTTTTAATCCATATCTTACATCTCATAAAAGACATTTGGAAACAGAGCTCAAGTTCCATGGAAAGGTGGCGCCTGCTTATAACTTGTGAGCCACCTCTCTAGTTTACAAAAGACAGTTGGCACTGACAGATATATAAGGAACACTTCGTTCAGAACAGAAAAACTTCAAGTTAAAATGAAACCTGGATTCAGTCTGATAGAGGCACGGCCCTCTGGCTTATCGTTTCAGGCTACGAGGCTAGAGATGAAAGACGGAGGACCGCCCTTTCTATAAACAGACAAAGGTGCCAGGTGGCATCTAGCTACCTTTTCTCACAGGAGACACCATCGATATCCATGCTCTGGGAACGTGAGAGGGACTGGGACTGCGTCTCAAGGCTGTTGGAAGGCGAGCTGCTGAGAGAACTGACTCCTTCGCTGCTCTGGCTCCGGTGGGCAACTCCTACAGGAAAGGCAAGAGGGAGAAAGGTCAGGTGACACGATGCAAGCCCAAGAGCGAAGGCAACAGTAACACATATGCCCTGGTAACTCGAGGCAATGGGGGCTCCCGTCACACAAACCTGTTAGAGAGGCCATGGTCTATCACTGTGCATCACTTGAGGTCAGTAACGGAACACACACGATGCCTAGAACAACCCACAGCCTTGCTTTTGGTAATTCTAACCGTGGCCCTGAACACAAACTGGGTTTCGTGACAGCATAGCTAAGTTCTTGTTTTTTACACTATCGCCAGGCTTGGTGGCTGGTGTCTTTACCAGCTAGCCAAATCACCAATCCAACAATACAGAAAAATTTTTGAGATGGACTGAAAATAAGATACATTAATGGACTGACAGATATGCAGAAAAGCCAGTAGCCAATGTCAACGGCACAATCCAGGTGGTGTGAGTATATGTTTGTGTGGCCAGTCTTCTGATTTTGCTATAAAACTGAAACTCTCAGACATGCTGGAAATACAGCCTGGCTTCGCGGTTCCATCTCCTTCAGTACTGATCCATGCATCTGTTGATGGAATATGTGAGAGAAAGTAAAAAGATGATGACATCGCCCTTATCCCCACAGAGCTTATGGCGGCATGAAACAAGCATCAGGAAGGAGGAGTGGATTACCTCTCAGAGAACTTCCCTCAATGTGTGTGTATGTCTCTGTCTCTGTCTCTGTCTCTCTCTCTCTCTCCCTCCTCTCTCTCTCTCTCTCTCTCTCTCTCTCTCTCTCTCTCAAGGATTTTTGAGACAAAGTTTCTCTGTGTAACAGTTCTGGCTGTCCTGGACTCGAACTCACAGCAATCCACCTGCCTCTGCCTCTGCCTCCCGAGTGCTGGGATTAAAGGCCTGCACTACCACACCTGACTTCACTCAATGTCTCAAAAATTATGTGTGCTATGGAATTTTTTTAAAAAATCACCTCAGCCAGGAGTGGTGGTGCAGGCCTCTATTCACAAAGGAAGCAGAGATCCATATACATCTGTGACTTTGAGGCCAGCCTAGTCTACAAAGAGAAAATCTGTTTCAAAACCAAAACAAAAGCAACGGACTCCAAAAGGTTGCTAGCCAAACATGTTGTTGTTGTTGTTGTTGTTGTTGTTGTTGTTGTTTTGTTTTTCGAGACAGGGTTTCTCTGTGTAGCCTTGGCTGTCTTGGACTGGCTGTGTAAATCAGGCTGGCCTGGAACTCACAGCAATCTGCCTGCCTCTGCCTCCCGAGTGCTGGGATTAAGGGTGTGCGCCACCACACCAGACTCTCTAGTCAAGCATTTACAATATTTACATATATTGGTTCAGAAAAGGAAAATGAACTGAAATGCTTAAAAATAAGCAAATTACCACTTACTGCTGAAATTGTTAACGAGTGGGGTAAGTGACATTTTTAACTTTAACAGAACTAAAGGGGCTACAGAATTTTCTCCTTTAGTCCCATCATTGTACAGATAAATTGTGCCACTAAACGTAAATGACAAATTAGAGTTCACAAAAACCACTTGCTTGATGCCACATCATAAAGTTAGATCAGGTGGGGAAGGCTGTGAGCACAGAGGAGATGGCAGGACTATATGGGACTAACTGGGTCAGAAATGCCTAGCAAGCCATGTCACTAGCAAGACACTGACACCTGCTCGGGATTCACAAGGGGGTTAATATGGCCCTAGTAACAAATGTGCATGCTCAAAAGAAAGGTTCAGACCAAGAGGAGGAGCCTCCAGGGTCTCTGGGGTTCCACTGCAGCCCTCACGCTGGGGGCTCTTGACTAGGTCTCTGCCTCCAGCCACTCTGTCCTTTGTTATTTCATTTTCTCAGACAGATCGCACTATGTAGCCTCCACTGGCCACAAACTTGTGGAGATCCTCCTGCCTCTGCCTCCCAATCTCTGGATTTACAGGAATAAGACCATGCCCAACTGTTTTTATTTATTTGTTTTGTTTGTTTCTATTTTATCGGATGGAGCCCACAGCCTCCCACGTGTTAACAAGCTCTTCCACTAGTTGCACGGCCAGCTGCAAGCCAGTTTCTAAACCACACACAAAACTTTCCCTCTCCCAAGCATGTGCCAAGTATAAGAGGAAAAAGGATTAATATAATGGTAACGGAACAAAAGACTACAACTCTGCTGTCACTCCAGGTACCATTCGCAGGCAAAGGCGGCGTGCTGCCGAAGAACAGCTGTCACTCAGCTGAAATTGACTCAGGCTGGACTTCCCCGCCCCTCGTGCCCACCACTAGGCCCACTACTGCCCTAAAGGACTCTGCCTCTGACTTCCTGCTCACAGATCAGCGAAGCTTGTCCACGGCTGTGCTGCCCACAGCACCCCGGCCTCTGCCAACCATGGCCGCCTCTCACTGAGGCTTAGAGCTGACTATCACAAGAACAGATGTGTTCTCTCCTGCTCTCCCCACAGCACTTTATCTCAAAACCTTGTCTCCCAATGAGCTCTAAGCACTGAGCTTAGAACTGACCCTAAGATGTGGCATGGTTTACGTAAATACTAAGTGGGGCTGCATGGCTCTACAGCATCTAACACAGCCCTAGTAACAACACAGACATGAAATAATAGGACGAAGCATTGAGCAAATTCAGGAGCATGAGAACAGCACCCGGCACAAAGCCTTCCAAGTTATAACAAGATTTATCCCATTTTCAAAAGTAATATTGCTGGGGTTTTGGTTTTTTGTTGTTGGGTTTTGTTGTTGTTGTTTTGTTGAGACAGGGTTTCTCTGTGTAGCCTGGCTGTCCTGGACTCGCTTTGTAGACCAGGCTGGGCTCTAACTCACAGTGATCCACCTGTCTCTGCCTCTCGAGTGCTGGGATTAAAGGCGTGCACCACCACCCGGCTTGTTTGTTTGTTTTAAAAGTAGCTTTCTGACTGGGCATGGTGCCTTTATTCCAGCATCAGGAAGGCAGAGGCAGAGGAATATCTGTGAATTTGAGGCCATCCTGGTCTACACAGAAAGTTCCAGGCCAACCAAGGCTGTACACTGAGAACCTGTCTTAAAAAAAAAAAAAAAAAAAAGAGCCAGGCATGGTAGCCCACGCCTTTAATCCTAGTACTCAGAAGGTAGAGGCAGGCTAATCACTGTGAGTTCCAGGCCAGCATGGTCTACAAAGTGAGTTCAGGACAGCCAAGGCTACAAAGAAAAACCCTGTCTTCAGAAAACAAAACAAAAACAAAAAACAATGTAGCTGAGCACACAGGAGTGTGTGTGTTGAGAGAGGAAGACAGAAACAGAGAGAGATGGAGGCCCTATACATTAAAGCTAGCTAGAGAGACAGAGACCCTATACATTAAGCCCAGAGAGAAAGAGAGACCCTATAATTTAAAACCAGGAAGAGAGGGAGGGAGGGAGACAGACAGACAGACCCTATAAATTAAACCTAGGGTCCTGCACAATCAAGTACTCTTTCACTAAACTACATCCCTGGCCTCAAGGCAGACTTAAAGAATTAGACACAAGGCAGACGGCACCTGAGGATGACACATAAGATTGACCTTCAGCCGCCACACATGTGCACACACAGTCATCACCTGCAGTACAAGTATAGCAAACACCTATCACATTTTAAGACAAACAAAGAAGTGTCATGTAACTGTTAAGTCTTTTGTGTCAAACTCAACTCAACATGAAGCCAGAAGGCCATGAGGGAGGCACTCCTACACACTCACGCCTTAACAAAACCCAGGGAAAGACTGAAGACCATGTCCTTGCTGGGGGGCCACAGCAACCTTTCCAAGAGGACAGCTGCCTAGCAACCACTCGGTCAGCCTTACATCAAGGCCTCCCTTGTTACTGATCCTTGTGGCCAATGATAATTCCAAACAGCTTACGTGGCTTCCTGGCCTCACCTGAGACAGCCCTCCTCTGCCTCCAGGCATGACCACGCCACACATATGACCTACATCCCCATCCACCCTCTGCTCATTTCCAAACCGAACTCACTGCTTCCTTAGAGGGCCTTTCCCCAGGTTAAAAGAGCAGTTCAGTGAGCGTAAGCAGCCTCTGGGAATGGTGTACAAGGTCAGGCTTTCCAGCCCATGCTGGTGGGGGAGGCGGAGCACAGGGCTGCCAGGGCTCACAGGCATCAGCTGTACTTCATGGCCATCTCAACTATTCTGTCCTTTTTTTAATCTTAGAAGGAAATGAAGCTGGGCATGGTGGCATACACCTTTAATACCAGCACTTGGGAAGTGAGGCAGGAGGACTGCTGTGAGTTCAAGTCTACAACAAAAGGAAATTAATAGTACAGAGAGTATAAGGCTCTCTTCAGGAGAAACAGTGAGGCCGACTCATGGTTTCAGGGAAAGGAGAACCTTCATGAATCTCACCTCTTACCACAAAACCCGCTGCTCTTCTTCTGTCCAGCATGTGAACAGGGCCTTTCCAGAGTGCTCACGAGGACTCTGCTAGCACAGATGGGAATACACAGCATGGCAACGGAGCAAGAGAGACTGCTCGGTGACTGAGAACACTTGCAGCTCTTACGGAGGGCTGGGATCTAGGTCCCAGCGCCCACAGAGGGCAGGACCTAACCATCTGTATCTACACTCCAAGGGACCCAGTGCCCACATAGGGCAGGACCTAACCATCTGTATCTCAGCTCCAAGGGACCCAGTGCCCACATAGGGCAGGACCTAACCATCTGTATCTACAGCTCTGAGGGAGCCAGTGCCCTCTCTGGGAATCTGCACACATGTGCACATATTCAAACAAAGACACACATATATACGTGACTTAAAATAAAATAAATCTAGTCATGTGTGGTGACACCACCACCTTTACTCCAGGAGGCAAAGGCGGGAGAATCTCTGTATATTCAAGGCCAGTCTAGTCTACATTATAAGTTCCAGGCTAGCCAGAGTACATAACAAAACCCTATCTCCATCAACAAAATCTTAATCTTAAATCAAGAAACAGCAGAGAAAGAGGGAAGAAGAGAGAGGGTGTATGTTGCTCTTTTTTGTTTTAAACTCTACTTTATTTGGGGTGTTTAGGCCTCAACCTCCCTTCCAACCTCCCAACCCTATGTAGGAGATAGAAGGTTAGTGGGGAGAGGGGGTCCCTTTACTTCTCCTGATTGTTTATAGTCAATTGGGTTTTTGGTTTTTTGGGTTTTTTTTTGGGGGGGGTGTTTTGTTTTGTTTTCTAGACAGGGTTTTTCTGTGTACATCAATTGGGTTCTTTTGGGCTGTACCCATCTCTGTCAACAGTAGACACAGCCAGCAGTCTCCTCCAAGCCGCTGTGCCCTGAAATGTTTCTCTCCGACTATGTGCTCCAAACCGCCACACCATCCTCTCTGCTCTCTTCAAACTGCTACATGCTACATGCTACAAGCCAACACCACACACCCCACCACTTGCTCTCGGAGCTCTTATTTTTATCCTCAGAGCCCTAGACCACGCCCCTCTCCTGCTGCCCAAGGAAGGCTGGCAAAAGCCACGCCCCTTAGGAGACAACAGGTGTGGACAAGCTAAAAACTCAAACTAAAATCCCATACTTGGGATTAGAACAAAAACATTATTTATATAGCACAACTGAGTTTACAAAAAAAAAAAAAAAAAACCCAAAACTTCCATTATAAGAGTATGTGCACACTTCTTGTTTGCAGCTACAGCAAGCAAACTGAACACTCCTGGGGCTTCTCTTTACTATGTTGTGTTTGAGGGGATGGGATCTGAAACATGGGGTCTAGTTCACGCTAGGCACCCACTCAACGCCAAAGACACATCTCTTCTTCGCAGGTAATGGGCAGTAAACCTACCCTCTGGCTCTGCACCCAACATTCAGCTTGGCAGAAAATACACACAAGCAATCACCTTCCATATGGCAGCTTTCCTTCCTTTTTTTCTTTCTCAGATGGTCTCACAACATAGTCCAGGTCGGTTTTGAACTCACAATCCTCCTGCCTTCGCCTCTTAAAACATCTTATTTTTATTTTTAGTGTTTACCTATTTATTTATCTTTGTGGGGGGGGGGCTGTGCGTGTGCACATGTGAGAGGGGAGTATATGTACGAGGATGAGGTGATTTGTTCTCTATGGTGAATTCCAGGGACTGAGCTCAGGTTGTCAGGCTTGTAGACAAGTGCTTTTATCAACCGAGCCATCTTGTTAGCCCATAGCTTTTCTTTTTTATTTTGTACTTATTTATTTGAGAAAGGGTCTTACTATGTAGCCCAGGTTGGCCTGGAACTCACTATGTGGACCAGGCTGGCTTTGAATTCATAGCAATCTATCTGCCCCTGCCTGTCAAGTGCTGGGATTAGAAAGCATGTGCCACGATACCTGGCAACTCTTCATTTTAAAAATGGTAATTGTTGGGGCTGGAGAGATGGCTCAGTGGTTAAGAGCACTGTCTGCTCTTCCAGAGGTCCTGAGTTCAATTCCCAGCAACCACTTGGTATTCACAAACATCTGTAATGAGATCTGGTGCCCTCTCCTGGAGTAAAGGGACATATGCAGGCAGAACACTGTACATGTAGTAAATAAATAAATCTTTTTTTAAAAAAATGACAATTGTCACTGGGTGTGGTGGTGTACCTTAAACACAAATAAACAAATGCAATTAAAATAAATAAATAAATAAATAAATAAATAAATAAATAAGCAAGCAAACAAACAAAAGTAGGCTGGTCATGAAGTTCAATAGTAGAGTACTTGCCAAGCCTGAATAAGACACTGGATCAAATCTCCAGCAGAATAAAAATTAAGATTTTCTTTAGAAGCCAAGTGCAGTGGCACACACATCTCTGTGAGTGTGAGGCCAGCCTGGTCTACAGAACAAGTCTAGGACAGTCAGGGCTACACAGACAAACCCTGTTTTTAAAAAACCAACCCCTGCCCCACCCCTACCCGCACAAAGACAACTGTTATAATTTCTTGAACCATCTTTAGGCAGTAAGCCCTACTGTCTGCCCAGCCGTCCTGCCAGCCCCGATCGTGGCTCTCTTAGACAGGGTTTGGGAGCGATGTGCAACAAATGGAGTAGGTATAGGCCTGGGTAAGATATGAGGAAATATCAATTATTCCTCAATACTGTATCAGTAATAATTTAGTATTGCTGAGGGGGAGGGACTGATACACTCACACGCCACAGCACGTCTATGGAGGTTATGGAGACAGTTGGGAGGCCCTTCTTTCAATCTTACATGGGTTCTGGAGTTTGATCTCAGATCATCAAGTTGGCTTAAGAGGCACATTTATTTGCTGAGTCATCTCACCAGCCCCCAAACGCCTGAGGTCAAAGTGCTGGGAAAACGGCTAAGTAAAGCGCTTGCTGTGCCCGAAGGAGAACCTGAGCTCAGATCCCCAGCACCAAGGCACAAGCGGTGGGCACACCGCAATCCCACTGCGAGGGAGACAGAGCCAGGAGGATCTCAGGTTCTGACTGGCTTTGGCCAAATGAGCAAGCTCTGGGTTCAGTAGAGGCTGTCTCACAAAAGAAAAATGAGGCGGAGCACAATCACCTGACATCCATTTCCGGCCCCCACATACAGGAGCAGATATGTGCACACACCAGCACACAGCATGTGTGCATGCAAGTGTACAAACAAACTAATTTTTAAGATTTTAATTGTGAGATGCTGATAAGACACAAAAGTAAAATCAAATGGGTCATAAGAATATGATTCTGAAGTTCAGGATGCAAGTCTGAGAAGGAAATGTAAACTAAGGAGTTATCAAATGGGAAGGAATAACTAGAGCCAGAAAGTTAGATGAAATCAGTAAGTGAATAAACACAGATACAGAGACCAAGAGATGAAACACTGAACGCTGGCGTACTGCCATGCGGACTTTTAGGGAATTGTGCACAGAAGTGAAAAGGGACACACAGGATGGGAACCAGGACAAGACTGTGTTCTGGAAGCTACAGGGTGTTTCAACGGGGAGGGCAGAAGCCACCAAGTGCAGTCAACAGGTCAAAGGAGACAGACTCCTCAGGCGGTGGTGGCGCACACCTTTAACTCCAGCACTCGGGAGGCAGAGGCAGGTTGTGAGTTTGAGGCCAGCCTGGTCTACAAAGTGAGTCCAGGACAGTCAAGGCTACACAGAGAAACCCTGTCTCCCCCCCCCCAAAAAAAGATGGCCTCAGGGCGGAGATGCCACCCGAGCCCATTGGGCTCAGCACAGGGTCCAAGGAGAGGGACGTACCCCAAAAGGCTTGCTGGGGAGAAGATATGCTGTGAGCTGCAGGGAAGGGATGAGGAGTTCCTTTTCAGCAGGCTCACCAAGGGAGGCATGGCAGTGCTAGACCACACTGTTAAATGCAATGCCTCAGCGTGGCTGACAGACGTTCACCTGGCGCAGACTCACGAGGCAAGACAGGAAGGGGAGCTGTGGGAGGCGAGGTTTTGTATGCTGAGGCACTGACAGGGGAGGACAGTGAGTCCGAACAAGAACTGGGCACGTACGTGGAGAGCCACACGGAGGCAATGACAAACCTATCCAGGTTCCCTCCGCGCGTGTTTTTTCCACACACTGAGAATATTCGTGGAGAAGGACGTGTTGCCGCACGCTTGGTAGCACGGTGGGGAAGTGGACTGGAGGGTAGAGGGGGGAATGAGACACAGCAACACACAACACGGCACAGCTGCCTTGTGTGTGGGGTCTGCTTGAATTTGTGGTCGTGGACTTGAAATGACTTACAGACATGGCTGTGTGAGCTCGTCTCCAGCCTGGGTCCAGGGCACAAGACAGACAGCAGGTGGGGAATGGATATTTATAACCAGAGCTGTGACGCAACCAAGTAAGAAAAACAAAATGAGAGAGGCGTTGCCCTGGACAAATTCCAAAGCTGCAGGGAAGGCCGAATTAGAGCAAGGAAACAGCATGGCTGTGAGCATGTTTCCCACAGAGAAGGCAGACTCACTCCAGATCCCTGAACGCTGCCTCCCACAGCAAGCTGCAGGAGCTACTCAAGCCATGCCTCCCGAGGGTGCTGCTTCCCCCCAGCTGATGCTTTGGACAGAATCTCTGCTATCACTAACAGGATGATGGGCAGGCACTTCTCCACAGAGGGACGTCCACACTGAGGTTGAATGACTTAAGGCAACAGAAACTGCAAATGCTTTTAGCTGACAAGAGAAAGAAGGACTATTTGGATGGCTATAGCGGAGTACACACAACTGGAATTAACAGTCATTCATCACATTGATACGTACGACACACCTGGCTCTCATAGCACCTTCTTCATAATTTAACTATTAAATAGTAATTATGGGATTGTTTGATAGGAATCGTGTAGGAAAAGAACTTTCAGGTCCATGTGTGAGTGGTCATCATCATTTCTTAAGGAAGATAAGCCTGAACACCATCCAGGGGTCGTTTATGTTAAAGACAGGACCGTCTACTAAGCTAAGCAGCTCTCAGTGAGACAGCTACAGTTATCATCTGGAAAAGTGGGTTCCTGCAGTGCCAGGGGTTGACCCCAGGGCCTCACAGGCGCTGGCAAGTGCTCCGCCCTCCACAGCACTCTCGGTATCCAGTGTAATTCAGAGAAAAAAGTCTGTGCCAATGGAGCCCAAAGACAAGAAGTTTGTGATCAGGGGTTTGCCATTTGACCACTACTTCAGTCTTCCATTTTCAGTTAGCAGTGGGTGTCTTCCTCTATAAACACTGCGTTTCCTCGACTGAACGTGGAACTTACCTACTGGCTAGACTGACTGGCCAGTGAGTCCTAGAACGTCACTGTCTCTACCTACTGAGTGTTAGGGTAATAGGCATGGGCTCCCAAACCCAGGTCTTCCAGGGGTGGGAGACCAGAATTTGGGTCCTCACACTTTACCCAGCAGAATCTCTCTCCCTAGCCTCTAGGTTACTCTAAGGGAAGGCAGAGCACTCTGTGGGAGAGGCCATGCCTATAGAGAGAAAGAATGAGGGTGGGAGAGAGAAGCATCACCCAAATTCACTAAGTTAGCAGAATCAATTGATTCTTAGCCACCCTGCAAAGGGCAGCCTGAGCCCGGCTGCAGGAGGGAGAGCTGGAGCTGAGGAGGGGGAGGAGACAGGTTTGCACTATCAAAATGAACAGACAAGAGTGACACACACTGCAGTGACCTTTAGGCCACTGGTTGCTTTAATCTGTGTGGCAACGTGGAGATGATGAGGCCAGAAGTACACTAGCTTCCAGGCTGGAGGCTGAGGCTCACCTGCTGCACCTATGGGGGAGGTAGCTGGGGTCATGTTGTGGACATTGAGACCAAGGCTCTGGGAGGGGCCTGGGGCTGATGCAGCTATTGGAGGTCCCGGAGGGTTCTCCCGCTGGGGAGATGTAAGCGGGGTGGTCGGCTGGGAGGTCTGTCCACCAGCAAGTCGTGCCAGGCGCCTCCGTCGAATCTACAGAAAAGGGAGAGAAAGGACATTCTGTAACTGACAACAGAAACGCAGCTACCTATGAGAACAATTATATTCATGTACCAAAACCATCTACAACCATTCTCAAGCTTGTGAGTGTGTGTGTGTGTGTGTGTGTGTGTGTGTGTGTGTGTGTGTGTGTGTGTGTGTACACACACACGTACGTACGTACACAGGCTGGGTCTCTGTTGCTCCCACTGCAGAGGACATGCTAGCAGCCCTTCCATCCTCCAGGATATCTGTTAGGTCTCAGTTCCCCATCTCCCTCTCCCTATGTATCTAGAAAGTGCTGGACTACAGCATTTCTAGAGATTAGACAAAAGCTAGCATTCCTCAGGAACTTGTGAAACAAGTTTTCTATTCCCCAAAAGGAGCCCCTCCCCTCAGCTACTCAGCCTAATAACCTGCCTCACACACTCTTGCACTCTCTCGCTGTTCTCTTTTGGTGTCTCCCAACCCTCCCGTCAACTCTCCTGCCTCCCCAGCCCTGATCATGTCTAGTTGGTTCTTTTCTCTGTGCTCTGGTCTCTTCCAGATGCCCCTGAATATTTTCTTGCTGTTACCCGTAATAAAAACCTTTCCCCTAAGAGACAGGTCATACCAGCAGTTTCTTCACTGCACATCCCCACAACATTTTTTTCTCTCTGCCTCTGTCTCACCACAGAAGCACTGGGAATGAAAGCACACACTACTGTGTCTACTTATGTGGGTTCTGAAGACCTGAAATCAGGTCTTCAAGCTTGGACAGCAAAGGCTTTACTCACCAAGCCATGTCCACAGCACCATACTAGGATTCTTAGAAGCCATGTTCTTTCTTTAAAAACTACCTTGGTTGCCTTACCAAGGGTACTCTATCTTCTTGGCTGACTGTAAATTTCCATAAGCTACTGCCTAATACTCTAAACCCTGCATTGTTTGTTGGGGAAGGGGGTAGTTTTTGTTTGTTGGTTTTTTCAAGACAGGGTCTCTCTATGTAGCCCTGGCTGTCCTGGAACTCACTTTGTAGACCAGGCTTGCCTCAAACTCATAGCGATCAGCCTGCTTCTGCCTCCCGAGTGCTAGGATTAAAGGCGTGCGCCACCACCCATCAAAACCTGTTATTTTAACAAAACGGCATTGTGTAGTCATTTTAGATAGAGGCTAGAGACACAGCTCAGCAGTTAAAGGTACTTTGTTCTTACAAAAAACCAAAGTCTGGTTCTCTGAAACCATTTATAACTCAAGTTCCAGGGGGACCAAGTACACATGTGGTGTGCATACATACATGCAGGCAAGACACTCACACATATATAACAAAAATAAATCTAAAGAAATTAAAAGTCTATTTTATCCAACAGGAGAAAGAAACAAAGGTACATCAACACACAAAGCTACAAGGGCAAAATGTTTAGGCTGGGTTTTCGGCTTTTAAGTTATCAAAATGAAAATATAATCTGTCATTCTTTTCTGGGTTTTTTTTTTCCTTAAGACAGGGTTTTTCTGTGTAGCCTTGGCTGTCCTAGACTCACTTTGTAGACCAGGCTGGCCTCGAACTCACAGCGATCCACCTGCCTCTGCCTCCCAAGTGCTGGGATTAAAGGCGTGCGCCACCACACCCGGCTATCTGTCATTCTTTTCTGAATATTCCAGTTACCAAGTAATTGAGAATACACATGTAGTGGATTACAGGCTAAATTCACAGCACACGCGCGCACACACACCATCCATCACCACCAATCTCCAAGCGCTCGATGTAAGCAGAAATCAGGAAGAAGCCAGCCCCTGGATTTATACCAGGGATAAGGCAGATAAAGCTTCAACTACAGCAAGCGGTAACACGGAGCCTCGGCCGACCAAGCTTCTGTGTGTCATCCTCACACTGCATGACAGCTGCTCCTTTTACCATTCTTAGATGAAGGCAACAAGGAAACGTCCTGAATCCCAGCCCCAGGGTTCAGAGGCGCCTCCCCAACACCTGTGCTGCAGACATGCCAACCAGTCACCTCACCTGAAACCCTGACCACGTGCTGGTGAGGCACAGCCACCAGGCTCTGTGTGGGCGCTGGACATCTGAACGCTGGTCCTCAAGCTTAAGCGTTTCATCCACTGAGCAGCGACCCCAGTCCCAATTTCCTTTTTGCTTTGTTTTGTTTTGACTGCAGCAGTAGAGGGGCCTTAACCCGGGGCCTTGAACAGTCTCAGCAAATGCTCTGCTCCCAGGCTAACAGCCCCCCTCCCCCCGCTCAAGATATTATTTTCCTTGAGCTAAACACTATGAGATAAAATCCGCCTCTTGAAATTTAAGTATGCCAACTTTTGCTGTACTTGTCTTAGATATTGATCAAGGGCTGGAGAGATGGCTCGGCAGTTAGGAACGCACACTGCTCTTAGGAAGGACTTGAACTCGGTTCCCTGCACCCACAATGGTTGACTCACAACTATCTGCAAGGCCAGGCCCAAGGGATTCCCCCTCATCTGGCCTCCTCCACTACTGTACACTTGCTCAAAAACATGCAGGCGAACACACATAATAAAATAAAAATAAATGTGTATTATTTTGTGTACATGGGTGTTGTGCCCACGATATGTCCATGTACTATGTAACCCAATGAGAGCCTTTGGAGGCCAGAAGAGGGAGATCTGCTGAAACTACAGTTACAGATCAGCTGCTATGTGGGTGCTGGGGCTGAACCCAGATTTTTAAGAGCATCAGTGATCTTAACCACTGAGCTGTAACTCCAGCCTGAAAAATAAATGTGTGTTGTTGTTGTTGTTGTTGTTGTTTAAAGATACAGAGCCAGGTGTGGTGACACATGCCTTTAACCTCAGATCTCAGACGGGAGAGCAGGCAGTTCACTATGAGTTCAAGGCCAGCCTGGTCTACAAAATGAGTCCAGGATAGCCAAGGCTACACAGAGAGACCCTGCCTTGAAAAACAAAAACAAGAACAAAAAATATTTACAGATATTACTGAAAACACTAACAAAAACACTAATATGAACAGTCCCCGCTCTCAAAGATTCGGACTTAGTTATATGTTTATTGGTTCATCTCTTGGTGACTCTTGCACATTCTAATTTTCAAACACGGTTATCTTTGTGACTTTTGCATTTGGCTTTCCAGCAACCAGTGTTTCCAGTGCTTAGCACTATGTCCCATCAGCACACATTGAAACTTCAGCTGCTCGACAGCTCTGGCCACCACTTTATAGCTGCGGGGGCTGGCACTGCCCTGTGCTTGTTATGGCGTACTGACAGGGCTGGGCAAACTCAGAAGCAGTGTTTGCTTTGGTTTGGTTTGGTGTCTGGAGACAGACATGCGTTTTAAGTCTAGACATAGGTCTCAGTGGTTAAGAGGACTTTCTGATCTTGCAGAAGACTAAAATTTACTTCCCAGCACCAACACTGGGTAATTCATAACTGCCTGTAACTCCAGCTCCAGGGGATCTGCTGCCCTCTTTTGGCCTCCAGGGGTACCTATGCTCAAGTGCACATACACAAACACACACATAAAAATAAATCTTTCTTTTTTTAAAGTTTTAGAACACCATCCATTGTCAAACCCACCCTCCTTAGCAGATTCTAATCAAACTGGGGAGGTAAATGGGGGAAGAGGCGCCAGAAAGTGGAAAGTAAATAGTAGATAAAGCTGCTTGGAAGAAATCTAGGAGAAAAGTGGAGTAAAACCACAGAGTAAAGTCTTACTCTCCACTATCAAAAAAGAAGAGCTGGGCGGTGGTGGCACACGCCTGTAATCCCAGCACTTGGGAGGCAGAGGCAGGCGGATCACTGTGAGTTCAAGGCCAGCCTGGACTACAAAGTCTAGGATAGTCAAGGTTACACAGAGAAACCCTGTCTCAAAAAACCAAAAAATAAAATAAATTTTTAAAAATCTGTGTTCATGAACATGGTGACACAGACCTGTAATCTCAGCTACTAGAGAGGCTAAAGTGGAAAGATTGCAAATTCACGCCAGCCTAGCCTACAGAGCAAGACCAAGAACAGCATGAGAAACTTAGACCCATCTCAAAATAAAATATAAGAGCGCGAGGGATGGGGCTGGAGAGATGGCTCAGAGGTTAAGAGCACTGGCGGCTCTTTCAAAGGTCCTGGGTTCAATTCCCAGCAACCACATGGTGGCTCACAACGGTCTATAATGTAATCTGATGCCTTCCTCTGGCCTGCGGATGTACATGTGGGCAGAACACTGCATACACAATAATAAATAATTTTAAGAGTGCAAGGGACACAGCTGGGTGTGCCAGCCCTGTACTGACCCTCTGTTCTCTGGTTAAGGCATGCTCATCTCAAATTCAGACTTTGCCACTGCTCTAGGTAGGCTCAATTTCTCTGTGCTCCTGTCCGGCACCTACATGATGACAGTAAAGACGGAGCTATAAGAAAATCGCCAGCTGGAGAGATGGCTCAGAGGTTAAGAGCACTGTCGGTTCTTTCAAAGGTCGTGAGTTCAAGTCCCAGCAATCACATGGTGGCTCACAACCATCTGTAATGAGATCTGGTGCCCTCTTCTGACATACAGACAGAAAACATAATAAATAAATAAATCTTAAAAAAAAAATAAGATATTGTTAACATTATGTAATAATACTTTTTTAAACTTAAAAAAAGAAAGAAAAGAAAAAGAAAAAACAGACACACGCAGATATGTGTGAGTTTGAGGCCAGCCTGGTCTACAAGGCAAAAACTCTTGTCTCCCCCCCAAAAAAAAAAAAAAAAAAAGGAGGAATAAGACGAGGAGAAGAAGGAGAGAGAAGGAGAGAGAGGGAGACAGGCCCCTAGAACTAGAGTTATGGTCAGTGTGAGCCCCACAGTGCTGCCAGGACCTGAACCCAGGAAGAGCAACAAGACTCTAAGCCACTGAGTCATCCCCCCAACCCCACTAACTTGCTTCTTGTCCCTTTCGTATCACACACATACACACCGGGAGACAGAAAAAAAAAAGCAGGGGACTAAATCGAGACTGTACAAAAGAAAAGACAGCACGCCCACCCCATTCTTAAAGATCTACTGACAAGGCAGTGTGGGAGGTGACACAGCTTCAGACTGCCCACACAGCCCTCCCAGTTAACCATCCATGGACTGCTACAGCGCCGGCAGTTTGTAGGGGGCTTAGCAGCTGGAGACCCTGAGACTCAGCTAGCTCTCTAGATAAGAGTCCCCAGAGGATGGCTCTGTACCAGTGTAGGCCGAGAGCTTATCTAACTAATGGAGACATGGGCTGGAGACACAGGTAAGGCTGGAGCACCTGCCTGGGGAGACCTGGGTCTGATTCCCAGAACCATGAGAGGGAGAGCCAACGAGAGCTCACCTGCACCACACAGTCTGGAGATGGCTCAGCAGGTAAGAGCACTTGCTGCAGCCAGAGTGGTGGTGCACGCCTTTAACCCCAGCATTTGAGAGGGAAAGGCATCTGTGAGTTCGAGGCCAGCCTGGTCTACAGAGTGAGTTCCAGGGCAGCCAAGACTACACAGAAAAACCCTGTCTTGGAAAACAAAATAAAACAAAGAGTCCTTGCTGCTCCTAGAAGACCTGAGTTTGGCTCACACCAGCCACTTATGGAGGATCACAGCCATGTGTAACTCCAGCTCCAGGGATTCAACAATGCCATGGGCATCTGCTTTCTCCCCTATCCGTCCCCCGTCTCTGACACACTCAGTCTTCCTTTCTCCTTCCCCCTCCCCTTCTCCCACCCCCCCAAAATCAATCTCTCTCTCTCTCTCTCTCTCTCTCTCTCTCTCTCTCTCTCTCTCTCTCTCTCACACACACACACACACACACACACACACACACACACACACCACATACAGCCTGAGATACCAAGATACATACAATACACAGCGCCAGCATTCCAAAGTATTATTAAATTCCTTTTCTTTACTCAACCTATGTTTTTACATTAAGTACAAAGGGCTGGTTATCTCCTTTAAGTTAAACTAAAGTCCTTTTTAAAAGATTTCTTTTTCCATATGTCATAGAGGGACAGCCCAAAGGCACAAAAAAGAAAACAGTTGTGGCAGGCAGTCATGCTGAGCCCCAAACACTGAGCAGGAGCTGCATTCCTAGAGTGTCTCTGTTCTGTGTCACTTCGAATTTCTAAGTGACACTACAACAGGGCTTTCCCCTAAAGGCTCCTCCTGAGGCTGCACTTCCCACCCCTCCTCCAGAGTTACTAGCGCCAGACTCAAAGCAGGGAAGGCCACGGTGGCAGGCCAGATAGGAGAAAGCAAACTGCTCCTCTTATTTTTAGCAGTTTGTGGAGGATGGGAGGGTCCACAAAATTTTGCTTTAAATTTAATAAAATATTCTATAAAATTTTTCAACTAAAATTTCAAAAAGTAAATAAATTCCAACACCATTTACAATTCCTACTCTTTGGGGTGGTCTCCTTCTAAAAATATCCTTCACCTATTTCAGTCACACACACAGTGACCTTTCTAGTTACACTGTCACTCACAACCACTCTGGAGACTCCTGGAGATCCTCAGACAAAAGAGTAATGGAATAATTAACTAAAGTGGCCCTCTACTTCCTGGAGGCCAGATTCTGCTCTAAAGCCCAATGTTTAAACTCAGTTAACAACCCAGAGACCAGCACATTCCATTACCATTTCACAGGTGAGAAACCCAGGCCCATCACGTGACTTGCTCAGGGACACAACTGGAGGTCTGGAATGGGTATGAAGCTAGACCGTGACCTCCCACCTCTCACTCCTCCCACATACCACGGGTCTCCAAGGCACGACACTCCTATGATGACAAGGTGGCACCGCTGCTGTTGGTTCAGTAAGTCAGCTCTTGAACCCTGATCAAGCACTGGCCTCACATTCTCTCAGCAACACAGAACAGACTGGACTCTGGTGAGGCATACACAGTGGAAGACAGAGCATCCACCCAAGTAAGGGCTACTGTAGAGCAGGAGATAAAATATTCTCCCATCAAGAACACAAAGTCAGCCAGGCACAGTTGGCACATGCCTGTAATCCCAGCACTCAGGAGGCAGAGGCAGCCAGATCCCGGACTCGCTCTGTAGACCAGGCTGGCCTCGAACTCACAGCGATCCACCTGCCTCTGCCTCCCGAGTGCTGGGATTAAAGGCGTGCGCCACCATGCCCGGCTTCTGTCTTCTTTGCTACCCTCTCAATGAGGCCCTCGAGCACCACTGCCCATCTCCCGCATCGCTAAGGCTCACCAAACCTACAAACAGTTCAGCACAAGCCAACTCTGGCTGTATATACAAATTTAATACAGTGAGAGAAAATGTGAAAAAAAATTAACAACTGATGATTCCAAGCAATTTATTCAACCTTTCTGCAGACATGAAAAGTTTCAGATTAAAAAGTTGAGAGCTGGGGGCTGGAGAGACGGCTCAGTGGTTAAGAACACTGACTGCTCTTTCAGAGGACCTGGATCAGCTCCCAGCACCCACGTGATGGCTCACAACCAACTCCAACTCCAGTTCCAGGGGACCTGATGCTTTCTTCTGATTCTGCAGGCATGAGCATGGTGCACATACATGCATTCCGGCAAAACACTCATATACATAAAGTAAAAATAAATAACCCTCTTTCATTTTTAAGTTGAGAACTGAGTACAATAGCATGTTCTGTAATCCCAGCACTTGGGAGTAAGAGCATGAGAGTAAATTCAAGGCTAGCCTGCGCTACATGACACCCTGTCTCAAAGGAGTGGGGGGTCGGGAGAAAACTGTACCTGCGTCCCCTCTAGCCATGCTCAGCTGCACATAAATGGGCATGAGGTGGGACTGGCCAGGTTGTCTGAAAGTAGGCTGGAGCGATGAAGCGGTGAGGCAGTGAGTGGGCAACAGTGGCTACGAGGAGGAGATGAAGGACGCCTCAGAGCCTGACTCACCCATCGCGCTGTTCCTACTTTCAGAAGACGGCTCCTGTATCCCTGAAACAAATCCTGGTTTTGTTCGGCTATGACTTACAGTGGTCTTCTTATAAACACCTCCCATCCCCAGAGACGGCCAGCTGTGTGTGCACAACAGCATTGTGCTTTCTTCACTACTGGATTTTCAGGATGCAAATTCTATTACACCATGCATTAATTACTGCCACATTCAAATCACTCCCAGGACCAACTGTGAAGACCCAGCACACTGAAGTGCCTCAACTGTGCTCAGTTCTGACTTGGGTTTCTGCTTCAGAACAGGTAGAAGCCAGCCAGGGTGAGGGAGTGGGGCGCACTGTCAGAAGCAGGCGGACCTGCAGGGACCCCCACTGCTTCCCTGACAAAGGTAAGTGTATCCAGATGAGGCAGGACAAGTCAGGGCGGGCAGGCTGAGACAAGCCCGCTGGCGACAGCACCCTGAGGCAGCGGACTTGCTCGTGGAGGCAAGGAAAAGACTAACACATTTAAGCAGGGAGTAACTGGGACAGACGACCACTCCAGACACTATGAGGAACACAGCAGTAAGGTGGGACAGAGACCAGCCAGGCAATGAGGACATGGAAGAAAGACGGGCAAGTTCAGAAACACTTAACGGGTGCAGCAAAGAACTCGGTCACTCTTTGGAAGTGAGGTAAGAAGTAGTGGAAAGTGTAGACTTCAGGCCTGGCTATCTACATCAGATAAAATTCTATGAAACAGGAATATAAGAGATTTCATGAAAACAAAGCAGCCATGCGAGAGGCCCGTATCTGCAGTACCAGCTCCTTGGGAAGCTGGGAGAGAGAACCGTTTGAGCCCAAAAGCTCATGGCAGCCTGGGCCTGTATCCCAGCACTGGCAAGCTGGAAAAAGATGCCTTTCCAAGGCTCTCTGGCCAACAACAACAACAACAAGGATACAGAGCCACAGAAGGTGGTGGCTGATTTCAACCTTTGCCTTCTATAGGCGCACGCACTGGAGGAGAGCTTTGGCCAAACTAGGAGCATGAAGTAGCTGCAGCGGAGCATGCCCATAATGCCAGCTCTTGGGAGGCTGAGGCAGGAGCATCTCTGAGGTCACCCTGAGATATATGGCAAGACTGCAATTAAAAACACTAAATGCAGACAGGAGGAGGAGGAGGAGAACATGGCAGAGGAGCTAACCGCCAGCCCAGCACAAGCCTGTGGCATGGCTACTGCTGGCTGCTTCTTCATAAATTTATAATGAGGATTGGAAACTTTAAAGAACAAAGTAGAAAGATTAAAAATTTTGCATTTTGCGCAGAAGGGAGCACGTTTAAAACTGGGTTAAGGAAGGCATAATTTCTCAAGAAAGATTAAAGCCATTAAAAAAGGAGGCAAGTGGAGCTGGAGAGGTGCTCAGCAAATTAGAGCATTTGTTGTTTTAGCAGAGGATGCAAGTTTGAGTGCCAGCACCCCTAAGGTACCTGTACCCACTGAACTAGTACACTAGCCCAAAGGCCACAGTTTAAAATTTGCATACCTTCTTACATTTTTTTTTCTTTTTTTCTTTTTCTTTTTGGTTTTTCAAGACAGGGTTTCTCTGTCTTCTTACATTTTTAAATGTTATTCCTTGGCATTTTTAAATGCTTTCTTACATGTGTTATTTGAATCATTTTCTTAAATATAGGAACATAAAGTCAGTCGCACTACTAGAATAGACTGCAGAAAACCTGAATGCCTGACAAGAGGAGTTTGGAGCCTGTAACTCCAGTCCCACAAGATTTCACACCCTCTTCTGGCCTCAGCAGGCACCAGGCATGCCAAGTGACACACAGACATGCATGCAGGCAAACTACCCATACACAGAAAACAAATAAATTTTAAATGAAAAACAAAACCTAATGCAGATAAAACAAAATAAATTGCCAGGCGAGGTGGTGCACGCCTTTAATCCCAGCACTCAGGAGGCAGAGGCAGGTGGATCTCTGTGAGTTCAAGGCAAGCCTGGTCTACAAAGCGAGTCCAGGACAGGCAAGGGTACAGAGAGAACCTGCCTCAAAAAACAAACAAACAAACAAAAAAACCTACAAAGAAAAAACATTTAAAGGCTGCAGCAGCAGCAGCAGCAGCTGCCACCAAGTACTTTTCGTTGGAACAAGAAAGCTGTCACCCACACTCAAGAACAGCTTAGACTGGGGTGCTTATTCCAGGTTCAAGGATATAACGGTTTTGACTCATTTGGAAGACTTTTGCTTTGAGGCTGGAAAATGACCCAGGAGATAAAATAAAGCACCAGAGTTCAGATCTCAAAGCCCACATAAAAGCTGGGCGGGTGTGGTGGTCACCTACAAACCCAGCACCCAGAAGACAAAGGTAGCGACCCCAGCAAAGCCAGCGCAAGACCAGCTAGAATTGATGAGCTCCAGGTTCAATGAGGACCCTGTCTCAATAGAGTGATCAAGGAAGATTAATGTCAACTGCAGGCCTCCACAAGAACATGCTACACACACACACACACACACACACACACACACACACACACACACCCCACAGGCTTTGTGACTTTGCTTTGAGAACACCAGGAGGACACCCTGCTTCCTAGTGCTTCCCTGTATACAGCTACTGAGGCACTTAGGATCCACTGAAGCTGTGGTTAGCGGCATCATACCTCAGCATCATACATGGGAAGCTCTGGGTTCATCCCAGGTACAGCATAAAAAAAATGTACAATAAGGGCTTAATACTTAGCCTAGTGTACATTCTTCAAGTTCCAACAATTGGAAGATCAGTAGTTCAAGGTCATCACTGGCACACTGGGAGTTAAACCAGCCTGAGTTCCATCCCCCAAAAGACCCAAAGGGAGGGGGCTTTTCCAAGCTATTCATCAACATCTGACTTGAGGGGAGGGGCTACACAGACATCCATGTGAGGCCCAAGGTTCAAGCTCAGATCCTGAGGCCTGGTGGGCAGCTCCTTCACCACTGTTGTCACAGGTTCAAGACAGACCTTCAAAAAGACCACACTTGGTGTGGTGGCAAAGGCCTGTACTCAGAACGCTCTGGAGGCTGAGGCAGGAGGACGCTAAGTGCCAGGACAGTCTCACCAAGACAATAAGATCCTGTGTTGAGCAGGTGGGGAAGGAGGGAAAAGGCAAAGAGAGGAGAAGGGAGAAATGGAGAAGCAGCAGCACTTCATCTCTCCACCTGAAAAGCAAGCAGAAACCACAAGCAGAGGCTGAGCAAGCACTGCTCCATCTTCAGTCGGCCACAGAACCAGAGACCCACTCACTAGCTGGCTCCAGCCAGGGCCTCCGCTGCTCCCATTCCTACCTGGACTCCTCCCCGAGACCTGAGTTCCTGATTCAGGAGAAGGAATAAAGAACCGCTTGCCTTGCAAGTAAGTGTCAGAATAAGGTGGCGTAGAGCTCATCTGAGCCAGCACCTCTCTACTCATCTGCACAAGCCAAGCCCTAAGAGAGCAGGAGCTTGGTCTATTTGATTTACAGCTACACCCTCAGCAGCCCTGACAGGAGTATCTCAGCCACAGGGTCCGCGGTAAGCATTTGCTGAACAAACAAGTGCCCCCTAGACTGGCGGCAGGCAAGAGTCTTCTCAGAGACACACACATCACACACCAGTAACTTTGACCCAGAGCTCTCTCCATCTTTAATCTCCATCTTCCTTTGGCTTTGGTTCTGCTTCACCTTAACAACACAAGCGTGTATGCAGCAAAGCTGCTGCAATGCGCACCACCTTCATAGCTGGCCGAGAAATTAGCAGTGTGGACACCAGAAGGATCCAGAGCCGCTATCTGGAAGGACTGCGTGGCAGGACTAACCTCAAGAATGGCTGTTTCAGCTGCACGGCATCCGGGTTTGTTCATTCGGTTGGTCTGGGTTTTTTGTTTGGTGTTTGGTTTTTGTTTTCTGAGACAGGACCTCACTGTATAGTCCTGCTGGCCTGCACTGCTAAGTAGACCAGGCAGCCTGCTACCTAGGAGCCTGCTCAGCAGCCTCTGCCTCACTAGCGCTGGGATTAAAGGTTAGGCCACCATCGTAGGCTCCCAGGGCTCTTTGTTTGGTGCTGGGGATTGAACCTAGGGTTTCATGCATGCACAAAGGCGCTCTCCCACTGAAGTCGTGCCCTCAGCTCCTTCCCTCTGTTTTGCTTTTTGGAAACAAGGTCTCACTGTGTAGCTTAGGCTGGCCTTGAGCTTTCAGTGACCCCCCTGCCTCAGCTTCCCAAACATGGGAATTACAAGAATGTGTCACATAATCAAATAAATAATAATTCTTACAGCTTTAATTTTATGACTACATCAAAAACATCAGAAGGATAGCAGCTGCCAAAGGTCTGCATCTTTGATCCCACTAAGAGATGATGAGCCAACACCAAGCAGTAGCTGCTTCTAACACTGGTCCATAAAACTGACTCTAGTTAGCTCAGCATGGTGGCACACACCTTTAATCCCAGCACTCGGGAGGCAAAGGCAGGCGGATCAGTGTGAGTTCCGCCCAGTCTACAAAGCATCCAGGACAGCCAAGGCTGCACAAAGAAACCTGGTTCAAAACAAAACAAAACCACACTAAAAACCCACAACTGACTCTTGTTGAAGTTATTTTGATATAACTGTGTTTGTTTCTCGGTTTCTCTCTTAATCCAGCTATCATACAAATAATTGGGACACTATTATATTATTTTAACAAGCTTCACAGCACAAGAACTGAGCACTTATTAATCTACTCTTCGCCCTCTAAATTTGGTTTCTTCCCAGCTATATCTCAGAGATACTTGCACTTTGTAGCTTTCCTGCTCTGGCACCTCTCTCCTGAAGTCTCCTGGGCCTCTGCTCCTGGCCAAATCCCCTGCTTCTTTCCAGGATGGCAAGAAGTCCAGACCTATTCTCTCCCTTGCTCAGCAGTTGGCTGTAAACTGCTTTATTGGCATATCAGGGGACAACTGAGGAGCAGTGTTTACACAACATTGAGACAGGAGATTCTCAGAACAGGGATTACAAGCAGACGTGGTGGGTACAGAAATCAGCATTTGAATTACACAGCAACCTAATAAGCCCCAGGAGAATGAAACAGCACCAAAAAGCTTTTTAAGTGTGCTAGGGAAGATGATGGTTTGCCACACAAACATAGGACCTGAGCTTGGCTCCCTAGCACCCACATAAAAACTGGGCACATGGCTTGCATCTGTAATTGGGAGGAGGAGGGGCCATAGGCAGATTCCTAGAGCTCACCAATCAGCCAGTCAGGCCAAGGGGCGAGCACCAGAATCAGTGAGATCGTGTTCATGAAAATAAAGTAGACAGCAACTGAGAAATACATTAACAGTGACGTCTGGTCTCCAGAAATACAAGCTACCACATGAGCATAATACACACACACACTCAAAAATAACTAACTCTGGCTGGGCGTCGTGGCGCATGCCTTTAACCCCAGCACTCAGGAGGCAGAGGCAGGCGGATCTCTGTGATTTCGAGGCCAGCCTGGTCTACAAAGTGAGTCCAGGACAGCCAAGGATACACAGAGGAAACCCTGTCTTGAAATAAAAAAATAAAAAAATAAACCTAACCCAACATGGTAAGAAAGAAAGAAAAATAAGCTAGTTTAAAGAATTTAGCTGGGCAAGAGATCACATCTCTCGAGTGCTGAAGCTGAGGCCAGCCTGCAGCACACATTAAGGCCTTCCCTTCTACCAAGAAAAGACTTGATACCCTATGAGCGTATACAGGGGGAGGAAGTCCCCCTCCGTCACAGTCATAGGGGAGGAGAGTAAGGGAAAATGGGGGGGAGGGAGGAATGGGAGGATACAAGGGATGGGATAACAATTGAGATGTAATATGAATAAATTAATAAAATATATATATAAAAAAAAACCTTGCCTTGAAAATTTAAATCCAAAGGGATTTTTTTGTTTGTTTGTTTGTATGGTTGAGGGGTTTTGTTTTGTTTTGCTTTTCAAGACAGAGTTTCTGTGTAGCCTTGGCCTCCGCCTCCCAAGTGCTGGGATTAAAGGTGTGTGTAACCACGCACAGCTTCTTCTTTAAATTTTTAACAACTTCATATATCTCTCATCTCACTCAAAACTTTCAATCACTAATTTTTCCTGAATGCCCATACTCTCTCCCAATACTATAAACGTGGAAATTGTATTGTTAAATTACATCCCAGCCAGTGCTGCCAATGGCTTCACTTCATACCGAGGGTTTGCTTCAGGCTGGATGAGCACCAACTATACTCTCAACTGTGTACAACTCAGTCCTTAAGACAGAGAGTATGTCCCCTGAGCCTGCTCTGCCAGTGCGCTGCACAGACCACAGCAACTTCAGGGTGACGCCAGGAGACAGCACTTCAGTCACACCACACGTGGAGAAGCCAGACTCACCCAGTTAGTTGGTCCAAAGGAAGCACAGGTGTGTCTGGTTCTGAACCACAGCTCTGACAAAGGCTCCCCCAGGCATCCCCATCACATACCTAATGGGCTTCATGCAACAGCAAACCAAAGAAACAAAACTGTACTAGCACAAGGAAGGCAAGAACTGGGAGTCACAAACAGACACGCTGTCTCGTTCTGTGTACCCATGCTGTCAAACAAACACTTGTCCGGGCCATTCTGTGCCCAGCCCTGTGCTAAAAATTGGACAAAGAGGCTAAACCAAGCGTGAGCTGGGAGCCCATGTTCCTGTTGGAGACCCGTCAATGAATAGGCCATTCAAGGCAGAGTCACTGGAGGCTGGACAGGAAACCCAACTTTACTGAAAAGCCTTTCCTTCGCCCAAGCCCTCAGCTGAAGCCGCCCTGCTGCTTGGCGATGGGGAAGGGTGAGCTGGGGCCATGCCTCACCTGAGCCTCATAACCACATCTTGAAACCTTTCAGAAGCAGGCACGATGTAATCTGCCGGAAAACTCACCACTTGAAGACTGAGGCACCCAGACGGGCATGGTGGCGCATGCCTTTAATCCCAGCCCTCAGGGATTAAACAAACAAACAAAAAGACTGAGGTACCCACCTGAGGGCAGCCTGGGTTTTGAGAACTAAGGCAGCCCTGCGCCAAAAATCAAGAACAAACAAACAAACCAATAAACACCATCCCCGAGATCTACTCCTATAAGCAATTTCCAAGAATGAACAGTCTTCCCAGAGGACAGATATGTGTGAATGAGATCCAGCGTCCCCAGACTCCACAACTTACACGCAGACTCAGGCCCAAGGCAGCACACTAGAATAACAAGCAAGTCTACTTCACAGTCACTCCCAGCCTGGAGGGAAAGGAAGCAGTAAACACTGAATAAATAAAGAAATTACCTTAAGTTTATTTTTCTTTTTAATTTTATGTGTTTTGTTTGTGCACCATGTGTTTGCAGTGCTTGCAGAGGCCAGAAGGGGGCACCAGATGACCTGGAACTGGTATTACCCATGGTTGTGAGCCACTACGTAGGTCTTAGGGAGTTAAATGCCCATCCTCTGGAGCCAGTGCTCTTAACCTATTAGCCATCTCTCCATCCCCTAACCCTCTCCCATTTTAATACTCTTTGAAAAAGATAAAAGTAGTTATTAGAATATGTAAAAATAAAATATAAAGGGACTTTCCCTCCAAACTTGTAACTTGAGTTCAAGCCCAGAAGCCACGTAAAAGTCAAAGAGAACCACTACACAGGTGTCATATGACCTACATGTTTGTGCTGATGATAATAATAATAATAATAATAATAATAATAATAATAATAATAATAATAATAATAATAATAATAATAATAATATTAAGAAATAAAATAAGCTTGGCAGATGGCTCAGTTGGTTAAGTACTAGCCTACAATCCTAAGGACTTGAGTTCTGGGCCCCAGGACCCATGTGAACACTGGGCTCCCAAAGCATGCATTTGTAGGCAGTATTCAGGGAGGGATCGAAGACAGGTGGATGCCTAGAGCTCACTGTCAATCACTGAGCTCCAGAACCAGAGACATTATCGCAAAAACATCACTCAAAACAGAAAATAACAAATACACCTGACTTTGACTTCTGGTCTCCTGAGGCACTTATCTATGTGCATCTGCACACACCTACAAAACACAAACACACACACACACACCAGCTAAGCTACTCTCTTGCATAAGCCATTATTCTTCTGGACTGTCTGCTCTCTCAGCTAAATCACTATCATAACTAGTACACAGATTTTGGAACCTGGAAATTACTTACACTAGTAACAGATAGACATGACCCTGACTTGGGTCAACATGGCACAGATGCTGCGGAGTGGAAATCCGGTGGCTCTCATTAGGCTTCAATAAAACATCTGGTAAAACTCATGACCCCTAGGCCATCGGCACAACTCAACAGATGGAGGCACTAGCCCCCAACCCGAGCGACGTGAGTTGAGCTTGATCCCTAGCTTCCAGAAGGTAGCAGCGAAGAACCAACCCTGCAAGCGCTCTCTGACCTCCACATACACACCATGCCCTCCCCAACACATGAAATAAATAACAAAAATAAAAATAAACTAAAAGCTCAGAGGACAGCTAACATAATACCAACACAGCCTGTAATTGTAGGGCAGTCGGTTAAACGATTCTGATCCGTTTATTTCCTGGCTTCATGCCACTTTAAGGAAGTACTTCCAGCATGAGGCCAATCAGCATCCAGGGATAAAAGGAAGTGTGTGTGGATCTGCCTAAGGAACGCCCATGCGTACAGTGTGGGTTTACTCAGAAGGGGAAAGCCAACTTTGTCAGCACTCGGGATGAAAGCTGGACAGACTCCCGTCTCAGGAAGAGGAGATGTCTGGGCCAGCTTCAGACTTTGCCCTAGAAAAGAGACAGTAACAAGTGTGCTGCTAGTTTTATGTCAACTTGCCACAGGCTAGAGACATCTGACAGGAAGGGAATCCCAATTGAGAAAATGCCTTCCTAAGACTCCTGATGTAAGCAAGCCTGTAGAGCACTTTAACTAGTGATTGATGGGGGAGGACCCAGCCCATTGTGAGTGAGTCATCCCTCCACTGGTGGCCCTGGGTTCTATAAACAAGCAGGCTGAGCAAGCTATGAGGAGAAAACCATCAAGCAGCACCCTCCCTGGCCCCTGCCTCCAGGTTCCAGGGCTGTCTGCGCTCCTGACCTCCCTTCATGATGAATCACTGCCTGGACGTGTAAACTGAAATAAACCCTTTCCTACCCACACTGCTTGCTGTCCCTACCCAACCAAGGTCATTGTGTTTCATCACAGCACTAGTCAACCTAACTAGGACAACCAGGGACAAGGAGGTGCCACCAAGGGCCCAGAAGCAGGAACCCACACAGTGCAAAGCAGAAAGCCCTCACAGGTGGGCCTGGCAGAAGGTGACAATAGCCACAGATCAGGAAGGGGTATGCCCCACACACTACATTATTTCCTTTTCCAATAGAAGTCTTTATTTCCAACATCCTATTGCTCCCACAGCACATGAGGGAAGGGGCCACAAAGAACTGATGTTTTCGTTCATTGAGGGTTCCTGGACACTACAATTAGAGGACTTTCTACCTCAGACAGGGACGCTGTCTTCCCTTTCCAACATAAAGACTTTGGCTGAGCATGCAGCTGCCCAACAAGAACTACTTCTCAGCCTTCCCAACAAGCAGCCATGGCTGTAGCCATGAGAGGTAAACCAAAAGACTGCGCAAACCTAGGCTGTGCAGGAAGAGTCTGACCTCCCTTTTCCTCCCCTCTCCCTCTGACCAAATGTAGACACTCACAGCCGAGAAGAAGCCCTGTGTTAGGGAACCAAGTATGAGGCAGTGGCTGGGCCCTAAGGAGTACAGAGTTGCCACACCAACCGTAGCCACCTTCCCAGCCTTCTACTAGAGAGAAATCAACAGCTTAAGCATCTCTCTTACGACCATCAACCCAGTAGCAAGCTGACTCCTCCAGCACCCTCAACTCCTCTCAACCCCACAGCCATCCCATTACCCCACAACTCCCATGTCATCCCGTCGACATGCTTGTGCAGCGGGCACTTTTACTGGGCCATGTTCCCAAATCATGTTCGTTTTTTAAAGGCACTTAAAAAGGCAGCTGAAGGGCTGGAGAGATGGCTCAGAGGTTAAGAGCACTGACCTCTCTTCCAAAGGTCTGAGTTTAATTCCCAGCAACCACATCTATAATGAGATATGGTCCCCTCTCCTGGTGGTATGTGTACATGCAGGCAGAACACTGTATACATAATAAATAAGTCTTTTTTAAAAAAGTGGTTTGTTTCTGCAGTGAGATTGCCTTAGGAAAAACTAATTAAAAACAAAAAAAGGCAACTGAACTTAACAGGTAGAGTGCTCAAAGGGACATCATCATCAACAGGTATAACCAGATTTGTACATGGACAGGAAATGGCCATGTCACACACCAATTGTTCAACAGTAATTACAGCAGCCACAGTGGGAGGTATCCAACTCCAGATATTACCATGTGGAGAGCACAGGGGAGACCTCAGTAAGGCTCCCTAGGATAGCAAGGCCCACGTACACTCCGCCCTCGCTGTTCCTCAACAGGGCAAGAATGCATCCACTCCAAGGCCCCTGGCACCAGCTCCACCCTTCGCTGGGAACAATCTGCCCCCAAATAGTTCCTGTTGTCCCTCAAACTACTCTAAAATGTCCTGGGCTGGGGAGATGGCTCTATGGTTAAAGTACTTGCTGTAAAAGCAGAAGGAACTAAGTTCAGATCCCAGCACCCACATGAGAGCCACATGTAATGGCTGTTCTTAGTTGTCAACTTGACTACATCTGGAATTGAAGAAAACCCAAATGCCCAGGCACATCAGAGAGGGACTTTTTCGTTACTAAATCATTTGAAGTGGGAAGACCCACTTCTAATCTGCATTATTTTTGACTTATTGTTCGGGGTTTTGGTTTTTTGAGACAGGGTTTCTCTGTGTAGCCTTAGCTGTCCAGGACTCCCTTTGTAGACCTGGCTGGCTTCGAACTCACAGAGATCCACCTCTGCCTCCCCAACGCACCACCTCACCTGGCAGGGTAGATTCACCTTTAACCCAGATCGTCTGAGGTGGGAAGATCACCTTTAATCTGCGTCATACTGTCTGTTGGCATCCTGTATAAAGGACCCGGAAGAAGGAAGCTGCCCTTCCAGTTTAATTCCCAGCACCCACATGGCAGCTCATAACCCTCTGTAATTCCAGTTCCAGGGGATTCAACACCCTCACACAGAAACACATGCAGATGAAACAGCAGTGCACAAAATATTAAAAATAAATAAATAAATAAAAGACTGCCACTCTCAGCAAGGATGGTGGTGAGGCACACCTTTAATCACAGCACTCAGGAGGCAAAGACATCCTGGTCTACATGGGGGGGCAGGTTAAAACCCTCTCCATGGTTTTAAAAGCTTAGTTATCAAGGGGTGGCACTATTTGAAAAGGATAAAGAGGTCTGGGCTTCTTGGAAGAAGTGTGTCACTGGGGGTGAGTTTGAGGTTTCAAAAGCCCACACCAGGCCCGGCATCTTCTCTCTCCCTCAGCTCAGGATGCAGCTCTCAGCTTCTTCTCCATGCCTGCCTCCATGCTCCCCGCCATGACGATGGTGAACTAAACTTACTCTGAAACTTCAAGTCTCCAAGTAAACGCTTTTCTTTTGTAAGTGTAGCTGGGGTCACTGTGTTTCTCCACAGCAATAGAACAATGACTAAGACAAATGAGAAGTCTTATCTCAAAAGATAAGGTGGCAAGCAAGCAAAAAGGCATCTGACATCTACCTGTGGTACAGATGTGTACACACACACACACACACACATTCTTCTAAGCCAAATATAGTGTCACATGCCTACAGTCTCAGCTATGCAGAAGGCTGAGGCAAGACGACCTCTGAGCTTCACGCCAGCCTGGTTTACGAGCAAGACCTCTCTCCCCTCAAAAATGCCAGTGATAATGAGTGACTTTAACCCCAACATTCAGAGCAGAGATGGATGAGTCTCTGTGAGTTTGAGACCAGTCTATTGTTCCTGGCCTGCCAGAGCTACATATTGAGACCCTATCTAAAAAAATTGTTTTTTAATTTCCCCAATGTGTTGAAGCTACAGAGATGGCTCAGTGGTTAAAAGCACTTACTTATAAAGCCGGGCGGTAGTGGCGCACACCTTTAATCCCAGCACTCAGGAGGCAGAGGCAGGTGGATTTCTGTGAACTCAAGGCCAGCCTGGTCTACAAAGCGAGTCCAGGACAGTCAAGGCTACAAAGAGAAACCTTGTCTTGAAAACAAAAAACAAAAAACAAAAACACCTACAAGACGGCTCACAACCACCTATTCATATCTACACTCAAGGCATACACATAAAAACAAAAACAAAAACAAAAGCCGGGCGTGGTGGCGCACGCCTTTAATCCCAGCACTCAGGAGGCAGAGGCAGGCGGATCACTGTGAGTTCGAGGCCAGCCTGGTCTACAAAGTGAGTCCAGGACAGCCAAGGCTACACAGAGAAACCCTGTCTCGAAAAACCGAAAAAATAAATAAATAAATAAATAAATAAATAAATAAAAAACAAAAAAGCCACCCCTGAAACTGACCCCAGTCCTCTCTATCCCTTCTGGCTACTTTCTTTTCCTTTTAGGGTGTATCATCCTATGTACGATCTGTCTCTTTAAGGAAAATGATGCTCCCTAGAAGCAGGTCTCCGTGGCATTAAACATGCAGCAAGCAGATGCCGTCCTCCTCCATCCACACCACATCCAGGGCTACCTAAGCCCATAATTTCAGCCATAACAAGGGAGAATAAAAGTCTGCTGTTTCCACTGTCTCTCCTCCCTACTCAGAAGGGTAGAAACTCAGAGTTTCTAATGGTGCCTTAGTAAACAGACTGCGAACTCCACAATTAGGCTCTAGATTGGGACCCAGATCCCACACTTAACTGGCTTGAGCTGCAGAGCTGGGATGTAGTTGAGTTGGTAGAGTGCTTGCCTATTTACATGCCTTTCGGCAAGCTAATTAATTTCTGTTAAACTCAATTTTCCTATCTGTAAAACAGAGATAATAATAGCAAAGGTGTCAGGAGAGTTCAGAGCTTGGCACAAAGTACTCCTAGAGCTAACGTCACCTTTATCACTCTGTGTCTTCCTCAGGAGGCGGCAAAGGGCTGAGGGTATGACTCAACAACTAAAAGCAAACACTGCCGCTGAGCAAGGCGGTGCCCACCTGTAATCCCAGCACTCTGAGAGGCTGAGGCAGGTGGATCTCTGTGAGTTCGAGGCCAGTCTGGTCTCGAGTGAGTACCAGGACAGCAAGGACTAAAACAGAGAAACCTTGTCTTGAAAAACCAAAACAGGAAAGAACCAGACTCATCTGGAGCCTCAGTATCTATTCCCAGTGTGCCCGCTCGCCACCTTCTCACTGTCAGGGCCTCAATCCCTCCTCCTCCTCTGTCTCCCACTGTGTACCACCTTCCCTCCCGCAGCTCGTTTTATACCCCTGCCAGTCATCTTAAGCCTCTGTAGACAGACACCCTGCAGCGGACAGCTCTGATGACTCCCAGTGCCACAGGCAAACAAACTCACAAGATCAAGCCCCATGACTTGGTGCTACTTTCTGAGACCCCTGTCTCGCACCCAGCTCCCAGGACCCTTCTGGGGCAACAACACAGCAGAACTTTTTTCTAAAGTCTTAAGCCCTCGTGCCGTGAGGCAGTGATTCTTATGTTTCCGAATGCTTCATACACAACTCCACAACTGCACTCGGCACAATAACTGTACTGTACCTTAAGATGGCTCTTGTCTTAGTTTCTGTGTGTGAGTGTTTTGCCTACATCGGTGTATGTGTGCCACAGGTGTGCCTCGTGCCTGGAGAAGTCAGAAGAGGACACCACATCTCCTGGAACTGGAGATACAGCAGAAACTGAACCTAGGTCCTTGGCAAGAATACGTGCTTTGGGGCTGGAGAGATGGTTGAGCACTTAAGAGCACTGGCTGCTCTTCCAGAAGTCCTGAGTTCAATCCCCAGGAACCACATGGTGGCTCACAACCATCTGTAATGAAATCTGATTCCTTCTTCTGGTGTCTACAAAAACAAAGCATTCATATACATAAAATAAATAAATAAATCTTTAAAAAAAAAAAAAAAAGAATATGTGCTTTTAACTGCTAAGCCAAATCTCCAGCCCCTATATTATATATTGTAGATTTCTAACTCTAGCCCCCAATCCAATCCCCAAACTTACAGAGTGAACCACTTGAGGCTGGGGTCAGGGGAGTCAGTGAGAGAACACTAGTGCACACGAGTCGGTCAGCCCCCAAAAGACCAGCTCACATCATGAACGCACTGGTACAGACACCACTTCATAGAAAATTAGGCATACCAGAGAGGCCAGTGTTAGCAGGATACTTTTTTTTTTTTACAGATTTATTTATTTATTATTATGCATACAGTGCTCTGCTTGCATGTACTCCTGCAAGCCAGGAGAGGGTGCCATATCATATTACAGATGGTTGTGAGCCACCATGTGGTTGCTGGGAATTGAACTTGGGACCTTTGGAAGAGCAGGCAGTGCTCTTAACCACTGAGCCATCTCTCCAGCCCCTAGCAGAATACTTATATCAATGTTATGATCAATCTATGCTCAATTGCTAAACAGTGAAATGTAATACAGGGGTCTTTGGAATCAGGAGTCCTGAGTTTGAATTCTAACCAAGTCACTTTTGCCAACCTAAATGTTTCCTCGCCTATAAAATAAAATAAAAAATAAAAATTACTTGTCCTTACTTCATCACACTGACTTACCAAAAAAAGACAAGAGCTGCACCACGTGGGCCTGGCCAAGTGCAGGCTTCTAAGACTGTTGAGAACTGTCAGCTTTCCCATTAGAATACTGCTGATCTGTAATCCCCACACTTGGGAAGCTGAGACAGGAGGATCACAAGTCTAAGGCCAGCCTGGAATACATAGCCACACCCTGCCTCAAAAGAACAAGAGAGGAAAGCACTATTAAAAACAAAAAAAATAAAACCTATAATCCCAGCACTCACAGAGGCAGAGGCAAGCAGATCACGGTATGTTTAAGATCAGCCTGGTCCACAAACCAAGACTGCCAAGGCTACAGAGAAACCCTGTCCCGAAAGACACCATAAATAGATAGAATCCAAGGTCATATATGCTGCATTCGGGAAGAATACTCAACACTCTTCTAAAACCCTGACCACACCCCGAGGCCCAGCCAGCCATCTCTCACAAGTAGGTCATATAAAGATTTAGAAGAAAAAGAGAAAAGGAGAGGAAAGGTACAAATCATCAAAGCAATTTCATCACCACTGCTGAAAAGCAGTTTAAAGCGCCTGCCCTACTTCCAGCATTGCCTTGGTACAGGAAAACAACACGTGAGTAGCTAGCTGGAGCATGAGTATACTGTAAACAGTGATGCTGTGGAAGGCTCGGTCTTCAAGAGGCTGAACTCAGGCACAACTCTGCTCTGTGGGGCTCTGGAAAGCACTACACAAATACCACACAGCAACGCAGTTAAACAGCCCTCTCAAAGACAACGCAAAGAAGTAAAAGACCTCAAGGTGGCCTGTGAGAGCCCTAGTCTGGTTAAACCAGCTTTTACTCTCTTCCAACTTGTAGTCACAAATATTTTCATTTTGCTAAAATACCAAACCCGGATTTAAGTCAATTCCTAACTTACAGTGATCACTGAAAGGACTTTTAATTCTGAAATGTATCCTTGAACTGTCAATAAGACACATGTTATCAACATAACCCACAACATCTGTGATACAGGTTTCTGCTAACATGGTAACAAACAAAAAGACCTTTGGAAACATCCAATGTGCAGCTAACTCTGATTAAGGAAACTGGATTAAAGCTGGGCAAATTGTTACACAACTTAATTCCCAGCACTCATGGCAGAGGCAGGCAGAGCTCTATGAGTTGGAGGCCAGCCAGAGCTACATTGTGAGACTCAAAAAAGGGGAAAAAATGTTTTAAAAGAGTTTGTTCTAGCATTTAATGAGAAAAAAAAATGACCAGTAATTATAATGTCTTTGTAGTCAAGCCAACTAATTGGTTGACAATACCTTTATATTAATCCTGTGTTAGTGAATTTAATTTTTCTTCCCACCCCACCTCCCAGACAGGGCTTCTCTGTGTAGCCTTGGCTGTCCTAGACTGGCTTTGTAAATCAGGCTGGCCTCCAACTCAGAGATCCGCCTGCCTCTGCCTCTCTGAGTGTTGGGATTAAATTTTTCATATACACTTTAGTGCTCTGTTGACCTTGAAAAAAACTTTCCTGTTTCTTCCACAAAGGTTATATATATGTGTTCCTTTCATGATCATTAAGAGTTACACCATGTCAAGAACTGAGCAAAATTAAAAACTACCTTCCAGATTATACAGTATTTTTGACCAGTCTAGACACTTTATTGGTTTGGGAAAAAAATTAGTAAACACTCAAATCTGTAAAGGCCTCTAAACCAGGAACTATTTACAAATCACAAGGAAAAAGGTGCTTTTTGGAAGTAAAGGACTACTTAAAAACACAGACTGTGTCTCTTTAGAATTAAAGAAAAATAGAAGGGTACTTTTTTGGGGGGGGGGGGTTCGAGACAGAGTTTCTCTGTGTAGCCTTGGCTGTCCTGTACTCCCTTTGTAGATCCGCCTGCCTCTGCCTCCCGAGTGCTGGGATTAAAGGTGTGCGTGCGCCACCACACCAGGCAGAAGGGTACTTTTTAAAAACTACATAAAACCAAGTGTTTCTTAGTTACTCTCCTGAAACTGCTCAGGACTTTTTCTGATATAAAATACACTCCTGCTGTAGCTGAGGAAAACCAAGTTAGTTGACACAAAATGAACACTTGTGACTTACTAACTAAAGTATCCCAAGCCACAACTTTTCCTACCTGACCCTTCACCCACCTATGTGCACACTCCATCTCTGGAGGATGTTAGTGACTAAACAAACCATAGCCAAAAGTGGAGCAGGGGCCTCTTCCAACGACCTCACAACAGATGCCTACTTTCGTAATACTGCAGGAGAAGCAGTGGAAGAAATTAAGCCAGAAGGGGTCTTGAAAAGAATGCTTTCAATTGGTAAAAAGACAGGGAAAAAAGTACATTGAGCCACAGGAAATTCCTTGTTCCCTAACTGCCATTGCTTTTCTGACAGTCTCACACAGCACAACCCAAGTATAAGGGGGAGGGGGTCATAAAGAAAGTAAAATACAATACAATACCAGAAGTCATTAGGAGTCTGTTAAATTCCTACAGTTTTAAACTGTTAAGGATATAGCGTTTAATTATCAAGGAATCTGTAACTGCCTCTCAAACACAAAGGTACTTTTGGTCAATTTATACAATGCGATGGCTACATGATGGCTACATGTATCTGGGATTTCAAACACTTCCTTTTCAATGATTTTATGTAAAACTGTTCTTTAAAACACCTGGAAACAGGCGCACACAATATGCCATGATCTAAATTTTGCCCCTCTTTCTTGAACCCGCTTTTTAAAAGACTGAACATCTTCAAGATGCTCTCATCTTCAGACCTTAAAAAGAAAAAAAAAGCAAGTAGAGATCCAAATGAAGAAACAAGGCAAGAGAATAAAGGAGAATAAGGGGTCTTGCACTCTCTATCCCTGGGGAATTTTAGTGATTGAGTAAACACACCGGGGAGGCCGTAGCCCAAAGTGGAGCAAAGGCTTCTTACAATATAACCAACCTGGTGATGAATGACTACTTTCATAATATTTCATTATTTTTGAAAATGCCAATCCCCAAAGCCGACACCACTAGCGCAAAATCGTCCCCGTCCAAAGCGCCAAAGAGTTGCCAAGTAATCCTTTCAAGGTGCCCCCCCCCTCCTCCCCACGCCCCAGCCTCCTCACCTCATCAGCGCTCAGCTCCTCCATCGTTTTCCTCTTAATGGTGAAAGGCGTTAGAGAGATCCTTCAGTTCTTGAGACCAGGGCGGAAGCAAAGGAGAGTGGAAGGTATCTATCGGGCTGTCTGGCCCCCCAGTGGGGGAGGTTTCAGAATTGCATAGTCAGAGGTTAAAAACTAAGAACACGAGGCACTGAATCGCCTTGGCTTCGGTCGCTCGGATCGCCCCAGCCTCCTCCAGCTGCAAGCGCCCTGAGCTGCCTCCTCTGGCCACCGCCGCTGCTACGGGGTCCTCTCCGGGCGCCACTGACTCCCCTCAGCTTTCCCAGGTTACCCAGAGCGGGCTGCGCGGTCTCCAGCTCGGCTCGTGCCCGCTGCGCGCCGTGTCTTCGTGGCGGTGACGCGGCAAGCTGCGTTTTTCTCCCGCAGACCGTGCTCCGGGTCCCACCCCTGGCCCCTGGCGGGAACGGCTCTGCTGCACGCTGGATGGCCCCGAGGCGCGGCGACCCTACAGCAGCCCGGAGAGAGCCCAGCACCGTACCGGGAAGCCCCTCCCCTCTAAAAGCAGGCCAGGCTCGCCCCGCCTCCACGCAAGAGCCCTGGTAGCGGGGGAGGGGAGGGATGGGGACAAGCGAAGCTCTCGCAGTACGCGTAAAACCCTCCTACCCCTCCGAGCCTACTCTTACCCCCTCGCCCCACCAAGTATTATTCATCAAAACAACAGGGCGGCCATCTTTGAAAGGGATCACGTGACCCTCGCTGGAGAGGCGGGGCTTCTGGCTCCCGGACGCGGCAGCCAATTAGCAGCGGGCGTCGCGCCGCCGATTTCCTCTTCGCCAGCATCCTGTCCCCGCCCCCCTGCCCCACCCCCCTCTCCCCTCAGTGGCGCCAGGCGCGGGGGGAGGGGAGAGAGGGGCGGCTAAGCTAAGAAGAGAAGGAAGCGGGGCGGGCCGTCACCATGGAGACCGCGCGGAGGCGAGGGGCGCGGTGGGCGGGGCCCAGGTAGGATAGCTGAGGGTAGGATGAGTCGGATGGGAGATCTCCCTGCCAAGGTTTCTGCAATGCTGGTTTGTTCCCAGGTGGCTCCTGCTATCTAGTGACGTGGATATCCTCCAGGATGCTGCAATCCAGCCACCGACACTAGGAGAAGAGAGAAATCTGGGAAACGTGTGCTTCCTTTCTTTCTTTCTTTCTTTTTTTTTGGTTTTTCGAGACAGGGTTTCTCTGTGAAGCCTTGGCTGTGCTAGACTCACTTTGTAGACCAGGCTGACCTCGAACTCACAGCGATCCGCCTGCCTCTGCCTCCCGAGTGCTGGGATTAAAGGCGTGTGCCACTACCCCCGGCCTAATATATAAATCTTAATTTAGCAAAGTAACAGCACAATGAGAGTCCAGATTTTGCCACAAGTATATATTGTATGACTTACAAAAGCCATAATCTTCTTGTTCTTAATTGTACTTGAGACAGAATCTGGCTAGGTTTGTCAGACAGTTCCAAATGGGAAATCCTCCTGCCTGAATGCTGGGGTGTAACATCACCACAGACTATGGAATGTATGTATGTATGTATTATGTGTGTATGTACGTAGTATGTATGTATGTATTTGAAACGGTCTCGCTAGCCTGGAACTAGCTATGTAAATGCGGCTAGCCTTGAACTCAGACTTGCCTACCTCTGCCTCCCAAGAATACCCTGCTACTCTTAGCTGAACTATAATTTTAAATGGTCCACTCTAGTTTTAAAAGAGTTACATTTGGTCCTAGCCAAAAGGCCGAGAAGTGACTAAAATAGTTACAGTTTGTTTGCTGCGTGCTAAAAATGGGAACATGACTACTAGATATGCAAAGAATTTGTGAGTAAGATTAAATTGCCGCAGGCTTTTCAGGAGGGCATTCTACTTTCCAGGAAAGGAATTCTGTGTAAGTTATGTTGGACCCCTAGTCACACTGATGTTAATTACATTGTCTTTTTCAAAACACCATAATTGCTGTGTAACCTCAGATTAAGTCACACATTTAAAGTGTACAGTGGCTTTAGGATAGTTAAGAGTTACTTAACACCATTGCTGTTTAATTTCAGAACATTCTAGTCACCCAAGAAAGGAACCCTCAAACACGCTCACTGTCCCTCCTCACCTACCATCACCTCCTGTAGCTAAGGAGACAGCTGCCTTCTGTCTCCAAGCATGTACCTATTCTGCACATTTCACGTCAGATGAATGCAATATTCTGTAACTTCTCTTGCAGTTCTCTGACTCCACTGCCTTCCGTACTTCAGATAGTGTTCCCTCCTTGAGGCCTTGCAGTCGGTGTCTCCTTTGGAAGACTCTCCCTTTGGACTTATTTTTTTTAATTTACTTATTATGCATACAGTGCTCTGCCTGCATGTACCCCTATAGGGCATAAGAGGGCATTAGATCACATTACAGATGGTTGTGAGCCACCATGTGGTTGCTGGGAATTGAACTCAGGACCTCTGGAAGAGCAGTCACTGCTCTTAACCGCTGAGTCACCTCTCCAGCCCCCTCCCTTTGGACTTTACATGGTTTATCCCTTCTTAGTTTGTGGGTTTTAGACTAAATGCCTTTTCCTCTTTAGTGCATTAACTCACTTATCGTACATGTGTATGTATGTATGTTCCTGTATGTATGTGTGTGTACAGGTCTGTGGAGGCCAGAGGAGACTCTTTAATCCAAGAACTTTGTTGTAAACAGGTGACCGTGGTGTGGCTCAGCCCTAGCACACACTTTTAATCCAAGAGCTTTCTGTACATAGGATTTAATGAAGTTAACCCTAGGTCAAGAGCCAGAGCAAGAAACCAGCTGACAGGGATTAAATAGAATGGAGGGACTTTGGGCCGGGCATGGTGGCACACGCCTTTAATCCCAGCACTTGGGAGGAAGAGGCAGGTGGATCGCTGTGAGTTGGAGGCCAGCCTGGTCTACAATGTCTATGACAGCCAAGGCTACACAGAAAAACCCTGTCTCAAAAAGACCAAAAAAATAAAAATAAAAAATAAAAAGAAAAAAATAAAAAGAAAAGAAAAGAAAGAAAGAAAGAAAGGAGTGTAGGCTCAATTTCCTTAACAAGTATACTTTATTATGAACGTATTAAATGAATATACCTCCTTACAACCCAACTACCCTAAACAAGAAGGAAAGGAGATTAAGGAAAACAAGAAGGAAACCTTACGGATATCAGTTCCTAGGAACCATTCTCCCAGGGTATTCAGCGGGATTTCAGCTGCTGGAACCTGGAGCAACCAGAAGCCGGAGCGGCAGGGGATGAACAGCCAAACAATACCAAGTCCCCCAAAAAAGCACAGGCTCCTGCTTTGGGCTCATAAATACATGTCCTCTTAGAGTCTGTACTAGGATGTTTTTCAGCTGGCAACACCCAAGCCCCCCAACTAAGTGGTTTGACTTCTAAGTGAATAAACATCACCTGCTCTCTGACAAATCTGTTCCCCTTCCCAAACTTGGGACCAAAACAAAAACATGTTTATCTCCCCTACAAAGGAGGGACTTTGAGATTTGGCTTTTTCTTCTTGGGCTCTCCTATGAATTAGCAGGCCTTTTCCTCCTGGACCATAAGCTGAGTAAGCAAGCTTTTGGCCTTAGGCTTTTGGTTTGGGGGGCTTTTAGCTTTGAGCTTTTAGGTTTTAGTTTGGTTGATTTGGTTGGTTGGTTTTGTTGTTGGTGGTGGTTTTTTGTTTTGTTTTGTTTTGTTTTATTTTTGTGTTTGTTTTGGAGAATAATTTAATACGTTAACTTCAGATACAACTATATTCTAAGACCATTATTTTAAAGGAACAGATCCTTACAAGACCAAAAGAACCCATATACCATGAGATCGTTTTAGCCTTTTCTTCTTCTTTCAACAAATGTGCACCACGGTGTGTCAAGGCTGACACCGTGAATGTGAAAGCTGCAATTTGTAAGGTACCAACCACATCTAGAGCCCCAAAAGGCCAATCAGACAGAGTGGGTGCCTTTCTACTTAAACAATAAGGTGACATCACTACACGCTGGGGTGCAGCAACTGTCCATTAAGTTTCTTTTTTCTTGATGATCAGAGGCCCCACGTTGTCTCCAGTCTCTTCGTTGTGCTTTATGTGGGCCCCGTCACAGAACGGGAACTTTTTGGACCTCCCGCAGCGAAAGTACACAGCCTTATCTCCTAGGTCCTCCATGTCAAAAGCATGCACGGCCTTTGGGTGGTCTTTCTGGATCTGGAGGTTCACCATAGCTTTGGTGCGATTCTCTTTAACATAGAACTTTTTGTAAGCCAGATAACGGGGAGCAGCTGTACCAGCAGCAAATGTGACGGCTGCAATCCACTCAACTCGCACAGCGGAGTCGGAGCTGAAGCCGTTTGGCTCGGGCAGCGGGAAGGCCTTAGCAGGACAGCGCGGGCGAGCGCTGCGCACCGCGGAGACCCCAACAAGACACAACCTCGAGCCCCACTCACTGCCAGGTTGGTTGGTTTTTTGAGACAGGGTTTCTCTGTGTAGCCTTGGCTGTCCTGGGCTTGCTTTGGAGACCAGGATGGCCTCGAACTCACAGAGTTCCACCTGCCTCTGCCTCCCTGAGTGCTGGGAATACAGGCGTGCGCCGCCACACCCAGCTGAATTTTTGGTTTTTGACGTTTTCCTTTGAGACATGAGCTGAGGAGGAAGGTTAGCTGGGTGCTTTCTCTGCCTCTCTGAGGTAGTAGGCTTTCACTCCAGCACCTGGCTCCTGAGTCTTCACTGGTAGAAATCAAATGATTTGGGATTTTCATTTTTAAAACAACAACAACAATAATAAAATCTTTTGGATATTGCTTATGATTTCTCTCAAGTCCTTTCTGACATGTAACCATGTGTAGCAAGTATTCTGTCCCTCTATTTTTTCCCTTTGTCTGTCTGTATGTCACAAGCAAGGTCATGACCAGTGTGCCTTAACTGACCGGCTCACCTGTGTATTTGCCCATAATGTTATATGAGTGGCTCCCAAATACAAGAATGAATCAGAGCCAGGCATTGGTGGCACACGCCTTTAATCCCAGCACTCAGGAGGCAGAGGCAGGCAGATCACTGTGAGTTCGAGGCCAGCCTGGTCTACAGAGTGAGTCCAGGACAGCCAAGGTTACACAGAGAAACCCTATCTCAAAAATAACAAACAAAAGAGTGGCTCAGGGCTTGAGTCAACAGCACTGGCTTATTTCCTAGGTTTAGCAACCACATGCGTGATCAAGCTCCAGCCAAGCAAGAGGAATTCAGTAGTTAACACTCCAAGCCTTGAACTCCATCACCAGCGTTACCTATGGTGATGGCCAGAAATGATGTGGTATTGCCAAAATACCACATCATTTTTTTGTTCTTTGCCACGCATGCTGCCCCATTTTTCTGCAAGAAGATTAAAAATCTAGAAAGAGGTGCTGGAGAGAGGGCTCAGTGGTTTGGAGCATTTTTTACCCTTGAAAAGTTCCTGGGTTCAATTCCCACACGTGGTGCCTCCCAACTGTCCATGGCTCCAGCTCCAGAGGATCTGGTGTCCTGTCTTCCGACCTCCACAGGCAGCCAACATGCATGTGATACACACACCTAATTCAGGCATTCCCATTAACATACAAGATATGATAGGACTCTTCCCAGTCTCACTTTGTGACCAGATAGAAGGCTCAGTGGACAAAAGCACTGGCGTTGAAAGCCATCGAACTAAGCCCAATGCTCAGATACCATGGGAAAAGATGCTGGGTCACTCCCCTGCCATCCCAGCCCTCCTGCTGTGAGGTGGGATGCAGGGACAGGACAATGGGCCAAGAGGCTCAAGGGCCTGCCAGCCCAGAGTATGCAGTGTAGCAGCAAGAGAAACGAGAAAGACCCTGCCCTGCAACAAGGTCAAAGGTGAGCACTTCTTACTCCTGAAAGTTGTCCTCTGATCTACACATACAAAGTGTACATGTATGAACACAACACCCATACATAGCAAATCAATTTTACCTTATTTCTTCTTCCAACCTTGAGCCTGTGTCTGTGTTCTCTTTCTCTTCATTTCTTTCTTTTTAAAAAAATTTATTTTTTTTATTGTATATGAGTGCTTTATCTGCAGAAGAGGACATCAGATCACATTATAGATGGTTGTGAGTCACCATGTGGTTGCTGGGAATTGAACTCAGGACCTCTGGAAGAGCACTCAGTGCTCTTAACCTCTTAGCCATCTCTCCAGGCCCCAGGAACTAATTTTTATAATCCCTTGAAAATAGGAACACGTCAGCCAGGCCAGTTGGCAAACACTTTTAGTGCCAGCACTTGGGAGGCTGAGGCAGGGGGATCTCTGTGAGTTTGAGGCCAGCCTGGTCTGCAAAGATCAGGACAGCCAGGACTTGTTACACAGAGAAACCCTGTCTCGAAAAAGATAAGAAAAAAAAAAAAAGAAAATGGGAACTTAAATTTTTTTATTTTATTGGTTTTTGAGACAGGGTTTCTCTGTGTAGCCTTGGCTGTCCTAGACTCACTTTGTAGACCAAGTTGGCCTCGAACTCACAGTGATCCACCTGCCTCTGCCTCCTGAGTGCTGGGATTAAAGGCATGCACCACCACACCCCGCATGAAAATGGGAACATTTTGACCCTGCTTTCTTTTGTAGCTAAATGTGCTAGTTCTGTCTCTTGCTCCAAAATTGTTGCACTCAGATTATACTTAAAATTTAACACTGGGAACTGGGTATGCTGGCACAGTCCTATAATCCCAGCACTTGGGAGTCAAAGACAGATGGATCTCTATAAATTCCAGACCAGCCTGGTCTACAAAGCAAGTCCAGACTAGCCAGGGCTACACAGAGAAACTTTGTCTCGAAAACCCAAAATAAACAAATAAATAAAGTTTAATACTGGGGCTGGAGAGAGATGGCTGGAGTCAGTTAGGAGCACTGACTGCTCTTCCAAAGGACGGAGGTTCAATTCCCAACACCCACATGGTAGCCCACAACTGTCTATAACTTCAAGATCTGACGCCTTCACACAGACCAGACACACATGTAGGCAAAACACCAAATGCACATAAAAAAATGATAAGTTATTTAAAATATAACACTAACGTGTTCTGCCTGTGGGATCAGTCCAGCTTCAGTTATATGAGTAGGACAAAATAAAGAGAGGTGAAAACATACTGGAGCACAGCACGGTGTCCCCTCTGCCGCGCACGAGAGCGCAGGGCTCCACATAGCGACTGACAACACCCAGTGCCCATTGTCCTCAGGGTCACAATCCCCATCTCTGTCATCTCCATACTAAAATAGGAACTTCTCAATGATGAGAGAAATCTCTACCTCATTTCAGAAAAGAAAAAAAGTTTCTGGTAACTTAAGAATTTCTTTACACTTATTTATTTTGTGTATGCGTGCGTATGTGTATGCGTAGGCGTGTGCAGGCCGCAGCATGTGGGTGGAGCTCGGAGCACTGCTCTGGGAGTTGGGGAGCTCTCCTTGCCACGCTGTGGGTTCTGAGGATCGGCAAGCACGTTTACCCAGGAGCCATCCCATTGCCCTGTTCCTATAACTTTGTAAGTAATCATTCTTGGGTTTTTTGTTTGTTTGTTTTGTTTTGTTTGTTTGTTTGTTCTTATTTTACAGTGCTGAGACTCTGAGCCAAGGCCTCCCATATGATTGGCAACCGCTTGCTTTACCGTCTAGTCACATCCCCGGCTCAAGGAATTTTTATCAATATTTATTTAGTTTGGGTCACACATTGCCTAGACCATTGGCAAACTCCCTATTTAGTCTAAGATGACCTCAAACTTCTGACCCTCTAGCATCCACCTCTAGGACCACAAGTGTGTACCACTCACTGTTTATTAGTGAGGGTATCTTTACTTTTTAACACAGTCTCACTTTGTAGCCTTGGCTGGTCTGGAACTCACTATATAGCTGAGGATGACCTTGAATTCCTGATCTTCTTCCTCCTCTTCCTCCCAAATCCTGCATTATATTCTGATTAATGGTAATATTCTGAATCAATGATGCATCAACCAATTTGGCTTTGCTGTCACCATGGTGTGCTATGACTATATCAACTCCATCAATGTCGATATCAAATGTAAGTTAAACATAAATTTAAATATTGTATTTCACTCTCTTTTATTACTTAGATTATGAAGCATTTTAAGAAATTACTCACTGATCCTACCCATAACAAATTATTGATTTCGGTGTGACCTAAAACATTTTCCTCTTTGGTGTCAGAATAAAATATGTTGAATTCATCAGTATTTTTATGGTTCTTCTTTCATATTCTAGGGACCTAATAATGATTCATGGTGCACCCCTACAAATAAATTCAGAATTTAATTCAACCTAAGCAATTGTGATAAAATAGCTTCCTGAGGCTGGTGATGTAGCTGACTTGGCAGAGTCCTTGCCTTGCTCACGATCCCCAGGCTAAGGATGCTTGGTAGTGCAGGTCTGTAATTCCAGGACTCAAGAGGCTGAGGCAGGAGGATCAGAAGATCAGGGTCATCTCTGACTACAGCCAGTTCAAGAGCAGCCTGTGCTATGTGAGGCCTTGTCTCAGAAACAAACAAAATAGATAAATAAAAAGCAACGGCTGAGCCGGGTGTGGTGGCGCACGCCTTTAATCCCAGCACTAGGGAGGCAGAGGCAGGCGGGTCCCTGTGAGTTCAAGGCCAGCCTGGTCTACAAAGCGAGTCCAGGACAGCCAAGGCTACACAGAGAGACCCTGTCTTGAAAAACAAAACAAAACAAAACAAAAAAAAAAAGCAACGGCTGGAGAGATGGCTCAGTAGTTAAGAGCATGGGCTGCTCTTCCAGAGAACCAAAATTTCATTCCCAGTACCCAAGTCCGCTGGCTTGTAACTGCCTGTAACTATCGCTCCAGGGGATCTGACGCCCTCTTCTGACCTCCCTGGGCACTCACATGCACTTACACATGAGTGTGTTTGAGCTCATGCACACACACACACAGAGAGAAATGAAAATGAAAATGAAAATTTTTTAAAGATTTATTTATTTATTTTGTATACAGTGCTCTGCCTGCACACCAGAAGAGTGAAGGAGAGATAAACATATCTTTTGTTTAGATCACAAGTAGGGGATGAGAAAAAGACTTGTGAGAGAGCAGGTGATGTTTATCCCCTTAGAAGTTGAGCCACCGTGTGGGGGAGATTGGTTATTACCCAGCTGAAAAACATCCTTGAACAAATTGTGAGAGGAGGTATAAATATAAGCCAAAAACAAGAGGCAGGGCCTTTAGAGACTGGGGATAGTTTTGGCTGTTCATCGCTCCACTTTGAGATGCTCCTAGAAAGAACCGCTCAAGGGAAGACTTTGGGGCTCCAGGCTCCGGCTGAGGTTCTGGGTTCTGGCTGCTCCAGGTTCCAGCAGAAGAAATCCTGCTGATTACGCCTCGGAACTGATATCCTTACAGTTTCATTATTGTATCCTTTAATCTCCTTTTCCTATTGTTTAGATTAGTCGGGTTATAAGAGAGGTACTCTTGGTTAATAAGTTCGTAATAAAATATATTTGATAAGATAATTGAGCCTACAGAAGAGGGCATCAGATCTCATTATAGATGGTTGTGAGCCACCATGTGATTGCTGGGAATTGAACTCAGGACCTCTGGAATAACAGTCAGTGTTCTTAACCTCTGAGCCATCTCTCCAGCCCCCACCTCTCTGCTTTTATCTGCAGACTTCCTTTTCCCTTTTGCAATCTGAAGTGTAGAAGCTGAATGGTGAACATTTGTCTAGTTTACATGAGGTTTTGGATTTGATTTTCAATACATGCAGACTGTATAAACATACACACACACACACACACACACACACACACACACACACACACACAGGAACTGTGAAGGCCACAGCATGGCTCACTGGGTAAAGGCACTTGACATGTAAGCTTGGCAACCTAAGTTCAGTCTCCAGAATGCACATAAAAGTGGAAGGAGAAAGACTTGACCTCAACACACATACACACCTTACACACACCTTACACACACCTTACACATATACACCACACACACACACCAATAATGATGATGATGATGATGATGATGATGATAAATGCAAACTTTTTTTGAGATAGGGTTTCTCTGTGTAGCCCTAGATGTCCTGGACTCGATTTGTAGACCAGGCTGGACTTGAACTCACAGCGATCCACCTTTCTCTGCCTCCCGAGTGCTGGGATTAAAGGGATACACCACCACTCCTGATGATAAACGAAAATTTTTACAATTAAATAACGAAATGTATAAACTGCTTTTGGGGATGTAAATTGTGGGAAACAGGCTAGCAACCCCTCAACAAGTTAGACACAGTTACTATGTTACTCAGATTGAGCTCCTTGGCAGAGATCCCAAGTAACTGAAATCAGATATGCAAGCAGAGCTTAATACGTGAATGCCCATTGCAGCAGCACTATTCACAATGGCTGAAATGTGGAAGTCATTAAAAGACTATCAACAGATGGCGGACCAGCCGTTTGTGACCTAGCTGTAAAATGGAGTATCACTCAGACTCGGAGGGGAATGAAGGTCTGATGCATGCTGCAGTGCAGACAAAGCCTGACGATGTTATCCTTGGAGGAAGAAAGCACACATCTGTTATATGCTATCACTTATGTGAGGAAGCAGAATAGGCAAATCCATGGAGCCAGGCAGCAGGTTGAGGTTGGCAGGGGTTCCGTGGAGTCCTGTTGGGTATGCAGTTCCAGTTCCCACCTGTGGGAATGGAAAGTTCTTGAAGTCTCTCGTGTTTATTCTCTCATGCTTACAGGAGGAGACGAGAAAGTTCTAGATCACCTTGGGTGACATAGGCAGATCCAGGCTGGCCTTAGCTACAGATGGAGACCCTTGCTCAAGAATAATAATAATTACAATAGCTGTTGTGGCACTGGAGAAATGACTCCGCGCTCAAGAGCAACAGAGTATTTCCCGTTCTTGCAGAGGACCCGAGTTCGGTTTCCAGCACCGCACTGAGTAGCTAGCTCACAGCTGCCTGTAACTTCAGCTCCAGGGGATCTGACATCCTCCTCTGGCCTTCAAAGGCACGCACACACATAGCAACGCTCACGCAGACTCGTATACATAAATATAAATAAATCTTTAAGTCACACACACACACACACACACACACATACACGGGGCAGTGGGGAGGGACAGAGGGCTGGTGAGAAAAAAGAGAAACGGCTTCACTGTGTAGCTCTGGCTGTCCTGGATCTCATTATATAGACCAGGCTGGCCTCGAACTCACAGAGATCCACCTGCCTCTGCCTCCCAAGTGCTGGGATTAAAGGCGTGTGCCACTATGCCCAGCTAAGTTATAGTTTTTATGCAAGTACGGAGTTAGGATGGCTGATAATACTGCAAGTGTATTTGGTACACAGAACTGTGCAATTCAGTTTAAGAGATAACTGCTGAGATGTCTCAGTGGGTCAGAGTGCCTGCTGCTGTTTCAGAGGACCCAGGCAGCTCACAACTCTCCTATAAGTCCAGGAGAGCCTGACACCCACGTTTGGCCTCCAGCCTCCATGGGACACAGGCACGCAAGCCTACCTGCCTGTGTCATTTAAATCTTTTTTTTTTTTTAGTTTTTGAGACAGGGTTTCTCTGTGTAGCCTTGGCTGTCCCGGACTCGCTTTGTAGACCAGGCTGGCCTCAAACTCACAGCGATCCACCTGCCTCCGCCTCCAGAGTGCTGCGATTAAAGGCGTGCGCCACCACCCACTGCCCAGCTGTTTAAATCTTCTTAAGGAAATAAAAAGGTTAATTTGCTTTTCAGTTCTGGACAAAAACTCAGAACTTCACACATGCTAGGCAAGTGTCCTACTGCCAGGCTGCTTCTGCAGCCCTTAAATGGTCAATTTTATGCTATGTAATTTTACCATCTCTCTTTTAAAGTTCACTTCCGGGGATGGGTACCGTCAAGAGCCAGAGAGTGACAGCTGTTGGCCAAAAGGGGAAGAAAGCTTCACCGTTTGTAAGGATGTTAACTTGTAAAGTCAGTGTGGAACATTTTGGCTGTTTTTCCACAGAATTACCACATGACCCTGGAATTCCACTTCCCAGCCAAAAAAAAAAAAAAAATTGGAGGAAGAATTCAGAAGAGATTCAGAGCCCCTGTTCCCAGACAGGGTTTATCTGTGTAATAGCCCTGGCTGTCCTGGACTCACTTTGTAGACCACAGATATCTGCCTGCCTCTTTGCCCTAGTGCTGAGATTAAAGTTGTGAGCCAGCACGCCCAGCTTCAAACGAGATTTTTTTTTTATATACTGTTTTGTTTGTTTTTGAGTCGTATAGCATTCCACCAGGCTGGCCTGAAACTTACTTATGTAGCCCAGGCTAGCCTTGAGTTATGGCATCTTTCTACCTCAGCCAACGGAGGACTGGATTGTAGGTGTGACAGTTTAAGACCTGTGCTCATAGCAGTGTTGACACTGTGAGCCAGAGAGCCCTCCACCAGCAGCTGTACTGGATTTGAATACCTTCCCCCAGCACACAGCATTTACAATAATAAAAAGAAATCTTTTTTAAAAATAAAACAGATCACATACTATTTTTTGCAGAGGAGTAGAGTTCAGTGTTTGATTTTGTTTTGTTTTGTTTGTGTTTTTCAAGACAGTTTCTCAGCCAGGCAGTGGTTGCACAGGCCTTTAATCCCAGCACTCAGGAGGCAGAGGCAGGCTGGTCGCTGTGAGTTTGAGTCCAACCTGGTCTACAGAGTGAGTCCAGGACAGTCAAGGCTACACACAGAAACCCTGTCTTGAAAAACAAAAAAACAAAACAAAACAAAACAAAAAAAGACAGAGTTCCTCTGTAGCTCTGGCTGTCCTGGACTCACTTTGTGGATCAGGCTGGCCTCGAACTCACAGCAATCTACCTGCCTCTGCCTCCCAAGTGCTGGGATTACAGGCGTGCCAGAGTTCAGTTTTAAGCACTTACCCTAGGTGGTTCATAACCACCTGTAATTCCAGCTCCAGGAAGTCTTCTTGGAAACCTGCACACATATGACATACATGGACACATACATATACTCATTAGCGAAAACAAAATCTTTGAAAAAATATTTTATTTTAGCTGGGCATGGTGTCGCACACCTTTAATCCCAGCACTTGGGAGGCAGAGGCAGGTGGATCCCTGTGAGTTTGAAGCCAACCTGGTCTACAAAGCGAAGCCAGTACAGTCAAGGATACACAGAGAAACCCTGTCTCTTTTTGGTTTTTTTGTTTTTTGTTTTTTTCTTTTTTGAGGCAGGGTTTCTCTGTGCATCCTTCGCTGTCCTGGACTCGCTTTGTAGACCAGGCTGGCTTCAAACTCACAGGGATCCACCTGCCTCTGCCTCCCGAGTGCTGGGATTAAAGGCATGCGCCACCATGCCCGGCAAGAAAACCTGTCTCAAAAAAATTTTTTTTATTTTCATGTAGATGAGTGCTCTATCTGCATGTGCACCTGCAGGCCAAAAAAGGGCATCAGATCATGTTATAGATGGTTGCGAGCCACAATGCCGTTGCTGGGGATCGAACTCAGGACGTCTGGAAGAGCAGTCAGTGCTCTTAACCTCTGAGCCATCTCTCCAGCCCAAGTGGTGAAATTCTTTTTTAACTTTTATTGAATGTCTATAATTTACACGTCATGCACCAAAATTATTCTCCTCCCTCCCCCCAGTAAAATAAAACAAACAGACAAACAAAAAATCTTGTCACAGAAGCTGTAGTGTATCACGCAGTATAGCCTTTTGTCCACATATGTTTACTTTCAAATGTTCATTGCTACGAGTCATGGGTCTGGGTGGAGGCCTACACTGTCGTTACCGGAGCCTCACTGGGACTGCTGTCAGATATCACGTTGTTGCCTTGTGTCAAGGAGATTCTTAATCTTTGAATCTACAGGTCCGGCCCCTTCATGTGTTCCAGCAGGTCATACACGGGGTAGATGTTGGGTTGAGGTCCACTCAGAGCCCTGGATCAGGGCCAGCTCCCTTGTCCTCAGGGTAGGGCCCACTCTCCCACTCCCCTGTCATCATGGCAGGGCCAGCTGTTATCGTGGCAGGGCAGGCTCTCCTGCTCCGTGTTCTCAGGGTAGGGGTGGTGACATTCTTAAAGATGGATAACAAAGGTGGCTCAGTGGTCTGAGGAGTAAGTGTTTAATGGGGACAAAGCATCCTTGTGGGCTGAGGGAAGTGTTCTTCAGGCAGTGGTGGTGGCACATCAGTGGGAATAGCCTTTGTTTTGTCTGGTTATTATTTGCATGCTTGTGACAGGGTCGACCTGGATTGACCTTGAATTTTCTACATTGACCTTGAGTCCTGCACTTCTTGCTTCCCAGTGCTGGGGATTACATATGTGACTTCCTACTGACAGTATGAGTGTTCTTTTATTTATTTATTTATTTATTATTTTTTATTATTTTTGGTTTTTCGAGACAAGGTTTCTCTGTGTAGCCCTGGCTATCCTAGACTCACTTTGTAAACCAGACTGGCCTCGAACTCACAGCGATCCGCCTGCCTCTGCCTCCCAAGTGCTGGGATTAAAGGCGTGCGCCACCACCACCCGGCTCTTTTATTTATTTTAAGACAAGGTCTCACTATGTAGCCCTGGCTGTCCTGGAATTCACTATGTAGACCAATCTGACCTCAAACTCACCAAGATCCACTCACCTCTGCCTCCTAAGTGCTGGGATTAAAGGCCTGCACCACTACACTCAGCAATATGAATGAGTTTTTGTTTGTTTGTTTGTTTTTACTGAGACAGGGTTTCTCTATATAGTCTTGGCTATCTGGACTCACTCTGTAGATCAGGCTGGCCTCGAACTCACATCTATCCGCCCGTTGTTGCCTCCTTGAGTGCTGGGATTACAAGGGTGCACCACCACATCCAGCTAGTATGAATGTTCTTTAATGCTGCCCATTTGTATTGTTTAAAGTGACCAACATGAGCTAGGCATGATGACGCACACCTTTAATCCCAGCACTCAGGAGCCAGAGACAGGCCGATCATATGAGTTCGAAGCCAGCCTGGTCTAACAAGCAAGTCCAGGACAGCCAAGGCTATGCAGAGAAACCCTGTTGAGAAAAAACCAAATTAAAAAAAAAAAAAAAAGACAACCAATATGTTCAATCATTTGTTGTTTTTGTTGTCTACAATGCTGACCTGAATGCAGGGCCTCTGCATGTTAGTCTATGTGCTGCCATGGAGACAGTACTCTGTCTTTTTGTTTTTGTTTTCAAGACAAAGTTTCTCTGTGTAGCCTTGACTGTCCTGGACTCGATTTTGTAGACCAGGCTGGCCTTGAACTCACAGCAATCTGCCTACCTCTGCCTCCCAAGTGCTGGGACTAAAGGCCTGCGCCACTGGGCCCAACCGGCCAGTACTCCATCTTTACGCCACCCTATGTGTAGATTTTTGCACTTGTTTATTACTTCTGTGGCTGTGTTAACACAGATATGGAGATCAGAGACAACCTTCAAGACTGTTCGCTCCTTCTACCCTGTGGATTCCAGAAATCACACTGACGTTGTCAGCCTTAGTGACAAATGCCTTTGTGTGCTGAGCCATCTCTCTGACCCTGATATATGTTTTTTTTTTTACCACAATTTAACAAAAAATCAAATTGGAGGGAGAAGGGGCAGCTGGAGAGTTAGCTCAGGGGTTAAGGGCACTAACTGCTCTTTCAGAGGAGGACCTGGGTTCAAATCCTGGGACCCACATGGCCGCTCACAACTCTCTGTGAACTCCAAGATCTAACATTCTCACATAGACGTTCATACAGGCAAAACACCAGTGCACATAAAATAAAGGTAAATAAATTTAAAAAAGAAAAAAGAAAAGAAAAGAAAGAAAAGCTGGGCATTGTGGTCCATGTCTTTATTTTTTATTTATTTAGTTTAAAGATTTATTTATTTATTTATTTTGTATACAGTGTTCTGTCTGCACACCAGAAGAGGATACCAGGTCTCATTATAAATGGCTGTAAGCCATCATATGGTTGCTGAGAAATGAACCTTTGGAAGAGCAGCCAGTGCTCTTAACCTCTGAGCCATCTCTCCAGCCCCCTGTGGTCCATGTCTTTAATACCAGCACAAGGGAGGCAGAGGCAGGTGAATGTCTATCCATTTGAGGCCAGCCTGGTCTACATAGTGAGTTCCAGGCTAGCCAGAGTTACAAAGTGAGACCTTGTCTCCAAACTCCATGCCCAAAAACGTGTGTGTGTGTGTGTGTGTGTGTGTGTGTGTGTGAGAGAGAGAGAGAGAGAGAGAGACTCCATGCCCAAAAACGTGTGTGTGGGGGGGAGGAAGGTTTAAACTAAAGCTACTTTTTTTATTGTTTTTGTTTGCTTGTTTTGTATTTATCGTTTTTATTAGACAAGGTCTCTCTGTTTCCCTACTGGGCTGGAATAAATGAATAAAAATTAGCTACAACCAAGCGTCCTATTTGCTTCCCCTCTGGTGTCCCTGTGGAGAATTGCAGGTCACCTCTCAGATTTCCCATTGTTCTCCCGCTCCACGGCTCTCCAGCCCCTTTGGAGTCCAGGCTGGAATTCTTGATCCTCCCAGGAAAGCCTGGTCGATTCAGATAAACTTGCAGAAGCGACAAGAAAAGCTTCCTCTTTTCTTCCCTAAAATCGGCCTTTGCCCCGACAGCCCAGCCATCGCTCTGGGGAGTGACCAAGCCTCCTCGCTGCTCTGCGGCTCCCCGCAGTCCTCACCCGGACACGTGGCAGCCTTTCTTAGCTCTGCACACCAAAGTCCGGCAGCCTCCCCCTGGCGGACGCTTCGGGTTCAAACTCACTGCGGCCATTAGTTCCAGTCTGAGCTCTATCTGCTCCGACAGCTGGCGCCAGCCTGCAGAGAAGGAAGTCGCATTTGCTACTTGGTGCGGTTTTCGCAGAGTCTTTGCCTCCATGGAAGGCCTTCCCTTGGCTCCTAAAAGTATTCGGATGTTTCCAGCACAAACTGTGGAGCTTTCGGCCTCAGACACTCTAGTCCTATGGTCCTAGTCTGTCGGCAGTTTCCCTAGGTCTTTACTGGGACCCACTGAAGCAGGATAGAGATAAAAGAAATCCCTAGCTGAAGCCTCAGGTTTTAGAGTTTCAGCACAATTAGCATTTGCTGTGAAGGTGGCCAACATAATGTTTCTTTGTGTGTGTCTGTGTGTGTGTGTGTGTGTGTGTCTGTGTGTGTGTGTGTGTGTGTGTGTGTGAGACATATGCCATAAAGCACACATGGATTGAATCCACATTGTCAGACTTGAGAGCAAACGCCTTTGCCCACTGAGCGATCTTGCCAGCCCCAATTTTTATTCATGTGGATGGGAATTCTGCCTGCATGTACGTCTATGTGCTACATGCATGCCTGGTACCCACAGAGGTTAGAAAAGGGTGTAGGGTCCCCTAGACCTGGGGTTATGGATGGTTGTGGGCTGCCATGTGGGTACTGGGAATTGCATCTGGGACCTTTGGAAGAGCAGCCGGTGCCCTTAGCCATCTCTCTCTGACCACCCAAACTCTTGACTTTTTTTTTTTTTTTTTTGAGACAGGGTTTCTCTGTGTAGCCTTGGCTGCCCTGGACTCACTTTGTAGACCAGGCTGGCCCCGAACCCACAGCGATCCCCCTGCCTCTGCCTCCCAAATGCTGGGATTAAAGGCGTGCACCACCACCGCCCAGCTCAAACTCTTGACTTTTAAAGTTTGTCATTCAAGGTCTTTGGCGACCCCCTCCTCCCCCTGTCATTCCGGTTTCTTCTCTTGTTACTCATGTACTCCGTGTGCTCAGTTAGCTGTGCAGGCCTTCAAACATGACCCCGAGCTGCATGGAGAAGTGCAAGCCAGATACCGGGCGGTGGTGGCGCACGCCCTTAATCCCAGGACTCGGGAGGCAGAGGCGGGCGGATCGCTGTGAGTTCGAAGACAGCCTGGTTTACAAAGTGAGTCTAGGACAGCCAAGGCCACACAAAGAAACCCTGTCCTGGGGGCCGGGGTGGGGGAGGAAGGGCAAGCCAGAGGCAAAGTGGCACACAGCACCCAGTACTATCAGCACTTGGGAGGCTGAGGTAGAGGGACTACAAATTCGAGGCCAGCATCAACTGCCTGAGACCCCAAGTAAAAGCAAACAAACAAATCCCTGGCCTTTCAGCTCAAGTGCTTCCTGTTAGCTCAAGCCTGAAGCCCATACCCTGCCAGAATCTTCTCACTAGCCCTGGAGGCAGCAATTAGGTCTTGTTTCCTGATGGGTGGTTTGCACACAGGAACAGGCTTTCAGACATTTCTTAAAACAATCAGTTTAGCACGAGCCTTAATCCCTGCACTCAGGAGGTAAAGGCAGAGACAGGCCAATTTCTGTGAGTTCACAGCCAACCTGGTCTACATAGTGAGTTCCAAAGCGGCCAGGGTTACACAGCAAGACCCCGTCTCAAATAAGAAATAAGTCATGGGGACTGGAGAGATGGCTCAGTGGTTAAGAGCACTACCTGCTCTTCCAAAAGACCAGGGTTCAATTCCCAGCACCCACATGGCACCTCACAACTGTCTGTAACTCCAAGACCTGACACTTTCACACTAATGCACATAGATTAAAATTAAATAAAATATTTTTTCAAAAATAGAGTGTACTTAACACAATTTAAAAAAAAAAGAAAGAAGTGATGTTAAATTTAGAAAGAAAAAAAATCAATGTCACTTGGACAGTTTTATTGAGGCTGAAATTGTCTTGCAATCAAATAATTTCTAGTACAGGCTGTGTGACATCTTTCTAATTACAAGACCCTTCATCAAACCAAGACAAACACCTGCTCCTTCCACAGACTAATTCGGCATTGAGCGGTGGCCTCAGGTAGGCTCTGTTGCTAGGCGTGGATCAGGCCCTCTGGAATGTCTGTTTGCACACCTGGCCTTCACAGAACATTTCCTGGATAGGAAGGGAGGAAAGAAGGAAAGAAAAAAAAAAGGTTGGTGCGCATTCTCAACATGTCTGATACCAAATGTGTGTGTGTGGATTTGGCCTCCTGACACCAAATGTAAGGTCTTCTCCTCCCTGACTTCTCCCACTCTGAGACCAAGTGAGTGCCCAACAATTTAATCCTTATAGTCTTTTCTGCAGTTAGTGTAGACCCACAAAGATACAGGTGTGTGTGTGTATATATATTTCTATATATGTATATATATGCACATATATATGTATGTATATATTATATATGTATGTGTATATGTATATGTATAGAGACAGGGGTGGGAGGTAGGCAGGGAGTAAGGGGAGACTCTATAGCCCTGGCTGTCCTGGAATTCACTATGAAAAAACAAGGCTGGTCTCAAACTCACAAAGATCTGCCTGCTTCTGCCTCCCAAGTGCTAGGCTTGAAGGTGTGTGCCACCATGCCCAGCCCTAGTTTTATACTTTCTTTTGTTTTGTTTTATTTTGTTCTGTTTGAGACAGGGTTTCTCTATGTTATCTTGACTGTCCTGGACTCGCTTTGTAGACCAATCTGGCTTCGAACTCACTGTGATCGGCCTGCCCCTGCCTCTGGAGTGCTGGGATTAAAGGCTTGTGCCACCATGCCCGGCTGTTTTATACTTCCTAAAAGCAGAATTTTATACCTTCTAGATTGTACATTAGAACTATTGCCTAGTTTCGGCTGTAATGTGCAGTCATGAAGCTCTGCTTGTGCAACAAACCAATGCCCCTCTGTGAAGAAGTAAGGACCCGAAGGAGCAAGAGGTGGTGAGTGAGCAGCGCCTCTGGCCGCTTGAGGTAGCAAGACACAGACGCAACATGGGTTTCCTAGCAGAGACCACCTGGTCTCACGTACTCAAAGCTAATCTCCACTTTGTCCTGTGGCTGAGGATGACCTTGAACTTCTGCTCCTCCCGCTTCTACCTCCCAAGTGCTCAGTTTACAGATGTGGTCTCACATCTAGAGTTTCACACATGTTGAGCAAGCACTCTACCAAACCAAACCAAAAAACCCCAAAGTAATAAAGTGAAAAAATAAAAATACATGGTGACTTCAGCAGAAAAATTATCTAGAAAGCTATACAGTATTCTTTTTTTTTCTTTTCTTTTCTTTTTTTTTTTTTTTTGATTTTCCAAGACAGGGTTTCTCTGTGTAACAGAGCCCTGGCTGTTTTGCACTGTGTAGACCAGGTTGAATTCACAGAGATCCCTCTGCCTCTGCCTCCCAAGTGCTGGGACTAAAGATATCTGCCACCACTCTTGGCTACAATTTTTTTTTGAGACAGGGTTTCTCTGTGTAGCCTTGGCTGTCCTGGACTCGCTTTTATGGACCAGGCCGGCCTCGAACTCACAGAGATCGGCCTGCCTCTGCCTCCTGAGTGCTGGGATTAAAGGCATGCGCCACCATGCCCAGCCACAATGTTCTTTTTTAATGTTAATTTTTATTTTTTAGTTACATATATTTGTGTGTCGGGGGGTGGGGTGGGGTGGGGTGTGTGCACATGAGTGCTGTTACCTTCAGAGGCCAGAAGAGGGCGTTGGATCTCCTAGACCTGGGGTTAGAGGAATGTTGAGCCACCTAACACAGTGCTAGAAATCAAACTCAGGTCCTCTGCAGAAGCAATACCTGGTCATCTGCTCTTCCACTAAGCTATCTCTAGGCCCTGGGAAATTCTCTCTAAAAAATATTACATATTTTCTTATTTTTAATGTGTGTGGATGTTTTTATCTGCATTTATGTCTGTGTACATATGCTTGCAGAGCCAGAGGAGGCCAGAAGAGGGCACTAGATCCTCTGAGGCTTGAGGTACAGACAAATGCACATGTTGAGAATTGAACCTGCAAACCCTGCTCTTAACCATGGAGCTATGGCTCCAATCCCGGAAAATGTTCTTGGGTTGAATAAAAAGGCAGAAAATATCCTGAAGGCAATTTACAAAAGCAAATAAAATTGATTGAGAAGGGTAGGGTGACTGGCAATTGTTGCTGTTAGTTTAATGCTATGGCCTAATAAATGTTTATTATTAAGCTTGTAATTATTACAGTGGTAATATTTACCCACTTTCACAATCAATAAAGACACAAATGTGTAATATATTTTAGGATAGCCTTAATTCACCTGGGGCAAGGCAGACATTACCTCCTTCTTCCTCCTCCCTTCTCCCTTCTCCCTGCCTCTCCCCCTCCCACCCCACCCCCACCCCTAGGTCCTTCCTTCTCTCTCAAACCCCGCCCCCCCCCCAGAACCTTGGCCACACCTATCCCATTCTGCCCTGCCCAGGTTTAGGCCTTTTAATCAGCCAATCAGGAGTAATTTCTTAGGCCAGGTTAAACAGCAATACTTAGGTTAAGTGACAGTCTGCTCCTAAACAGTAAGAATCTGAGGATGGGGAAGAAACTAAATACAAAGCACACCAGACCATACTCCAACAGGCAATAGACATTTTTGTTTTGTTTTGTTGGTTATTTTGAGACAAGGTCTCTTTTTTATTTTTTTGGTTTTTTGAGACAGGGTTTCTCTGTGTAGCCTTGGCTGTCCTGGACTCGCTTTATAGATCAGGCTGGCCTCGAACTCACAGAGATCGGCCTGCCTCTGCCTCCCGAGTGCTGGGATTAAAGGCGTGCGCCACCACGCCCTGCTATCTGTGTAGCCTTGGCTGTCCTGGACTCACTCTGTAGACCAGGCTGGCCTGGAACTCACAGGGATCAGACCAGCCTGCCTCTGCCTTCCAGCCTGCTGGGATTAAAGGCATGCGCCAGCACTGCCTGGCTGGCAATGGGCTTGGTTTTTTTTTTTGTTTTGTTTGTTTGTTTGTTTTTTGTTTTAACATTTCTTTTAACATTGCTATTATCTCTTTAAAAAAAAAAAAAAAAAGAACAGGACAGAGGACACTCCTCTGGGACTCAGATCAGTGCATTGTTCAACCCTCAACAGAGTCTTCCTCTTGCAGTGGATGGTAATTGACACAGAGGCCCCAAGTCGGACAATGGGCGACAGTGAGCACTTGGAGCGCTCAGCACAGCCCTGAATGGGATGCCTAAAAACATCCCTCGGAGGCTCCGAGATCTGTTCAGAAGGGCAGAAAGACTGAAAGAGCCAGCGATGGGGAATGACTCCAAGGAAACAGCATCTCCCAGACACAACAGAGCTGATGCACACATGCCCTCACAGAGACTGCGGTAGCATACGCGCGCGTGTACACACACACACACACACACACACACACACACACACACACACACACACACAAGCCCTCCATGAATTCAAGGCAGACAAGTTCCAGCATGCAGAAGAGAATGGCGCCAGGTCCCACCCCTGCCCTTCTGGGGGAGGAGAAAGCATTCTCCTCAGCACTGGGTAGGTCAGCTGCACTCCCGGACACACCTTACGTGCAGGAGGAGCCGCTCAATGCAAAATGACTGCATGTTTTTATTGTTGCTATGGTCTGGGGGTTTGTTACTTGCCTGTTTGCTTGCTCTTTATTTACTGGGGAGTGGGGGTGTCATTTTGGTTTCAGAGAAGGAATATAAAGTCAGGTAGGCAGGGAGATAGGGGTAGTCTGGGAGGATTTGGGGTAGGGGAAAGAGTGTGATCAAAATATACTGTTTTGTTTTTCAAGACAGGGTTCCTCTGTGTCAGCCTAGAATTGCTCTTTACACAAGTCTGGCCTGGAACTCACAGAGATCTGCCTGCCTCTGCCTCCCCAAGTGCTGGGATTGCATGTGTGCACCACTATGCCTGGCTTCTGACAACGTTTGTTTGTTTGTTTTGTTTTTTTGAGACAGGGTTTCTCTGTGTAACAGCCCTGGCTGTCCTGGACTTGCTTTGTAGACCAGGCTGACCTCGAACTCACAGCAATCCACCTGCCTCTGCCTCCTGAGTGCTGGGATTAAAGGCTTGTGCCACCATGGCCTGGCCCTGACCATTTTTTATTTTTAAAGATTTATTTATTATTTATACAGTATTATGCCCACACGTGTGCCTGCCCACCACAAGAAGGTACCAGATCTCATTACAGATGGTTGTAAGCCACCATGTGGGTGCTGGGAATTGAACTCAGGACCTTCGGAAGAGCAGCCAGCGCTCTTAACCTCTGAGTCATCTCTCCAGCCCGGCCCTGATAATTTTCTAAGTAGTTAAAAAAAAATGTAATTAACAATAAGAGCAAGGGGCTAAAGATATGACTCAGCAGTTGAGAGCACTTGATGCTCTTGCAGAGGACCAGGGTGCAGTTCCCCACACCCATACTGGGCAACCCATAAACCCCTGTAACTCCATTTCCAAGGGAATCCAATGCCCCCCCTTTTGCCCCCTGCGGGCACTTCACCCATGTTGTGCACATACATACACGCATGTACACATGAATAAAAATAAAGAAATAAGCCTGGCGTGGTGGTGCACGCCTTTAATCCCAGCACTCGGGATTTGATGTCTCCTGCTACCCCAAACAATGTTTTTAGCGGAACAAAACGTGATGGGTACCAGGTGGAGCTGGTCCCCTTCAATCCAGTGGCTCCAGCCTCTGTTCTTCTTCTCGCCTTTCTGTGCACAAGTGAGTCTGTCATTCTCCCAGCTCCTTCCCAAGCTCTGCGGGAAGGAAGAAAGAAAGGATGCTTTTTCTGCCGGGGTCCTTAAATATTACCTGATAGACTGTATGCAGTGTTAACTTTGTGAAATGAACAGCCTATGTTACATTTGAAAAAATTTTTAAATTTTATGTGTGTGTGTGTGTGTGTGTGTCTTGCCTACATGTATGTTGTGCACGGTGTGCATGCCTGGTGCTCACACAAGTCGGAAGAGTGTTCTGGAACTGCAGGTTCTCGGGAGGAAGCCATGTGAGTGCTGGGACTTGAGCCCCGCATTCTCTACGAGAGCAGTAAGTGCTCGTAAGTGATGCGCTCCTCTCCCGCCCCCAAGCCTACACTCTTGTCTTCTTCTGCAGTGCTAGGAATCTTACCCAGGCCTCGTGGACCCTGAGCGAGAGCCCTACCACTCAGCCGGACCCTGACCCCTTACCGTGCACTTTCTGTTATCCAGGCCTTTGTTATCCTCCTCAAATTCTTCTCCAACAGTGAATTTAACAAGATAGTTCCTTAGGCTGCTGTTGGTGTGGATGGTAAAGGAATCCCCGTTTTGTTCTATCACTTTCTGTGGCTTCAGCAACTTGGCGATCTTACGAGTTGCAAAGTCAATACCTGAAAAGTTATTGTTCGTATTATCTTTTTGGCTTTGGTTTTTCCAGACAGGGTTTCTCTGTGTATCTTTTTTTTTTTAAAAGAGATTTATATATTTATTATGTTTGCAGTGTTCTGCCTGCATGTCTGTTGCAGGCCAGAAGAGGGCGCCAGATGTCATTACAGGTGGTTGTGAGCCACCATGTGCTTGCTGGGAATTGAACTCAGGACCTTTTGAAGGGCAGGCAGTGCTCTTAACCTCTGAGCCATCTCTCCGACCCTTCTCTGTGTATCCTTGACTGTCCTAGACTCACTTTGTAGGCCAGGCTGGCCTCGAACTCACAGTGATCTGCCTGCCTCTGCCTCCCAAGTGCAGGGATTAAAGGCTGGCGCCACCATGCTCAGCTTCCATTTTATCTTTTTACTTTAATTTTTTACACTAACTTAATTTATGTGTGGGAACATATGTGTAAGTCAGAGGACAGCTTGTTTTAAAAACAGGATCTTATAGAAGCCATGCTGTCTTTGAACTTGTTCTGTTGGCGAAGGTAACATTAAACTTCTGATGCTCTTGCCTCTACCTCTGAGTATTTGATTATGAAGGTAACATTAAACTTCTGATGCTCTTGCCTCTACTTCCGAGTATTTGATTACAAGTGTGTTCCACCATGCTTGACTCGAGAATTTTGACAAAATTTATTTAATTATTTAATATGTATGTGTAAATACCTGCATGCATGTCTATGTGCCATGTGTCTTCAGTGCCCACAGAAGAAGGCATCAGCTTCCCTGTAATAGGACTTTCAAATGCTTGTGAGCGGCCATGCAGGAACCAGATGGGTTCTCAGGAAGAGCAGCTGGTGAGCACTCCAGCCCCTGGAGGACTTTTTCAAAATTGCTTTTACTGGTGTATGTGTGTGTATGTGTGTGTGTGTGTGTGTGTGTGTGTGTGTTGGAATTCATTCTATTTGCTTGAAGGTAAAAGGGAAGAGTTTGTAAAATAAATAAATAAATAAAAAAAATAGCAAGTGTATGGAGGTATAGTAGTTTAGCCTGTAATCCCTACACGTGGGAGGCTGAGACAGGAGTATTTCTTAGAGGCTGAGACCAGTGAGGTCCAGGCCAGCTTGACCTGTAAAACCTTATCTCAAAACAGACACACAAACCCCAATAAACCAAATGAATCCCAGCAGAAGCCCTGGCAATCATTAAGAGGACTCTACACGCGATAATAGGTGCTAAAATCGGCCAAATCGCTAGAATCAGAGCAGCGCCATGCGGTACCGAGGGACCTTTGGGAGGCAGGGACAGTGATTAGACCCCCTCTCTAGAGCCCAACACTCCCACAGCATGCAAGGGCAGGCCCTGCTGACTCTGTCTGCCAGGCTGGGGAATTGAATTCCTGCGCAGATTCTAACAGCCTGGTCCAGAGCCCTGGCCCCCCCACCCTGCCCAGGAGCTACAGCTGATCCCTATGGTCCCCATGCAGAGTTGGGTAGACAGGAATACAAGCACGCTGAGGGATGCAGAGTGGTACAGAGGGAGAGACGGGGTGGGGTGCAGGGGGGCCGCGGTGGGGTGGGCAGAGACGATTTGGCGACAGACAAGACAAGGGAGACAGAGGAAAGAGGATGGATAGAAGGGCCAAAGATAGGTGCAGGGATTTAGGGACACAGGCAGGGAGTGACCAGCCGAGAGCATAACCCACAGGAGACAGAAGGACCTGAAACAAGCAGACAAGGCAGGCTGCCTGCACTCAACCCCGAGACCCCGAGGCTAGAACCTGGCTCTCCTTTGGGGTCCCCTTTGCTGCACAACCCGACCGGTCCTACCCAGGGCCAGCATGTAGCCCTCGAAGTTGTCGCTGCTGAGAAGGTTCCAGGTGCCGCTCAGGTCTGCTGGCATGGTCAGTGGGGGTCGGCAGCCAAAGCCTGAAAGTCACAGGCAGTGCAGGCCTATATTGTCAATGTGGCAGGGGCGGGGACAGGGTAGGGCCGGAGGGGACAGCAGGTGGAGACGGCTAAGCTGGGGGTGGGGAGCCTTGGAAGCACCCTGCCGGAAGCATCCCTCCTGGCTTCCTTTCCCACGTGCTCCTGGCTCCATGCCTACTCCTGCCCTACCCTACTTTGGCAAGCCCTCTCTATCCCTTGAGACTCTCCATCCTGTCGTTTAACTCCAAAGACCTCTGAGCCCAAAGTATGTCGCAGGTCACCCTATATTTCTCTGCCCCAATGGTAGTGGTCAAAGGAATGTTTTTGGTTTGGTTTGGTTTTGTTTTTAGACTCATGGCATAAAATACTGTGTCAGCCACAAATAACAGTATGTGCATAAAGGCCAAGGCAACACACAGACATCCCAATAGGAACTCATTTCTTTTACCCTGCTCAGGTTTAGATAAATATTCATTTTATGGGCTGGAGAGATGGCTCAGAGGTTAAGAGCACTGGCTGTTCTTCCAGAGGTCCTGAGTTCAATTCCCAGCACCCACACGGTGGCTCACAACCATCTATAATGTGATCTGGTGCCCTCTTCTGGCCTGCAGGTGTACATGCAGGAAGAACATTGTATACATAAAAATAAATGAATAAATCTTTTTTTTTTTTTTTTTTTTTGGTTTTTCGAGACAGGGTTTCTCTGTGTAGCCTTGGCCACCCTAGACTCGCTTTGTAGACCAGGCTGGCCTCAAACTCAGTGATCCGCCTGCCTCTGCCTCCCGAGTGCTGGAATTAAAGGCATGCGCCACCACGCCCAGCTCATAAATGAATAAATCTTTAAAAATCAAATAAATATTCATTTTTATTTTTATTAGTGTGCATGTGTCTGTGAGTGTAGTGGAGGGTAGATCCTCTGGAGATGGAGTTACAGGCCGTTTGCAGCCTCACCCATCTTTACCCCACTCCATGGATGCTAGGCACCCAACTCAGGTCCCCTGAAAGAGCAGCTAGTGCTCTTAACAGCTGGGCCACCTGTCCAGTGCCTGCCTCGCTTCTGAGACAGGGTACCATGTAACATGCTCAGGCTTGGCTGCTAACTCACTATGTTGACCAAAGATAACTTTGTGAGTTTATGATTCTGCTACCTCTGCTGGGATAACAGATGTGTATCACACCTAATTTATATGGTGCTCAGCTTTTTTAAAAAATTTATTTATTGCTGGGCTTGGTGGTGCACGCCTTTAATCCCAGCACTCGGGAGGCAGAGGCAGGCGGATCGCTGTGAGTTCGAGGCCAGCCTGGTCTACAAAGCGAGTCCAGGACAGCCAGGACTACACAGAGAAACCTTGTCTCGAAAAACCAAAAAAAAAAAAATTTATTTATTTATTATGTGTACAGTGTTTTGCCCTGCATGTACTCCTGAACACCAGAAGAGGGCATCAGATCTCACTATAGGTGGTTGTGAGCCACCATGTGGTTGCTGGGAATTGAACTCAGGAACTATTGGAAGAGCAGCCAGTGCTCTTAACCTCTGAGCCAGCTCTCCAGCCCTGGTGCTCAACTTTAGTGCAGAACTTTATGGGTTAAAGCCAATTGAGCCACATCCCAGCCTCTTACCCAGCATTTCAATAATGGCTAGACACCTAGGTGACACGACACAGAAGGGATATCTGTGTGGTCTGTGGTGACCTTTTGCCTTGTTTTTTTTTTTTTTTTTTTTTTTGAGACAGTGTTTCTCTGTGTAACCCTGGCTGTCCTGAACTCCCTTTGTAGACCAGCCTGGCCTTGAACTCACAGAGATCTGCCTGCTCCTGTCTCCCTGAGTGGCCAGCTGTTGCCTCTGGCTTTGATCTCATCGTCATGAGCTGGTTTTCAGGGGTCATCCACGTGGGAAGGAGTAAGAGGTGCCACACAGCATTATTCCTGCAGCATTAACTTCCTCAGCACATACAGATTCCAGTTACTTCACATTGACCTAACATGTCAATTGCCACTGCTACCTGCAAGGGAGCCTGGGAAATGTAGTCTCCAGGATTTAGCTTCTATAACAGAGAAAGACAAAGAGAGAGGAGAAAAAGTACACTAGTCTACAATATCAGGCACGGACATCATTCATATATACTGTCTCCCAGACGTCGTACCATGCCATTCCTTGGGAGGTAGAGGCAGGAGAGAGGTGGCTCAGCGATTAAGATCACTTGCTGCTGTGTCGGAGGACCTGAGTTCAGTCCCCAGCAACCATATGGAGGCTCACAACTGTCTGTAGCTCCAGACCATGCATAGCACCAGTTGCAGGGGATCTGTTGCTGTGCCTTCTGGCCTCTGAGGGCACCAGGCACCCATGTGGCACACCATGCACACATGCAAGCAAAACACTCCTATATATAAAATAAACTTTAAAAAAATTATTGTTCAGGGCCAGACCTAGTTGCGCACGTCTTTAATCCCAGCACTCGGGAGGCAGAGGCAGATGGATTGCTGTGAGTTTGAGGCCAGCCTGGTCTACAAAGCAAGTCCAGGACAGCTAAGGATACACAGAGAAACCCTGTCTTGAAGAAAAAAGAAAGAAAGAAACAAAGAAAGGAAGAAAGGAAGATCCAGACAAGAGCAACCTAGGGGAGGAAGGGGTTGTTTAAACTCCCAGTTCCAAGCTATAGTCCGGTCTTGCCAGGAAGCCGAGGTCACAGGAACCTGAAGCTAAGAGCCATCCTCAGTCACAAGCAGAGACAACGCCTGTCTGGGTCTGGACCCAGCCATTCCTGTCTGCTTTCACAAAGCGCAAGACGTAAACTCTGCCAATGGGGCCTGGGCTTGTAAAACCAAGACCAGCAAACAAAACAAACACCCAACCAAAAAAACCCTCATCTTAAAAATCATTTGCACATGTTGTGTGTCATGCATGTCACACACACACACACACACACACACACACACACACACACACACACGCATGCATGCACACACACATATATGCACGCATGCTCACTCTACAATATGCATTTGAAGAACCAGAGGACAACTTGTGGGACGTAGGTTTCTGCTCCCACTATGTGGATCTCAGGAATCAAACTCAAGTCAGCAGACTTGGCCAAAGGCACCTTTACCTCTGAGCCATCTTGGGACCCCAAGTTATAACTTTGAAGGAAGTCTTTATCGTTACTGAGGGTGCTGTGTTGTTTTCTCCGTTTACAGCTTTTGTTTTGTTTGTTTGTTTGTTTTTCCAGACAGGGTTTCTCTGTGTAGCCTTGGCTGTCCTGGACTAACTTTGTAGACCAGGCTGGCCTTGAACTCACAGTGATCCTCCTGAGTGCTGAGATTACAAGTGTGGGCCACCATGCCTGGCCGGTTTATAACTTTTATGTTTTAAAGAACTTGAACAGAAAAGATGTTGGCTTTTTTCAAAACCTCTGACAGTCACTTTTTCAAAAGAGTGTTCATGTACATTTTATCTTAAAATTTACACACACACACACACACACATATATATATATATATAGTTTTTTTGAGACAGGGTTTCGCTGTGTAGCCTTGGCTGTTCTGGACTCAATTTGTTGACTTCAGAGAGATCCCAAGTGCTGGGGTGCTGGGAATACAGACGTGCACCTCCCCCCCAGCTTTTTTCCCTCCAGCTTTTTAAAAAAATTTATTTATTTATTACTATGTATACAGTGGTTTTGGGAATTGAACTCAGGACCTCTGGAGGAGCAGTCAGTGCCCTTAACCTCTGACCCATCTCTCCAGCCCCAAGCTGGGCTTCTTTTAAAAATTAATTATTTGTTTGTTTGTTTGTTTGTTTTTTCTTTTTTTTGGTTTTTCAAGACAGGGTTCCTCTGTGTAGCCTTGACTGTCCTGGACTCACTTTGTAGACCAGGCTGGCCTCGAACTCACAGCGATCCGCCTGCCTCTGCCTCCCGAGTGCTGGGAATAAAGGCATGCACCACCACGCCCGGCAATTATTTGGTTTTTTGAGACAGGGTTTCTCTGTATAGCTTTGGTTGGACTAACTTTGTAGACCAGGCTGGCCTCAAACTCATGGCAATCCACCTGCCTCTGCCTCTTGAATGCTGGGACTAAAGGTGTGCTCCACCACTGCCCGGCCATGATATTTCTTGAGTGTCAACTAGATTGGACTGAGAAGTGCCTGGGGGATTGGTACAGCACCCTGGGAGCATCAGTGAGCTCTCCCATAGACCTGCCCTGGATGTGGGTGTCCTGACCCTATAGGTTAGGGGCTTATGGAGTAAAAAAGTTGAGTCAGGTGTCATGGGACACGCCTTTAATCCCATCACTCAGGAGATAGAGGCAGGCAGATCTCTGTGAGTTCCGGGCCAGCCTGGTCTATAAAGTGAGTCCAGGACAGCCAGGGATACACAGAGAAACCCTGTCTTGGAAATAAAAAAAGTTGGAGCAAGGGCTACAGGTACAGGAAGTCTCTCTCTCTCTCTCTCCTTCCTGGCAGTAAAGATGTAGGCAACTCTGCTCTGCCTACTCAAATTCAATGGACTGAAACACCTACTACTGTGAGCCAAGAAGAATCCCTTCTTCCTTTACATTGTTTCTCGAAGGCATTTGGCCTTAGAAATGAAAAGCTCACTAGTCTATGCCTCTGTTTCCCTGCAAAACAGAGACTGTACTCACGTCAGTCACAACTACCATGTTCCCAGGTCTTGCACTATGCCTGGCATATGCTCAATACATGCTTGACTGACTAATTGAATGAATGCATGAGACTTTTTCCAAAGGAGAAATGCCCTTTTTATTGAGAAGCAGGGGGGGGGTGTGTGTGTGGGGTGTGTGTGTGTGGGGGATCCACTTGCCCAGAAAGGGCTGTTGACTATCTTATGTCAATTGGCCTAGGCATACCTTGACATTTGAAGGATACGTAACTGTGAACTCTGCCCAGATTTCTGGAGTATGAAACAGGACGCGGCAAGAACAGTGCCGACTTCCTAGCCTTAACAAACGCATTGTTCTCAAGCCTGTACTAAAAATGGAAGCCGCAGGAGGAACTAATAATACGTGTAGCCTTCGTGCCGGTTGCTCTGGCTCTGGGCCAGCTTGAGGCAAGGCCACCTACTCCGGACAGGGTTGAGCCAGCTGAAGGGATCGGAGGCTTGACTGGCACACAGGCTCCTGAATCACTTTTCACTTGTTCAGTTCCAAGACTTTCGTTCTAGAAATTATCACTGGAAAGAAAAGGAAAGGCATGAAAGAAGGTATTTGCCTCCATACCCTGGGTTTAACCCTGGTAACTCAATTATAAACTTAAAGACAGGACGGGGCTCCTCCTGAAGGGAAACCGGATGGGAAATGAGGACGTGGGCATCTCTTCCTTTGATGGAGTTTGGTGCTGATCCAAGGAAGACCTGTGAGCGTGCTGGTGACCTCCCTACATCCCTGGCTCCGCCCTCTGCTGTCGGGAAACAAGACCATCAAGGGAGCTTTGTCCAATTCCATAGATGACCCAAATTAGCTCAAGGTTAACCCAATCACTGGAATCTTTTTTTTTTTTTCTTTTCAAGACAGTTTCTCTGTGCAGGCTTGGCTGTCCTGAACTTGCTTTGTAGACCAGGCTGGCCTCGAACTCACAGAGATCCACCTGCCTCTGCCCCCCAGTGCTGGGATTAAAGGTGTGAGCCACCACTGCCCAAGCACTGTATCTTTTTTTCTCTCCCCTCCCAGTCACTGTAATCTTATTTCCTTTGCCAAGGGTTTTTTTTTGTTTATTTGTTCGTTTTTTTTTTGGGGGGGGGTTTGAGACAGGGTTTCTCTGTGTAGCCTTGGCTGTCCTGGACTCACTTTGTAGACCAGGCTGGCCTCAAACTCACAGCGATCCGCCTGCCTCTGCCTCCTGAGTGCTGGGATTAAAGGCGTGTGCCACCACACCTAGCTGCCAAGGATTGGTTTTAAGGACATGAAGCCTTGGGTTATGATGGCTTCTGGGAAAGACACCTGATTTGAAAAGCAGCCTTTCTCCACCTTTGAACCCAGGCAAGCATCTGACTTGCTTTCTGTGCCCGGAGCACTGGAGCACCGGTGGTGTTAGGCCCAGGAGCAGTCACACACTGAGCACTCGAACATCAGATTCAGGGTGAAAAATATTTATTGGACACTTAACTAGGAACTGACCAGCCAGGAGGGTCAATCTGAACTCGGGAGTCAGACTGTGTCATTTCAAAGTGAGTTTTTAAAGGGGAGAGACAAAAAACCAAAACCAAAACCAAAACCAGAACCAGCCAGGAGAACACCCCCCCCCCAAACCCCCAACTCCCCAGGTTCCCACACCTGAGATGAATTGTTCTCCATTGTGTCTAGGTAGCTAGACAAAGCACTTTAAGCTGATTGCTGGGAATTAAGGTAGGGGAACAGTTGGCTTTCCAGCCCGCTGGGAGTAAACAACATAGCAGGATGTTTAGGTCTTAATTCTAATAGAACATACATTTATCTTTAACCCAAGCAAACGATACATTTATCGCCTATTGTTTTATTCTAAGCAGCAAGCACTGATCCTTCCTGGTTTCAGGCACTTAGGGCCTGAGAACTTGAATTTAATTTCACCTTATGATTAAAATGGACTTGGAGCCGGGCGTGGTGGTGCATGCCTTTAATCCCAGCACTCGGGAGGCAGAGGCAGGCAGATCGCTGTGAGTTCGAGGCCAGCCTGGTCTACAAAGCAAGTCCAGGACAACCAAGGCTACACAGAGAGACCCAGTCTCGAAAAACCAAACCAACCAACCAACCAAACAAACAAAAAAATGGACTTGGAGTCAAAATGACCTCTGATATGCTAAGAGCTGGTGTTGACAGAGGAGCTTAGGGACTTGCTGGGGACAAAACCAGGTGTTAATGAGGGGCTATTGTTATGTGAAGCTGATTATCACAGTGGCTACAGTGCAGCTAGCGCACCAGGCCTAGGATTAGGACACGGGGCTGGCAACTCTGGTGATTCACTCCCGCTAGCTCTGAGTCCTGCCCTGCATCTGGGCTCCTGAATACAAAGGTCTTTACTGTTTAGGCCACCCCAGGGTGGAGCTTCCCAGAGTTGGAAAATCTGACACTGATGGCACATAAAATCCATAAAAATGGACATATTCTCTCTCCCGGCAACTGTCTTGCCTTTGGTTACTACCTACTTGAGGGTGAAATTCTGATTCGGCTCTTAGCTAACTCCCTGCGGATACACAAAGAGGAAGTTAAACAAAACGCTACCCCATAAACAACAATACGGTGGCTGGAAACCCACGGACTCTGTTTTGGGGACTCAGTCACTTTGAGCAACTCCCCTGTAAATCTTGTGGGTTGTGACAAAGTTTGGACCCTAAAGCATCTACATAGGACAGCTCGGGACCAACACAGAGAGCCGAGAGCCTCTAATCTTGCTGGGTCACACTATGTAGGAAAGGCGGCAGTGGGGTGGACCATTGCTACCCAGGGGAGTCTGCTGATTTCCCATAAAGTTGGCTCTTCCTCACAGCTGAGGAAGCCTGAATGGAGACAAATGGTCTCTTTTGTATGTTGCCTGTTATTTTATGGTGGCAAGAACAAACTGTGCAAGATCTATCCTCTAATGAATTATTTTATCTTTGAGACAAAGTGTCGAACAGACCAGGCTGGTCTTCGACTCCTGATCTAATCCTCCTAACTATTGGGATTGTAGGAATGTGCCACCACGTCAACTAAATTATTTATTTATTTATTTATTTATTTATTTATTTATTTTTGGTTTTTCAAGACAGGGTCTCTCTGTGTAGCCTTGGCTGTCCTGGACTTGCTTTGCAGACCAGGCTGGCCTAGAACTCACAGTGATCCGATCTGCTTGCCTCTGCCCCCCCGAGTGCTGACATTGACCAAATTTTAAGTGCTCAACATAGTATTGCTGACTACAGGAACCCTCTAGAGCAGCAGTTCTCAATCTGTGGATCGTGTCTCATTTCGGAGTTAACAACCCTTTGACAGCAGTCACCTAAGACCATTGGAAAATGCAGATATTTACCTTATGATTCATAACAGGAGCAAAATTTCAGTAATGATGTATCAATAAAAGTAATTTTATTGCCGGGTGTGATGGCTCACACCTTTTATCCCAGCACTTGGGAGGCAGAGGCAGATGCATCTTTGTGAATTCGAGGCCAGCCTGGTCTACAAAGCAAGTCCAGGAAAGCCAGGGCTACACAGAGAAACTCTGTCCAAAAAAAAAATAAAAAATAAAAATAAATTTATGGTTGGGGGGTCACCACAACATGAGAAACTATATTAAAGAGTCATGGTAGTAGGAAGGTTAGGAATCATTGGTTTAGATTTTTTGTTTGTTTGTTTTGTTTTTTGAGATATTTCTTTGTGTAGCCCCTGCTGTCCTGGACTGGCTTTGTAGACCAGGCTGGCCTCGAACTCACAGAGATCCACCTATCTCTGCCTCCCAAGTACTAGGATTAAAGGTGTGCGCCACCACGCCCGTCCATTGGTCTAGATCTTATTCATGCCATGGGATGCATATATATATATTTCTGAGTGAGGTGATGCATACCTGAAGGAGAGAAACCTGTTCTTTAGGATCCCAAGTGTGGGATCGGAACGGTCTCATGAGAGAACAGGTGATGTTAACTCACTAGAAGAGCAACCACCTCGTGCAGGAGCTTAATTGTTGCCAGCTGAAAAGATCCTGTGAACGGACTTTGGGAGGAGATACATAAATGAGCCCAGAACTGGCGGCGGGGCGGATTGGAGACTTGGGATAGATTTGGCTGTTCATCACTGCCCTTCAAGACTCTTCTAGAGAAAACCACTCGAGGGAAGGCTTCAGAGCTCCAGCTTCTGCTGAGGCTCTGGGGTCTGGTTACCCCAGGTTCCAGTGGAAGAAATCCTGTGGCTCCTGACCAGAGAATCATTCCTCAGAACTGATATCCTTAAGGTTTTGTTATTGTGTCCATTAATCCTCATTTCCTACTGTTTTGGTTAATCGGGTTATAAGTGACGTAGGCTCAGTCACTATTTTGTTAATAAAATATTTTGGTTAAGAAAATTGAGTCGCCAGGCGTGGTGGCGCATGCCTTTAATCCCAGCACACTCGGGAGGCAGAGGCAGGCGGATCGCTGTGAGTTTGAGGCCAGCCTGGACTACAAAGTGAGTCCAGGACAGCCAAAGCTACACAGAGTAACCCTGTTTCAAAAAACAAAAAAAACAAAACAAAACAAGAAACAAAAAACAAAAAAACAAAACAAAAAAAACCCAAGAAAATTGAGTCTACACATGCCTGTAATTCCAGGGCTCGGGGAGGCAGAGGCAGGCAGATCTCTGTGAGTTTGAGAACAGCCTGGTCCACAGACAGCCAAGGCTACAAAGGAAAACCCTGTCTCAAAAAAAGGGGAGGGGGAGGGGCTGGAGATGTGGTTCAGCGGTTAAGAGCACTGTCTGCTCTTCCAGAGGTCCTGAGTTCAATTCCCAGCAACCACATGCTGGCTCACAAACATCTATAATGTGATCTGATGCCCTCTTCTGGCCTGCAGGTGTACATTCAGGCAAAGCTCTGTCTACATAATAATAAATAAATAAATCTTAAAAAACAAAAAACAAAACCACCACAAACAAACAAGCAAACAAAACCCCTCAATTATGTGTATACGTGTGCTGGAAGGATTTGTGTACATGTGACATGTACAGAAGACTTTGTTAGGTGCCCTGGAACGGCAGTTAGTGGTACCTAAGGGCGGGGCTGCCTCTCTCCCTCCCAGAGACTCTTTGTATAAACCAGACATTTTGGCTCCACTCCCCCCTCCCCCCCTTTGCCTTTGTCCTCTTCCCACCTCCTTGCCCTCTCTCCTTGCCTTCCCCCCACCCCAGTGCACAGTCTCCCTCCTCTTCCCCCTACCATGCCTACTTCCAATAAACCTGTGTTTCTATATTATAGTTTCAGGGCTGGAGAGATGGTTCAGGGCCATCATTTGTTTAGATCAGCTATACTTTATAGATGATGATCCTGAAATCTGTCAGAGAATCTATATATATTAAGTACATTTAAGTGCTTAATTACAAAGCTTAATGTGGGGGGCTGGAGAGATGGCTCAGAGGTTGAGAGTACTGTCTGTTCTTCCAGAGATCGTGAGTTCAATTCCCAGTAACCACATGGTGGCTCACAGCCATCTATAATGGAATCTGGCGCCCTCTTCTGGCATGGACCATGTATACACATAAAACACTTGTACATAAATAAATTTTTAAAAAAAGCTTAATGTAACAGAGACCCCAGCTTCTAGCGGTGACCCCAGGAAGCCTTGGGCACAGTGACAGATGATACCGCCTGAACTGTGATACTAGGCAAGCCTGCCCCAACTGGCCCACTGCAAAGGCCCTGCCTGAATTGTGGAAACCTGGAGTTGACTGCTCCATTTTGCCTAGATAAACTAAGGTCAGTCATTCTCCCAAATTCCTCTTCAAAGGAAAGGCCTCTCGGATTTGCTGGGGCAGGACTATTGCTGCGATGCTACCTAAGGTCTGTGTCAGAATGAATCCGCTGACTGACAGGAGCCTCCTGGGAGGTCTGGATGATAGGTAAGCCTCTGTCATCTTATTTTTTTGTTGTTTGTTTGTTTTGTTTTTTATTTTGAGACAAGGCCTCTCTGTGTTAGCCTTAGTTGTCCTGGACTCACTTTGTAGACCAGGCTGGCCTCGAACTCACAGCGATCTGCCTGCCTCTGCCTCTAGAGTGCTGGGATTAAAGCCATGCACCACCATGCCCAGCTCCAAACCTCTGTCATCTTAATCAACTCACAGGCTGCTTGGATTATGCTCCATGCGGGAATTTATCCTTTACAGGTATCTGATTTTTGATTTTTGTTTTCTGGGTTTTGTTTTGTTTTTTTTTTTTGAAAAAAAATTTTTTTTTCTGAGATAAGGTATCTCTGTTACACAGAGCCCTGACTGTCCTGAACTCTCTCTGTAGACCAGGCTAGCCTCCAACCTCACAGAGATCCGCCTTCCTCTGTGACCCTTCTTCCTCCCACCCCGAGTTCTGGGACTAAATGTGTGCACGCCCCACCAGCTTTGATGGGTTTAAAGATCAGTTTAACGACAAAAAGCAAGGCTTCAACTCTGCTTTCTCAGAAAAACGTTCTTTTCTTTTCTTTCTTTTTCTGTTTTTGTTTTTTTGAGACAGGGTTTCTCTGTGTAGCCTTGGCTGTCCTGGACGCACTTTGTAGACCAGGATGGGCTTGAACTCACAATGATCTGCCTGCCTCTGTCTCCTGAGTGCTAGGATTAAAGAGGCGAGACACTACCGCACAGCGGAAAAGTATAAAGTTGATGTAAGGTCTGAGGATCTAAGAAAGTGTTTGAGAGTCTGAGAAGGTTTTTTAAATATATATATAAATGCTTTTAATTCAAATATGTGTCAGTTGATAAAGCAGTAGTATCTGAGAACACTGATTGCAACTTTTAAAAAAATATTTATTGGGCTGGAGAGATGGCTCAGCAGTTAAGAGCACTGCCTGCTCTTCCAGAGGTCCTGAGTTCAATTCCCAGCAACCACATGGTGTCTCACAACCATCTGTAATAAGATCTGGTGCCCTCTTCTGGTGTGCAGGTGTACATACAAGCAGAACACTGTACGTGTAATAAATAAATCTTTAAAATAAAAAAAAATGTATCTATTAGGTTTATAGCGTTTTGCCTGCATGTACACCTGCAGGCCAGAAGAGGGCACCAGGTCTCATTATAGATGATTGTGAGCCACCATGTGGTTGCTGGGAATTGAACTCAGGACCTTTTTGGAAGAGCAAGCAGTGCTCTTAAACTCTGAGCCATCTCTCCAGCCCCCTGGGAAGGTGTTTTAAGGTTGGTCAAATGAGAGTGATTTAAGGTACATGACAACTCTCCCCCACTATGCCACTGTTGTATTTAGACTGTTCAGAGCTTTTTTGTTTTGTTTTGTTTTTGTTTTTTCCAGACTCGCTTTGTAGGCCAGTCTGGCCTGGAACTCACAGTGATCCGTCTGCCTCTGCCTCCCAAGACTGTTCAGAGCTTTAGCATTAATCAGATTTCAAATTGTCTTCCGAGCCAATTTGTCTTTTTATAAACGTAAAAAAATTCTTGTACGCTTCAGGAGAGCCACTCGAATGCACAGGGCACATTCTAGATAAGTATGTCCTGTTTCAGAGGGTGGGATTCCTCCCCCATTCCCTGGTTTTGGGACTCCCCTCACTCTACTTACCAAGACCATGAGCCTAAAAGTTTCAAACGCACACCTACGAAAATATTTTCTCTCCCTAGTCTCCTTAACATTATCTTCTGCCCATAGCATGTATGACAGATATATGTTCCAGCATACTGCCAGGAACTGCATCCAAAACACGGGTGCGCAGGCCTAAGCCTCACAGACTGCAGCAGCTCGACCTACTTTCTTAGCCACAGCCGGCCTCACAGATCGTGAACAGCAAATACAACAGCCTGCTCTTCCTGGACTTGGCCAACATTCCAGCCTTCTCCATCCTCCTCCCCCGCCCCCCCCAAATCAACGCCCCTATGTCAGCCGGAAGCAGTCAAAGACCAGATTTCTTCACCAGTTATCCATTTATTATCCACAAAAGGCCGAGTGAGATGTTAGTTCCTGCTGCAGGGCGTGGTGGCCATGCCCTGCCCTTTCCTAGGGGTGGGGCCTCCCCTCTCCCAGAGACTCACTATATAAACCACAAGTTTTGGTTCCACTCCTGTGGAAGGAACGAGACTGGCCCCTTGCCCTTGTCCCCCCCCCCACCCCCCCACAAGACTTTGTCTTACACCACTAGCAAAATATACATTAAAAAAAGGAAACAATGTGGGTTGGGGGCACATGTAAGCAATTTTGTCCAAGATGTCAGTGAAACTGGGTGATGGTTTTATATCATATATTAGTTAGTCTGCTATTGGCTTTGTGTGAGGTTGAAATTTTCCCTGTGCGCATCTGTGGAGGTTACCACTGGTTTTTGAAAAACTCACTGGCCAGCTCACCTTGCTCTGGGAAACACTGTCCACTATGAGTCACTTGGGCTCAGGGAGGCCCCGGGCAGAAAGGTAGAGAAGTGGAAGCGATGCCAGGCAGCGGACGGACATATGAAAGTATGTGCAGGGAGGGAGGTGTCCCCAGAGTTGTCAAAACAGAATCAGGAGCCTCCCCCACCCCGACCTCCCCACCCCCTGCACATGCCAGAAACCAGGGCAACAGAAGCCCACTGGCCCCTCCTCCTCCTGTGCCCGCGCCTCCCACCTTATGCTCTGCCAGGTTTCCCTGTGCCCACACACAGGTGAAGTGCCAGCCCTTCTGCATGGCTCCCTCCAGGTGAGACTCCACCTATCTGCAGATGCCAGAGTTAGCAGGAGAGCCAAGCCAAGCCCCGCTGTGGTTTTGGGGATAAGAACTTCTTCCTCCCGCCCAGAGCGCTGTTTATCCTGTTTCCTATCTTCCTGGGCCCAGGCCTATTTTAAAATTCTCTGTCTCTCTGTCCCTGTCCTGTCTGTCTGTCTGTGTCTCTGTGTGTGTCTCTCTCTCTCTTTGTGTCTGTCTGTCTGTCTCTGTCTCTGTGTCTGTCTGTCTGTCTGTCTGTCTCTTTCTCAAGCTTTTAAAATAGTTCTGGAAGGTCCTGACTGATGTCTTAAATCTAAGTATCTTCTCCTCATACCACTGTTGGAAACTTGGTGGCAGAGGCCGGGTCTTGCACTTCTGGGGCTCCTGGAAGGACAGCGCTCAAGCAGGAAGAGGCACTAGGTAGCATCTCAGAGAGGAGCTGAGCCTTTGTTAGTAACAGCTCCCCTTCAGTGTGGTGGCTATTGGGATGATTGTTCTGTGCACTGTGTAAAGGTGTCATTATTTTGCATTATTCACATGCTGATTTTAGAATTGTGTTGGTTTTTGTTGTTGTTGTTCGTTTTTTGTTGTGTTTTGGTTTGTGTGTGTGTGTGTGTGTGTGTGTGTGTGTGTGTGTTGATTTTTGAGACAGGGTTTCTCTGTGTAGCCTTGGCTGTCCTGGACTCTGTAGACCAGGCTGGCCTTGAACTCAGTGATCCACCTGCCTCTGCCTCCTGAGTGCTGAGATTAAAGGCGTGAGCCACCATGCCTGGCCAGAATTGTTATTCTTTTTTTAAAAAGATTCATTTATTTATTATGTATACAGTATTTTGACTGCAGGCCAGAAGAGGGCATCAGATCTCATTGTAGATGGCTGTGAGCCAACATGTGGTTGCTGGGAATTGAACTCAGGACCTTTAGAAGAACGGCCAGTGCTTTTAACCTCTGAGCTATCTCTCCGGCCCCAGAATTGTTATTCTTTTTTTTTTTTATTTTTTATTTTTTTATTTTTTAGAATTGTTCTTCTTAAGGCTCCTCACATGCCTCAGTATTTTGTGACCGTACATCTTCCTTACTCTCTGATTGGCTTAATAAAGATTTGATGGCCAGTATCTGGGCAGGAGTGAAAGGGGGGACTTCTGGGCACATAGAAGAGCTCTGTGGGAAGAATCAAGCCAGAAGGAGGTGTAAGGAGCAGGTGCCAGGGCTGAGTGAGAGGTAACTGCCACGTGGCAGGACACAGGCCAGGAACAGTCAGGTTAACATGTACAAGCTGGCTGAGAGGCTGTCCAGGTATACCGCCTAAGCTTTCATACGTATTATTAAGTCTATGTGTCATGACCTGGAGCTGGCGGGTCCAAGATAGTCTGGCAATCTTTTGGTGTCCAACGTTTAGAAGCTGGGCTTGGTGGTGTACGTCTTTAATTCCAGCAGTCAGGAAGCAGGGGTAGGCAGAGCTCTGTGAGTTCAAGGCTAGCTTGGTATACAAAGTGAGTCTAGGACACTCAGGCCTACATAGAGAAATCCTGTCTCAAAAAACCAAAAAATAACACTAAAATTTAAAATAAATAAAAGAAAGAAAGGCACATGCCTTTAATCCCAGCACTCAGGAGGCAGAGGCAGGCCAATCGCTGTGAGTTCGAGGACAGCCTGGTCTACAAAGTGAGGATTCCAGGACAGCCAAAGCTAACAGAGAGACCCTGTCCTAAAAAACCAATAGATAAATAAATAAATAAATGAAAAATTAAAAAAGGAAAAAGAAGAAAGAAAGAAAGAAAGAAACTCAAATTTAGAATACTAGATATAGGCAAAGAGACTGAAAAAGGTCCTGGACACAGGAGCTAGACCCTGTTTCCTAGCAACCAACAAAGCCAGCAAGCAGGTGTGGGGAAACAGAAGTCTCTCAGTCTCAGGCCTGGCTAGCTCAGCAGGTGGGTGCTGGAGCTGTGTCTTGGGCTCTCTCAGGCAGGCTAAAGGTGACACATCCTTCAGAACTATCCTGTCTGGGAGCTGGCAGACTACTGTAGACGCAGAGTGAGCAGAAGCCGGAGGTGGCAGCAGCCCAGTGTGGCAGCACGTGTGGGCCTGAAACAGGGCCCAGCACACTGTGGCCAATAGGAAACATTTCCTAGAACTGAATGCGCTACCGTCTCTTGGGCAGGTCCAGATGCTCTGGCGGGCAGAACCTGCATCCCAGTCTGACTCTGCTGTGTGTCGTTCCCCCCCCCCCTCCCCCCCGCTTGGTGCTGAGCGCTGCTGTGGGCCAACCACCTTTCCATTGCTGTGGTAGGTGGGGGCAGCTGCTGGCCGGTTCGCATAGATAAAAGCCTGCAGCCATGCAGAGGGCAGTGGGTGGAGGGGCTGGGCATGGGCCAGCCAACAGTGGCAGCAGCCAGGACTGGCAGAAGGCGGAACCAGTGGGCTAGCATGATGGACTGTTCCAAGGGGGCGGAGCCAGAAGCTGCTGCCATTTGGCGGTCAGAGAATCGCAGCAGCTTTACAGACGAAGAAAACCGGTCCAGACTAAGAAAACCTTTGATCTGGTGATATATGCTTGAAAATGTACTTAGGTGCTGAAGAAAGAAAAGAAACTGGGCCAGGCGTGGTGGTGCACGCCTTTAATCCAAGAACTCTAGAGGCAGAGAGAGGTGGATCACTGTGAGTTCGAGGCCAGTCTGTTCTACAAAGGAAATCTAGGACAGCCAAGGCTACACAGAGAAACCCTGTCTCGAAAAATGGAAAAAAAAAAAAAAAAAGAAAAAAGAATACAGTGGCAGAGGACACTTGGAATCCTGTAGAACTTTGCTTCAATTATCAGCATAGAAATAATTTTATTTTCGGTATTATTATAATTTTACATATCCTCTTTAAGGAGCAGACAAAAAGTATTTAAATAAAAGAATCTTTAGCCGGGCATGGTGGCGTAAGCCTTTAATCCCAGCACTCGGGAGGCAGAAGCAGACAGATCGCTGTGCGTTTGAGGCCAGCCTGGACTACAAAGTGAGTCCAGGACAGCCAAGGCTACACAGAGAAACCCTGTCTCAAAAAACAAAACAACAACAACAACAACAACAACAACAACAACAACAACAAAAAACCCCAAAAAGAAAACATGAGCCGGGCGTGGTGGCGCACGCCTTTAATCCCAGCACTCGGGAGGCACAGACAGGCGGATCTCTGTGAGTTCGAGGCCAGCCTGGTTTACAAAGTGAGTCCAGGACAGCCAAGGCTACATAGAGAAACCCTGTCTCAAAACAAAAACAAAAACAAAAACAAAAACAAAAAAAAGAGAAAGAAAAGAAAACAAAAAACAAACAAATCTTTAGATGAATCCAATCTAAAACTCACAGCGCCACCTTGTGGTTGCAAAGTGGCAGCCTAAGCCTGTTAGACAACCTACAGTGATTTTCCCAGCTACAATAAGATAATTAGATCCAGATGAGAGAAATCCTCATGGGCTTGAGGAATTTGGGTGGTGCTAGGCTTAAAGAGATTTAAAGAAGTAGTAACGACCCTATATAAGACAGATACTTAGTAACTGGGCCACACAAAATCGTCTAATTCCAGGAGCAGAGAGAGCTGATGGCAGCCATCTTAGAGCCTGGCCCTCCGCTACAGTGGCTAACATGGCAGAATGAGGAGGCTTCAGTTAGGAAGCAATGACACGGAACTAAAGGGAGGACAACTGCCAGGGACTAGTTACTAGAGGCAGGACGACTGCCAGGGACTAGTTACTAGAGGCAGGACGACTGCCAGGGACTAGTTAGTAGAGGCAGGACAACCGCCAGGGACTGGTTACTAGAGGCAGGACGACTGCCAGGGACTAGTTACTAGAGGCAGGACGACTGCCAGGGACTGGTTACTAGAGGCAGGACAACCGCCAGGGACTAGTTACTAGAGGCAGGACAACTGCCAGGGACTAGTTACTAGAGGCAGGACGACCGCCAGGGACTGGTTACTAGAGGCAGGAAGACTGCCAGGGACTAGTTACTAGAGGCAGGACGACCGCCAGGGACTGGTTACTAGAGGCAGGACGACCGCCAGGGACTGGTTACTAGAGGCAGGACGACCGCCAGGGACTGGTTACTAGAGGCAGGACGACCGCCAGGGACTGGTTACTAGAGGCAGGACGACCGCCAGGGACTGGTTACTAGAGGCAGGACGACCGCCAGGGACTGGTTACTAGAGGCAGGACGACCGCCAGGGACTGGTTACTAGAGGCAGGACGACCGCCAGGGACTGGTTACTAGAGGCAGGACGACCGCCAGGGATTGGTTACTAGAGGCAGGACGACCGCCAGGGACTGGTTACTAGAGGCAGGACGACCGCCAGGGACTGGTTACTAGAGGCAGGACGACTGCCAGGGACTGGTTACTAGAGGCAGGACGACTGCCAGGGACTGGTTACTAGAGGCAGGACGACTGCCAGGGACTGGTTACTAGAGGCAGGACGACTGCCAGGGACTGGTTACTAGAGGCAGGACGACTGCCAGGGACTGGTTACTAGAGGCAGGACGACTGCCAGGGACTGGTTACTAGAGGCAGGACGACTGCCAGGGACTAGTTACTAGAGGCAGGACGACTGCCAGGGACTGGTTACTAGGTGCATGTCAACATTCTGAATTAAGAGCATAGATTATGTTTCATGATACCCTCTCAGAATAGTGTCATACCGTATGTAGCTTTCAATGCTTGGGACAAGGCTGAGGAACAGGGAAGGTCTGAATCATTTACGAAGATAACCCAGGGTTCACATGAATCTGACAGTTCTTCAAAGGAAACAGATCTCCCAGAGATAGATTAAGTGATGCTTTATTGACATTAAATTTGAAAAAAAGATTTATTATGCATATAGTGCTGTGCCTGCATGTACACCTGCAGGCCAGAAGAGGGCATTAGATCACATTATAGATGGTTGTGAGCCACCATGTGGTTGCTGGGAATTGAACTCAGCACCTTTGGAAAAGCAGCCAGTGCTCTTAACCTCTGAGCCATCTCTCCAGCCCTGTAAAGTGAGGCTTTTGAGTGGGCTGGCTTCTCCCATTTGCTTCTCTTATGTAGTACAACTGTGGTGTCCTTTCTTGGAGAGCGTATCTAGAGTTGGCATCACTGAAATCCCTTCTCATGTCAGTGAGTGAGCTGTTAAGATGGATCGCGTTCTTTTTAAATGGCCTTATTTAAGACACTCATCTTAGCAACAGATCTTGAATCCCCATTTTTTTTTTTAAATCAAACCTTTAAACTTCAGTCTATAAAACAGGATGGCAATTACTTCCCTGAGTTACTCACACCAGATCGGTTTGAATCTCCAGAAGAGCGTGGGACGTCACGCACAGTCTCATAGTGTGGAATGGCTGTGCTTAGCTTCTGCGATGTTCCTCTGCAGGGGAGCCAGGATGAGCCCGGCATTCCTGTCCTCACTCTCCGAGCTGTACAAACCATGCTTTTCAATGTACTCTTGGACAAGGTCTGGTACCAAGTAGCGGATGCTCTGGCCCCTCCTCAGAGCTCTCCGGATCTTGGTGGATGAGACATCATTGGTGATCCACTCATTCACCAGGTGGATGTTGCTCTGATGTCTCCACAGCACGTCGGACTCATAGATGAATTTCTGGGCGTCACTGCCAGCCCGGGTGATACATATGAGCCCATAGTTGGCCACGATTTGCACGATGTCCTCCATCTTCCACAAGTTGGGCACACTGAAGGACTCCAATAAATCTGCCCCACACAGCAATTTCACCCTGGGCACACCTCGGAGGAAAAATCAAACAGAGCGAGCTTCAGGGCTTATTTTCTTAATAACTGCCCGTATTAAAGTGCTTGCGAGTGGGCGTGCATGCAGGAAAAGTACATCTGCTGTCTCTTACCCCAGAGCCCTTCCTTTGGGAAATTGTCAGGGACCCAGCAGGGATGGAGTAAGGGATAAATGCACCAGCCAGGTCTCCACTGTGGACTCTGAGCAAACTTTGCAGCCTGGGTAGAATATCACCAACCTGTTGGGTTGGGCTCTTGCGGCTTCTTTGGGCTAGAATCTTGCTTTTGTTCAGTCCATTTCCTCTTCCGCCCAGGCCTTTCCACAGCAGGTGAGCTTTGTGGGTGATCACAGTTGCCAGCTGCCAGCTTTTCCTGATGGTGTCTATAAAACGACAACCCGAAAGAATGTTCCTTGACATCAGGGTGCTCTCTGAAGTATTGTGTGTATGCACGTGTGTGTGAGCATTTGTTTGTATGTGTGTGCTGCAACAGCAAGAGTTAAAAGCCGGGCGTGGTGGCGCACACCTTTAATCCCAGCACTCGGGAGGCAGAGGCAGGCGGATCACTGTGAGTTCGAGGCCAGCCTGGTCTACAAAGTGAGTCCAGGACGGCCAAGGCTACACAGAGAAATTCTGTCTCGAAAAACAAAAACAAAAACAAAAACAAACAAAAAAAAAACAAAAACAAAAAACAAACAAACAAACAAAAAAACAACAGCAAGAGTTAAAAGTAAGTTTATATATATATGCGCAAGAAATAAATGTAACTGTCTGAACAAATCTTCTCAACTTCTCATGTTGTGAGAAGTATTAGCCTTGAAATGGAGGGGAAGATGAAGACTTAAGAGCTGCAGGTCCGAGCCAGGTGTGGTGGCGCACGCCTTTAATCCCAGCACTCAGGAGGTGGAAGCAGGTGGATCGCTGTGAGTTTGAGGCCAGCCTGGTCTCCAAAGAGTCCAGACCAACCAAAGCTGCACAGAGAAACCCTCTCTTGAAAAACAAAAACAAAAGATTAAAAAATGTAGCCAGGCTTGGCGGCGCATACCTGTAATCCCAGAATTAGGGGAGGCAGAGGCAGGCGTATTGCTGTAAGTTTGAGGCCAGCCTGGTCTACCAAGCAATTCCACGACAGAAACCCTGTAACAACAACAACAACAACAACAAAAAAAGCAGGTCCAGCCGAGCGGCCCAGCACTTGGGAGGCAGAGGCAGGAGGATCTCTGTGAGTTAGAGGCCAGACTGGTCTATGAAGCAAGTCCAGGACAGCCAAGCTTACACTGTCTCAAAAAAAAAAAAAAAAAAAAAAAAAAGAGTTGTGGTTCCACCTCTAGCCGAGTCCCTGGCATCCCACACCGACTGCGTAAACAGGCACTACTGTCTGCTTCTGTCCGAAATGTTTGTCAGCTCACTGACAGGGGAGCTGATTAAATATCCACAGTCTCTTATGTACAACAGAACCAGGATTTGAATTCAACAATCTGGTCCCGAGCCTACACCCTTGACCACTAAAGACCATGCCCTGATCTGGCAACGAAGAAGCCCACGGCAAGGACAGGGACTGGAAGGGGCAAGTGTCTGAAGCCTTCAAGGAAAGCAGCGGTGCAGGAATGGGGCGGGGAGCAAGGGCTGACTGCCTGACGTTACTGCAAAGCGACCCCAGCCACATGGACCACCTCTAGACCCAATGGTTGGCCCTGCGTGCCCTCCATCCCTTCCCCCACTGAGCAGCCGGACTGAGTGTGCTGGATATAATCAGGTTACCATGGGGCCCGAGGGAGAAGAGTGAGGCTCAAACAAGAGCACTGCCTCCCGGGGTTGGAGAGATGGCTCAGAGGTTAAGAGCACTGACTGCTCTTCCAAAGGCCCTGAGTTCAATTCCCAGCACCCACATGGTGGCTCACAGCCATCTATAACATGATCTGATGTCCTCTTCTGACCTGCCAGTGTACATGCAGGCAGAGCACTGTATACAAAATAAGAAAATAATTTAAAAAATAAAAATAAAAAAAGCACTGCCTCCCACAGGAGAGTATTTACCATCAGCGAGAAGATTGTTTTTCCTGTTAACCCTGGAAAAGGAGTCCTGATATGTCACAGGTAGCTGTCACCTTCTGGCTCAATGCCCCATCCTACCCTAAACCCTTGCAGAGGTCCTCACGGCAACTTCCAGTGTGCCTGAGAGTCTGTGGATGAAAGTCTCTGAAGCATCCTGTGAGACAGGAGGCGGAGTGACATCATCCTCCAGAACCTATAGCTCAGGGCCTGGTGCCTTCGGTTAGTCTGCAGATGCCAGAAGCCACAGAGGTCAGTGGGAACAGATAGGTCCGGCTGAGGCTGGTCAAGGGCCACCTTGATGCCTGCAGTCTGTTGACCATGTGGACCTCAGCATCCACACGCGCTGCACTCAAGGGACTTGTCCTACTTTGAGCCCTTCCCTAGTTGGCCAGCCTGGAGGACCGAGAGTCCTAAGTCAGACGTTAGACAAAGGTTTTTCAGAAAGTCCCTTAATTCACTCTCCAGATTATAAATAGACAGTTACGTATTACTTCTTCCGCTGGACTGGGTTAAAGTCTGAGCACAGAGGTTTGGAGCCGCCTGGGCTTGTCTGGGAGCTCCACACACAATCGGGCTAGGCCCTGAGCAAATGCTGCCTGACACTCCTCCTTATTAAATATGGCAAGAGAATCATTACAAACAAAAAAGTAGCAGCAGAGGGCTCAGAATAAAAGGCACATGAAAGCCAGGCAGTGGTGGTGCACGCCTTTAATCCCAGCACTCGGGAGGCAGAGGCAGGTGGATCGTTGTGAGTTCGAGGCCAGCCTGGTCTACACAGTGAGTCCAGGACAGCCAAGGCTACACAGAGAAACCCTGTCTTGAAAAACCAAAACCAAACCAAACCAAAACCTGGAAAGGAACTTCATTAAGAGTGAGAAGCAGGGGGCTGGAGAGATGGCTCAGTGGTTAAGAGCACTGCCTGCTCTTCCTAAGGACATGAGTCCAATTCCCAGCACCCACATGGCAGCTCACAACTCTCTGTAACTCCAAGATCTGACACCCTCACACCAATGCACATAAATTTAAAAAAAAAAAAAAAAAGAGTGAGAAGCAGGCCGGGAGGTGGTGTTGCACGCCTTTAATCTCAGCACTCAGGAGGCTGAGGCAGGTGGATCACTGTGAGTTTGAGGCCAGCCTGGTCTACAAAGCAAGGCCAGGACAGCCAGTGCTACACAGAGAAACCTTGTCTTGAAAAACAAAAACAAAAACAAACAAACAAAAGAATGAGAAGCAGAGAGCATGCATGAGAGAGAGAGAGAGAGAGAGAGAGAGAGAGAGCAAGATAGAGAGCGAGAGAGACAGAGAGAGAAAGAGAAAGAGCGAGAGCGAGAGAGAGAGAGAGAGAGAGAGAGAGACAGAGAGACAGAGAGCGAGAGAGAGAGAGAGAGAGAGAGAGAGAGAGAGAGAGAGAGAGAGGGAGAGAGAGAGAGAGCGCGCAACTGTGACAGGGCACGTGGGACAGAGCAGCTTCTTCAGAACATTCAGTTCACTCCCGTGAGCAAATCCCCAGAACAAAGAAAAGTTCAAACATAAGTTTTTTTTTTGGGGGGGGGGCGGGGGTTGGCTGGAGGGAATTTTCACATCATCTGCTTTAATTTAACACAGTCTAAGAGTGACAGAGGGCATGGAAGAGCCAGGTATCATAACTTGAGAATTGTCAAGTCACAGCTCAGACTGATTCCGAGCCCTGTCCAGAGACAGCTGCATGGAGTCCCGCCCTCATTTCTTTGGACTGTGGGACCTGGCCCTTTTAAGTGATCACTGCCTTTTAGGGGTATCACCCCCCTTTAAGCCATGTCCTCTCTTCTTCCACACCTAAGAGGACTGACTGATGGCTGCAATATCCTCGAGCGACTCTGTCTTGCTCCCTTCAGGCAGAAAGGCCAAGTCAGCGCCCTTTATTCTCTGACAGAGATATCTCTGAGGAACAGACATGCTGAAAGACACGGGCTGAGGGGCTTTGCAACCTTGGTGTGGCGTTTTGAATAGGAATGGCCCCCAGAGGCTCATATATTTAAATGTTCCGTTACCAGGGAGTGGCACTATTTGAAAGGATTAGAAGGGTTAGGAGGTGTGACCTTGTTGGAGGACACGGGTCACTGGGGGTGGCCTTTAAGCCTTGAGTCACTCTGCTGACCTGCTAATCAGGATGCAACTCTCAGCTGCTGTTCCTGTGCAATGTGTGCCACCACGCTCCATGCTACCACGCTCCGTGCCAGGATGATAACGTAAGCTCCACTTAAATGCTTGCCTTGGTCGTGGTGTCTCTTCACAGCAATAGAACAGTGACTAAGACACTTGGTGACAACCTCACTGTCCTGTATAGTCAGATGCAGAACTGAAACCACAGCAATGGGAACTTTGGGTCCCCTCTCTTTTCCCTAAGAGCAACGATGTGGACGTGCCATAATTACCTGAGCACCTTCACGGTCTCCACCCACTCCTTCTGAAGACTTTCCCATGTGTCTACGTCCACCCAGTGTGAATTCTTGGTGGCAAGTTCTGCCATGATAACTCGGTGGTGGGCCGGGATGAGTCCTCTCTTCTTGTATGCATCGCCAACAGGTGAGATTATGCCTTTGATAACTCTGTATTTTCCTGGATAAAGAGTTAGGTTTGATATTAGGTATAACAAATCAGATTTTTGGGACAGGAAATATGACCAATATTATTTTATAGTTCCAATTTCTCCCTTCCATTTCTGTGAACAAAGAGTCAGGTTTAGCCTATTGAAACTGCGGTGAAGGGCTGGCCATATGGCTTAGTGGGTTGAGCAGGCTATGAAGCCTGGTGATCTGAGCTCAGTCCCCAGGACACACATGATGATCTGAGCTCAGTCCCCAGGACACACATGGTGATCAGAGCTCAGTCCCCAGGACACACATGATGATCTGAGCTCAGTCCCCAGGACACACATGATGATCTGAGCTCAGTCCCCAGGACACACATGGTGATCTGAGCTCAGTGCCCAGGACATACATGGTGATCTGAGCTCAGTCCCCAGGACACTCATGGTGATCTGAGCTCAGTCCCCAGGACACACATGGTGATCTGAGTTCAGTCCCCAGGACACACATGGTGATCTGAGTTCAGTCCCCAGGACACACATGATGATCTGAGCTCAGTCCCCAGGACATACATGGTGATCTGAGCTCAGTCCCCAGGACACACATGGTGATCTGAGCTCAGTCCCCAGGACACACATGCTGAAAGGACAGAACAGATTTCTCCAAGTTGTCCTCTGACTTCTTCACGGATACCTATCTCATATAACACCCGCACATGTCAATAATGCTTTTTTTTGTTTTGTTTTGTTTTTTTGAGACTGGATTTCTCTGTGTAGCACTGACTGTCCTGGACTCTCTTTGGAGACCAGTGGCTTTGGACTCACACTGATCCACCTGCCTCTGCCTCCCGAGTGCTGGGATTAAAGGTGTGTGCCACCACCATCCGGCATCAATAATGTTTTTACTTAGTGAAAAAACGTAATAACATATGACAGAAGTTATCACTTGAACCCTTGAAGGGCTCAGTTCTGCAGCGCTGAGCTCATGCATGTGGGTACACAACCTTCACACTTTCCATTTGTAGAATCTTCATCGTCAACTAAAGCCCCACCCCTCATACACTAACTCCGGCCCCTACGTGGCTTACACTTAAACTCTGGTGGGCATTGCTGAATTCCCTTGTTAAGAACCCCAACCAATTTTCATTGTTCACCTAGAGCAGCTGCAGGGATCAGTCTCAGATCACCTGGGTGCTTAACAACATCAAGCAAGTAGCTTACTGAGTGTCTGCCCAGCCCTGCTCCTCCTCCTTATGCTATTCAGACTTCCTCCTCCTCTTCCTCATGGTAGTCACACCTCCTCCTCATGTTATTCACATCTCCTCCTCTTCTTCCTCCTGCTATTCACACCTCCTCCTCCTCTTCCTCCTCATGCTATTCATACTGTCTCCTCATGCTATTCACACCTCCTTCTCTTTCCCACGCTATTCACACCTCCTCCTCCTCTTTCTCATGGTATTCACACTTCCTCCTCCTTATGCTATTCACACTTCCTTCTCTTCCTCTTCCACTCCCCCTTGATACGAGGTCTCACTGTACAGTCATTGCTGTCCTAAAACTTGCTATATAGACTAGGCTGGTCTAGAACTCGTAGAGATCCACCTGCCTTAGACTTCCAAGTGCTGGGAGTTAGGATTAAACACATGCACCACCACACCTGGCCTTATTCATGCCTTCCTGCTACATACTTCCAACAAGCACTTTTACCTGCCAGCAAACAGGGCAACATGCTGTGTCCAGGATCAGGTGTTCACACCGAAATGGTCACACGCGTCTCTCAGTCTAAGTTACCTGGGCTGCTGCTCCTACCTGTTGCATTCATGTAGTCCTTGGCCAGCTCAAACAGCCTGAGGTGCATGTTGGTGATTGGATTAAAAGAACCACAGGCCAGGAGAACCACTTCCGTCTTCTCGGATGTGTCCATGGTGAGAAGTTGGAGCTGCTGATCTAAATGGAGATCTCTGACACCAATGTTGTTGTCTACAGAGGAAAGGGGAAATAAGCTCATTTATAGATCTCTTGACAAGCCATGTTCTCCCTGCAGACAGGTGGGCAAGCGCTCGGCTTCGCTGACTTAGATGAACTCAACAGGTTTCATGTTCTGCGTGAGCCACCACGACTGGTGACTGGGGACATTTTATCTATTTGGTTGTTTTGTTTTGTTTTGTTTCTGAGACAGAGTCTCTCTGTGTTAGCCTTGGCTGTCCTGGACTCGACTGGTAGACCAGGCTGGCCTCGAACTCACAGCGATCCACCTGCCTCTGCCTCCCAAGTGCTGGGATTAAAGGCGTGTGCCACGCCAGGCCCAGCACTATGGACATTTTAAAGAGATTCCATAGGCCAAAAAAAAAAAAATGGCACTAGAGTCAGATGTGGTGGCACACACCTTTAATCCCAGCAGTCAGGGAGGCAGAGGCAGGCAGATCGCTGTGACCAAGCCTGGCCAGCCTGGTCTACAAAGGGAGTCCAGGAGAGCCAAGGCTACACAGAGGAACCCTGCCGGGGCGGAAAAAGACACCAGACATTAATCTCTGGCTTTTACATGCATGCCCAGCCCCACCCACCACCCACCTGCAATCACTGGGTTGGCAGCACACACATATAATCCCAGCCCTGGAGAAGCAGAGCGGGCCAGTCTAGCTCAATCAGCAAGCTCTAAGTTTTGTGTGAGAACCCATTTCAAAAGCAAGGTGGACAGCCACAGCCACTGAGGATAACACCAGATATAGACCTCTGGCTTCCACATGCAGACATACACAAATGTGCACCTACACACACACACACACACACACACACACACACACAATCAATCAATAACAACAACAACAAAATCCACAGGAAACCTGCTAAAGGTGGACTGAAAATTGAGAATAGTCATTGGTGAATAGTATCTTGTTAAGTGAGTGAGGGCTGGGGCTGTAGCTCAGCAGCAGAGTGCTTGCCTCACAGGCAGCCGCAGGATACCCTACATTCAATCCCCAGTACTGTTCCCCTCCACCCCCCAAAAAGAAAAGGATGAGTTAAGCGGTAAGGATCTCAATGTTCCTCTTCTCACTTTTCATCACAAAACCAGGGTTTACTAACCCTGCCCCTTCTAGGCTTCCCCCTATCCAGTTCCCGTACAAAGTGCCTGTTGGAGAGCTGGGGGAAACAGGAGGACCTGAAGTCCATGGCCAGCCCGGGCATAAGAGACTCTGTCTGTCTGTCTGTCTCTCTCTCTCAAAAAAAAAAAAAAAAAAAAAAAAAAAAGCAGTCCCTCCACAGAACGGTAGCATATAGGAAACTGAGGTACCTGCCAGCCCCTGAGAACGCTCTCCAGGACTTGTTGAAAGGCGCCTCATGCCAATCCTGGGCACACCCAAGTCAGGTTCTAGATGCTGTGTCCCAAGGGAGAGCAGTGGAAGAAAGGTAAGGCACGGAGGATGGAGGGAGGTAAGGGAGCCGCCTGGGGTCTGGAAACAGAGAGAACAAAGTGCTCCCGGCCCCACCCTATGCTCTGGGGAGCTCAGGTCTCCTTCCATCCCTGGGGAAATGAGGAGACAGGTGGAAGCTGATCTCCACAGGAGGCAGCCTTTGTCCTTTGTCACACCGGTGAGCTGTCTCAGATATCCAGGCCAGCTTTACTATTCAGCCATCTCAGCTAGACTCCTGAACCTCCAAGTTATGGTGAACTCCTCCATCGTGGCCTGTCCGAACATGGAGGTGACGGATGGGTGTGGAACTGTTCTGAACGCCACTGCTACTGGACCAGTGTCGCCATGATTCACTTTTGTTTGGTCCACACAGCCTATCACCTGCACTGCTGGCTGCCGAGATCGCATCGGCTCAGGCTGTAAGTGTCCCTCCCCAGCGCACTGTGTAAAAAAAGCTCATTCCCTCAAGTTTAACTAAAGTTTACTTCTAAGCCACCCATCTTTTGAGTTTTAAAGACACCACGATGTAAACATTAACTCACACTACAACTGTTTTGAAGAGCACTGTGAGTCTGCTGGGCTCTCCTCCTAGTTCCAGATGCTCAGTCTAAAAGCCACATTGGCCCACTATTGAATGACACGCCTGGCCCAACCTCCTCTCACAACCGCGCTCTAAAAGGATGCTATTTCTTTTGAACTAGTAGCTTTAAGCATGTTCCCTTCCTTGCTCTGGTGATGCTTCCGTGTTTTCAATAGTGCAGATCTTGAGGTATCTGTTCTTTTGAGTGCCTGTGTCTGGACGTGCAATAACTGCTTTCTTTCTTTCTTTCTTTCTTTCTTTTTTTGATTTTTCGAGACAAGGTTTCTCTATGTGGCCTTGGCTGTCCTGGGCACGCTTTGTAGACCAGGCTGGCTTTGAACTCACAGCGATCGGCCAGCCTCTGCCTCCCGAATGCTGGGATTAAAGGCACGTATGTGTGGTGGTGAGAGCAGCACATATTTTTAATTCTAGCACTCAGAAGGCAGAGGCAGACAGATCTCTGTTAGTTTGACTCCAGCCTGGTCTATATAGGGAGTTTCGGGCCACCCAAGGATCCATAGTGAGATTCTATTGGAAAAAAAAAGAAAGAAAGAAAGAAAGAAAGAAAAGAAAAAGAAGAAAAGTGTGTGGGTGGGAACCCATGGTCCTTACCTCACCGAACTTTGTGACTATTAAATAAGATAATGCAGGTAAGATATGCAATACATTTATCCAACTGCAAATGTTGTAGTTTTGTTCTTTCTATTTATGCTTACTTGGAATTAATATTTCTTACTATATATAATTTATGTGCTGTTGCATAACATTAACCCAGTCATAGTAATGGAGTAAAGGTCCTACAGAGTTTCTAGCGACTGCTGGCAGCAGTGCCCGGTACACGGCAGGGCTGGCTAATGGCAGCTACAAACTTCACACGTAGGTATGAACAGGGACCATTTCACTGCAAAGTGGAGCGAATAGCAATTCACCTTTGCTTGGTTTAACCTCTCTGTGTGATTTAATTAGCACGAAACAGAATTTGAACGTGGTTCCTTGAAGTCATAAGGTATACTTCCCTGTGCCCGTCAGACAGGTGACGGTGTTCCTGTTTGGGATCAGCATCCTGTCCCTCCAGCTGTACGTGCTGCTGAGGTAAGTCTTAGCCCAGGCAGGCCTTACCTGTGGGAGTGGTGCGGGGGAGCCCTGAGATTCCTGTTACCCGCTTAACTGCTGCCTGCCCCATTGTGTCTGCTCCTGTTACTGATGGCAGTCGTGCCCACCTCTTTGCACACGTGAAACTCTCAGCACAGTGAAGGTTGCAGATATTTGGGCAGATTAAGTTTAAATCTTAACAAATATTTACCTCCAGTCTAAGAGGCCATTAAATGGGCGGCGGTGAGGGCGCCAGAGACTCAGCCGATGGATTCCCCAGAGGCCAGTCCCGAGGGCCCAGGGCAAGGCAGGCACACTCAAGTCAACCACACGGATTCTGAACTGATGTGCAACTTCACATGCAGGGCTGGAGACCGTCCACTACCAGCTGCCACCGAGGAAGCAAAGCAAGTGTAATCTGCTTACTTAAAGAGTCACAATCTTAAAAATGTAGACATTCTACCAAAATCTGAAAACTGAGAATCCACTGCTGTGATGGGGATTAAAAAAAAAAAAAAGAAAGAAAAAAGAAAATGTGAACTGGTGCTAAATCTGTAACGCAAGTCTAACCACAGGTTTGCATGCAGTACAGCACAGTTCTTTACCCAAAGGTCAGAATTTCTACAAAGTACGGTTTTGTTGTTTAATCAGATCATCAAACTAAGATCACAAAACCAGTAAGTTTCCCCAGTTTCCACTAACAATGCTCATTATCAAGCTCCCAGGAGCCAAGACGAAGCTACTGTCAGAACTGGGGTTAGAGCATGAGGGGGCGCCTAGTGTGCCTGTAACACAGAATTCTGTGGTGAGTGTTGGGTGAAGTCATCAGCCTGTGCTCTGCTTTTCAGGCCCAGATCCTCCAGGTACTGCAGTCAGCCTCTCCTGGCCAACTTGGTTGGTAACATCGTCTTCACCTTCCTCACACTCGGTAGGTAACATCGTCTTCGTCCTCTTCACACTTGGTGTGAAGGGATTTAGATTCCATTACAGATGGTTGTGAGCCACCATGTGGGTGCTGGGAATGGAACTCAGGACCTCTGGAACAGCAGCCAGTGCTCTTAACTGCTGAGCCATCTCTCTAGCCCTGGGTGTTCGTTTCCATGGATGGTCTTGAACTCATTGTATATCCTAGCTATCTATCCTCAAGCTCGTGGTAATCGTCCTGCCTCGATGCTAGGATTACATGCATGGACCACTATGCCTGACTCGTAACATTCTGTACATATAGTTATGATAAAGTTCCAGAGTTCATTATTCGTTCAATAAACAGTGTTGGGCCAGCAGGCTGGCTCAGCAGGTCATGGTCCTTGCTGGGCAAGCCTGGCAACCTGAGTTCCATTCCAGGAAGCCAAGTGAGGGCAGGAGAGAACAATGGTCCTTGTGCACACAGAGATCTGTTTTGACCTCCCTCCCTCCCCCCTCCCTCCCCCCTCCTTCCCTCCCTCCCTTCGTCCCCATCTTTCTCTCCCTCCAAGATAGGATTTTTTTTTTGTCTAGTCCTGGCCAGCCTGGAACTGGAACTGGCTCTATAGAACAGGCTGTCCTCGAACTCAGAGATCTGCCTGTCTCTACCTCCTGAGAGACATCTCTCTCTTCTTAATAAACATAAAAATAATCATGTTGAACAAGAGATGATGTTTCTGAGGCTGGGCCCAGTGGTGCACACCCTATAGTCCCGGCACTCAGGAGATGGAGGCAAGTAGACTGTGAGCTTGAGGCTAGCCTGGGCTATATAATAGAGCCTGTTCCAAGATACAAAAACAAACTAACAACAACAACAACAACAATAACAACAAAAGAGTCTATCTTTAGCCAATGAAAGCTGATGAGCAATGCTGTTCCTGTCCTTCCAGGTCTCATTGTACTGCTCACTCGGATGGAGCCGGGCCCGCAGGCTCTCAGGGTGGTGCTGTCTGTTTTCGGTGTGGGGTCCTTCGGTGAGGGAACCTGCTCTGTGCTGCTAACACTTTTGGCATCAGACTGTGTATGTTTCTTTTTCTTTCTTTTTTTTAACATTAGTTTATCTATGTGTGTGATTACATGCAGGCCACAACAGTTGAGTGGAGGCCAGAGGAAAACTTGTGGGGCTGGGTCTTTTCTCCAACCTTTTTGTGTGGGCTCTGGTGATCAACTTCAGGTTGATCAGGCTCAGCAGCAAACACTGCTACCCAGTGAACCATCTTACCAGTCCCAGTTTGGGTTTTTTTTTTTCTTTTTGGGTTTTCAAGACAGGGTTTCTCTATGTTATCTTGGCTGTCAGGGACTTGCTTTATAGACCAGGCTGGCCTGGAACTCACAGCAATCCACCTGCCTCTGCCTCCTGAGCGCTGGGATTAAATGTGTGTACCACCTCCACCAGGCTTGTTTTTTGTTTTTAAGACAGGGTCTCTCTGTGTAGCCCTGGCTGTCCTGGACTTGCTTTATAGACCAGGCTGGCCTCAAACTCACAGCGATCTGCCTGCCTCTGCCTCCCAAGTGCTGGGATTAAAGGCGTACACCACCACTGCCGGCTTAGTTTGGGTATGTTTAAGAACTTAAAAAGGCTCATCTTACTCTGAAAGCTTGGTAACAAACAGATAACCATTATTTTTCAATATTTACTATCAACTTGTGTGGAAAATAGAGATACAGAGATGTAGAATCCTAATCAGACGCATGGCAGTTACTCTAGAAAAGTCATCAACTGTATAGAGGCCGGAGAGAGAGCTCAGTTGGTGAAGTGGTGGCCTCACATGTAGGGACCTGAATCTGATCCTCAGAGCACACAGGAAAAAGCTGGGCTTGGCAGATCCTGGGGCCCAAGGGCCAGCCTAGCCTAACAGATTCAGGCTCTGTCTCAAAGGAGGCGAGCAGCATTCCTGAGGATAATACCTTAGGTTATCCACCTGCCTTAGCATGCAGGTTTACACTTTTATAAACCTGTACACACACACACACACACACACACACACACACACACACACACACACAAGAATATGCACACAAAAAGAAACTATGCCAGGCAGTGATGGCACATGCCTTTATCCTAGCACTAGGCAGGCAGATCTCTGTGAGTTCAAGGCCAGCCCGGTCTACAGAGTGATTTCAGGACAGCTAGGGCTATACACAGAGAAACCCTGTCTAAAAAAGAAAGAAAGAAAGAAAGAAAGAGAGTACGAGTGTAGCTCACTGGTGGAGAACAAGCTTGGCACGTGTGAGACCCTGGGTTACATGCCAGCCCGTTCCTAAAAAAAAAATCCCATGTGAGATTTTGTTTGTTCGCAGTGGTGATAGTGGTCTTGTTGATGTTGTCGCTTGTTTTTTGAGACAGGGTCTCTCTATGTAGGCCTACCTGCCTCTGCCTCTGCCTCTGCCTCCAGAGTCCTGGGCTGAAAGGCGTGCACTACCACACTAGGCCTGAGTTTTGTTTTGTTTTTTTTTTTTTAAATGTGGGTGAATTCTACTTTAGTAGAATTTTTAAAAAAAGATTTATTTATGCCGGTCATGGTGGCGCACGCCTTTAATCCCAGCACTTGGGAGGCAGAGGCAGGCGGATCGCTGTGAGTTCGAGGCCAGCCTGGTCTACAAACCGAGCCCAGGACAGCCAAAGCTACACAGAGAAACCCTGTTTCCGGGGGGTGGGGGTGGGAAGATTTATTTATTATGCATATAGTATACACCTGCAGGCCAGAAGAGGGCACCAGATCTCATTATAGATGGTTGTGAGCCACCATGTGGTTGCTGGGAATTGAACTCAGGTCCTCTGGAAGAGCAGCCAGTGCTTTTAACCTCTGAGCCATCTCTCCAGTCCCTACTTTAGAAGCATTTTATCTTTTAAAAAATTTAAAACATTGTAGCACTATTGTGTGTGCATGACGTGAACTTAGACACATACGCTGTGGCAAACATATGGAGGTCGGGGGACAATTCTGTGGAGCAAACATTCTTTCACCATGCAGTATTGAATTCAGGTCACCAGGCTTGGTGACAAGTATCTTTACCCACTAAACCATCTCACTGGCCCTAAAAACATTTTTAATAAATATTAAAAGACAATAAATGTTACAAGAGTCTTGCAGCACATGTGCCCATGACTGTAGAACTTGGAACCCAGAGGAAACAAAGCGAACCCAGCCAAACCTCACTGGCTACATGGCAAAGGTATTCCTGATGCTGCTTTTTGCTTCTCGTACAGGAGAAAACCACCCCTGAACTTTACTACCTATCTGTGCTGCTGTCGGTGGGCAGCCTGGTATCCGCGGGTGAGTAAAACGCTTCCCAAGTTCCCACCCGGGTCAGACGCTCGCAGACCCCTCACAGGAAGACACCGCGTGACTGAGAAGGCTCAGTATGCCTAAGACGTCCCGGCTACTTTCACTGCAGAGCTCTCAGTGCTAAACAGAGGAAGGGGAAGCTCGGGACGGGATATAAAGGAGTTTCCTGGGGATGCAGCTCAGTGGGGAGAGTGCTGGCCCAGCACAGCAGAGGTCCCGGGTTCGGTCCCCAGCACTGCCTGTGCCCAGGTGGTGACACACAGTTCCTGGCCCACCTGAGATACACGAGACACTGTCCTCAGGAGGCAGAGGCAGGTGGAGTTCTGTGAGTCTGAGGGGGATAGCCTGGTCTACATAGTGAGTTCTAGTAACTCTATAATAGAGAGACTCTGTGTGAAAATTAGATCTTTTTCACAGCAGCAGTGGTTCCCTGCAGAGGACCTGCACAGGACAGGGCCTCTCAACAGTCCATCATCATGGGTAGTGGAGGGGCTCATGAGGCCCCTCTCCTCCCTGAGGCCCTCACTACAGGCAGCTAATGGGTGCTGGAGAGGGAGTCAGATTTCTCGGTGGCGTAGCCGCTGGTAAGGTGCTCTTGCTCACTCCCCATGCCCCACGTAGGCAACCTTAATTAAAGCCTCTGGGCCACAAAGAAAACAAACAAACAAACAAACGACATGGGGGTAGGAAGACTTTTTGGGAAGAGGGTTTTGATGGGAGAGCGAGGAGATAAGAGGGTACTGGGTGGGGGGATGATGTGGCCAGCAAGTGTTTATACGTGCGGCCCCCATATATATGAACTTTTGAAGGAATAATTTTTTTAAGCATCTTTCTCTCCCGAGTTCTGCTCCACTTTAATTAGATCTTGTGCTCTGTCCTGCAGTGCTTTTCTCTGGCATGGCATTCATCCGGCTGTCCAAAGTGACCTGTCCAAGGCCAGATGCTAAGCCAACAGTCTGAAGGGAGCCTCGGGTCCTGCTCGTCTCCTGCCTCGGTTATATGCCTGGCCTGACTGAGCCCTACCCCCAGCAGCACTGCCACTTACTGTCAAGCATCTCACAAGTCAATGCCCTAGCTGCCATTTCTACGTGAAAAGCCAGCTACACACCGTGGCCACACAGGAAGCATGCCAAAACCAGCCACTGTGGAAGGAAGTTGCTTTTCAACACAAAAGAGCACGAACAACTGACGTCATGGGATTGCCATCGCAAACAAATTCATCCAAGCGAGGAGTGGGAGTCTACACAACTCTCTCAAGATTGTTACTCTGACTTCCCATAAACCGCAGTTTCTTGTCTGTTACTATAACAGTCTCAGAAGTGAGCACAGACAAAAGCATCACTTATCTCAGCTGGGCGCAGTGGTGCACGCCTTTAATCCCAGCCCTCGGGAGGCAGAGGCAAGCGGATCTCTGTGAGTTCGAGGCCAGCCTGGTCTACAAATCCAGGACAGCCAAGGCGACACCGAGAAAGCCTGTCTTGGGGTGGAGGGACGGAGAGAAGAATCACTGATCTCTGAAACCAGTGAAGCTTCACATGGACACAGCTATTCAGACCATATATTTCAACAACATCAATTTATTGATCTTTGACATTGTGGGAACCTTTGGATAAAGACCTGTTGGATAAAATTACAACAATCGTTCATATCAGTACAGCCAATTATTTGGTAGCGCACATAGCCAGTGCCTGAGCCTTCCTTTGCTGCCAGTTGAAAACACTCTGACCAAAAGCAACTCAGAGAGGAAAGGCTCCTTTGCTGTACACTTCCAGGTCAGTCCATCACTGAGGAAGTGAGGGCACGGGCTCTAGTAGGAACCTGAAGCAGACATAACTGAGGAATGCTGCCTCCTGGCTTGAACTCACTCTGTAGACTAGCCTGCCTCTGCTTACTGCTCAAAGGTTAGGATTAAAGTCATGTGCTAATGCCCAGCACCCAGCAAGCTGCCTTTCTTTCTTTCTTTCTCTCTTCTTTTTTTTTTTTTCTTCAAGACAGGGTCTCTCTGTGTAGCCTTGGCTGTCCTAGACTCACTTTGTAGACCAGGCTGGCCTCGAACTCACAGCGATCCGCCTGCCTCTGCCTCCCAAGTGCTGGGATCAAAGGCGTGCGTCACCACCACCCGGCTTAAGCTGCCTTTCTTATACAGCCCAAGACTACTTGCCTGGGAATGGTATTACAGTGGGCTGGGCCTCCTCCATCAATTCACTGGATCGTCTCCCACAGCCATGCCCTCAGGCCAATCCAATGTAGACAATTCTTCAATGGATGCTTTCCTTTCAGATGACTCTAGGTTATGGCAGTTAAGAGTTAAAGCCAGCACACAGGAGGCAGGGGCAGGTGGATCTCTGTGAGTTTGAGGCCAGCCCGGTCTTCAGAGTGAGTTCCAGGACAGCCAGGGCTAAAACAGAGAAACCCTGACTCAAAAAAAAAAAAAAAAAAAAAAAAAAAACCCAACAAAACAGGCCAGTTGTGGTGGCACACACCTTTATTCCCACCTCTCAGGAGGCAGAGGCAGGTGGATCTCAGTCAGTTCGAAGCCAGCCTGGTCTACAAAGTGAGTCCAGGACAGCCAGAGCTACACAGAGAAACCCTGACTTAAAAACAAAACAAAACGGAGTCAAAGCTAACTATGAACCCTTTCAACTGGACACACAAACACATCACTGTAAACTACAACCTTTCAATTTCTTGTCCCCAAAGTCTCTTGTTAACATCATAATACAAAACATTGGCCAACTTTTAAAATCCTCAGTCTTTAAAGACGTCAATACTTTTAAAGTTGTAAGTCACTTTAAAAAGTCCAAGTCTTTTATAAAATCGTGAGCTCCTGTAAAATAAAACATAAGTTTCATATTTTCTTATCCCAAAAGGGAAGAACCAGAGAACAGGAACAGTCACATTTAAGCAAAACCAGAATCCAACAGTGGAGTTCAATGTCCAACACTTGGGACTCACTCATGATCTGGGTCCCAAAGGCCTGGCATTGTCCCTTCTCCACTCAGTTCCCTGGTAACATTTAAAGTCCACTCAGCAGCTATTTTCCTAGTTTCCTGCTTTCAGGAAAGTGGATCTGCTCTTTCCCAGTCGTGAACATGATTTTGGAGGCAAAGTCCATTTCCCTCTGAGCTCATGGGCACCTGCTCTCGACAACTCTTGAGAGGAAGACCCCATGCCACCCCAAAAGGGTGAACTGATCTACACTAAGGTCACAGGAAATTTTTTACCAACTCTTTGGTTCCAAAAATAGAACTAAAGAGCAAGAGTTGACTATGAAGCCCTAAAGGCCCAGCCATTGTGCATTCTCCCATACTTAGCAAAGTAAGGGGCGCCGGGCTAACGTCTTAAAGGCGGGTTTCCTAGACACGGGTGGGGTACTCACCAGGCCCTGAAGGCCAAACGGCCCAAGTCCTCCAGGAGACAACCTCGGCCCGGACGCCAGCGAGGGAACACCGCGGCCGAGTTCTCATTGGTCCCACGCAGCCGGAAGCGCGCGCGTCCAGCGGAAGTGCTCATTCCACTTGGTCGGCCCGGCCGGGCCTGGCAGGTAGGCGGGGCCCTGGTTCCAAACACTGGGTTTTTCTGGCGGGCGGCAGGCGGGAGCGCGAGAGCAGAAAGAGGTTGTCCCGTTCCTGATCCGGGAGGACCGAGAGGCGTCTCGCGGGCGTCGGATTCCCCGTCACCTCAGGGGACTAGCCTGCAGATCGGAGCTTCATTTCGTCCGCGGGAAGGAGGTTGGCGTCCGATCGTTCCTTAATTCTGTTCCCGGTGGTCCTGGGCCGAGCGCTGCTCACTTCCGGCCCCGAGAAGGTGCGCTTTCTGCCCTTGCCTTTTCGAGCGTCAGGGGTTGACAGTTTCCCTCAAGGCGTGTCCTGGGTGCTGTGGCCTCACCAGAGGAAGCCTCAGGAAAAAAGACACAGGAGACACAGTCCAGGGATTAAATGCCTTCTCCTGCATCTTCCTAGGAAGGGAGAATGCGTTTCAATTACAGGCTGCGTAACGGGAAGTTATCTGGGCGGCTGGAGGCCAAAGTTCGTAAATAGCAAATAAAACTACTTAATAGTTTCCCGTGTTCTAGCTAACTCCCCCGTAGGACGTTTGAAGTTTGAGCCTCCTGTAAACCCTATGAACAGTTTCGCTTTCCTCCAATTGATGGCATCCAGAGGCTCCCACAATTGGCGATTCGTGCAGTTTCGGACCCATCAGCACCGTGCACAGTACGGAATACTGGACGAATACCTTCCACTCCAGATGACAGTGTTTGAGAGCCATTTCAGCAGTCTCAGGGAAAATGCCATGACTTTTATTCAATGCTAGGTGGTGCAAGCGAGTTAAATCTTGCCTAAATCTGCAGCGTGTGGTTAAAGCTTTTAAACAGCCTCTCTATTCCCTGAAATTTATTCAAAATAACTTTGCTTCTTTGAGACTGTATTGAGGCTTGGTGTGGGGGGGGTGGCCTGGTGATAGAGCACACACTTAGCATACTGGTTCTTCCCGCTTCCCCCCCAAAAGAGATAGATAGATTTTTCTATTAAACAGTAATAACTTATGTTAATGGTAGAGTGCTTGCATAGGCAGGAAGGAGGTCCTGGATTCAATTCCTTGTAGTTTCTTAATTTACTTTTTTCCTTTTTGGGTTTTGAAGACAAGGTTTCTCTTGTGTAGCTCTGGCTGTCCTGGAACTTGCTCTGTAGACCAAGCTGGTCTTTTTTTTTTTTTTTTTAAGATTTTATTTATTTATTTTATGTATATGAATGCTCTATCTGCGTGTACACCTATCCACTGGAAGAAGGCTTTAGAAGGTATAGATGGTTGTGAGCCACCATGTGGTTGCTGGGAATTGAACTCAGGACCTCTGGAAGAGCAGACGGTGCTCTTAACTGCTGAGCCATCTCTCCAGCCCCCCTCCCCACCCCCACCCTGTATTTTAGATTTTGTTAATTTTGATTTGTACTGATGGCGGCTAGAGAGGGTGGCTCAGTGGTTAAGATCACTGTCTGCTCTTTCAGAGGTTCTGAGTTCAATTCCCAGCAACCACATGGTGGCTCACACCCGTCTTTATACTGAGATTTGATAACCTTCTTCAGTCATGCAGGTGTACATGTAGATAGAGCAGTCATATACATTAAATGAGTAAATAAATCTGAGGCCAGCCTGGTCTACAAAGCGAGTCCAGGACAGCCAAGGCTAACACACAGAGAGACCCTGTCTCGAAAAGCCAAAAAAAAAAAAAGAATTGCATTGATATGTTGATCCTCCTCAAGTAACCAAATACAACCTACTGCATTGTGGATTTATTGTCCTTACAGGTAAAATGGCTTCCAGAGGAAAGACGGAGACAAGCAAATTAAAGCAGAATTTAGAAGAACAGTTGGATAGACTGATGCAGCAATTACAGGATCTGGAGGAATGCAGGTAATAGTGTAATTATATGTTGTTACTCTGTAAATACCTGCATCTGAGGACAGAGCTCAAGCTCCGTGGATGCAAGCCCGTGTGTGACTGTGGTCTCTGCTGGAGTGTTTTATAGCACTTCGCCTGTTGGAGAAGTAAACCTCTCAAGCTTTGGAGTCATAACGTCCAGGATGTGGAAGACCTAAAAATACTTAACCTGGAAATAACAAAGCTTACTTTGTCTTTAGTATTGAAAGCAGCTCTGCCGGGCTGGAGAGATGGCTCAGTGGTTAAGAGCACTGCCTGCTCTTCCAAAGGACCCGGGTTCAATTCCCAGTACCTACATGGCAGCTCACAACTGTCTGTAACTCCAAGATCTGACACCCTCACACCAACACACATAAATTAAAATGTTTTAAAAAAAAGAGAGAAAGAAAAAAGAAAGCAGCTCTGCCTAGTATGAACTCCTAGCTAACTGCAAAAATACTGATTGTGCTGGGGACGTGGCTCTGGATGAGTGGGCGCCTAACATGCTAGAGGCCCTGGACCCAATCTCCAGCATCGAAGAAGGAGGGATGGGTGGAGAGGAAGGGAGGTGGTACCCCCTGTAATCCCAGAGCAGGGAGGTGGGCGCAGGAAGCTCAGGAGCTCAAGGCCCTTCTTGGCTACATGGTGAGCTCCACGCCAGGCTGACTGTATGAGACCCTGTCTCAAAAAGGTGGAGGAAAACAAGCGGACTAGTAATTGTAGCTTTTAATAGCCTTACACGGATGTTGTAAGTATTAAAGGGAAGGAGACAATACAGTGCTTGGCCCACAGGAAGTGTTTCATAAATGGTAGTTCACTGAGTGGAGCTGTTGCTACTTGTAGTAAATATTTAATGAGCAGCTTGCCTGGAAAATAAAAATCAGATGACAGATGGTTGCTGCTGCTTGCAGGGTACACAGGGTGCTCCCTACCGTTGATGAGGCTGACGCTAATTGCAACTATTTAGCTGTTATTAGATGTCAGGCCCTTTCTTCATTTATTTCCTATAAAAATCTTGGTAGTGCCAGGCGGTGGTGGCGCACGCCTTTAATCCCAGCACTCACGAGACAGAGGCAGGTGGATCCCTGTGAGTTGTGAGTTTGAGGCCAGCCTGGTCTACAAAGTGAGTCCAGGACAGCCAAGGCTACACAGAGAAACCCTGTCTGGAAAAAGCAAAAAAAAAAAAAAAAAAAAAAATCTTGGTAGTACAGTACTGTTATCTCTGAAGACAAACTGAGGTTTGGCTCTGTGCACTGCCTTGCCCCCATGGTTATACCATTGATTGCTTAAAGAGAAGTCAGTGTGTGTGAAGTGTGCCTCATATTGCTAAAAATTGTTTGGGGACAAGGGGAGCTAACATGCCCTCATCCCTGAGCTCAGCCACACTGAGAGACAGTGAAAATGCCAGTCGTGTACCTCAGTGGACGCGTGCGCCGCTACACTTGGAGTTTCCCTTCATCCTTGCTCTAGCATTTTCAAACTTAGATTTCTGTATTTTTCTGCTGTGAACTGTGACTTAGGGAGGAGCTCGATGCAGATGAGTATGAAGAAACTAAAAAGGAGACTTTGGAGCAGCTGAGTGAATTCAACGATTCACTGAAGAAAATCATGTCAGGAAATATGACTTTGGTAGATGAACTCAGTGGGATGCAACTGGTAAGAGGAATTGACCGATTTTTTTTTTGTTTTTTGTTTTTTTAAATGTGTGGATTGTTCTTGTTTCATGGGTGTATTTCAGATAGAAAATATAGACTTTGGAGGCCAGGATGTAGTTTTGTGGTAGTGTACTTGCCTACTATGTGTAAGACCAAAGATTCTATCCCCAACAGCTCAAAATGAAAAGAAAGAAGGAAGGAAGGAAAAAAAGAAATAAAAACTGATTTCAAGTACCAAAACCTGTCAAATAACACTCAAACAAGACAGTCAAATACTGTGGATGTAATTGTGTGGAATATTTTGGTTAGGTTTTGCATTTCTGTGTTTCTAGGCTATTCAGGCAGCCATCAGCCAGGCTTTTAAAACACCGGAAGTCATCAGATTGTTTGCAAAGAAGCAACCAGGTCAGCTGCGGACACGGTTAGCCGAGGTAAAGCTCTTCACATTGACCCAGTTGCTGTGCATGGCTTTCTTCCCAGCCCATGACCTCACTGTACTAACCTGCTGTTTAAAAATTGGTCAGTTGGTGTTAGAGCCACCTTCAATTTTCTGACAGTTTTTACCCTGGACAATTACAATTATAAATGAATGTTTAAACACCGCGTGGATATTTAAATCATCTCCAACCACTTCTACTCAGTCTCCACCTTTAATATTTTGTCCTTAACCGTCTGGGCCCCTAACTTGAGATCCTACTGGGACCTCAGCATTGCTTCTGTGTATGCGCTGCCAGTCTTCTTTTCCTTCTCAGATTAATTTGTATTATTTTAAATGATGTGTGTGTTTACTTAAGTACATGTGTGCATGGGGCCCTTGGAAGCCAAAGGCAACAAATGCCCTGGAGCTGGAATCAGAGATGGCTGTTACCTATCCATTGTGGGTGCTGGAGATTTAACCCGGGTCCTCTGAAAGAGCAGTGCGTAGTTCTTAACTGAGCCATGTCTCCTGCCTGTTAAGTGTCTTTTTGTTGTTGTTCTGTTTTTTGAGACAAGGTTTCTCTACGTAATCCTGGCTGTCCTGGAACTCACTTTATAGGCCAAGCTGGCCTTGAATTTATTGCAGTCTGCCCGCCTCTGCCTCCCAAGTGCCGGGATTAAAGGTGGTCGCCACCACTGCCCAGTGGTTTTGTTTGTTTGTTTGTTTGTTTGGTCTTTTATTGAGTAGTGGTGGTTTCCTGTCAAGCATCTTTATAAGCCTGTTACTTTCAGAAATCTGTTTATAGATTTGAATATAATTATGAACAAGCTGGTAACTTCCATCTACAAGTAATTCAGTAGAATAGTAAGAGTACAACTTCAGGGCGTGGAGAGATGCCTCCGTTCATAAAGGGCCAGGGAGGCAGCATATACCTGTGGTCCTAGCACTGGGAGGGAGACCAGAGGATCCCTGGGGCTCTTGCCAGTGAGCAACCCTGTCTTTAAAAAATAAGATGGAGAGCAATTTAGGAAGACATGTAACATTGATCCCTGGCCTCATACCCAAACACGCACATATGCACATGGGAGTGCACAGGTGCGTGCGCATCCACGCAGGCACACAGAAGAGCATAGATTTAAATGAGATTGGTTGGATTCGTGCTGCACATACTGGGTGAGGTATATGACCTTTGGCAAGTTGTTTTATTCAACCTTGTACCTTGGTTTTCTTATCTGTAAAAAGGTGATTATGATAGTGTCTACTTGTGGTTGTCATGTGGGTTTCATGACACTTAGAAGCTGGCTGTAGTCCCAGCTCCTTGGGAGGCAGGCACCATAAGGCCAGGCTGGACAATATAAGAGACCCTGTCTCAAAAATAAATAAATAGGAGCCAGGCGTGGTGGCACACACCTTTAATCCCAGCACTCGGGAGGCAGAGGCAGGTGGATCTCTGTGAGTTCGAGGCCAGCCTGGTCTATAAAAGCAAATATGGGACAGCCGGGGCTACACAGGGAAACCCTGTCTTCAAAAACCAAAAATAAGTAAGTAAATAAATAGGGCCAGTGAGGTAGTGCATTGGGTGAAGGCACTTGCCACCAAGCCTGACCACCTGAGCTCCATGCCTGGGCCCACATGGTGGAGGGGAGAACTGACTCCTGAAAATTGTCCTCTGAGCTCCACACATGCACTATAAACACAAATAAATAAATAAGTAAATGTAATTAAAATAAATAAGTAAATAAATAAAAGTAGGCTGGTAGAGTGCTTGCCAAGTCTGAATAACACACTGGATCAAATCTCCAGCAGAAGAAAAACTAAATACATCTTAAGATTTTTTAGAGCAAAGGTGGCTCACATCTGAAATCTCAACACTTGAGAGGTTGAGACAGGGAGATTGCTGTGAGTTCAAGGCCAGCCTGGTCTGCATAATGACTTTAAGCCAAATTGAGCTGCAGAGTGAAACAGTTTCTAAAAGAAAACAAACAGTATAAAGCATTTAGAATAGTGGTAGTGTGTAGTGCCTGCCTATGCTTCTGTCAACAGGAGTAGTGCTGAACATAGCTCCCAGGAGAGTGGTATTAGTTAATAACCCCTTTCAAACCTAGAGAAGTGGAGACAGCTCATTGGCCAAGAGCACTGACTGCTCCTGGGGAAGACTTGCTTCAGGTGCCAGCACCTGTATGGCAGATCACAAGGGTCTGTAACTGGAGTAGGAGAGGTTCTGATGCCCTCTTCTGGCCTCCTAGAGTACTGCATGCACATGATGCAGGTAGAGGCAAGCAGGCGAAATACTCAGGCTCGTAAAATACTAAACCTTAAAAAAAAGTCCTTGGGCTGGTGAAATGACTGGTGGGTGCAGGCATTTGCCGTGCAAACCTGGAGACCTGAGTTAATCCCTGAAACCCATGTAAATGTGGAAGGAGAAAACCCATTCCATGAAGTTGTGCTCATGCTGTGGCATGCCTGCTCACGTGTGCATGTCACACACACACACACAATAGCAAATAAAAATGTAAAAGAAAAGGCAAAGAAAAACATCCTGTCTCCAAAAAGATAAAAAATCCGGCTGGTGGGATGGCTCAGCGGTTAAGAGCACTGGCTGCTCTTCCTGAGCAGTTCCCAGCAGCCAGGTGGTGGCTCATGGCCATTTATAAAGGGACCTGATGCCCTCTTCTAGCATGCAGGTGTACATGTGGACAGAGTACTCTTACATGAAAAAAACCACACAAATAAGTTTTTAAAAATGTTTAAAAAATAACAATTCTCAGAAAACAGCTACTTTCTGGTGGAAGCTTTGGGCTGCAGTGGAGTTTACAGCTAAACAGTGTTTGTGCCACAGGGGTCAGATTTAGGAGCCAGCAAGATGGCTCAGTGCACGATGGATCCCTGCATGCAGCGGTGGCACGAGAGAGTAATGACAATAGTCATTAAAGATGTGCTAAAACTGATGTGGTGGCTCACGCCTGTATCTTAGCGCTCAGGAGGCTGAAACAGGAGGGGCGGGCGCGAACACATCGTGAAGTCAGCCTGAGACTTTGTTTTGAAAAACAAAAATGTAGTCTAAAACTGTTACAGGTCAGCAAGGTGTCTCAGTGGGTAAGGGCACTTGTCACCAAGTCTGATGGCCCGACCTGAGTTTGATTTCTATCTCTGGGCCCAGATGGTAGGGGAGAACCAACTCCCAAAAGTTGTCCTCTGACTCACATGAAGGCCCAGGCACAGCATGCACAAACATGCACACACATGCACACAGAGATAAAAATAAGTGAAGGGAATTTTTTTTAATTCCAAAAACTTAGCAAGGTGATGGTGTTGGTGCACACCTTTAATCCCAGTACATGAGAGGCAGAGGCAGGTGGATTTCTAAGTTTGAGGCTAGCCTGGTTTACAGAGTGAGTTCCAGGACAGCCAGGACTACAAAGAGAGACCACGTTTATGTAAGAAAAATGTAAAAAAAAAAAAGAAAAAAAAAAAAAGAAAAAAGAAAAATGTCAAAAGCTTATCTGATACACTATGACCATGATGTTTCAGAATGTTTCAATGTTTTTATATTACTTAAGTAGTTCTTTTGTCTTAAGAAGTAGGCCTGAAAAGCTGGATTTTCTACACAGAGTGGCATTTTGCTCATTTTCTTTTTCCATTTGTCTATTTTAGATGGATAGAGATCTGATGGTGGGAAAGCTGGAAAGAGCCCTGTACACCCAGCAGAAGGTGGAGATACTAACCGCTCTCAGAAAACTTGGAGAGAAGGTACTGGCATTTCATTTACTATGCTGGGTAGGACATGTGTGTCATACTTGTCACAGAACTCCCCTGTCAAGTGATGTGTAGAGGTAAGACTTTGTAGACCAAGTGGCCTCCAACTCAGATCCACCTGCCTCTGCCTTCCAAGTTCTGCGATTAAAGGTGTGCGCTACCGTGCCTGTGACCTAAGAAAACATTTTTAATGATTTTAGGTTTATGTTATGTGTGTGTGTGTGTGTGTGCAGTATATACACGTGTACATGCTCAAGGCTGTCAGAAGACAGTATTGGATGCCCTGGAACTGAAGGGAAGGGTGCTGGGAACTGAACCTGGCTGGCTCCTCAGTAAAAGCGCTAAGTGCTTTTAACTGCTGAGCCATCTCTCCAGCTCAGTGGTCCTTGTGGCTCCTAGGACATGCTCTACTGTTTTCATGCACTCACTGTTCTTTGTCTCATCTGTGTAGCTGACAGAGGATGATGAGGCCTTCCTGTCAGCCAATGCAGGTGCCGTGCTCAGCCAGTTTGAAAAAGTCTCCACAGACCTGGGTAAGTTCCCTCCCCTCCACTGTACCACTCTCCTCCTCTTCCTTGACTTTACGACTTTACTCCTCTTCTTCCTCTTTTGTGTGTGTGTGTGTGTGTGTGTGTGTGTGTGTGTGTGTGTGTGGGTGGGTGTGTGGTTTATTTGAGACAAGGTTTCTCTGTGCAGCCCTGGCCTCAAACTCAGAAATCCACCTGCCTCTGCCTCCCACATCCTGGGGTTAAAGGTGTGCATCACCGCCACCTGGCTGAGTTTTTGGAATTTAAAGCTACCTTCATTTGTTTCTCTCCTGGAACTCACTCTGTAGAGCAGGCTGGCCTTGAACTTACCTGCCTCTGTCTTCGCAGTGCTGGGACTGAAGGTGTTCGCCACCACTACCCGGCTACTCCTTCTCTTCTGGCTGGCTGGCTTTTTTTCTGACTAAACATAGATTAAGGACAACTGAAAGAAGACCCACGCATGGAAGGGTCTCTAAGGGAGAGCACTGGTTTTGGCTGATGTGGGTGACTGAGGCCAGGGCCTTGTGCATATTTCTGAAAGCTGCGTGCATCCTGCAGCTCTAGACTGACAGAGAACATGCTTGAGACAACATAATGACTGTTTCTTGAGTTTAGTTTAATTTGCTTTCATCTGTGTAGGGGTGTTTGTGCTTATGAGTGCAGGTGCTTAAAGAGGCCAGATGAAGCCGGGCGTGGTGGCGCACGCCTTTAATCCCAGCACTCGGGAGGCAGAGGCAGGTGGATTGCTGTGAGTTCGAGGCCAGTCTGGTCTACAAAGTGAGTCCAGGACAGCCAAGGCTAACAAAGGGAGACCCTGTCTCGAAAAACAAAAAACAAAAAACAAAAAAAAAGAGGCCAGATGAAAGCATTGGATCCCCAGATTTTAACTTACAGGTGGTTGTGAGCTACCCACGTAGGTACTGGGAGAGCAGTTAGTACTCTTAACCACTGAGCCATCTCTCTAGTCCAGAAGTATTTTCTTTTTTTCTTTTTTTTTCTTTTCTGAGACAGACTTTCTCTGTGTAATAGCTCTAGCTGTCCTAGAACTGGGCTACCACTGCCCAGCCCAGAACTATTTTCTTATTTTACTTCCCTCCCCCAGACAGGGTTTCTTTGTGTTAGCCTTGGCTGTCCTGGACTTGCTTTGTAGACCAGCTTGGCCTTGAACTCACAGAGATCCGCCTGCCTCTGCCTCCCTGAGTGCTGGGATTACAGATGTGTGCCGTTGTCTGGCCAGAGCAATTTTTTTCATAAATCTTTTCTATTGGTTTCATTTCACACTTCTAAAAAATACTTATTTTTATTTATTTGTGTGAGGTGGGTGTGTATCTACACAGGTGTGTGTGCAAAATGACCATAGAATGAAGCCTTGATCCTTTGACCTAAAGTAAAAGGTGTTTGTGAGCCTCGCGATGTGGTTGCTGGGATCCAGATCCCCTCCTGTGAGGGAACACTGACCTTTCTTCCAGCCTCCTTCATGCTGCCTCCCCTTTTCCACACAGGAGCCTCATCTGCCCTGACCTCCAGCGTTAGAGCCACACACCTAGCCCCACTGTCCTAAAATAAAATAAAGTAGGACCAACATATTTTCAAAAAATGACATGCTGGTTGCTGGAGCGATGGCCCAGTGGTTACGAGCACTTCTAGAGGTTCAATTCCCGGCACCCACGTGGGGGCTCCCCACCATCTGTAATGTGATCTGACGCCCTCTGCTGGCCTGCAGGGGTACGTGCAGGTACAGCACACATATACATAAAATAAATAAATAAAATCTTTTTTAAAAAGTTACACGCCAAGGAGCTAGAGAGATGGTTCATCGCTAAGAACACTGGGCTGCTCTTCCACAGGGCCTGGCTTCAGTTCCCTGTACACACATGCTAGCTAACTACATCTGTATTCCCAGCTCCAGGGCATCTGATGCCCTCGTCTGGCCTGTGGACACCAGGCATGCACACAGTGCACATCCACATGTGCAGCCAAAACACCCAGACACAGAAATAATTTTTATAAATCACTTACCTTTTAATTGTTTAGAGTGTGTGTGTGTGTGTGTGTGTGTGTGCGCGCGCGCGCATATGTGTGTGCTCATCCACTCTCACGTGCACTACTGTGTTGTGTAGGCTGGCCTTCGTTTTCCGGCCTCAGCTCCTAAGTAGCTGAGATTATAGGCACACAGAAGGAGGGGATCCAGGTGGCAGTGGCAGTGTGGGCTTAGTATATCTGGTTTTCGGTTCTGTACCCGTGTGGAACACCCCTCACGACCCAGGCTGTAAGTGCATTTGAAGTGACCTTTGTACTTTGTGTTTTTTTCCTTAGGCTCTGGGGACAAGGTCCTTGCTCTGGCAGGGTTTGAGGTTGAAAAAGCCAAGAAATGACGGTGTGGTGGGTTTGGTGCTGCCAGCCCTGCTCTTACCGCACATGGTGCTTTCATCCTGAGGACCCAGCAGCATTGCCAAGCAATAGAGATTCAAAATGCAGTGACAGCCCAAGAACAGGTGACATGGAGACAATTGGCTTCTGCTTAGGGTCCACGTCCTTTCTTTTTGTGGGCTCCCTTCTTAAATGGCCCTGGGCTTGTTGGGACAGAGGGACTTTGTTCACGACAGTTTGTTGTGTTAAGATGTCTTGTATTTAGTGCTGATGGGAGTGAAAGCTGTAAGCCAGTGACCCTGCCCTGATTCTTGTCCACACGCCTTGGGATGAGCAGCACAGTGATGTCACTAGCCCTCCCATGTCTGTAGAATCTTAGAAACCTTTTCATTTTTACCCACAAGGAGCATGTGATCTGCCTGAAGTCACACTAGACAGGACTGTTGGCTATGGCTCAGGTGTCCTGACTCCTACTTCTGTTTCTTTATCCTGTACTGTTTTTTTTTTTAATAGTTAACTTGTATTTGTGCAAGTAGGCGTCTATGAAAATTCAGTGTCCTAACGAGAGCTGAGTGAGCACTGAGGGACTGTTCCCAGCCTGTGAGCAGGCGCCATGAATGGGCCCCATTGTATCTCTAGATTTCTAACAGGGAACAATGGGAGCCCTGTTGAGGGCCTCCTGAAGTAACTTAACCTCCTGCCTCATCTCAGTGGGGCGGCAATAGGAAATGGCAGCCTCGGCCCTCTCTGTGCAACCTCTCGCCAACTCTGAGGGTGGTAACAGTGAGTTACTAGCAAGTGTGCAGTTTGGGGGAGAAACAGAAAATAAGTTCTGAGGAAAGCAAGGTTTCCCTGAGAGCCACGGCTCTGCATGGGCAGACGCACAGCCGCGTCCCTGGTACACACATGCGTCCCAGGCACTGCCTGGGTTGTAGTCCTCTCTGTAGGTTCTCAATGGTTTTGTTCTTTCCACTCTATACAAAGTAAAAACATTTTTACTGCTTCTTATAAACTTAAATTCTACTAGGTGCTCTGCCAACTGGACAAATTAGGGGACCTCAGCTATGTAAATGCCTTATTTGGAACTTGTAATGTATTTTGGATTTTTTGAGAGGGGTGGGTCTATGGGCCAGCAAGATGGCCCAGAGGGTAAAGGTGCTTGCTGACAAGCCTGATGACCCGAGTTTAATCCCCAGATCCACCTGGTGAAGGAAGAGAATTGACTTTTACAAGTTGTCTTCTGACTTCCACGTATGTGCCATGGCCCATGTGTGTACACACGTACACAGGCATATACACACAATAAATAAAAGAACTATTGAAAAGGGGTCTCCCTGTGTTGCAGTCTTAGGTGCAAACCCTTTGGCCTCCTCCTCCCAAGAAGCCGTGCCATAGCTGAGTGGGCTGCTCCTTCCTGTCTCCTGACTGTCACTCACTGAAGTGTAGCACACCGAGAAAGGCTTCTCCTCCACTATAACAACGGTGCTGTGTGTATGCCACCACTGCGTCAGATAGATGACGTTCATATTAACACAAAGTCATGGTTTCGCAGTGTAGATGCAGGACTGCTGTACAGCTACCAATAGCACCAAGTCATTCCTGCCACCCTTGCAGGAGAGCCTGCATGGAGTAAGCAATCACTCCACAAGGCCTTCCTCTCACCATTGCGGTACCCACTGCCTGCCCTCTGACTGCTATGGACGTACCTCTCTGGATAGCTTAGATGACCACGTGATTATACACTATGTGGCCTTCTTATAGATCTGGCTTCTTTATGCAATATTTTTTAGGGATAACCCACATTGTAACACATTTCAGTACTTCATTCCTTTTTGTTTGCTTGTTTGTTTGTTTGAGAAAAGGTTTCTCTGTGTAGCCTTAACTGTCTTGGACTCGCTTTCTAGACCAGGCTGGCCTTGAACTCACAGCGATCCGCCTGCCTCTGTCTCCCGAGTGCTGGGATTAAAGACGTGCGCCACCACGCCTGGCTACTTCATTCCTTTTTATGGCTGAGTAACACTCCACAATGTAAATACTACATTTGTTTAGCCATGTGTTTGATGAACATCTGACTTGTTTTCACCTCTCAGGATTTATGAACAACAGTACCACTATGAAAATTTTCTACACAAGTATTTGTTGAATTCCTATTTTCAGTTTCCGTTGGGTCAGTACCTAGTAATAGAATTGATATGGTGAATTTTAAGCTGCGGTAAGATTATCCTTTGCCTCGTGGTCCGCAGTAAACCAAGGAAGGAATCTAGAGCTATTTTTCATTTGAAAGAAACTGGTGTCAGCTGGAACCCTTAACTTTGGACTTCCTTAAATATTATTGTTTTGGAGGGGGGTATGGGGGGGCGCCAACAGGGTTTCTCTGTGTAGCTATGGCTGTCCTGGAACTCACTCTGTAGACCAGGCTGGCCTCCAACTCAGAGAGATCCACCTGCCTCTGCCTCCTGAGTGCTGGGATTACAGGTGTGCCCTACCGGGCCCTGCTCCTTGAGCATCCTTGAAGAACAGCACCAGGAGGCTAGGATGGTGGCAGACTCCTGTAACCGCAGTACTGGGAGGCGAGACTGGGATGAAGAGCTTGAGGCCAGCCAGGGCTTCTTAGTACAATCTGTTCTCAAGCAGAAAGCAAACAACCAGGTCAGTATAGTGAGGTGCTTGCTGTTGATCACATCTGTCTATTCTACCCACAGTTACCCTCCATTAAAACATACTGACGTTCAGCCGGGTGTGGTGGCGCACGCCTTTAATCCCAGCACTCGGGAGGCAGAGGCGGGTGGATCACTGTGAGTTTGAGGCCAGCCTGGTGTACGAAGTGAGTCTAGGACAGCCAAGGCTACACAGAGAAACCCTGTCTCAAAAAACGAAAAAAAAAAAAAACCAAAAAACAAAAACATACTGACATTCGTGGCCACAGTTACTTCACTTTACAGAGCTTCACTTTTTCCAGTGACTTACCTTATGCAATTACTTCGCATTTCCCTCCCTTAATACACTAATCCACAGCTGCTCACTTTAGCACTGTTGAACATCTTCCCCAGCCATGCTCACCAGTAAGTTCTGTGCAAGGGCAGTTATTAAATGGAACTTGGAAGGTCCTGTTACACACAGCAGATAGCTGCTTAACATTCTGGTGCCAGGATGTATTGGTAAAAATATCAGCATTTCAAGCCAGGTGTGGTGGCGCACGCCTTTGATCCTAGCACGGGAGAAGCAGCAGCAGTAGGTTTCTGAGTTCCAGGCTAGCCTGGTCTACACAGTGAGTACCAGGCCATCCAGGTTACATACCAAGACTGTCTCTAAATGAATAAATAAATTTATTCATTTCTCAAAGAATTTGGGCTGAAGCAAAAAATACGTTACAATGAGAGAGTGTCTAAATGGGTTATTAGTGAAATTTAATAACTTAAAACAGATTTTGTGTTTCAGCATTTTGTTTGATCTTATGAATGGTAAATCAGGTATTCTAGGCAGATGGGTTTTCCATGAGAAACCAAGGCTTTTGGGGCATCTTGTTAACTTTGATTGTTAGGCCGTTCACTAAAGGCAGAGCCAAGGTGTGGCTAGCGTTACCGTCTCGTCAGCAAGAACGACGCTGCACACACAAACAGGATCCTTCTGCAGTAAAGCTTTACTGCCTCTTGAGAGGAAGAGCATAAGCTTACAACACGAAAAACGGAGACAGAGAGAGCAAACAGCAGAAACCGCACCCTTATATAGGAAACTGTCCTCCGCTTAGGATGTGTCAGTCCCTGATTGGCTGTTGCTCATCGGGCGAGATGATGCCACGGGAGAGGCAGAGCACAACGAGTGGAAAATCCCTTCGCACATGCGCAGATTAGTTGTTTGTCAGCGTGGGACACAGGGTGTCAGCGCCATCTTGTAATGGCGAATGTGGGCGTGGCTTCCCACACCAAGGAAAGGCATCCTTAGTGAATAAAAGACTGCAAGTCTTTCATTGACATGGTATCTTATTGCAATAAGTGATGGACAATTGGAGTTATTACAGAGTAAGTGAAACCATAGTGGTCACTTTCCTGTCTGCTGTTTGTTGTTTTTGTTTTTCTCTGTATTCTTTCTGTTACAAAGACTTTTCTATTACTTTGCCTCTCAAAATGTTTTTCCAACATTAGTATGTAAATTAAAACTGTCATCATTCCTACAGACTCCCAGGAACAAGTTGTACCACATAATTGCGTCCATTCTGTCTGGCCCTACAAGTCAAAAAAGATACTAGAAACTGGAGAAATGTGTTGAATATTTCATCAAATTTCTAAAAGCCAGCTGAAAGTATGGCCATAGTAGATACCCGAGTGTATGTCCCTTTGACACCCTAACACATCTATTTGAAGTTTTTCTCACTACTTAAATTGACCTGAAAGTATAGAGACTATGTTGCTGCCAGGACCCTGAACACAAGGGTCATACTGTTGTCCACACAGAGATCACACTGTCCACACAGAGATCACGCTGTCCACACAGAGATCACGCTGTCCACACAGAGATCACGCTGTCCACACAGAGATCACGCTGTCCACACAGAGATCACGCTGTCCACACAGAGATCACGCTGTCCACACAGAGATCACGCTGTCCACACAGAGATCACGCTGTCCACACAGAGATCACGCTGTCCACACAGAGATCACGCTGTCCACACAGAGATCACGCTGTCCACACAGAGATCACGCTGTCCACACAGAGAGATCACGCTGTCCACACAGAGATCACGCTGTCCACACACAGATCACGCTGTCCACACACAGATCACGCTGTCCACACACAGATCACGCTGTCCACACACAGATCACGCTGTCCACACACAGATCACGCTGTCCACACACAGATCACGCTATCCACACAGATAGCAGTTAAGAGGTTTGAGGCTGTCAGTTGGAAGTATCCTATTAGTTTTGTCATTTGTAAGAGATTTGTTGCTTACAACCTCTGTCAGCTGACTGGCTGAAATAACTGGCCTGGGGGTGTATCTCAGTGTGGAGCATTTGCTGTGCATTCCCAAAACCATTCATAGTAGAGAAGGGGGGGAGAGATCACTGTAAAGTTGCCATGTCAGAAGAGCACAGAAGAGCACGAGCATCTAGTGTCATTCTCAGGAAAGCCACCCATCTCCTTTGCGTCAGGGTCTCTCACTGGCGTCAAGCTCGGCATTTAGGCTAGCCTGGAAGCCCCTGGCATCCACCTGTGTAACTGCGGGTGTTCCTCTCACACCCTACTTCCCAAAATAACGACTCTCAGACTATAATTTATGAATAAATGCCTAAACCATAAGCTTTGGTGTGTTCCCCGACTAACTTTTAATTTAAATTACCCGTTTATTCTATACTCCATGTGTCACATGGCTGGTTACCTTTTCTCAGCTGCATGCATCCTTCAAAAGTGCTCCCTCCTCCCACCCTGATCCCAGAGTTCCTCTTCTGCCAGAACGCCCACCTCCTGTTGTCGGCCTCAGTTTGCAGGCCATGAGCTTCTATTAACAGGTGATTATTCCATACAGCACACAAGAAATTCTCTCTACATACCCTCTTTTAGTTCAACCAAAGGTTCTTTCTCTTTTGTTATAATAAACTATTAATAGGAACAATTATGAAAATCACCATGTAAGAATTACATTCACAATGTCTGATCCATTTGTATTTGGCAACTTTGGAGAAAGTACTCTGTCTCTCCTCTCTTGGTGACTTTAGAGCTCCATACCCAAATCACTTTTTATCATAGTTTGCATTTATCAAACTGAAAGCAACCTCTTAGACCTAAAAACATCTTAAGTCCGAAACAACTTAAACTTAACTTTGAGACTTGAGTGGGATAAATATCACCTGAGTATACAGGGAGTGCATAGCAAGAAGCTTCCAAAAGTGTAGAAATGGCAGAGGCAGAGGCAGCTGGCTACATGACAGTCACCCTGTTTCTCAGCAACTGTTGGAGAATCATCTTCAGTCTTCTGGCCCAAAATGTCTGACAGACCTTTTTGTGAAGCAGGAATTATGAAGGGTGCTTAACTTGTCTTGACAAAGCTCAGTAGTTGACTTCCTTGTATCCAGTTTGTCCGTTTTGGATAGCGTACGTCAGCAGTTGAAGCAAGGGCAGTGTCTTTCCCAGTGAAGCAAACTGCATAAGGAGATTTTTTTCAATGTCCATCATCTTCTTTGAAGCAGAAGGAGGATGCTGCCAGGAGCAGACTGTCTCATTGTCCAAAAGAACCCTTAAATTGATCAAATATCTTTAAATGCTATATTCTATAGGTCTCTGAGGTTTTTTTAAGACAATAGATAGTATGTCTGAATAGGCACACGTTTGTTTCTCGTTATTTACTATCTGTTCAACCTAGGAAGCATATTTCTGTAATAAACCACACTACTATCTAATATGACCATGAGTTTGATTGACTAACATTAACTTGCATTTTTTCTTTTTTCTTTTTCGTTTTTATTTTGAGACAGGGTTCCTCTGTGTAGCCTTGGCTGTCCTGGACTTGCTTTGTAGGCCATCTTGGTCTGCAAAGTGAGTCCAGGACAACCAAGGCTACACAGAGAGACCCTGTCTCGAAAAAAACCAAAAAACCCCCCAAGAGTTAATACACAGTATGTTGTACCCAAAATATAATGTTACATTTTCTAGCAGTATACAAAGATCTATACCAATGTAATAAAATAATAACTATATATATACTGAAATTTTGTATCAGCATATAAAATCTATACCAATGTAATAAAATATAACTTCAAGTCTGTATATACAAAAATTTATACCAATGTAAGATTTTTGGCTTATTAATGAAATATAGTTTAAGAATAGATTGAATAATCTACCCTTTGTACCATTATTTTTATATTACTCCTCTATCCTCCCCTTTTCCCTTTTAATCCTTCTCACCCTACATAAGAAAGAAGTCCTGATTGGAACAGTCTGAAAGGCTGGACCAGTTGGGATCAGCAGCTTTCTTTGAAGCTGCCCTAGTGGCAAGTTGTGATGAAACAGCAGTTGAGGCAATGTGGGGTTGGATCAAGCAGGGTGCTGGAATGAATATTCCAGTTTCTCAGCATCCTTGAGTGTAATCTTATCAGGGCTGCTTTAACTTCACTGGTGTCTGGTATATTTGTCCTATAAACATATAAACTTTCATAGGTGATATACTTTTTTGCGTAAACACAAGTATGGAATGTGTAGTGTGCACAAATCAGTTAGATACTACTCTGTTTGAGCACATAAAAGACATCTATCCTCCTTCTTTCTCTCCTCCTCCTCCTTTTGTTTTGTTTTGTTTTGTTTTTTGATAGTTTCTCTGTGTAGCCCTGGCTGTCCTGGACTAGCTTTGGAGAATAGGCTGACCTGGAGCACACAGAGATCCACCTGCCTCTGCCTCCCGAGTGTTGAGATTACAGGTGTGCACCACCACACTTGCCTTGGCATCTACCTTTCTTTATAAGCTAGTTTGTACTGTATAGCCAATTGTAAAATAAATCTCCGTTCATGCCATGTAAAAGGATGGCATGTACTAAAAAAGTCATGAGGACTCTGTGGCCAACAAGATGCATTTGGCTGCATAGACATTTTTGTCGCAGCCAGTCTCAGAGATGTGCCCATGTAAAAGGATCAGCACTTACACTATCTGTCTTGCTCTTTCTCTTGATTTTTTTCAACCCATCTGTAGCCAATATCTTCAGGAGGTCTCCCTCTCTCAAATCTGAGTTTTATCATTTTGGACAGAATCCACAGTTTTTCTTCTCCTCTTCCCAAGGTAACACATTCCCTGCCTTCCATTTTGAAGTTAAGACATCCTTAAAATACGCAGCCTGATTTAGTTTGGCAGTATTTTCCGTAATCCAGTGTTTCTCAGCAGCTGTTTTGTTTTTTGGCTTTTGTTTATTTGTGGGTTTTTTTTTTGCTTTTTGTTTTTTGTTCATTAGCATTTGATCTGGACTTGGGGTCCTGCACAAACTGTTGTACCAACCAAGGACAATGCACGGAGTAAACTTAGACCCCCTGTTATAGACAGCTCATTTTCTACAGTTGTGGGGAGGCTGGGGACTACCTCTGACATGAACTCTGGTGCCCCAGTTTGATCACTTCCTTCTGGTGAAGAGGCCTGGTGGCACACAGAAGAAGGGAAACTGGCTATCTGGATGAGACCTATATGCTGTGGTCACATGGTGGGGGAGGAAGATCCTTCTGTCAGAGGTCTAGGGGAGGGGAATAGAACTAAAGATGGAGGGAGGGTGGGAATGGGAAGATACAAGAGGGATAACAATGTAATATGAGAAATTAGAATAAAAAATTAAAGTCAATAGAGTACTATGTAATCTATGTCTGGGGGTCTTTGTTACCCCTTTTTGTTTGGTAAGCATTTCTTTTAAAGTGTGATTGGATCTCTCTACAGCTGCTTGTCCTGTAGGATTGTAAGATATATCTGTAACATTTTCTATATCATGATGTCTAATATACTGTTGTGCTTTATTGGATTCATATGTTGGGACATCATCAGCTTCAATCTGTAAAGGCATTTCATTTTTCTTCCTTTTTTTATTTTTTTGGTTTTTCCTTTTCTGGTTTTTTAAAACAGGGTTTCTCTGTGTAGTCTTGGCTGTCGTGGACTCACTTTGTAGACCAGGCTGGCCTTGAACTCACAGTGATCTGCCTGCCTTGCCTCCCAAGTGCTGGGATTAAAGGTGTGGACCACCACACCTGGCTTTTTTTTTTTTTTTTTTTTTTTGATTTTTCAAGACAGAGTTTCTCTGTGTAGCCCTGGCTGGCCTGGACTCGCTTTGTAGACCAGGCCGGCCTGGAACTCACAGAGATCACCTGCCTCTGCCTCTTGAGTGCTGGTATTACAGGTGTGCACCACTGTGCCCAGCTGTAAAGGCATTTTCTTAGAATCATCTTTTTCAGAACTTAAGACAGAAACCTATTGAAATTCTGAATATATATCAATAGTATGATATATTAACAGATGTACATATTTAAATAAATGAAACACATAAACTCTTGCATGGCATTGCTCCAAGGTGGCATCAAGCATAATCTGTACTCTTAACTCAGTATATGGTATCTCTGTGGGTTGCCATCTGAATTTTTTATAAGCCTGTGGATTTCTCTCATCTCCATCTAATTGCCATAACAAGGCTGGGAAAATCATTTTAGGTTTTATAACAGGTATAGGCTGCCATTTTGCAGTTACAAGGTGGTGCATATTCTGGCCTTCCTTCCTCTGTCACTATCTTAATATCTACTTCAATTTTGTTTGTAATTTTTCTAATTTTTCTTCTAATGTTTGCCTCCATATCTTTATTATCTTAGCATCTTCCTCATTTTTATTTACAGACTTTTTCTAATTTTTTTTCCTAAGGCTTGATTTCAATTTTCATTCTTTTCCTTTTCTTGTGCCTTTAAAGCCCTTATCTTTGAGAATGATTACCAACATGGTAAGAATCATAATTGGCAGTGGTAGCGCACGCCGTTAGTCCCAGCACTCGGGAGGCAGAGGCAGGCAGATCACTGTGAGTTCAAGGCCAGCCTGGTCTACAAAGCGAGTCTAGGACAGCCAAGGCTAACACAGAGAGACCCTGTCTCAAAAAAAGAAAAAGAAAAAAAAAGTCATAATTGGTAATGTGTCTTTCTCAGTTAGATTATCTCTTTCCCTTTTGTTTCCTATCGTTAATCCATTTTAAATGGCATTATATAAAGTCCAAAAATTCTGTTACTGTCTTACATATTTATGTGCCTATTTTCTTTAAATTTATCAATTTGAAATTATTTATATTTATCTGTGATTTTCATATCTAGCTTTTTTCTTTCTTTACCATTTAGCACAATTTCAAAGATACTTACCTGGTGAGGGGCTTGTGTTTGGGCTTGGTGGTAGCATAGGCCTTTAATTCCAGCACTTGAGAGGTAGAGGCAGGTGGATCTCTGTGAGTTCCAGGCTGGCCTGGTCTACTGTGTGAGTTCCAGGACAGCTAGGGCTACATAGAACCCTGTCTCAAAAAACAAACAAACAAACAAACAAACAACCCAGAGCCACACCTACTGGACTCAGCTCTGTGAAGTTGCTGGGTCTGCTCCAGCCTCCTCCAGTTCCCTAAGCCTCCTGCTAGCTCCCGGCCGACCTGAGCAGCATCACTAGCCCCAGCATAGCATGCAGCTGTCAGGGCTTTCTGGTCCAGTTCCCAGCTTCAGAACTCAGGGCCTAATGCCTGACTCTACTATCTGTGTACGTTCTTGCCCCATGTTTTGGTACGCCATTTTTAACTGCGGTGTTCCTCCTACAGCCCAGTTCCTGAAATAATGACTCTGAGACTATATCATTTATGAATAAATGCCTAGGCCGTAAGCTTTAGTGTGTGCCCTGACTAACTGAACTTGGATTACCTGTTTATTCTATACTGTGTGTGCCATATGGCTGGTTCTTTCCTCAGTTTCATGCCTCCTTCAAAAAGCTACCCCTCTGACTCTCTCCCAGAGTTCTCCTCTGCCAGAGCTCCCACCTCCTGTGTTCGGCCTCAGCTAACAGGCCATCAGTTTTTATTGACAGGCGATGCTTCCATACAGTACAAGAGATTCTCTCCCCACACCTCTCTCTGCCTTCCTAGGGCAGGGCTTAGCCAGCATGTCCCACCAAGCTGGGCTCTGGGTTCTAAGGATAGAACTTAGGTGCCTGTGTGTGCGAGGCAACCAGTTTACTTACTGACGTGTCCCTCCAGGTTCTGGCCCCTACCCCAGTTTCTGAATGACAGCAGTTCTGAAAAGGGTTATTTCTAAGAGCGTGTATCAGCCACGGATCCTTTGTCCCAGTTTCTAGCAACTGTAACCATGAACTTTCGGTGCCTTGCCTGACAGCAGCCTCTGATTAAGCCATGGTCCAGACATAATTTCAACACTGGAGTTAAGAACACAAGTTATCTTCTGAATTGTGCTCATTTCAGCTTTTCAAGACAGTCTGAGTAGCTCAGGCTATCAAGTTGTCTACCTGCTCTGAGATATGTGAGCACTCAACTCTGTTTATTTCATCACTGTCCAGTTGCCATGTTACTTGAGGCTGTACTATTAGGGAAGTTTATTTAGGGCTGGCAAGATGGATCAGTGTGCACAAGCAGGCACTTTCTGCCAACCCTGACAGCCTGAGGTCAACCCTGGAGACCCACATGATGGAAGGAGAGCACCAGATGCCACAAGTTGTTCTCTGACCTACACACACAGACACGCACAAATAAAATAAAATTTCCTTTGGAGCCAGTCAGTGGTGGCACGTGCCTTTAATCCTAGTACTTGAGAGGTGGATCTTCAGGTTCGAGGTCTGCTTGGTCTACATACTGAGTTCCAGGGCCACAAGGGCTATACAGAGACCCTGTCTCAAAAAAAAAAAAAAAGAAAGAAAGAAAGAAAGAAAGAAAGAAAAAAGAAAAAGAGGAGGAAGAAGAAGAAGAGGAGGGACAGAAAGAGATTTTCCCAGATTAGATTGCAATTCGTGGCTATATCTGGGGTTTGGCCGTGGTTTTAGGAAACTTGTAGCTTTATTTCATCTTTGAAAAAGGTGTTAATTTTTTAGAATATTGAGTTCAAAGAAAGTTTATCCTGAGTTTTGAGAAATTCTATGTTAGGTTAGCTTCGTAAAGTGTAGACCACACTGAAATACTATTTTGTGTTTGCTATAGTATTTGTTCCCTTGGCGCACACCCAGCAAGCCCTGTGCCTTGCCCTCAGCCTCGTGGTGCCTCCCTCAGGCTGCCTTCTGGAAGCATGAAGGGCTTGTAGCCATGCCAGGAAATACCAAGAGTAAGTTTCCATATGAGGGCATCAAGAAGACAAAACATGTACCTCTGCCCCTCTTCAGAAAGACCAGCCAGCAGCACCCCTTGTGCCAACTTGGCATTTCTGACCATCTACTATATTATTTATGCCAGAGTAGACCTATATACACAGATTTGTTTATTTGGCTTTGAGACAGAATCTCACTCTATAGACCTGGCTGTGCTGGAATTCACTATGCAGACTAGGCTGGCCTCAAACTGCCTGCTTCTCTCTTCTCTGCTGGGATTGAAGGGGTGCACTGTCGTGCCCTACAGCTCTAGATTAATTTTATTATAACCAAAGCACTGGACAAATTGTGTATAGTAGGCCCATAACATTTGAAAACTTAAAAATGTTTCTCTCTGCTGCGGATTAGGGGCTAAAATCAAAGAAAAAGAAGCATACTTTGGGAAAACATTAAAAGCAGTTGTTACAGTTTGCTGCCTGAACAGTCACTCAAAGTTGTCTACAATGTTGGACATCATCTTCAGCCTTCTGGTCCAGTGTATTTGACAGAAATATTTGTGAGGCAGGAACTATTGAGGGTTTGCTTACCCTGTTTTGGCAGAGTTTGGCCATCGACTCTGCCCATTTTTAGGCAGAATTCTGTTTGTGGATGAAATGAGGACATTTTTCCCAGTGTCTGGTTTACCACATTTGAAGCTATCTCCATAAGGAGGTTCTTTGATGCTTATCATCTTCTTTGAAGTAGGCTTGGTGTTGCCAGGAGTTAACAGATACAGGGTTTTTCTGTGTAGCCCTGGCTGTCCTGAAACTCAGTCTGTAGACCAGGTTGGCCTCGAACTCAGAGATCTGCTGGCCTCTGCCTCCCAAGTGCTGGGATTAAAGGCGTGCACCATCACTGCTTGGCTAGGAGGTTTAGAAAATTTAAGAGGTAGGGTCTGGTGGAAAGGGTTGAAATCCTTGATGGTGTGCCCCTGAGGGAGTAGGGAGATGCAGCCCTTTCTCTGCCTCCCACTTTTGTATCCTGGCCATGAGGTGGATGGTTTTGCTCTGCCACACATTTCTTCAATGATCGCTACCCCAAAGCAAAGAGCCCGTGCATTGCATAGAGCAGGCATAGTGTCACAACACACCTGTTACCCTACCATGCAGGCGGTGGAGGCAGGAGGAACAGAAGTTCAAGGTCATCCTCTGCTATGTTACAAGTTTGAGGCCAGCCTGGGCTGCATGAGTCCTGTCTCAAAAATAAATAAATATAACAATGAACAAAGATTTTTACCAGTATCATAGGTATCTGGGTTCTTAGAAACATTCAAATGTGCATTAAAATGAAAAAAATGTACATATGTTGTAATGAATAGTATACAACTCAACAATTCATCTGTAGTGGGTCTCTTTTTTTTACTTCAATCAAAGTATGGATCTCCTTAAGATATTAATTGTGGGGCTGGAGAGATGGCTCAGTGGTTCAGAGCACTGACTGCTCTTCTAGAGGTCCTGAGTTCAATACCCAGCAACCACATGGTGGCTCATAACCATCTGTTCTGTGATCTGATGCCCTCTTCTGGCCTACAGGTGTACATGAGGCAGAACACTGTATACATAATAACAAATAAATAAATCTTTTTTAAAAAGATATTAATTGTGGCCAGGCAGTGGTGGTATACACCTTTGATCCCAGCACTTGAGGAGGCAGAGGCAGAGAGATCTCTGTGAGTTTGAGGCCAGGTTGGCCTACAAAGCGAGTTTAAGACAGGCAAGGCTACACAGAGAAACCCTGTCTCGAAAAACCAAAATATAAACAATGAAAGAAGTAAAATATTATGATAAAAGAAGGAAACCCCCAAAACATTACATATATATGCATATACATACAAACATATACGTATTAGCTGTGGCTGGAGACTTTCTGCTGTTGCAGAGGAGCTAGGTTCAGTTCCCAACAGCTACACGGTGGCTCACAGTGGTAACTCCAGTTCCAGGGCATCTGATGCTCTTCTCTGGTCTCTGAGAGTTCCTGCATGCACATAGTGCCCATAAACTCAGGCAAGTATGTATGTATGTGTGTATGTGTGTGTGTGTGTGTGTGTGTGTATATATATATATATATATATATATATGTGTGTGTGTGTGTGTGTGTGTGTGTGTGTGTGTGTGTATGTATGTATGTATATATATGCTAAAGAAATGCATAAATAAAATGTAAATATATTAATTTACTAAACTGGGCACATTGGGGAGGCAGAGGCAGGAGGATCTTTGTAGATTCAAGGCCAGCATGATTTAAATATCCAGACTCAGGATAGCCAGAGATACATAGACAGACCCTGTTTCAATAAAAACAACAACAACTCATGCACACACACACTTGATGATAAGCTGTTTTAGAGAGGTTTTTTTTTTTTTCCCCCAGGGGAGTTGTGGTTTTTTGAAACGGGTTCTCTGTGTAGCCTTGGCTGTCTTGAACTCATTTTGTAGATGAGCCTGGTCTCGAACTCACAATGACCCGCCTGCCTCTACCTCCCGAGTACTGGGATTACAGGCATGAGCCACCGTGCCTGGCTTCTAGAGAGTTTTGAGGTTTTTGTTTTGTTTTTTGAGACAGGGTCTCTCTTTATTAGCCTTGGCTGTCCTGGACTCACTTTGTAGACCAGGCTGGCCTCAAACTCACAATGATCCACCTGCCTCTGCCTCCCGAGTGCTGGGATTAAAGTCATGCACCACCACGCTCAGCTTCTGGAGAGTTTTGAATGCAGAGAAAGTTAGAATTTTTTTAAACAGTCCTGGGCATGAGCTCCAGAGCTCCCACATGATAGGAAGGGCTCCAGCCCTGGGTCCTAGCTCCAGCCCTGCAGTTCTCTTCTCACCTTGAATCCACCACTCTTTCAGACCTGCTTTTGTCTGTGTGTTAGCTGATCCATCAGGTTTGCCCAGCGCCTTACCTGTGAACCATGTCTCTGGACCTGACCTCTGACCTCAGTAATCTTGCTGCTTCAGCCTCCAGAGTGCTGGGATTACAGAGTTATGCCTAGTATTCCTCCCACTTGTCAAGGGCTTCCCATACACTCATAAATATTCTGGGAGGAACTGCTTTGAAGTTGCAGTAGAGAGACTTGTGTGCAGGCTAGGAAGATGGCTCAGTGGAAGAGTGTGCTTGCCATGCATACATGAGAGCCTGGGTGTAGATTCACACACACACGCACACACACACACACACACACACACACACACACACATACACACACACACACACACACACACAAATGCCCAAGGTTGTGCAGGCCTATAGCTCCAGTGCTATTGGGAGCAGAGACAGGAGGATCACCGGGGTTTTCTGGTCACTAGCCTGGCTCCAGGTTCATTGCAGTCTCAAGAGTGATAGAGCAAAACCCTTGACATCCTCCGCTGGCCTCTACATGGGTGTGCTATGTACCCTCACCCACATACACATACATCACACACATAAACACAAAACTCTGAAAGCAAAATAAGCCAGGCATATTAGCACATGCCTTCAGTCCCTTAGCTCAGGAGGTAGGGACAAGAGGATTGCTGGGAGTTTGAGGACAGCCTGATTTATGTAGTGAGTTTCAGGCCAGCCAGGGCTACACTGAGACCCCGTCTCAAGAAAGAAAGAAAAACAATACTAGCTTTAAAGTAGGCTTTGGTGATATTCTTCAAAGGGTAAGTAAGAATGCCTGCCGAGTGAAACCCTAACCCCTGGATCCCACAATGGAAGAAGAGAACCAGTTCCTCAGTACTTTCCTCTGTCCCACATGAGCCATTGCATACACCATCCCCACCGAATACACATGTAAAGAGTAATAAAAGTGGGCTGGAGAGATGGCTCAGTGGTTAAGAGCATTCGCTGCTCTTCCAGAGGATCAGAGTTCAATTCCCAGCACCCCCATGGCAGCTCACAACTGACTGTAATTCCTGTTCCAGGGGATCCGACTTACACAGACATACCTGCAGTCAAAACACCAATGCACATAACATAAAAATAAATTATTTTAAAAATGAAAAATAAAAAAAAAGAATTCTGAGTAAAGTATTGGCGCTGTGCCTGGCTTAACTAAGGGGCGTGTGTGTGTTGAGAGTCTGCATGGGCAATGCAGGCCTTAGACGTCTTGGAGCACCCAGTGTGGGAAACAGCTCCCAGCCCTGTTCCTCCTGTGGCTCCCTTTGCTGGAGGTGTGGTGAAGGACTTGCTCTGTTATAGTTCCTCTTAATGATGCAAATGAGCCTTGAGAGACCTTGTAATTGCCTGATGAAAGCCCATGAATGGGCTTGTGGGAACTAGAGTGTTAATACTTGAGTCTCTCAGCAAGGCATCACTGGCAGTAGCAATGGAAGGCAAATTAAAACTAGTTCCTTTATCTTTTCCAGACTCTGCAACCCTTTTAGCTGCTTCTGTATTGCCCTGCTCTGAAAAGAGAACGAGTGGGAATGACCAGCTCCAAGCTGTTTTATAAAGTTTGTGTCCCCCGTATGTGTGCTTGGAGACTCCCTGCCTCTTTCCCTGCGAGCCTCCCTCTCTTTCCTAAGACAGCTTTTCTGCTCATTAGTGAAATAAGCGTCCCTCTCTGTTCTGTCTGTGCTTAGCCGGCAATTAGTCAGATGAGCAGAAACTCTCCTGCTGCGCACTGTGCTGGGGGCATGAAGAAGCTGACACTGCTTTGCTAGTGCAAGCTACTTTTAACGCTCTTTTATCTCCCAGGAAAGGGCCTCAATAGGTTTAGTCTACCCACTGGAGCCTGTAGCTATTTCAATCTAACCACTCATTAAAGTCAATTTAAGATATTACTAAACCTTTAGATTCTTTACATGAATCACTTCCACTTGAATTCAGTTCAAGATGGCTCCCCTTCACAGCTCAAGAGTACCCTGTCTCCACCTGCTTCACCCCCAGCAAAAATATTGATGTCCAGCCAGACTAGCTGCTGACTAAAGCAAGCTGTCCACATACAGTCTCACTTGCCTGTGCTCCTTAACTCTGCACGGAGAGGCCGATGGAACATGAGTCCATGCCAGCCTTATGTACACGACCTTGTCTCAGTACAGACAAGGCCGAGGGGCTGGAGGGGTGACTCAGCACTCAATACATAAATGGCACTTGCTCTTGGGGGGGACCTGAGGTCACTTCCCAGCACCCATCTGGCTGCTCACAGCCATCTTGAACTCTAGTTCCAGGGGGATCTGATACTCTCTTCAGGCCTCTTCAGGTATCAAGCATGCACAAAGTACACACCAAACATGCAGGCAAAACATACACATAAACTAAAAATTAATAAACCTTGAAAAAAAATCAGATTTTATTTTGCTACCAAATAGTAAATTATACCATCACATAAGCCAAGTGTGCTGGCAGATGCTTATTAAATTCCAGCATTTGGGCAATGGAGGCGAGAGAATCAGAAGTTTGGTGGAGATGGCTTAGGCTAGGGTAGAATTGGCTACACAGAAGAATTGGGAGTCAAGGTCATGCTTTTGAACACATGCCGAGTTCAAAGTAGCCCAAGGTCCACAGGCCCCTGTCTTTAGATTTTTAAAAAAGTGTTTTGTGTGAGTGTGTTAGCTGGGAGGTACACTTGAGCCACACCATGCTTGTGGAGGTCAGAAGAAGCTTTGCAGGATTAGATTCTCCCTCCACTGCGTGGACCCTCGGATGGACCTAGATCTTCAGACTTGGTGGCACGGACCACTCAAGTCACCGAGCCATCTCCCTGCCCCTGCCCTTCTTCCTCCTTGGTCTTAGAAAACAACAACAAAAAGGAAAGTTACGTGATCATAGTTGCTGTGAGCTTCTGCAGTATTACTCAGAGATTTCTTTTTTCACACCTCCTCCCTTGGGTGGAGTATGCTTCCTTGCCTCATAGTTTGGGGCTTGGCCGTGAGACAATTGGCCACTGGAATGTTTGTGGTTATGACTCCTGGAGGGAGCTTCAGTGAGCTTGCACTGTTGCTCCAGCTTTCCTGCCATTTCCTCCTTGGAAGAACAGTATGGCTGACTAGCCCCTGGGCTAAGGAGTCACGTGGAGTAGTCTTTGTCCAGTCTGCACTTGAACCTTGTAGATCCAGCTCAACCAGGCAGAGAGTGGCCAGCCCAGAGCCTGAAGCCTGACAGTTTTAACCCTTGAGAAAATGAAGAGGAAAGAAACCATAACCAGCAAATTTTGAGGTGGTTTGTCATGTTACTTTTGTTTTCTTTTTTATTTTTATTTTTATTTTTTCTCCTTTATTAATTTATTCTTGTTACATCTCAATGGTTATCTCATCCCTTGTATCCTCCCATTCTTCCCTCCCTCCCATTTTCCCCTTATTCCCCTCCCCTATGACTGTTCCTGAGGGGGATTACCTCCCCATGTATATGTTCATAGGGTATCAAGTCTCTTCTTGGTAACCTGCTGTCCTTCCTCTGAGTGCCACCAGGTCTCCCCCTCCAGGGGACATGGTCAAAGGTGAGGCACCAGAGTATGTGAGAAAATCATATCCCACTCTCCACTCTACTGTGGAGAGTGTTCTGTCCATTGTCTAGATCTGGGTAGGGGTTTAAGGTTTACCGCCTGTATTGTCCTTGGCTGGTGCCTTAGTTTGAGCGGGACCCCTGTGCCCAAATCTGCCTATCATAATGTCATGTTACTTTTCTATTGCTGTGTGTTAAAACACCATGACTTCACCCGGAGGTGGTGGCACACGCTTTTGGCCTCAGCACCCAGGAGGCAGAGGCAGGGGCATCTGAATTTGAGGCCATCCTGTACAAGGTGAGTTCTAGGATAGCCAGGGCTATACGGAGAAACCCTGTCTCAAAAACAAGCAAAATCCACCATGACCAATACAACTTAAAGAAGGAAGGCTTTATTTGGGGTTTATGGCTCTAGAGGATTAGAGTCCATGACAGTGGAGTAAAAGTAACAGGTGGCAGACAGAGCAAGAACACCCCCACCCCGCCACACACATACACACCACCACTACCACCACCATCAGGATTTATTTTTATGTGTATGGGTGTTTTGTCTGAATGTATGTCTGTGCATTCATAGACATTGCAGAGGAAACCAAAAGAGGGCATCAGATCCCCTGGAACTTGAGTTACAGACAGTTGTGAACCACCATGTCTGTGCTGAGAATTGAATCCAGGCCCCCTGGTAGAGCAGCCCAGTGGTTTTAACCACTCAATCATATGTCCAGCCCTGAGAGCTTATCGTAGTTTTTTGGACCATTTTTCAGATGCACCTGACCGTAAGACACACCCAGTTTTTAGAGCAGGAAAACCAGGAAAACAGTAAAAACAGCAATCAGACCATAAAGCACACCCAATACGGTCCCAAAAATACTGTACATCTTGAACCACAATTAAGAAGTTGAGGACACCCTGGGCATGGCATAAAGCTTTTGAAACCTCAAGCCCACCCCCAACAACACACCTCTAGCAAGGCCACAATGTGCTGTTCCTTCCCAAACCTTTCCACTGTCGGGGGACCAAGCACTGAGCCTATGCAGGCCATGATATGCGAACAGCACATTTGTTATACAGTTGTTCTATTGCAGCCCATTTTCCTTGGTACAGCCATGGTAGTTTGGGGTATACATTTGGTGCTGGGGTCGAACCTAGAGCCTTATACTTGCTGTACCCACATACTACCACGAAGGTACACTCCCAGTCTCCACAGTTATCTACGTGATGATGCCATGTCCTTATTTAAACCCCTGCCTTAGTTATTTTCCTAGTGCCATGACAAACACCCTGACCAAGGCAACTTATAAAAGAAAGTGCTTAAGTGGGCTGGAGAGATGGCTCAGCGGCTAAGAACTGTCTGCTCTTCCAGAGGTCGTGAGTTCAATTCCCAGCAACCACATGGTGGCTCACAACCGTCTATACTGGGATCTGATGCAGATAGAACAATCATATAATAAATAAATAAATAAATAAATAAATAAATAAATAAATAAATAAATAACCAACCTTTAAAAAAAAGAAAGCGCTTAATTTGGGGCTCACGGTTTTAGAGAGTTAGAGTCCATGAGCAACATGGCAGGGAACGTGGCAGCAGCAGGCAGTCATGGCACTGGAGCAATAGCATAGAAACTATATCTTGGTCAACAGGCATGAGGGAGAGAGAGAGCTAACCGTAAGTGAGTCTCAAAGGCCACTGTCAGTGACACCTCCTCCAGCAGAGCCACATAGCCTGAGCCTTCCTAACAGCCCCCCAGTTGGGGAACAAGCATTCAGATAACTCAGTGTATGGGGGTGTTCTTATTCTAGCCCCCATGCCTTCTGGGGTCCTCTTCATTGTTGGAGTGAAGGCCAAGTGAAACTTGGCTTTTACAACCCTAAAAGCCCTAGACCTAGCCTCTTTGACCAGCTTCCTTGGTGCCTTTTTCTCCATCACTCTACAGACAGCCTCCCGCCTTCTCACCCAGTTGTGTGGTCCCTTTGTGTTGATTTTTCTTTCCTCCTCAAGATCTTTATATGGACTGGACCGCACTGTCTGCAGCACATTTCTCCCCATTCCTTGCTTAGTTAATTCCCAATTTATAACTCCAACATACACTTTTATTTAAGCTGAATGTGGTGGCACACGCCTTTAGTCCCCACACTTGGGAGGCAGAGGCAAGAGGATCTCCCTGAGTTTGCGGCCATCCTGGTCTACATGGTGAGTTCCAGGACAGCCAGAACTGCAAAGTGAAATTCTGTCTCAAAACAAAAAACAAAAAATGGGGGGAAGTAAGGCTTAACATTTTATTCCTTTTTATTTGAGGATGTTTTTTAAATTTTATTTATTTTATTTATTGCATATGAATGCTTTATCTGCAGAAGAGAGTATCAGATTACATTATAGATGGCTGTGAGCCACCATGTGGTTGCTGGGAATTGAACTCAGGACCTCTGGAAGAGCAGGCAGTACTCTTAACCACTGAGCCATCTCTCCAGCTCCTTGAGGATGTTTTTTGCTTTGATTTGAGGCAGGGTCTCATGTAGCCCAGGATGCCCACAAACTTATGAAGTGGAGAGAACTGTCCTTCTGCCTCAGCCTCTCTAGTACCATATCCAATTTAGGTGTAAACTTTTTTTTTTGTGCGGGGGTGGGGGTAGGGGGGTGGTTCAAGATAGGGTTTCTCTGTGTAGGCTTGGCTGTCCTGGACTTGTTTCATAGACCAGGCTGGTCTCGAACTCACAGAAATCTGCCTGCCTCTGTCCCCCTGAGTGCTGGGTTCACAGGCGTGGCCGTTGTGCCCAGCTGTCAAGTGTAAACTTAAATGTTACTTTCCTAAGGATGACGGACCCTAATATAACCTTGACCCCAATACAAGTTTCTATCTCTAGAAGTAGCTCAGATTTTAGCACAGAACTACAGTTAGAAAGAATTGTTCATTGTTCATCTCATTGCCGTGTGTCACATCCGCTATGAGGGCAAAGATAATGTAAGTGATTTGTTATCTTCATCCGTGCCTCACAGGGTGCCACACACCCAGGAAGTACTCAGTGACCGTTCCTTGAGTAACTGATAGATTCAGAGTTTGTGTTGGAGCCTAGAGAGCCGGCTCAGTGGCTGAGAGTATACTGCTCTTGCGGAGGACCCAAGTTCAGTTCTTAACACCCACCTCAGGTGGCTCACAAGTGTATCTAATGCCAGCTCCTAGGGAGTCTGATGCCTCTGGCATCCGAGGGTGCCAGCACACACATACTTGTACACATAATTTAAAATAATAAAGTGGAGGCTGGGCATACCTTTAATCCCAGCACTCAGGAGGCAGAGGTAGGCAGGTTTTGAGTTCGAGGCCAGTGAGTTCTAGGACAGCTAAGACTACATAGAGAAACCCTGTCTTGAAAAACTAAAAATAAATAAATGAATAAATCTTTACAAATAAAGCAGTTGTGCTTGACCTGAAGTCAAAGGATGCATGTGGCAAACACAGGCATCAGTGTGACTAGAAGGTCACATAGGAACCGAGTATAAAACAGAATGAATATTTAAACAGCCTCAGCAAAGGACACCTGTAATGGAGTGACACTCCTGTTGGCCTCAGCAGCCAGTTACAGTGATCATGAGAGATGTCTAAATGGTACTGAGCTGGAAGTGAACACTGTGGTAAGAGAAATATCATTAATAGCAGCGTGGTTGGCACCATGGGAAGGACAGACTGAGAGAATTGCCTGGGGGTTTCAGACAAGTGACCGCAGTCCTAGAATATGAAAATAACATCAAAACCATGCCCCCTCCCTATTCTTAACTTCAAAAATAGCGCGACAACTTTTGAAAGACGCTGTTATAAGTACCACAGGATGCACAGAGAACAAGTTAAAACCTTTAAGATTTGGTTTTTGAATTGAATTCTCAGCGGAGCATAGTGCTGCACACCTGGAATCTCAGCACCTGGGAGGTGAGACCAGGAAGATCAGGAGTCACCACCTGAAGCCAGGAATAGCCCAGGCTGCTGCAGGAGGAGGCTGAGTTCATTGCGAGCTCACAAGGGCTAGGGCGATGGCTCAGCAATCAAGGGTTCTTACTGTACAAGCTTAACGGTCAGTGTTCAAATCCCAGCACCACCTAAAAAGCAGGTGTGGCCACACAAGCCCCAGGGCTGTGAAGAGTAGAGGCAGGAGGATCATGGGTTTGCTGACTGCCAGACTGCAAGGAAAGCGGTGAGCTCTAGGTTCAGGGAGAGACCGTGCCTCAAGGGAATAGCATGGAGATAGAGCAGGACACCTAATGTCCTCCTCTGGCTTGTGCGTGGGTACACATGGGCACACACGGCACACGCAGGGATGCATACACATCATCAACATTCACGTCCTTTCTTTGATACCATAAAGAAAGCCTGCTGAAGACAATTTATTATTAAATTCCAGCTTGTCCATGATGTTTCCAAACTAACCTAATTTGTCATTTTTTAAGGGAAAAAGTAAGAAAAAAAATAAAGTATTCTTTTGCTAGTCTCTTGATATGTTTCTCTGGGCTCTATAGCTTATGTTAATTAGAATGATTCCAACAGAGGATCCAAGAGTATAGCTTCTTTTTTAAAAGATGGCCTGTGCCAAGAAGAGACTTGATACCCTATGAGCATATACAGGAGGAAGAGGTCCCCCTCAGTCACAGTCATAGGGTAAGGGAGTAAGGGGAAAATGGGAGGGAGGGAGGAATGGGAGGATTCAAGGGATGGGATAACTATTGAGATGTAATATGAATAAATTAATAAAATATATTTTTAAAAACTGGAAAAAAAAAGATGGCCTACATAAGTCGTGTGGCGCACGCCTTTGATCCCAGCACTCAGAAAGCAGAGGCAGGCGGATCACTGTGAGTTCAAGGCCAGCCTGGTCTACAAAGTGAGTCCAGGACAGCCAAGGCTACACAGAGAAACCTTGTCTTGGGGGGAAAAAATAAAAAGGAAAAAGATGGCCTGTGTTGGGCCTAATGTTCATTGCTTAGATAGTTAATAATCATTGCTGCCTGTCGTACAGCCTGTGGGAGAAGAGTGAATATTCTCAGATACCAGCGCATTTGCACGATGACTGTCCCTTCTGCATAGGCTTCTGTGTGAGGTTTTCATTAGCAGGCATCAGGGCATAGATGTGTCACCCTCAGCCTTTTGTGTTTATTAACTTAAAAAAAAAAAAGAATCCTCTCTGCTTAACCAGCTGGGCGGCCAGTGCTGGGGATGGGAGGTCATTCTCACAAGAATTATTATGAAGAAACAAAGCGGTTGGGCCGTGAAAAACAAGATTACGAAGTTCGTTTAGATTGAGCAATCTCTGCTGGACAGAACGAAGCCTGGCTGTCGCAGTGTGCGAGTGAGATAGCAAATCTCAGAGCATCCACAGCCAGAGCGGGGGGGGGGTGACACAGGAAGGTGTGGTCTTGGGGAGGTTTGATAATTTCTACCATCTTGTGAGGGGGACAGGCAGAACTAAAGTACAGATCATAGCATCAGGCTCTAGAGCTTACCTTCACACTGCTGAGCAGTCTGTCCCTCACCATGGCCAGGAAGGAAGCTGCTTGTCAGTCATGGTCTTGGCCTCTCTGGAGAACCTGATGGTCCTGCAGCCTCTGCAGGGATGGAATTCTGTAAGCTGGGTTCTAGGAGGGTAATGGCAGCTGCTTTAGCATGCACAGGGGCTATTTGCTTCTAGGGATTGTCTTTTTTCTCACTCCTTAATTGGACAGCAAGCAGCGGTCAAAAAGCAATACACAGACTAGTTAAAAGGCAGCAGGCTGAGTGCCTGGATCCAAGGAGAGAGCTCCGTTGCTCTGTCTTTACCAAGTGATTCGATGTCTGAAGCTGCGCCTGCAGTCTGATGCAATACACTCTCACAAACATGTAGGTCCACAAACTACTCGCCCCAGGAAAGAGGCAGTGGTTTCTGTATGCTGATCCCAAGCACAGGTATCAGGGCTTTGTGATACGATGGCGGCCTACTCTTCAAATGCTGGGGAGACCAGGCTGGCAGCCAGCCAGATGTTCACAGCTGTACCTACCCTGCTCAGGACACGAAATATGTATATTCATGGATCTACAAAATGCTTTCATCATTATGTTTAATAATTCCTTATTATCTCCAAAGGAAACATGACTGCCAGTCTTTGTCCCCTATGCATTCAGCCTCCAAATGTGTGCTCTCTGAAAAGCTAGAGCCATACCAAATACAAGCAGATCACAGGCATAGAGACCAGAACAAAAGGTGCTTATTTCACTTTAAAAACAAACAAACAAACAAACAAACAAGGGGCTGGAGAGATGGCTCAGCAGTTAAGAGCACTGAGTTCAATTCCTAGCTACCACACGGTGGCTTACAACCATCTATAATGTGACCTGATGCATACTGTATACATAATAAATAAATCTTTAAAAAAACAAAAAACAAAAACAAGCCGGTGTGGTGGCACACTCCTTTAATCCCAGTACCCGGGAGGCAGAGACAGGCAGATTGCTGTGAGTTTGAGGCCAGCCTGGTCTACAAAGTGAGTGCAGGATAGCCAGGCCTACACAGTGAAACCCTGTCTCCAAAAACCAAAAAACATCATCACCCCCCTCTGTGTGTATGTATGTGTGTGTGTGTGTGTGTGTGTGTGCAGTTGATCCCCTCCTGTTAATGGGTTGAGGACATCAAACTCAGGCCACCAGGCTTGTGTGGCAAGTGCTTTTACCCACATCAATGGTCCTTTGTCAGTGTTTTGAAACAGAGTCTCACTCTCATAGCCCAGGCTAGTCTGCAGCTCAATATGTAACTATGAAGTCTAGTCTTGCCTCAAATGCATTACAGTTCAGACCGTGTCAGCCTCCTGAAATTATAGGTGTGAGCCATTATGCTTGGCTTTGTTTACTATATTATTTGTTAGTTAATAGTTGTTACATTAAAAAATTTTTAAAAAAGATTTTTCGAGGCAGGGATCTTTGTGTAACAGTCCTTGATCCTGGACTCCCTTTTGTAGATCAGGCTGGCCTTGAACTCACAGTGATCAGCCTGCTTCTGCCTCCCGAGTGCGGGATTAAAGGTGTGACACCCAGTACATTAAAATTTTTTGTTTGCTTTTCAAGACAGGGTTTCTTTTTCTTTCTTTCTGCCCTCCCCGTTCAGGATTTCTCTGTGTAGCCTTGGCTGTCCTGGACTTATTTTGTAAACCAGACTGGCCTTGAACTCAAAGATCTCCCTGCTTCTGTCTCAGAGTTCTGGGAATATAGGCTTGTGCCATGCCTTGGTCAGGGTTTCTTTGTGTAGCCTTGGCTGTCCTGGAACTAGCTCTGTAGAACAAGCTAGTTACAAACTCACAGAGATCTTGGACAAATGGATTGAACTAGAAATAATCATCATGAGTGAGTTCACCCAGAAGCAAAAAGAGTCAAATGGTATATACTCACTTATATCGAGACACTAGTCCAAGGGGTACCTCCCCATGAAAAACTTTACCTACCAGGAAAGTGGGTCAGAGGGGAGGACATCCTATTGAGACTTTAGGTGAGAGAAGCCTGGGAGAATGAGGAAATAGAAGGATCCAGAGGGTCCTGGAAAACTACAGGCGGGTCTGGGCCCTGGGGTCCTCCTCAAACTATGGCACCAGCCAAGGAAAATATAGGCAGTAAACTTCGAACCCCTACCCAGTCTAGCCGATGGACAGGACATTCTCCACCATTAAGTGGAGAAGGAGATCTTTCACACAAACTCTGGTGCCCCATATTGGACCATGTCCCTTGGATGGGGAGGCCCGGTGGCACTCAGAGGAAGGATAATAGGTCACCAAGAAGAGACTCGATACCCTATGAGCATATACAGGGGGGAGGAAGTTCCCCTTAGTCACAGATATAGGGGAAGGGAGTAGGGGGGGGAGCGGGAGGGAGGGAGGAATGGGAGGATACAAGGGATGGGCTAACAATTGAGATGTAATATGAATAAATTACTTAAAAAAAAACCAAACTCACAGAGATCTGCCTGCTTCTGCTGGAATTACAGGCATGCACCATCACTACCTGGTACATTTACATTTTTTGAAAATTGGATTGCCGGGTGTGGTGGCGCACGCCTTTAATCCCAGCACTCGGGAGGCAGAGGCAGGTGGATCTCTGTAAATTTGAGGCCAGCCTAGTCTACAAAGTGAGTCCAGGACAGCCAAGGCTACACAAAGAAACCCTGTCTCAAAAAAAACAAAACAAAACAAAACAAAAAAAGAAAGAAAGAAAGAAAATTTGATTAGCCCCTCCTTTTGTAGTGCTCAGGTCAAATTTAGTTCCTTGTGCATGCTAGGCAGGTATGTCATCATGGAGGTGTAACTTCAGCCTATGTATTTGGTACTTTCTTGCTGCTGTGATAAAATATCTGACAAAAAAAAAACTTAAGGAAGGGCTTGTTTTAATGTACAGTCTGACGGTCCATCATGGTGGGGAGGCCTGGCTGTGGGAGCGGGAGACGGCTGTGTGTCACATCACATCCACAGTCAGGAAGTCAAGACCGATGGATGCTGGTGCTCAGCTCGCTTTCTTACGAGTCCGGGATTGCAGACCATGGGATGGTGCTGCCCACATCTAACTCACCTAATCTAGTTAATATTTTGTAGACACGCCCACAGGTGTGTCTCTGGGTGGTTTTAGAACCTGTCACATTGGCAGTATTAACCATCCCAGTCAGATTCTACCATCTTTGTTCTGGTTCTGAGTTTGCTTTGAGCTATGTAACTGTGGTGCCCGTCCTGCGCGGAGCTGTGTTCTTCCTGCTTTTTCTTGCTAGCTGCCTAACTCTAGATTCTAACACCTCCCTCCCTTCTTCCCTTCTCTCTCTCCCTCGCTCCCATGCCCTTCCCTCTCTCCTTTCTTTCTTTTTTTTTGGGGGGGGGTGGTTTTTTCAAGGCAGGGTTTCTCTGTGTCACACTGGCTGTCCTAGATTCTCTTTAGACCAGGCTGGCCTCAAACTCACAGCGATCCACCTGCCTCTGCCTCCCTAGTGCTGCGATTAAAGGTGTTGTACCGCCATGCTGGGCTCTCCTTTCTCTTCTTTCTTTCTTCCTCCCGTCCCCTGTCCCTCTTTCTGTGAGACTTTGTAGTCCTGGCTGGCCTGTAACTTGCTTTGTAGACCAAGGTGTCCTTAAATTCACAGAGAAAGGTGGTTTCCACCATTTCCTTCTAAACTTTATTTTTGCTTGTGTGTGTGTGTGTGTGTGTGTGTGTGTGTGTGTGTGTTGGTGCATGGGGGAGAGGGGAGTATGCGTGCCATACAGCCTGAGTGTACAAGTCAGAAGCAAACTTTGTAGACTCTGTTCTTTCCTTCTCCTTCTGTGTGAGTTCTGGGCGGGGAGAGGTGTGGAACACAGGCTATTTGGCTTGTACCCAAGAACCTTTACCCACTGCGCCATCTTGTCAACCCTTCTGTCCATTTTTAATTCAAAAAGTTTAAAGGAAAGACTCAAATTGGCCCTGTTTTGGGATCTGAGGGGACCACATGCACATGGTGATCAGACATACATTCAGGTAAACACTCATATACATAAAACAAAATAATTGAATCTTTAAAAAATACATATGGCAAATTTGGGGAAAGTGAGGAAAAGTAGCCATTCTTTCACACTAATGCGTCTTAATTTTCTGCCCCCTCCCACTTGTCTTTAAAACAACACAGTCCATACTCTGACATCGTGCATAGCCAGCAACACAGTTTTTATTGATCTGTTTAAACGTTCATATTTACATGAAAAACAATATGAAGTGAGTTTTTGCATCACTGTGTTTATTGGGAAATTTGAAGGACTCGTTAGTAAGCTATATTGGCAAATATTTGTTAAACTTTTGCTCCAGGTACAGTAGCTTCCTGGATACCGCTGAAGATAGTCATGAATAAGGCATTTTCCTGGCCTTTTGAGGATTTATAATCTCATGACTTCTGTGTCACTCAATCACAACTAAGGTACAGTTTGTGGAATCAAGAGTAAAGAGTAATCTGGGCATTTCAAAATACACGCACAGTGTTTACTATGAGTCTGGGAGTTGATAGTTGAATCCGCAGCACCCACATAAAAGCTTATAATTCAAAGAGCTGAGTAGGCAGGGCCCTGGGGCTTGCCAGTCTAGACTTAATTAAAAAAAATTTTTTAAACAAGTTTGTATGGAAATACTCTGCATGGATGGATAGTGTGGCTTTCAGAAGCCATAGGTCTTTAACAGGAATCCCAGTGTCAGGCAGGTATGGGGTCTCTATGAGCAGTTGGCCAGGGAGCCACAGAGTCTCCAAAACAATGGAGGTGCCATTGCAGTGTACGGCTCCTGATCATCCAGCCACTGCACTGCTGAAAACACCACACCCTTGGGATGCAGCACCCAGGCAGATCAACCTGGAAACAAGCTAGCAGCTTCCTTCCTTCTGGCCAGTGAAGTATCCCAGAATGCTTGCTATACAGGCTGTTGGATAAGAAAAAACTCACCAAGAGGCTGGAGAAATGGTTCCGTGGTTACAAGCACTGGCTGCTCTTCAAGAAGATCAATTCCCAGCACCCACATGCTAGCTCACAACTGTCTGTAACTCCAGTTCCAGGGGATCCAACATCCTCATCCAGACACCCATGAAGGCAAAACACCAATGCACAGGAAATAAAATTAATCATTAAAACATTAAAAAAAATAAAACTCATTAAGTGTTTCTCAGCTGCAAGAGCAATGAAAGAAACTAAATCAAAAAATAAAGATTTAAAAGAAAAAAGCCCAGTGTGGTGTTGCATACATGTAATCCCAGCACTCAGGGAGGCAGAGGCAGGCAGATTTTTATGAGTTCAAGGCCAGGCTTGTCTACAAAGTGAGTCCAGGACAGCCAAGGCTACACAGAGAAACCCTGTCTCAAAAATCAAACAAAAAACAAACAAACAAAATAAACAAACAAACACACACACACATAAAATTGTTGTGTAGCAGGTTCCTTCAGGATAAAAACCTGTCTTTGAAAGAAGCTCCTTAAGACACAGGATGTTAGGGCCTGACGTGCACACCTGTAATCCCAGCATTTGGGACGCAGTGGCAGGCAGATCTCTGAGTTCAAGGCCAGCCACATCTACAAAGTGAGTCCAGTAGTATAAGAGAAACCCTATCTTGAAAAACCAAAAAAGAAAAAAGAAGCCAGGCATGGTGACACATGCCTTTAATCCCAGCACCCGGGAAGCAGAGGCAGGCGGATCACTGTGAGTTAGAGGCCAGCCTGGTCAACAAAGTGAGTCCAGGACAGCCAAGGCTACACAGAGAGACCCTGTCTCGAAAAACCAAGAAAGAAAGAAAGAAAAAAGGATATTAAAGGGAAATTAAAGCAACTGGATGGGTTTTTGTTTGCAACTGGATTTTTATTTATTTATTTAGGTTTTTCAAGACAGGGTTTCTCTGCCTTGCCTGTCTTGGACTCGCATTGTACACCAGTCTGGCCTTGAACTCACAGAGACCCACCTGCCTCTGCCTCCCAAGTGCTGTGATTAAAGGCATGCACCACCACAGCCTGTCAACAACTGGATATTTTTTTGGGGGGGAGGTTTCGAGACAGGGTCTCTTTGTTAGCCATGGCTGTCCTGGACTCGCTTTGTAGACCAGGCTGGCCTCGAACTCGCAGCAATCCACCTGCCTCTGCCTCCCGGGTGCTGGGATTAAAGGCGTGCGCCACCACACCCAGCTTTTCAACAACTGGATTTTTTTTTTTTTTTTTTTTTTTTTTTTTTGGTTTTTCGAGACAGGGTTTCTCTGTGTAGCCTTGGCCATCCTGGACTCACTTTGTAGACCAGGCTGGCCTCGAACTCACAGCGATCCGCCTGCCTCTGCCTCCCGAGTGCTGGGATTAAAGGCGTGCGCCACCACCGCCCGGCTTAACAACTGGATTTTTAAAACTTTATTTATTATGTATGCAGTACTCTGCCTCCATGTCAGCTGCCGGCCAGAAGAGGGCATTAGATCACATTGTAGATGGTTATGAGTCACCATGTGGTTGCTGGGAATTGAACTGAGGACCTCTGGAAGAGCAGCCAGTGTTCTTAACCTCTGAGCCATCTCTCCAGCCCTACAACTGATGTTTTAAGGATAGTGGAAACCTATCTTCCTAAAGCTAAACTCATTAAGCTCAGGAGGTTAACAATTCAATGATTTAAGAGGAAGTTCCTGAAATTGACCAGATTCACTACCTTTCCGCAGTAAGGCCCCCTGAGCTGCCTAGAAGAGGCATGGACCAACTGAACTGTGGGGAAAGAACATTCTCCAACCTGGTAACTGCCTGTAGACTGTGTAGTGCATGTCAGGTTTTTAGCTTTTGTGAGCTGTCACTCATGTGAGGTGGGCTTTGGATAACACAACTGTCCTTGATTAATTTCTGTTACTGTAACTTCACCCATACTCCTATAAGTAACCCCAATAAAATCCATTGGTTTACCAAGTTGGCTTTTGGTAGATTTTTAGTCTGTGGTTGGCTCTCTGTCTGAGATAGATGTTTGTTCAGGTCTCCCCAGAAATAGTGTCATACAACAATAATATACAAAAATTTACTGTATTTTTAAGGTTTTGATTTTTTTTTCATCTTTTAAATTTTTATTTTTAAGTGTAGAATGCTTTGCAAATTTTTGTTCTTGTGGAGGGGTCATGCTAATCTCTGTATCATTTTAATTTTAGTACATGTACGTGCTGCCAGAACAAGCACCATTTTGGGCTTTTTAATTGACTTATTCAATTAATTTATATGTGTGTATGCTTGCTGTATATATACCGTGTTTAGGTGCTCATGGGTACTAGAAGAGAGTGTTGAGTGCCCTAGAACTGGACTTTTAGTCACTTGTGGGCTCCCTGATGTGGGTGCTTGGCATCAAACCCAGGTCCTCTGATAGAGCAGCTAGTGCTCTTAGCCGCTGACCCATCTTTTTGTTTGTTTGTTTGTTTTTGTTTTTCGAGACAGAGTTTCTCTGTGTAGCCTTGGCTGTCCTGGATTCGCTTTGTAGACCAGGCTGGCCTCGAACTCACAGTGCACCACCAAACCCGGCTTGACCCATCTTTTTTATACCTAATTTTTTGTTTGTTTGTTCGTTTTGTTTTTTGAGACAGGTTTCTCTGTGTAGCCTTGGCTGTCCTGGACTTGCTTAGTAGACCAGGCTGGCCTCGAACTCACAGAGATCTGTCTGCCTCTGCCTCCTGAGTGCTGGGATTAAAGGGGTGCACCATTGTGCCCTGCTCCCATACTCAATTTTAATTTTTTAAATTGTATTTATATGTGTCTATCTGAGTGTGTTTTGTGCATGTGAGTGCAGTGCTCACAGAGGGCAGAAGAGGCCACTGGACCCCTGGAGCTGGAGTTAGGGTGGTTTGTGGGCCATTTGACATGGATACTAGGAACCAAACTTGGGCCCTCTACAAGAGCAATAGTTAATCTTAACCACTGCGCCATCTCTGCAGCCCCCAAGTTTATTGAGGGGGGAATTATGGAAAAGTGCGGAATAAAGAGCAGAAGACACCGAACACTGAAAGGTGGGGAAGCAGTAAGGAGGGCTGCCGAACTGAGAGCCACTAACCCTGAGTTGGAGACTAGGGCCTGCAGAGATCAATGACTCAGCAATTAAGAGCGCTTGCTGCTTCTGTAGAGGACCAGAGTTCAGTTCCTAGGCCCACTCGGCTGCTTACAACCTGTAACTCCTTTCAAGGGATCCAATATCAAGGCATCAGACATAGACGCGGTACACATACGTATAAAAGATGCAGGCACACACACATAAATATTTAAAAAAAAAAATGGAAGTGAGACCACACTTCAACATTCATGTCCCTTTAAAAGGATGTCAGATACAAAAAGCAATTTGTATTTTGCCGGAGACTCACAATTTTCCCTTCCACCCTTTCCAGATACAACAAGAGTGCTTATAGAACATTTTAATCACAGAGGTCCTGGGCACTCACGGTTTCACTAGGCCCCAAATTCAAGAGTGGGTTCCAAGGTACCATGCCCCTAAATAGTGTGCAGCCTCTTTCATTTCAGATTCTTTCCCGGGCTCTGGGTTATCTGGCTTGAGTGAAGTGCCCTATTGACTCCTCACTGCTGCAAAGCCTGCTCCTTCCTTGTGCTCTTAGTATATAGACTCAAGCCACTACCCGCCCACCGCAAGACCCCGCCCCCGAGCCGCCGGTTCCCGCCCTCAACCCGAGATGCCCAGTGAGTTGTCTTTCTCAGTGTGAGGCTCAGGGCTCCGCCCTCCAGCAAAGCGTCCCCGCCCCCAAAGCAGCGTTAACCAATGCCCGGCCCTCTCCCGCCCAAGGGGCCCACCCCTTCAGGCCCCGCCCCCTCCAGGGTGCCTCCTCCTGGGGCGTGGCCGGCGCCGCGCCTCCGCCGCGCGCACGGGGCCCAATACCGCCCTCTCCGCCGGTCCCTCCTCCGCCGGCCTGGCGCCTCCCTCCCTCCCCGCCGCGGTGACTCACGGAGAGGCGGAGGCTGAGGCGGCCGCTCCTGCTGCTGCTGCCGCCGCCGCGGCTGCTGCTCCCGGCTGAGCGCGCTCCGGAACAGGCCGCCGCGCTCCGGACCCGCAGCCCCCGGCGCCGCGCGTTCGGGCGGCCCAGGTAAGCGCGAGGCCCGGCCACGACCGCAGCACGGGGCCGGCGCGGCGCCGGGACGCGGGGGAGCCACCGGCCCTTTGTCTCCCGGGGAGGGGCGGCGGAAGGCACCTTCGACCCCGACGGGACCCACCGGGCCGGCCCCACTAGCGCAGCGCCCTGGGCCTGAACCCGTCGTCCCCCACCACACCCGGTGCTGCTACCTCTCGCCGCAGACCACCCCGCTGCCTTCCTCCCTTTCTCTTGGGTGGGGGGTCTCCTCCACAGGTGTCCCAGTTGCTCACCCCTCTGGGCCGTCGTGCTTGTCATCGCCTGTCCATCCTCTTGGTCCCCTTGCCCTGTCTCCTCTTCATCTCACCTGCACCCCTTTCCCAGCATCCTGACTCTCCATGTTTCCCCTACTAGATGCTGCCAAGGTCTGTCTGGCTGCCCAGCCGCCCTTCCTCCCTCTCTAGTGTGAATGCACTGTCCGCTCCCCAAATTCCACCTCTCCCTGGTGTTTTTGGAAGGTACATATGAGAGACACATGTGACACCCTCCCAGGGGACTTGTAAACGTGAACCAGCAAATTGACCGCTTGGACCTCCAAACTGCACTTACCCGTTTTATGCCACCCCTGTATCAATGCTGCACTTCCCTTTCCTTGAGGCAGGCGCTCTGGACACCCTACCTGCAGCCCTTGCTTGCTCCTGTATATAGAATTTGTCTGAGCAGTAACTCGGTCGGGTTAGCTCAGGGGAAGGCCAAGGGGGATCATGTTGAGCACAAATCAAGAGTTTTATGAATAATGAGATCTGTGGCTTGCAGCACTTTCTGTCTGAGGATCTAACTATGTCCTAGCTATTATTTTGTCACCTGTCACTTATCTTAAGGAAGTGTGCCTAGATAAGTGCTGGGTAAATTGAGGCACAGAGTATGTTGGTATGGGATCTGGAGGCAAGCCAGTTTTTCTTGAGGTTTACTTCTCAAGTGCCTTGGCTTCTGGCTCCCTGCTACACCCACTGGGCTCTTGTTCCTGGCTAGAAACCCCGTGATAACTGATCTCTTCTGCCATTAAAGTGTCCAGAGATGCCAACACTTCCTTGGATTCAAAGCAGGACTTTGAATCACAAATAAAGGTGCCAGCTGTTACGTGCCAGTGTGTCACTCATGGCTTCCTGGTAGAGTCAGTGTGGCCCATGCAGACAGAAACCACTTCTATGAGATGGGGATTCGTTCATGCATTTCATGCTGGGGGGTCGGGGCTGGAGTGTGTGTTAGACAGTCTTTGCCTTCTGGGAGGTAACAATCCAAGAAGGAAAGAGAACAGATAATAAAGGAAGAGATAAATAAGTGGGTAGAAATCATTAATGCTGCAACGGGGCCAGAAGACTGAGAAGGATAGCCTGGATGTGGTGGCACGGCGTTTGGGAGGTGGACGCAAGACGCTAAGAGTTGAAGGTCAGCATGGGCTACATGTGGCCCTCTCAAAGAAAGGGGGGAAAGGAAGGAAGAATCTGTGTGTTCAAAGAATATGTTTTGAGTCGGGCAGTGGTGGCGCACGCCTTTAATCCCAGCATTTGGGAGGCAGAGGCAGGGGGATCTCTGTGAGTTCAAGGACAGCCTGGTCTACAGAGTGAGTTCCAGGACAGCTAGAGCTGTTACACAGAGAAAACCTGTCTCGAAAAACCAAAACAAAACAATAAACAACAAAAACATCATCCAAAAGAGTTAGAAGCCATTAGAGAGAAATAAGCAGAAAGGTATTACGATATGGTGTTTTAAAAGATTGCTCTGGCAGCCGTAGGAGACAGGCGTGTGGAGGTGGAAGCAAAGGTTGACTGTTGAAATTGCCCAGCTAGAGATGGTGCTGGTTTTGGATCTGGGTGATGGTGGTAGGACGAGGGAACGGGATGCAGGTAGCTGGAAGCAAAACTCTGAGGAACAGCAGCTGACAGCTCCACGTGGAGCAGAGGACTTCTCCATCTGACTTTGCTCACGTTGAGCTCAGCAGACACTGTTCAGGATCTGCTGTGAGTCAGGCGCTGTCTTAGACTCAGATGCGGATGTGATAAGACCCGCCTTTGAGTTTGTAGTCTGGTGGACCTCATGGCTTAACTCTGAGCTGTTGTATTAACATGTTCCGTAGTACAACAGTGCAATCACAGACTAGGCCACCCCCTCTGATGGAGGAGGCCTGGTAAGTTTGTAAGTCAGAGGCGGAGGAGAGAGAACACACTGGGCTCCGTTCCCACATCCAGGTGCACATTTAAATGGTAGCGCTCTCCCTCTATTGTGAGTTGCTGTACAAAGAAGCCGAAGGGGCTAAGACTGTAGTTCGGTTAAAGTGTGAGGCTCTGGGTTTGGTGCTGAGTACCTACAGAATTAAGAAATTGGGATGGGGGCTGGAGAGATGGCTCAGAGGTTAAAGAGCACTGAGTGCTCTTTCATAGGTCCTGAGTTCAATTCCCAGCAACCACACAGTGGCTCACAATAATCTATAATGTGATCTGATGCCCTCCTCTGGCCTGTAAGTGTACATGCAGGCAGAACACTGTATACATAATAAACAAATCTTAGAAGAAGAGGAGGAGGAGGAAGAGGAGGAGGAGGAGGAGGAAAAAGAAGAAGAAGAAATTGGGATGGGGCTGGAGAGATGGCTCAGAGGTTAAAGAGCACTGACTGCTCTTCCAGAGGTCCTGAGTTCAATTCCCAGCAACCTCATGATGGGTCACAACAATCTATAATGTGATCTGATGCCCTCTTCTGGCCTGTAAGTGTACAAGCAGGCAGAGTACAGTATACTTAATAATAAATAAATCTTTAAAAAGAAAGAAAGATAGAAACTGGGGTCGATATGCTCATACCTTTAATCCCAGCATTTGGGAGGCAGAGACAGGCAGATTTCTGCGAGTTCAGGCCAGCCTGGTCTACATAGCAAGTTCAGACCAGCCTAGAGCTACATAGAGAGACTTTGTTATAAAAATAAACAAGTTTTAAAAATTAAAATTAAAAAGAGAGGAAGGGAGAAAGAGAAGAAAAAGAAGGAAGTCAGAATGCTTTCCTTACAGACTATAGAACACCTGAGTGGCCATTAACTTGAGCTATAAAATAGAATTAAACTTGATCTCTGCTGCTCTAATTCTGTGCTCTCAGAGAGGCCTTTGGAGGTCACATATGTGGGCAGTAGGGACTTAGGGCTGGCGAGCTCCTTTGAAGTCTCATAGCAGGCTGTTCCTTTCCTTTAGTGCCTGTCACGTTCTCCGTTTCAGCTCTGTGTCTGTGTGAGTCTCTGGGCTGACTGAGGCAGGGTCTCCACTGAAATCTTTGTGTTTCACAGTGTGTGAGGTCAGTGACCTGCACAAAGGGTAAAGGTTGACTGGCTGCCAGTCCTACCCCTGCCCCTTTTCATCAGTCTGTGCTGTCTTAGAGAGCACCTTCCTTCAAGTGATCTGCTGAAAACGCAGCAGGCTGCCGTTGACTCTGCTCACAGGACAGGGCCGCTCTTCCTAGATGGGGCTGTTCCCTGTCCAGCCCGGCCCCCAGAGAACAGCTGCCGAGGGTGCTGACCACAGAGTTATTTAACACTCAGCAAATATGAAGTGTAGCTGTTAATTAGAGCACGGACTTTATACCGAGGCTCTGGGCTTGGATCTTGGTTCTGCCATCACAGGCTGTGTGAGCTGCAGAAAGTCATTAACCTGTCCACGTCTAAGCTCTGCCATCTGTACAACCGTGACACTTCCTCACAGAGCTGTTGAGTGGATTTAGCTAAGTAATACCTGTTCAGTGTTCGAGGTGGCGCCTTGTGCTTAGTATGTGCTTTGTTGGACTGCTAGCTGTTATTTTACTTTTTAAAAGCTTAGGTCTGGGAAATGGCTCAGTGGGCAAAGTGTTTGCCAGGCAAGAGTAAGGACTGGAGTTCAGATCCCTACATAAATGCTAAAGGGGCTTGCTGGCCCGCTAGTAACTCCAGGCTCAGAAGACAGAGACAGGCGAACCCTAGAGTAAGCTGGCTAGCAAGAGCCAAAGGAGGCTCTGGGCTCTATTGAGAGACCCTGCCTCAGTGAAAGAGCAGTCAAAGATAATCCCAGACATTAACTTTGGGCTGCCAGATGCATGTGTTGTAACCCTCTACACATACAAAACATACACAGATATGTACACCACATACATGACAGTGGAGGGAGGGATGGAGGGAAGGGGGAGGTGACCCTGTGAGCCAAAGGGGCAGCTTCATAGGCCGCAAAGTAATGGGGGCTGGAGGGTGGTGAGCAGAGTCAGGGCTGGATCTGTGTCCCTGGTAGGGAGTTGCATCAAGAAATTGCTGCATGAGGCCTTTTCCTGGAGCCTTCAGGAGATGTTTGAATGCACCTCAGGAGTAGGACCTTAAGAAGAGCAGTTGGGCCGAGTGGGAGCTTCTCATTCTGGTGGGGTGTGTGTGTGTGTGTGTGTGGTCTTTGCAGGCCTGCGGGGGCTGATTGGCTAGCACTCGGGTAACGTAGGAGTCCCTGGGTAGGCTGGCCAAGACCTACAGGTTCAACCGAGCTTTCTTTTCCCCTGGTGTCTATAAATCAGCAAACATTGCCTAGTGCTAAGGCACGAGGTGCGCATGGCCAACCCCTTAGCTCTCCCTGCAATGGGGTGTCGCATGGACTCTGTTTCAAGCTATATAAATTAGTCCTTCCCCCCCCTTCCCTCTGTCCCTCTTCCTCCTCCTTGTCGTTGTTATTGTTGCTGTTGGTGTTGCTGTTATTACTGTTACTATTATTTTGCAGTACTAGTCTGGCCCAGGGCCTTGCGCACAGTAGGCAGGTGCTCCAGCCTTGAGCTTCACTCCCAGCCCTGAGCCACTGATAGATCGTGGTTGACTAGGTAGCTGTCCTGATTCCTCTCCTCCTCCAGACTCCTGCCAGGTAGCAGCAGGCCAGCTGCGGAGTCAGGCACACTGTCTCCTGCGCACCCGCTGCCTGGTCCCCTGATAAGAACACAGTGATGTCTAGAAAGCACAGGTCTTCTTTGCTCTGGATGGAGCAGAACTGGAAACTTAGCAATGCAGTTAGAGAAAAGTGGGCAGACACACAGCTCACTGGGAACCAGAGTTGCCTTTGGCCCGATGCAGTAGCCAGCTCCTGTCCTCCTTCAGGCAGTGCCAGTGCCCATTATCGTGCATGGTGCCCCTTGCCCACCAACCTTGAGATCAAATTGGTCTCTTTTTTACAGGTCACACTCAGGGTCCTCAGGCATTCCATTGACAGAATCTGAAGCATCTGTTAGTCCCTTCTCATCTGTTCTCATAAGAACTAAGCACAGGACAGGAGAGATGGCTCAGAGGCTGAGAGCACTGGCTGTTCTTCCAGAGGTCCTGAGTTCAATTCTCAGCAGTCACATGGTGGCTCATCTATAATGAGATCTGGTGCCTTCTTCTGGCCTTTAGGCATACACCCTGGTGGAAGAAAACTGTATCCATAATAAATAAATAAATTAAAAAAAAAAAAAGAACTAAGCACAGAGCGTGTGTAGCCTCTAGCTCATGTAGCAGGGTTGCTTATTATGAGAAGGATGTATGCTCATGTAGAAGATGAGCAAATGAGCAGCCATGACATTCTGTGTCCATTGTCTCCTTTGGACTTCATCGGAGTTCTGGAGCTACATGAAGTTATTACTACATATGTAGCTGGAAAATGAGGTCTAGAAAGGTTAAAGGACTTGTTTGAGGTTCAGCCTGTCAGGGACAAAGAACTGGCTCCCTGGCTGTGGCAAAGGTTTGAATCCTAGGTCCTTTCCCCGTCTCTTCTGATCTTGAGAGAGCTAATTAACCTTCCTCACTTTCTCCAATGGTAAATGGAATAATGATGCTTGGGCTTGAACTAGGTTTATGAGAGAGGACTGGGCACCACCTACTGACCAGTTATTAAAGGCCTGCTATGTTCTGGTCCTCCACAGGGAGGTCAGCATCCCTAGAGAGAAGGCTACCTTGTGGTCAGTATAACTGGACTAAAACATTATCCTCCTCCTGAAGTTTCTGATGGACTGAGGGGTCATGAATGAGTTGACTTTTTTGTTTTGTTTTGTTTTTTTGAGACAGGGTTTCTCTTCTGTAGCCCTGACTGTCCTAGACTCGCTCTGTAGACCAGGCTGGCCTTGAACTCAGAAATCCTCCTGCCTCTGCCTCCCAAGTGCTGGGATTCAAGGAATGCACCACCACTGACGGACGAGTCTTTTTACATAGTTGAATCTTGTGTGAGCCTCTGTAAGCATGTGTGTAAGCTGTATGTTATACATGATGGCCCGTGTGAGCCTCTGTAAGCATGTGTGTAAGCTGTATGTCATACATGATGGCCCGTGTGAGCCTCTGTAAGCAGGTGTGTAAGCTGTATGTCACACGTGATGGCCCGTGTGAGCCTCTGTAAGCAGGTGTGTAAGCTGTATGTCATACATGATGGCCTGTGTGAGCCTCTGTAAGCAGGTGTGTAAGCTGTATGTCATACATGATGACCTGTGTGAGCCTCTGTAAGCAGGTGTGTAAGCTGTATGTCATACATGGTGGCCCGTGTGAGCCTCTGTAAGCAGGTGTGTAAGCTGTATGTCACACGTGATGGCCCGTGTGAGCCTCTGTAAGCAGGTGTGTAAGCTGTATGTCATACATGATGGCCCGTGTGAGCCTCTGTAAGCAGGTGTGTAAGCTGTATGTCATACATGGTGGCCCGTGTGAGCCTCTGTAAGCAGGTGTGTAAGCTGTATGTCATACATGATGACCTGTGTGAGCCTCTGTAAGCAGGTGTGTAAGCTGTATGTCATACATGGTGGCCCGTGTGAGCCTCTGTAAGCAGGTGTGTAAGCTGTATGTCACACATGATGGCCTGTGTGAGCCTCTGTAAGCTGTCTTTAAGTAACAGTTACTGTGCCTTGAGTCTCTAGGATTCTGTTCCTAGCAGCCAGGTTCCTCTCCTGCCAGCTTCAGAAACACCCACAGTGGTGGGTGGGCTTTGGGGGCCCCCTGCTGTGCCCACAGAGTTCCCCAAGAAGCTTGTGCATGTGGAACCTCCCCGTATCTTTATTACAGTATGTTGCAGGTCAATATGTGTAGAATGGTATGGGGGCATAATTTGGAATTTACAGCTGATTTCTCCCCCAAATCTGCCCAGCACCAGGCCTGTCCATCTCCTCAGAGACCAAGGTCAGGGAGGCCCAACAGTCTAAGTGAAAGCACACAGCGTTCCTTCCTCTTCCTGCTTGCCAGGGTCAGGAGAGTAAAGGGCTAGCAGAGGCTACTGCCCACATACGGAGGGAGAGGAAGATGGAAGAGTTGTGGCAAAGCTGTCTCGGTCACTGTGTGGTGTCCCTTGGCTAATAGACTGCCCCTCTAGGCTGTGCTGGGGACAGACTCTGTCTGATTAGGAGGTGGGCCCAGCAAGGACACTAGGTCACTCAGTGCACCTGTACTTCAAGTGAGTTTGGAGCCTGTGGTGATGCTGTGGCAGCAGGAAGAATGTGACCCATTTCTGCCTCCTCTCCTCTGTGGGGAGCTGGGCAGGAGGCTTTGAGACAGGCTCCAATTAAGCTTTTCTCAGGCCTGCATGTCACCTAAGTGTCCAACCACACATTTCCTGCCACTGGAATCCTGTGGTCCTTGTCCCTGAACTGAACGAGTAAACGAGCTTACCGCCTGTTACTCTGCAACCTTGGACTCTGCCAGCGGGCTTTCCTGTGGAGATCAGGGTCCCTCATGGATCAAACACCTCTCTGTGTTTGGATCAAACACCTCAAACTGTGTGCTCCCACCCTGTTCTTCCTGCCAGATCGTGAGGCCAGCAGTGGACCTGTTTCCAAGGCGATGGGTTAGCCCTGCCCATACCTAGGTCTCATAGCTGCTGCCCTAAGCAGTCCAGCTTCCCAGAGACCCTTCCCGTCCACCTCCCCAGCTCCACTCCCCCTGCAGGGCTGCGAAACAAGACCCGCTTCTGGTTTATACTAGATGACAATTTTTTCTTTCCTCTCTTTCTTTCTTTCTTTCTTTCTTTCTTTCTTTTTTTTGTGAATGAGTTAATAGGATTGTAGGGCGTGGGTGTCCCCAGACTTTCAAAGTCCTAGTTGATTTCAGCTAGGCTGGCCTCAAACTCACCGTGATCCACCTGCCTCTGCCTCCCAGAGTGCTGGGACTACAGGTGTGCGCCACCACGCCTGGCCTTTCCTCTCTTTCTTTCTTTCTTTCTTTCTCTCTCTCTCTCTCTCTCTCTCTCTCTCTCTCTTTTTTTTGAGACAGGGTTTCTCTGTGTACCCTTGGCTGTCCTAGACTTGCTTTGTAGAGCAGGCTGGCCTCAAACTCACAGCAATCCACCTGCCTCTGCCTCCTGAGTGCTGGAATTAAAGGTGCCACCACTCCTGGCCACATGATAAATATTTCAATGCCCTTTGACTTGTTACATGTCCCAGGTGTGTGTGTGTAGCTGATGTAAACACATGGACGTGTGACTACTGCAGGGACAATTGGGGGATTTACAGCTGGATACAGTCTAGTAAGTCTGTCCCCTGATTGATGTCACAAAACATGGGAACTGCAGAGGTCAGCAGCTGTGGCAAGGCTGTGTGAACCCTTCCCTGTTTGCTTTTCTGGACGTCTAGCCCGCGGAAGAGGGGCTCCTCATCGCATCTGTCAGTGTGGATGAGAGTGCTTGCAGCCTTAGGACCATGGCCTTCCTCTGGCCAGTCACTGAGATTGTAGGAAGATGGGGTGCTGGTGATTTTTAGGAGGGCATTGCTGGGCTTTTGGGCAAGCAGCGCCCCTCCCCCCATTCTGCTTCCTTCTCAAGTAGCCTGCCTGCTGGAGCTTATGACAGAACTCAGTGGGGTGCAGACAGCTAATGCCTGAGCCTGGATCTCTCCCTCCTGGCCACTGCCACCTGAGAGAGCCCTCAGGCTGTCTACTCTCCTTGCGCTCTGGGTAGTGGCCAGTCACCCTCACTCCTTGATCTCTGCTGAGGCTCAGTGCAGTGGTGGAGGTTGTCAGGCACTGCCCTGGTCCTTCATGTCTACTCAGATGAGATGAGCTCTTTTATCCTGATCTTTGAACTCTGTGTCATCCTTTTTTTTTTTTTTTAAGATTTACTTTTATTCTATGTATATGAGAAATTTCTTCCATGTATGCATGCATGTGTGCCATGTATATGCCTGGTGCCCAAGAAGGCCAGAGCAGGGCACTGGGGCCTCTGGAACTGTAGTTACAGATGGTTGTGAGCCGCTGTATGGGTGCTGAGAATCTGCAGGAGCAACCAGTGTTCTTAGCTGCTGAGCCATCACACAGGAGGTCAGGTCCTGCTGGCGTTCTGTGACATAGGCTTCTAAAGACTTAAGGCTTTTGTTGTGAAACCTGACAGTCTTCGGTGAGTCATTTTAATTTAAAAACAGGAGTATTAGCCAGCGGGACATTCACAGGCCAGCTTTGCCAGGAACTTCTGCTCCCTCTTTGAGGCTTGGTGGTTTGGGAATGAGGGATGACATTCCATGTGGCTGGTACGGACTTAGCCCCTGAGCTGGATTACCGTGGCGAGTGCCCAGGTCTGAGTATATATACCTACACTTAGTGGCAGTGAGGACAGCCTTGGAAGCCTCATACCAGTCCCCATGGCTTTCGGTCTTGTTTCTGACCACTTTCCTGAACTTGGCTCCCTTTGGAAGCACTGGCTGTAAACCCCACCCCACCCCCACTGCCACTCTAGCATGAGCTAGCTCTTTGGAGTATGCTCTGTCTGATCCTCTCTCTGGAGCCGCAGCCAGCACTGCCCATGCCTTCAGAATGGAGGTGGCCTTGTGAGCCCTCTTCCGTGTTCTCTTGATACCGCTTCCCTAGTTAATGGGACGAACACCTGGGAGATCCCGAGGGCATCTCCCTTGAAAACAGTTTGCATTTTGATTATCAGCTTGTCAGCCAGCTGGGGAGGAAGGAAACCAAGTCCTCAGCGGCTCTCAGAGGGGAGGTTCCTCCTTCCTTGGATTCTGTCCTGTTCCGAGGTAGCTGGAGACGGAGGAAAGGGCAAGTTGCTGGCTGTGACGCAGTAGGAGCTGCTACCCAAAGGCCTTCTGCAGTGTTACTAGGTCCGCTGTAACTTAGTAGACACGTGTGCTGAGAGGAGAGCCCATTGGAATGAGGCAGGGCCCTGCAGGGTAGGCACCAGGCGCTCAGCCCGGGAGGCCACCCCTGGAGCTCTAAGCTGGATCTGAGGATCCACAATTGTCATCCCCAAATCTGGGCAAAGAAATGGGTGGCTCACAGGCTGAGTCTGCTGCCTCTGGGGACACAAATGAAGATAATGAGCCTTCATACCGCAGTTCCCCCTACCCCCAATTGATTTAATAATCTAGTTCTCCACGGTAGAAAGCTCTAGGCTCCCTGGCTCCTACAGCTTGGGAGATAAAGGCAGAAAACCTCTGGAGGGAGATGATTCTGTTTGTTTATTATTATTATGATTTTATGTATATAAGTGTATGTCTGTGTACCGTGATGATGCCTGGTGGTGCCCACAGAGGCCAGAAGAGGGCATCAGATCCCCTAAGTTGGAGTTAGAGATGGAAGTAAGCGACCATGTGAGTTCTGGGAATTGAACCCAGATCTTTTGGAAGATAGGCCAGTACTTTTAAACACTGAGCCAGGAAGATGATCTTGGAGCAGTCTGCTGTTCTAGGGGCATCTGCGGAGAGCTTGCCAGGCTGCTTTTGAGATGAGCAGGTCTGTGGCTCCATGAAGAGGCCATGTGCTGTTCATGAAGAGGCGGGACCGGCCTTGCCCTGACAAATGTATCCCTGTCTTAGTTTCCCCTTCCCCTTTAAAACACTTTTGTATTTCTCAGTTCAATTAGAATTGTAAAATGTGCTCACACGAAATTGATAGTGGAGTTGATTGAGCTCCTATGGGCTCACATTTCCACTCTGGCCTCCTTCTGTGGAGGAGACCCACGCTCTGTGAACTTCCTGGCGAGGCTTCTTCCTTAAGGTTAGAGGGCCTGACACTGGCCCTTCCAGCCTAAAATTGACTGACAAGAAAAGAAAACAGTTTCCTGCAGGGAGCTGGGGCAGCAGGCCTAAGGGCAGCTGTGATGTCAGTAGGTCACAGAAGAAAGGGGTCCTTGTGCCATCCATTCTTGGGGCGCAGGGTTTCTTCTGATGTCCTTGATTACAATACTTCCTGCCAGGACCAGCCTTGGTGGAAGACCTTCTGAATTGGGGTGTGAGAGGTGCGTGTACTGTCTAAGGAGCTGGGGGACTCTGCGTGTTACCCAGACTCGGCATTACCCACTCCTTTGGGACTTGACAGAAGCTTACAGTCCCGGGACAGATAGGATTAGAGGAAGATCCGAAGCCGGATCCTGTAGGCGAGCTGGTTCCTGACTTTAGGTCTTAGACCGTGACTTGGCCAGGTTTCAGTGTGCCAGCTGCTCTCTGGGGAGGAAAAAAAGGAAGTGTGCCTTTCTTTCTTCGTCTCTGTCTCCTCCTGCACAGAAGCAAAACCTCTGGTTTTTTAGTTGGAACTGTGGAGCCTAAGAACACAGCTCAGAGGTTGGAGTGTTGGAGCAGCCGAGAAGCTGCCTCAGCTTCCTCTTCCTGTGTGCTTTGTCCGCAGCTGACACGCCTGGGGCTGCTTCTTGCTGTGGTGCGCACTCACTTAAGGGCTGCAAAAGACAGCAGCATGCTCAAGGGCCATTTTCAGCCAGTTGGGCCAACCAGAACTAAGCAGATACTCGACATAAATCTAGTTATAGAACATTTTACACACACACACACACACACACACACACACACACACACACACACACACGCTACTATCAGTCCTTGATGTTTGAGGACTATCTGAAATGTCAGATAGAAGGAGGAGCCGCTGTGATGTCCTGTATCTGTATTTCCAGAAGGCTGAGGCAGGAGAATCAGTTGAGTTTAGTTCGAGGCCAGCCTGGGTGACATTGCAAGACCTCAACCTCCAAATAGAAAAATTAATTAATTTGAAAAATTGGGCCAGGCATGACGGTACACACTTTAATTTCCACACTTGGGAGTAAGAGGGAGGTAGATCTCTGTGAGTTCAAGTCCAGCCTGGTCTACAAAGCAAGTCCAGAACAGCCAAGGCTGTTACACAGAGAAACTCTGTCTCATTAAAAAAAAAATGGCACCTATTATCTCAGCACTTGGAAGACAGAAGGATCATGAGTTTAAGACCAGGGTGGGCTACCTAGCAAGATCCTGTTTAATTGAAAAAAATAACCTGGGATGCCTTTAATCCCAGCACTGGAAGGCAGAGGCAGGCGGATCTCTGAGTTCAAGGCCAGCCTGGTCTACAAAGTAAGTCCAGGACACCAGAGCTGTTACACAGAGAAACCCTGTTTCAAAAAACCAGACCAACAAAAAACAAAAAAACAAAAAAACAAAAAAACAAACCAAAAAAAAAAAAAAACAAAAACAAAAACAAAAAACAAAAAAACAAAAAACCAGAAAAGAAAGAAAAAAAAATAAGACCCCCAGCACTTGGGAGGCAGAGGCAGGCAGATCACTGTGAGTTCGAGGACAGCCTAGGCTACACAGAGAAACCCTAAGGAGAAAAAGAAAAGAAAACCTAAGGAGAAAAAGAAAAGAAAAAATAGGGGCCAGTGAGATGGCTTAGTAGGCATAAGCCTATGGACTTTCTAGTCCCTGGAACCCTGTAAAGGTAGAAGGAGAAAACCAATTCTACAAAATTGTCCTCTGACCTCCACACACTATGTTGTATCCATACATCACACATTAATAATAAGTTAATTTATTATATTTTTTTAAACTTAAATTAAAAATTATAGGAGGCGTTTTTCTAGACTAGGCTCCTGCCCTGGTCTCAGCTGTCGGCTGTGTGTTACGTTCAAAGCCAACCTGGGCTACATGAGATCATGTCTATGAAACAAACAAAAAACTGTGAGGCAGAGGCAATTGAGTGGCTGAGTTTAAGGCCAGCCTGGTTTACCCAGTTCCAGGCCAGGCAGAGCTACATAGTGAGACCTTATCTTTAAGAAAATAAAATAAAATAAGAGCTGGGAGGTGGTGGCACACGCCTTTAATTCCAGCACTCGGGAGGCAGAGGCAGAGAACACTGTGAGTTCTAGGCCAACCTGGTCTACAAGTGAGTCTAGGACAGCCAAGGCTACACAGAAAAACCCTGTCTCAACTCCCCCACCAAAAGAATGAGGGTGGGTGGGGGGCATGGTGGCACATGTCTTTAGTTCTAGCACTTGTGAGGCAGAGGCAGGCGGATTTCTGAGTTCAAGGCCAGCTTGGTCTACATAGTGAGTTCCAGGACAGCTAGGACTACACAGAGAAACTCTGTCTCAAAAGAAAAAAAGAAAGAGTAATAAATGGGTCTGGAGAGATGGCTCCACAGGTTAAAAGCACTGGCTGGTCCTCTAGAGGACCCAGGTCAGTTTCCACCAGCCATGTGGCAGTTCACAACTGCTTGTAACTCCACTTGTAGGGAATGTGACACCCTTTTCTGGAGGTATATTATATTTAATGAGAGCTGTGGGTCTGTTATAATGTGTTTTCGAGAACAAGGCTGCACAGGGCCCGAAGCAGCCTTAAACCACCTTCTGCTTGCCCTCAGCCACACTTCAGGCGCAGCAACCTAAGTTGAAAAAGGTGCAGGCAAATGTGTAGACACACACTGGCATAGGCAGAGTACAGTAAGGCACCTGGATGTCATGACTCAGGGGGAGGAGAGGATGCTTCAGGCTGAGGAAAGAGCAGGTGCAAAGGCCCAGAGGTATGTAGAGCAGGGCGTGGCTGGCAACAGTGACGTGCGATCAGACAATTTTTCTTGGCTGCAATTCCTGCCTCTGATGCAGTACAGTTGTGCCTAATAGCCTTAGAGCCATCTGTAGACACTAAAATCTGCAGATGCTCAAGTCCCTTGGGTAAAATGATACAGTGTTTTCATATTGTTTATGTGTGTCTTGCAATAGCTTTTTTTTTAAAAGACAGTGTTTTATAGCATAGGCTGGCTTCAAACTCCCCAAGTACCTGATGATGACCTTGAACTTCTGATCCTGCTGAGTTCTAGGATTATAAGTGTGTGTACCCGACTCAGTTGTATGTGATGTTGGAGTTCCAACCCAGGTCTTCCTGTAGGCTAGGTAAGCACTGTGAGTGCAGTTGCACCCCAGCCTTCCAGAACACTCTGTTCTTCTCATTCATCCATCCATTCATTCATTTGTTAAACATGGTGTCACATTCCAGCACTTGAGAGGCAGAGGCAGCTGGATCTCCTAGCTTGAGGCCAACTTGGTCTATATAGCAAGACCATGTCTCAAAAAACTACATAAAGCTGGGCGTGGTGGTGCACGCCTTTAATCCCAGCACTCGGGAGGCAGAGGCAGGTGGATCTCTGTGAGTTCTAGGCCAGCCTGGTCTACAAAATGCGTCCAGGACACCCAGGGCTACACAGAGAAACCCTGTCTTGGGGGGAGGGGGAAGAAAAGAAAAGAAAGAAAGTCTTACGGGGGCTGGAGATGGTAACTCAGAGGTAGAGCACCTTCCTTGTATGTGTGCTTCTGCTCAGAGCAAAACCAAGAAATGTCTGTAGACATTGCCAAATGTCCCCTGGGAGGCGAAATTGCCTCCAGTGAGAGCCACAACTGTACAAGGAACACAGTGGTGAACTTGACCCCAGGATCTGACCCCTGCCCCTGCTGCGGGCAAAATGCAAGGGGCCTTTTTGCTTCCTTCATAGCCTGCTGGTCCTGGGAAAGCAGTCTCCAGGTGGATCCTGGACCCTTTTGTTTTGTTTTTGGTGGCCTTTGGGGCTTTCTCTGAGCCAGGGTCACTACTCAGAAAGGAAGAGTCCTGTCTTCTGGCTCTTAGGGACGTCCCTGCATCCTCCTCCTGTTGTGGCTGTGGAGATTCCATTGGCAACTGTGTTGATGCTCCTCTTGTGACAGGTGAGCTGGCTTAGACTTCGCTATGTCAGAGCCTCACTGAGGGACCTCTGTGGGAGTGCTGTGCACCTGGATTCTTCTGAACTCGGCTGCAGCTGTGAATGGGACAGGCAGGCAGCTTGGGTAGGAAGGGTAAATATATGGAATTAGAGCCACTCCTGCACCAGAGACCTGTGGCCAGAGAGAGCGGTTCCCCTACGTGGGCCTCAGGGGCATCTTGTACTTGATGAAGCCTCATGCACCGGGACTGAAGCCAGGGCCTGTGGGGAGCTATGGAGAAGTTGTAATGTGTACCCTTTGTACGTTCACCAGGTTTTCTTTGTAAAAACTTATGTAATAATGTGTGTGTGTGTGTGAAAGTGTGTGTGACACGTGTGGAGGTCAGAGGACAACTTGGCAGTAGTCTTTTCTCCCACTGTGGGTTCTGGGGACCAAACTCAGATGGTCAGGCTTCCATGGCATGCCTCCACGTGCCACTCACCAGCTCAGTTCACCAAGTTCTGCTGTGTGCTCCTTCATGCGGTCAACACACATCCACACATGGACACTGTGTGTGTGTGTGTGTGTGTGTGTGTGTGTGGTGTGTGTGTGGTGTGTGTGTGTGTGTGGTGTGTGTGTGTGTGTGTGTATGTGTGTGGTGTGTGTGTGTGTGTGTGTGTATGTGTGTGGTGTGTGTGTGTGTGTGTGTGGTGTGTGTGTGGTGTGTGTGTGTGTGTGTGTGTGTGTGTGGTGTGTGTGTGTGTGTGGTGTGTGTGTGTGTGGTGTGTGTGTGGTGTGTGTGGTGTGTGTGTGGTGTGTGTGTGTGTGTGTGGTGTGTGTGTGTGTGTGTGGTGTGTGTGTGTGTGTGGTGTGTGTGTGTGTGTGTGTGTGTGTGTGTGTGTGTGCCTACGTTCATGTCTAAGAGGCCACTGAATGCTTTACTCTATACTCTCCATTTTATTGCCTTGAGGGACACAGTCCTCCTCCTCCTTTTTTTTTTTTTAACCTAGGTGCTCAGGATTCCAACTCAGGTCCTCCTACTGGAGCAGTAAGTACTCTTAACCCCAAGGCATCTTCTCAGCACAGAAACAATCAAGAGTTAATTGCCACTATGGAGCTTGTGCCTCTTAGGAACCAAAATGATGGGTCTGAAGAGATGGCTCACAGCTCAAGAGCTGCTCTTTCAGGTTTGGTTCTCAGAGCCCACAGCTGTCTGCTGTTCCGGGATCTGACGCCCTCTTCTGGCTGCCGAGAGTACTGCATGCATGTGGTGCACAGTCATAGATGCAGGAAAAACATCCATACACGTAAAAACAAACTCTAAAACAGAATCACCACCACAGGGTATTTCCTGATGTAACCACAGTGTCACCGTTACACTCAACACGTACAACACTGGCACAGTATTCTTGTGTAGTACATGGTCTCCAGTTGCGCAGTAATGTCCATAGCTCTCACCTCTGTTTGTAGGGTGCAGCTCAGCATCAAATCCAGGCTCTGCCTTAGAGTCCCTTCATGGCCTTGGGCAGATTGCTTAGCTTCCCCGAGCCTCAGTTGCCTCGTCTATAAAATGGGAATAATTCCTACCTTGCAGGCTTGTGAAGTCTAAATTTAAATAAGACAGTGCACAGAGCCCGGCTGGTTCCATGCCAGGCAATTGGGAAATGCCACAGCCACATCATAATTATCATTGTTCTGCAGCATGGCCTGGCTTCACACAGCAGGAAGGAACTGGGGCAGGTTTGAATTTGGGTTGGCATGCTCAGGACAAATTCCTAATCCCAAGCTCACCCCCCGAAGAATGGCACTGCACCCTGAAAACTGGGTGACTCGCCTGAGCCGTCATCGGGAGACAAGTTGTCCAGAGTAATGACTGAGAACGGAGCAGGTGGAATTTTTCTGTGCTGCCTATGTCCTTGGAGGACCTTAGGTGCCACCCTGTGCGGGATTCCGGCAGAAGCTATACCTCAGGCCTGCCTCCCTCTCCCTGGCCCGAAGCACATTTTTAATGATTACTGACCTGGGTTCAAGTCCCGACTCAGGCTGTCACATACAAGCCGCTTGTGTAACCGACAGGGTCAGTAGTGATGTGGATGGAGTGGCTTATTTACAGGGCCTGGGGAGAGCTTGGCAAATGGCACACACTGTTGAGCACAGCGTTCTCAGTTGCATGGCTTGGCTTCCAGGCAGACTTGCTTCAGTTGTCACCCCTACAGAGGAGGCGTGGTGCTGGTGGTCATCCTGCAGCACACAGGACTCAGCCTGTGCATGTCTTCAGGGCGAAGTCCAGAGACCCCTCGAGTTTTTAACCCTTTCATTCCTTTGAACCAGCTCGGGCCTGGTGGTTGAATTTGGAAGAATGGAGAGAAAGAAGCTTGTGGGTTTTACGCATGTAGACCTTTAAATTTTATGTTTCTTTATTTGTGTGTATTTCATGTGGAAATCAGAAGACAGCCTATGGGAGTCAATTCTCTCCTACAAATATGTATATGAGGGCGTATGTGTGTGGTGGTTTTGTTGTTTTGTTTTTTGTTTTTACCAATTTATTTATTTATTGGTTTGTTGGTTTGTTTGGTTTGGTTTGTTTTGGTTTTTCGAGACAAGATCTCTCTGAGTTAGCTTTGGCTGTCCTGGACTCACTTTGTAGACCAGGCTGACCTCGAACTCACAGCGATCCACCTGCCTCTGCCTCCCGAGTGCTGGGATTAAAGGCGTGCACCACCACGCCCGGCAAAATGAATGGTCTTAACACAGGCAGAAGACAAACTGATGGCCTGGGTAACCAGTGGTCTTGTCTCATACACCTTTTACCAGAAGTTGTGTGTAGGAAAGGAGTTTTGTGCAGCCAGCCTGTGGTGGAGGTGAAGAGTGCCAGTGACGTGCAGTCAGGGCCTGGCCGTTCACTCTGCACACTCTGAAGTGGTCATTTCCTTCTCCTTTGGGCCCCAGCCCCAAGGCTGCATCTGCCTTGATTTCGTTTGTTTTGTTGTTATTGTTGTTGTTGTTGTTTTGAGACAAGGTCTCAAATAGCCTAGGCTGTTCTGGTCTCAGCTCCCTAAGTAACTGAGGGTGGCCTTGGACTCTTGCCCCCACTTCCCACGTCCTGGGCCACTAGGCCAGACTCCCTTGGTGTTTTAGACCATGTGGATGTGGCCTCGAGGATCCCCCCTCAACGCAGTCAGCTGGCTCCACATTCAAGAGCAAAGCTAAGATTTAAGAGTAGTTACAGACTAGACTCAGGCCAGTCTCCAGCAAACGGTACAGGGTGTGGGTGGCCACCTAGAAGACATGGAGCTACACAGGCAAAGACCAAATAAGACTGCTATGCCCTGCTCCTTAAGGGGGCAAGGGGCCCCCAACAGTGCAGAGTGACTGCTCAGTTGGGGGAGGGCGATGTTGAGAACCAGAAACCCATGAAGAGGCGGAGGTGCTTCCTCCTCCTCCTCCTGCGCTGACTGGAGGAGCCCTGTCTGCTGCAGCTGGGGCGGCTGCGTTAGTGAACACTGGGGGCCGGGGGTCCTGTGAGACAGGTGGGTGGGGGGCAGCAAGCAGAGCTGTCCTCTCTGACCGGCAAGGGATCCTGTCCTGGAGTCCTGCCACTTCCTGTCTCCTTCAGCTACTCCTGGGCTTCACCCTCCATTCGGCTTGGAAGGCCACTTAGCTCAGTCACCGCCACCAAGGTGGCAAGCTGGACTTGGATCAGCTGAAGGGCCCATGCATCTGGAGCCTCGGTTTCTTCCTGGCCTCCTGTGTCCTCTGCTGCAGTGCAGGTCTTCCTGTGTTGTCATTTTCTGCGCATCTGACTCGTCGGTGTCTCTTCCTAAAGCCCCATTCTTGCCCTAGTCCCACTCGGCTGCAGAGATCCTGGTGCCTCCCCGGCCTCGTTTCCTTTCTGGTTCCAGAGATCTTTGGAGATGTTCTCCAAAGGGAGAGTCTGGTCCTGTCTTCTCTCTGGAGGCTTCTCAGTGCTATTTGTGTAGCTTGCCCTCTGGCCTGTCCCCGGGCGCCCCCAGGCAGTCTCTCCTCACAGGAGTCCCAGCAGGTCAAGCTCCTGGAAGTGTGTCCCCAGGATGCGTTCTGTTTCCTCCTGTGCACTTTGCCACAGTGTCTGAGACGCAGGGTCCTGAGTTTGATTTGAATGGTGTCTGTCTGCCCTCAACTCAAGTTCGTCTCTCTATATCCTCGAGGCCTGCCATAGAGGAGCAGCCCAGGGACTGCTTGCTCACTCAGTGCCTGTGCCTTCTTCCTCCTCTTCCAGCTAACTCCTGTTCATCCTTCACGACCCAGGTCCAGAGCCAGCCTCTGTGCTTTTCCACACACTTGTGCTCTGCCGTTGCTCACTGCTTTGGGTCAAGGCCCTGGGTCTTTCCTCCTCATGCTGCTGAGGGCAGGAGGCAGTGCATGGCACAGTCTGTGGTTGGCTCATCATAGTATCTTATTTGTGCTGTTGTCTGCGTGTACTGTGATTTCCTCAGCCATTTGGTTATCTCTGGCCAAGAGGACCCTGGTCTTAGTGCCCCCCCACCTTCTGTATCTCCACTGCCTGTGCCAAGAACAGCTTGATAAATCCCCTTGATCCAAGTAGTGGTCTGTGTAAGACTGTGGGCCTTTGGCAGTTTGGGAGGCCTCCTTCCCTTCTGGACCAGCCATATAATGTTGGACTTTTTATTTAAAAAAAAATATTACAAGTCAGACGCAGGAGCACATACCTTTAATCCTAGCACCTTCTTCTGGCCTGCAGTTGTACATGCAGGCAGAGCACTGTATACATAATAATAAATAAATATTAAGAAAAGAAAGTTTATTTTTAAAAAAACCAAATAACTAATTAATTCATTACAATTTTCAAGGTGGAGCTGGAGGGTGTGTAGAGTGTTGGCTTAGCATGCATGAGGCCTTCCGTTGGATTCTAGCAGTCAATCAACCAACCAACAAAGGTGACTCCCAGACAAGAATATCATAAAGAGGTCAAAACAGGTGAAAGTATCTTGGTGATATGTGCCTGATTCCCAGTACCTGTAGGCAGTAAGATTAAGAGTTGAAGGCCAGAGGTGGGCCATGGTGTCCAACGCCTTTAATCCCACCACTTTGGGGAGCAAAGGCAAGTGGATCTATGAGTTCGAGGCCAGCCTGATTTACAAAGTGAGTTCAGGATAGCCAAGGACACAAACAGAAACCCTGTCTCAAAAAACAAAACAAAACAAAACAAAAAAGAATAAGGTGGGTGTAGCTTGGTGGAATGCTTGCCTAGAGTACATGAAGCTTTGGGTTCAACCCCCAGCACTGGAAAGAAAAGAAAAAGCAGGCATGGTAGTGCATGCCTGTAATCCCAGCACTGAGGAAGTAGGAAGAGTTCAAGGCCATTGTCTGGTACATAGTGAGTTTCAGGCTCCAGGGTGGCTCTGTGATACCCTGTAAAAACAACAATGAAGGAGGAAGGAAAGGGAGGGAAGGGAGAAAAAAAGAAAAGAAGGGAGCCTCAGAGCAGTGGCAGCGGACAGTAGGTCCTGGCACGGGGACCCTTGTCACTGTGAAGCCTCCAGTGCACAAAGCCAGCCGTCATCCCGTGTCCATCCTGTCAAGCTTTGGGTCCCACTGCTGGTCAGTGGCAGCTGGTTGGAAACAGAAGCCAGCTCCTGGAGCACAACAAATCTCTGATGCTGCACAGGACTAAGGCATCGTGAGCCTCAGTTCCCGTCCGTGTCGTCTGGGACCGCTGTCTGGGAAGGCCTGTGTCATCCTGGCCTTCTGATGCCTCCACTGAAAGTCACAAAGCTCCCCTCTCCTCCTTGGAAGGTCCTGAGCCCTGTGGACAGGAGGATAATTAGTGGCAGTTGAAGAAATAAAAGCCCCTCAGAGGCAGGAGGAGGTTCTCTTTTCATCTCTTTTTGAAGGACTGTGAGGACTCGGGTGGGAAGTTCCCCAGGGTTCCTTGGTATTTCAGTGCTTTGATATCTGGAGGAAGAAGAGAGCAATTAATTGCTACAAATGGCCTGTTCCTATAGGGCTGCTGTGATGGGTGGGGGTGGGGGGTCAGGCAGCCATCCTCTAGATGGAGGGACCCACACAGTGGTGCCTGACTAGGGGAGGCTGTTAAAGTATCACTGTGTGGGGCTGGGAAGGTGGCTCAATGGGTAAAAGCGGGCACTGTATAGACATGAGGACCTGAGTTCAATTTCCCAGCACTATGTTTGAAAAAAGGAATGGCCAAGTGTGCTTGTAACTCATTGGGGTGGGGCAGAGATAGGCAGATCCTAAGAACCCGTCAGCTAGCCAGACGCCAAACCGGCGAGCCTCAGGTTCAGTGTGAGACCCTGTCTCAAGGGAATGAGGCTAAGGGTGATAGAGGCTTCCACAAGGACATACTACACACACACACACACACACACACACACACACACACACACACACACACGCACGCAGGCACGCACACGTGCACATTCATGAATGCACCCATGTATATATGGAGAGAAATCCTTTGTAGAAGTGTGCCTTCCTCACTTCCTCAGCTTCTCGGCAGCTTTGTCTTCAGAAATCAGGTAGGGAGACATTCCCAGGCTCAGAACCCATTGCCTCAGGCTTGGAGGGCTGAGCAGGGATGAGACTTGGAGGCTACTCAAGGCTGGATGGGAATGCCTTGGCCCGGCTGCCCCTGGTCCTCATAGTAGGCCACTTCCACCAGGTTGGCTAGGATGTTGTCCAGTCGATGAGGTTGTCGGGGAAAGGTCAGAGAAGCCATGTTCTTTGGCTCTTGGAAGAGGTGTGTTGGCATAGAGAGACTGCAGCCAGGCTAGTCAGTGTGTAAGCCTCATTCGTGACTGCTGTATGTGTGACACGTGTCTGTTTCAGCGGACAGCTGCAGATGTCATCTATACACACAGCTGGAGCACAGGAGGCAGAGGATGAGGAACCTGGCCTTGGTATTTGAGGTGTTTGGTGGGTGGGAGGTCATCTCGTACAGAGGCAAGGACTTCCCCATCATCTGTCACACTGAGTCATTCAGGTCCCATGTCTCTAGACAGAGTAAGTAGCCCAGAGGAGGGGGTGTGCACTGTGTGGAGCAGACCTGCCTCAGCCGGAAACGAGAGGCTTGGTGCATACTCAGCATCCTGTCTTGGAGGTGTTGGAGCAGGCTGCCTGGGCTTGCCTGACACACAGGTATTTCTGGACTATGACAGAGCCCATGGCCATAGGCTTTGCGCCAGCCGTTCTGTTCCCTCAGCACGGGGGCGTGTGCACCAGGTCCTACTGCAGCAGCCACTGGGCCCTTCTGGCTCCTCCCATGACCGTGTTCTATGTTTCCACAGGGCGGCACCCTCTATTTCTTCTCAGCCGCAACCCTCCCCTTAGAGTTGAGCATCTTTTTGCCTGAAGTTAATTTCCAGAAACCAGGTAAGGATGTGAGGGGAAGGCTCTGTTGTGCGGCCGAGGGACAGCGCATTGTGGAGGGAGGTTGGGGGAAGCCTTGAGACCAGACTCGAAAGGTGAGCACCGCTGGCGTCACTCTCTGACGGCTTTTCTCCATGCTCCCAAATGATGCTTGGTTCCTCCAGTGTGGGGGCTCTTCTTCCTTCCTATTTTCTCCTTGCACTGTTAGGAACTGAACCCAGTCAGTGCCTTGAGCATCATAACGAATGCGCTGTACGACTAAGCTGCCCTGCCTGATGTGTGGACAGTGCTGCTGATTTGTCAGGCTAAGATTTGAGCCGACTCTAGCTTAATAAATGTAAATATTTTGTTATTGTGTGTGATAGGAGGCAGGGGGAGCAGTGACATGTGCCCATGTGAAGTTGGTTCTCTCTGTCCACTTGCATGTGAGTTCTAGGAATTGAACTCAACTTACTGGGTGTGTACAGCAAGCGCCTTTACCTGCTGAGCTATCTTGATTACCCTGGGTTAGCATCTTGTGTAAACTCTTGTTGTTATATGATGTATTTCTGTCTGCTGTGAAGCATGTGTGCATTTAGAAGTTGCAGAGGTGGTTTGTGATGATGCTGTGTTGCCGACAGTGCTCAGGAGCTTGTGCATGCTAACCGGTGGAGCCACAGCCCCAGATTTCATGCCCTTGTGGGGGGTGGCGGTGTGTCTGTGTGTCTGTCTGTATGTATCTGTGTGTGTGTGTGTGTGTGTGTGTGTGTGTGTGTGTGTGTCTTGGGGGGTGCCTGTATGTCTGGGAGGGTGTATCTGTGGGGGAGGTGTCTGTGTATATCTGTATGTCTGGGGGTGTATGTCTTTGTGGGGGTGTGTCTGTGTGGGGTTATGTCTCTGTGTGTGTGTGTGTGTGTGTGTGTGTGTGTGTGTGTGTGTTGCCTATTTGTGTTTTGGAAACAGGTCTGCTATAGCCCAGGCTAGCCTCAAATTCACTCTGTAGCTGAGGATAACCTTGAAGTTCTGATCCCCCATCTTCTAAGCCCCAAGTGCTAGGATTATAGGCATGTGCCACAATGCCTAGCTCCTTTTTTAAAAATTGTTTTTATGACTTAAAATTATTTTTGAGCCAGTCATGGTGGCATGTGCCTTTAATCCAAGCACTTGGAGGTAGATGAATCTCTGTTAAGTTTGAGGCCAGCCTGGTTTACATAGTGAGTTCCAGGACACCCTGTCTCAAAAAATAAAAACTACTTTTGATCTAAAGTCTGATTTTATAGCCTCACTGACTTGAAACTCAACTGTGTAGCCCAAGGTAGCCCCAAGCTCGAGGGGCTCCGTGCCTCACCTCCTGAGTGATGCATTACAGATAGGAGTCTCCATGCCCAGCCCTCACAGTGTGTGCTTTTGTTTCGGGCTGTTGACAGAGTAAGCCATTGTCTGTGGCTGGCCTGGGACTCAGGCTGTTTCAAGCTTTTGGCATCCTCCTGCCTCTACTTCCCAAGTGCTGGGATTACAGTTCAGAGCCATTACACTGGCTTCCTAGTCTGTTTTAACATGGAAGGCAAATGGTGCAACCAGAGGACAGCAGTCGTTGTGACCCTGAAGGACTCATCCTATTGTCTGGCCCACCTTAAGGGTTTTTTTGTTGTTGGTGGTGTTGGATTTATTTTTGATTTTTTGAGACAGGGTTTCTCTGTCTGACAGCCCTGGCTGTCCTGGACTCATTTTGTAGACCACGCTGGCCTCGAACTCACAGCGATTCGCCTGCTTCTGCCTCTTGAGTGCTGGGATTAAAGGCGTGCGCCACCACGCCCAGCTGGTGGTGGGTTTATATATACATTTTTCCTAAGATGCTAGACCCCCCCCCCATGGTTATAAACTAATATTTGCTTTCTTAGAAACTTGAGTGTGCAAACAGCATTAGCTTCAGGTTTATAAATAAAAGTGAGCACAAGTGGCTGTACTTGTAATCACGGCCACCCAGGCAGGTCAGAGAGAGGCCAGCTTGTCAGGCTCCTTATCTGCAGCGATAGAGCCCCGCAGGGGCCAGCGCCAGCCTCTCACATTCTTGCCTTCTTCTCCTGCCCCGCCTCCTGCATCTTCTAAAGTGCCATCGGCTGGTCCACGTGGGTCTGTGCAGAGGCTGGGTGGGAGCGAAACCTTGATGGCCCTGCAGGTCCATCCCAGCCCGGGAGCCTCACAGTTCTCTCCCTGTGTACATCTTGCACGTTGGTCGGGAACCTCTTCTCACTGTTCTTCCCTGACCAGCCATACTTCCTGCAGCAGAGGGGCAGGCTAGAACTCCCAGCTGTGTGTGCATGCAGTGTCTGGGTATGTGTCTTAACCCTCAGTGTTTGCATTTACTCTGTCAGGTGGAATGTCCTGGCAAGGCACCACTTTATGCACAACATGTGGTTTATCCGCACATAATAGGAAACCACAGACCTCTCTGCTCCCATTCACTTGCATAATTGACAGCTGCCTGTTTTTTCTCCCCATTTTCCCTTTTCTGGTTCATATCTGACTCCTGACACATTTTCTTAGTGGAAGGGAAACACTGCCCTGTTTTCAGGGGTGGGGTGGGTGTGTAGGAATAGCTAAAGCCATTACTGATGTGTTATCACTTTTGATTCTTAGGTGTAAGCTTGGATGAACAATTAGTATCTAACTGAGTTGTGGTTTGAGCTTATGCAATTTAAGCACATTTTAGTGGAGACCTGTTCTTGATCCCTACACGGGAAATAGGAGTCCTCCAGTGATACTAGTGTGGGACACTCAGACTCGTGATGAGCCTTTAACAACATGACACCCTTACTGTGAGTTAGGACAGAATTGCATCAGTTATGACGCTTTCTGGAGCATTTGGTCTGGAATGTGAAGGGCAGGGACCTGTGCTCCACTTTCTATCTCAGATCCAGCCCTGGGTGTTCCTTCCCGGCAAGCAGCAAGGCACAGTCAGCAAAAGCAGGGCTGTGCCGACACCAGAGGACAAAGGTACTTGCCACCAAGTCTTTGAACCCTAGGAGACGACTGACCTCCAAAACTCATCCTCTCGGGCTGCAGAGATGGCTCAGAGGTTAAGAGCCTCTGTCTGTTCTTCCAAAGGTCATTAGTTCAATTCCCAGCAACCACATGGTGGTTCACAACCATCTATAATGAGATCTGGTGCCCTCTCCTGGCATGTAGGCAGAATACTGTATAAATAATAAATATATCTTTAAAAAAAAAAGATTTATATTCAGAAACTTAGATGCACCAAGTTAGGAAAGATGTCTTCTTCAAGGCTGTCAAATACAAGTAGTCAAAACACTAAGAATGTAACATTTACACAATTCCTGATTGTGTCATGGTTCTTCTTGTTATAGGTAGTCTATTTATTGTGTATATGTGAAATAATATAAATGTATATGTAAAAAATAAAATAAAAAGTTTTACCTTAAAAAAAAAAAAAGGCATCAGCCAGGCATGGTGGCTCACGCCTTTAATCCCAGCACTCAGGAGGCAGAGGCAGGTGGATCACTGTGAGTTTGAGGCCAGCCTGGTCTACAAAGTGAATCTAGGACAGTCAAGGCTACACAGAGAAACCCTGTCTCAAAAAACCAAAAAAATAAAAATTAAAAATTAAAAAAATTCATCCTCTCTGCCCTTCACATGTACACTGTGGTGAGCACACAAACACATAAAGAAGGAAAGAAATGGGAACAGAATACCGGCTGGCAAGAACTTTTTGAAATGCTGTCAAGAGTCTTCTGAAGCTTAGGAAACAGCTTTGTGCCAGGCAAGTGTGTTGAAGTAAGAATGACCTGGCTCCAAAGACCCTGTTGAGCTAAAAACCCCAAGACTTCACAGCAGGCCTGATCAGCCAAGAGGATGGGCTGTGCCAGTCTATGGGGCGTGGAAGGCTAAAGCTGCAGGTCGGAGCTCTGTGGCGCACACCCTGTGTGAAGTTGCTGAGCGGTGATGTTCCTCCAGCTAGCACGGACACGACAGCCCTAACCAGACCACTGCCTCGTGCGAGCCGCTCTCTGAGTGAATAGATAGGTTTCTGGGACCCACAGGTTGGAGTGTGGTTTGTAAGAGCTTCCAGTCCTCCTGGGTGACCAAGACACCCTGGAGACGCCAATGCTTTTGTGTGTGGCGGCACCTAGTGGCTGCTCCCTTGCATGCCATGCGTCTTTCATTGAGGGGGGGAGGTGGAGGGGGCAGAGGTAAGCCCTTGAGCACAGGACAGAATTGGAAGATTTTGCCCATGGGAGCTCTGATTCCCAGTTCAAAGGCTTTGTGACACACTTCCGAGATCAGTGTCTCAGACCACACTGAGTACTTTGAGAGGGAGAGTCCTTTGAGAAAGTTGAATTTGAATTCTAGGTTAAGTTGCTTTTCTTTCTTTTTTTGTTTTAGCTTGGTTGGTTGGTTGGTTGGTTGGTTGGTTGATTAGTTTTTGGTTTTTCGAGACAGGGTCTCTCTGTGTAGCCTTGGCTGTCTTGGACTCACTTTGTACACCAGGCTGGCCTTGAACTCACAGTGATCCACCTGCCTCTGCCTCCTGAGTGCTGGGATTAAAGGCGTGCGCCACCATGCCTGGCTTGCTTAAGGCTCTTAATACTGTGGCCTGGTCCACGTGGGAACGAGTACAGTAGAGAAGGGGGATCTGAGGCAGTAAAGACTGCTCCCCTGCTCCGTTCAGCTAGGTGTGTGGTGCTGACAAGTGCCTGCTGGGTACCAGCATCTAGGAGGACTGGACAGGCAGAGCAGACACCGCCTGGCCTTCCATCAGAAGAGGGAAGACAATGAGCAGCCGCTCCAACCAGACACTCGGGACAGTAGGGCAGTGAGACAGGGCTGTGGGACCAGAGGCGACGATGCAGAGCTGGCTCCCCTGGAAACTTACCTTCAGGCTGAGAGGAAGCCAGTTCTGTGCCCAGGGGCTGGATAGCCAGTGCAGAGCTGACCAGAAAGGAGTAGGGAGAGCTGGGCTGTGGACAAAGCGGGCTGATTACACTGGGCCTTGCTGGTACCGGCCAGCACTAGGAAATATATTTTCAGGTAGGACCAGGCTGTAGACGGTGTCATCTCTCCTGATCTGTGTGGATTGTAGGGAAGAGGACAGTGAAAGTGGGTGGGCCACGAGGCCAAGGCCATATGGTAGTCCAGACGAAAGTATTGGGAAGGAGATGTAGGCCACAGCATCCACACTCAGGGTCCAGGCAGGGGTCACCATGAAGCCATGTGCAGTCTGTCCCACACACATCAGTGCTGCTGTGTAAAGTAGAGGGTCAAATGAAGGAGAGCTACCCTAGGACCTTGCTTTCCTGCTGAGTTCTGGTGCAAGTGAGGATCATCCACAGGCTGCTGTGTGCCCTGGGGACTATGCTTGAGGCCAGTGTGCCTTTTCCTAGCCCCTAGTGATTACTTTGGCCCCCATCTCTCTCTCTCTCCCTCTCACCCCCTCCCCACCCCCACCCCTCTCCTTTTTTCCGAGTCAGGGTTTTTCTGTGTATCCTGGCTGTCCTAGACTCACTTTGTAGACCAGGTTGGCTTCAAACCTGCAATCCACCTGCCTCTGCCTCCTAAGCGCTGGGATTAAAGGTGTGCACCACCACGCCCGGCACACTTTGTCCCTTTTTTGAGCCCAGGATGAGTTGGAAGGGAGTGGATCACAGAGGAAAGGAGTCTGGATTCTAGGACTCCGAGGGTGGATCCAGTGACTCTGGAAGGAGTTCTGTGCTGTGGCAAGCACATAGCATGATGTCAGCCCCAGCTGGCCAGGTTGTCAACCTGCTGTGTGGGCTCTCAGGGCGAGGGCCCCATTAGGCCTTTGAGCAGCTGACGAGTAGATACTGAGAGCTGTTACCCAGGCTCTGGCGCATTCTCGGGTACGCCCTTGGCATGGAGCATTGCCTTGTCCACATGTTTCTGTCCAGGACGCGTGGGCCACAGAGAGTTGACGGTGTGAGGAGCGTCCCCTCATTCCCCGAGTGCAGCTCCTTGGTAGCAGGGCTGCTGAGGCTCCACCCCACCAGCTGCTGCGTTATTTCTGACTTGTCCAAGAGTTCAAGTGTGTAACCCAAACCCCTAGATCCTGCCTCCTCTCCCCCAGCTCCTGGAGGAGGCTCTGGGCTTCTCTCTCTGGGGCTGGCTGGCTGGTGCTCAGGCCAGAGACACCTGGACACAACTACTGGCCTTCACAGCTGCCTTCAGGAGCTGCTTAGCAGGTGGGGTGGGCGGGTGAGGGTGGTGACGGCCACTCTACCGGTTCTCTGCTCCATAGCCCTGAACAGACACCCCTGTAGAGGGGCTCCTCAGTGCTTTTGCCCAGGAGCTGGCATCCTGAGTTCAGTAGAGGCTTTGCACGGGGCTGTCCCTGCCTTGGGAGCTGTCAGTGGGCTGTTTCTTGAGCCAGAGGCCTCACTAGCCACCTTGGATCAAACCCTTTTACTTCTTGTGCATGTCTCTTGTGCTGAAAGCCTAGAACTCTTGGGGCTTCATTGCTCATCTCTCTTGTGGCTCCGAACCTTGGCTGTCCCTGCAGCCTCTGGTCTGGAATGAGAGGTCCTCAGCCGTGCTGCCTGGGCCTCAAGTCAAGAGGTACTGAGGACCCGCCACCTCCTCCTCAGCCTTTCTTTTGCTGTCAGACACGAGGTCCCTACTGGGGAGGGACTACTTGAGAAAAGAGTGCATCACCTACAGGTGTATCTCACCCTGCCGTTCTCCCTGTAATGCTCCCTGTCTCCTCGCAGTGTCCCCAGAGCTGGGCCAGGGGGATGAACCGCGAGGGAGCTGCCGGGAAGAGTCCGGAGGAGATGTACATTCAGCAGAAGGTCCGCGTGCTGCTCATGCTCAGGAAGATGGGCTCAAACGTGAGTGAGTGGCCTTTCGGGTGCCAAGCGGCAGGGTACCTGCTGCCCTGAAGAAGGAAGGGGCAGCCGCAGCTCCCTGCTGACTCTCCAAGACCGGGGGTGGGGGGGTGGGGGTAAGGGGGGGAGGGCTGTGGGGCTTGTGGATTGGCTCTGTTGCCAGGTCAGGCGCTGTGAGCACAGAGCATTTTGAGCCAGGCACGATGATGGGGACTTGACCTTCCTTTCTGGCCCTCTGTGACCTCAGAGAGCCTTCTCTCCTGGGCAGATGAGGGGCAGCTGGGCAAGGTGACCACTGAGGGCAGCAGTAGACAAGCAAGTACAGGGGTATCTTTTGAAAAAAGAAAGGGAAGGATTTGGGATTGCTGATCAGCCACTGGTGTCTGGCCAGGGCCTGATCTTCTTACCTGCCCTATGTCAGAGTAGACACTGATTTAGGTACAAAGTGAGTAGCAAGGCATGTGAACTTCAGGGACCTGGTTTTCAGGGTGGAAGCAGGCTATGATGGTGACACTAAAGAGGTCAGACACCAGGAAGGAGCAAGAGGGGAGGCAGTCACGGCATCGGGCAAGGGGCCTCTGGGGACTTCTAGGGTGCTTCTCTCACTACCGTCCTCTTACCCTGCAGCTGACCGCCAGCGAGGAAGAGTTCCTGCGCACCTACGCGGGGGTAGTCAGCAGCCAGCTCAGCCAGCTGCCGCAGCACTCCATCGACCAGGGTGAGACAAGGCACCAGCCAAGCCCTCTCTGGGCACTAAGCAATGGTTCTTTACAAAGATGAATGGGTGATCTGGGAGGTTAGGGAAGAGAACGAGGCCATTGTTCCCTCCCATCCACGCATAGCCTGTCCGGTCCCACCTCCTCCCTCGGGTGGGAGTCCGGGATCCAGCAAGGCAGGTGGTTTCCCTTTCTAGGCCTGGAGGAAGGAGGAGGTAGAGTGTCTGGGGCCTGGTGTAACTGGAGAGGGGCTGATTACTGCGTTCTGTAACCCTGACCCTGACCCCTGTCCACTCAGCACGTAGTTCAGGGACAGCAAACTGCTCAGTGTGTTCTGAGGGGACTGTCCCTGTGGGGTACAACTGTGCAGTGACTGGAAGGGGTGGCTCAGAAAGATTGCTGTCGCCTTATGCCCAGAGGAGTCCTGAGGATCCTCATAGTCAAAAGTCCCACGCGAGCGTTGACTGTACCCGGCCTGTGCTGAGGACTGATAGCACGTGGAGTTCACAACTGTCGCTTATACTACTTCTGGTTAGCAGGCAGGGTTTTGGAAGCAGTAAGTCATTGCCCTTGACCATACCGAGGGGCCCAGGAGTCAACTCCACTCCTCACAGGCAAGGCTGCTGGGCGGCTCCGCGTCCCCTTGCTGTCTGTGCAGGCCCGTCCTCTCTGAAGGCTCAACATGACACTGCACCACCGCAGTGTAAGCAGCAGCTCCTGCACTCCGTTTCTGTTAGTCTTGTCATGACTCAATGGGATTTGGAGCTATAAGATAGTCTAGTGACCAGGTGGTGGTGAGGCACACCTTTAATTCCAGCACTCAGGAGACCAGCCTGGTCCACAGAGCGAGCTCCAGGAGAGCCAGAGCTACACAGAGAAACCTTGTCTGAAAAAACAAAGTACAACACTTTAGTGGTCCATGGCATGTCCAGGCAGGGGCAGCCACCAGAGTAGAGCGTTCTGTGCTGAGGCTGCTGTGGAGGGAAACAGGTTCAGCACACTGGGCTGTCACCCTTGTTGTCTTGTGTGTTGTGGACTCAGCCGTGAGACGGGCTGCTTTCCCAGCACTGGTGCTTGACATGGCCCAGCCAGCTCAGCAGAAACCTTCCAGGGAGCCTCAGGTACGTCAGAGAAAAATTGGAGACCATGCACGTATTGTACTCAGCCTGTCCAGGCATGCCTGCTTAAGTGTGCTGCATGACAGCCAGCCACATGTGTTTCCCGTCTTCCTGACTTTCCCACTACGCTTGGAGGACTCCTTTTCTTCCCCGTGGCTGCTCTGGGCTCCCCCCAGCCCCTAAGCTAGGTCCACCTGAAAACTTCAGACTTTGGATTCCTAGGGATGTCCTTTCCTGTCCACATTATCCTGAGTCATTGAGTGTGATTCTTCCTGCAAATGTGGAGTGCCCATACTAGCAGAGTAAGGAGCCGTAGCAGCATGTAGAAGAGGCGACACCCAGCACATGTCCCCTGCCGCCTACATTCAGTCATGTGTGTATAGAACAGCTGATCGGGTACTTACTAGGCTGTTAGTAGGGAAAAATGGCTTACGTGGTGTTGAAGATCAGTCCTGGAGCGTCATGCAAACCAGACTCTGCTACCACAGGACTGCACCCTTGGTAGAACAAAGGGATTGGTTATAAGTTTTCATAATGAACTTTTACTTTCCAAGTTAGTGGGTTTTATAAAATATTTCTTATGTTGTCCATGCGTTCTTTTGTAAGAAGTGAAAAATCTGGTGGTGGTTCTAGAGACCAAACCCAGGGCTTTGGACAAGCTACATAGGCACTCTACTATTGAGGTATAGCCCCCTGCCTTTAAGAAGTTATATATATGTTGGCCAGAGATATGGCTCAGCATTTAAGAGCAAGTATTGTTTTTGCAGAAGGCCTGGGTTCAATTTCCAACACCCATATCAGGCAACTCATGACTACCTGTGACTCCAGTGCAGTGCAATCTAACACCTCTGGCTTCCATAGGCACCTGTACTCACATCCACAGACCCACACATACACATAATTTAAAAAGAATGAAATAAATCTTTTTAAAGTTACTATTTATTACATACAATAATAGAAAATAAATGAAATAAAAGTTATATTTAGCTTGCTGGACATGCTGAAGTACATTTGTAAATTAGAGTTCAAGACCAGCAGGATACATGAGTCTCTAGCTCATGCATATAACAAGTATATGTATCCATACATTTGAAAACCGCCTCGCTGAACCAACAATTGAGAGTGCAAATGTAGTCTGTTAAGTTGTTTAAGAAAGTCACAGTTAAGTCTGAGGATGTGGCTTAATTGGTAAAGTGCTTGCCTGGCATCCGTGAAACCCTGTGCAGTCCCCAGCACCCCCTGTGATCCCACTTGGGAAGTATAGGCGGGACGATCAATCAGCAAGTCATTCTTGACGACCTAGTGACTGTGAGGTTGGTCTGGGCTGCGTGAGACTGTCTTGAAAAAAGGAGGTGACTAGCCAGGCGGTGGTGGCACTCAGGAGGCAGAGGCAGGTGGATCTTTGTGAGTTCGAGGCCAGCCTAGTCTACAGAGCGAGTCCAGGCTACACAGAGAAACCCTGTCTTGAAAAACAAACAAACAAAAAAGGGTGGTGACTACAGTGGCCTCACTGTGCCTGGGCTCTGAAACTGCTGATGTAGCCATGGGCAGGTGGGTGTGGCCACCCATAGACACTCAGAAATCTGGGGCCTCTTGGTGTGTGGCATCCGTAGATGCTGTTTTTCTTTGCCATGGTGTAGGCTTCCTGGATTGGGGGAGAACCATCCCTGGGGAAGGATGAGGAGGGTGTGTGCTGCCTGTGCTGCCGCTGCCCCTTATCTCTGGTAGTCACCAGACCCAGACCAGAGGCTGCTTCAGGAAGCGTGGGGATTCCAAGGACTATGAACTGGAGCTAGGAGGCACACAAACATGGAAGACTGTCTCAAGCCTTTGATTTTCCTTATGTTACAAATAAACCACATACAAAAACATATTCATAGAATCCTAGTCTGAGCCAGGCATGGTAGCACACCTTTAATTCCAGCACTTGGGAGGCAGAGGCAGCAGGATCGATGTGAGTTCGAGGCCAGCCTGGTCTACAAAGTGAGTCCAGGACAGCCTGGTCTACAAAGTGAGTCCAGGACAGCCAAGGCTACACAGAGAAACCCTGTCTCGAACCCCCTCCCAAAAAAGAACCCCAATCCAGTGTGTGGTCTAGGTTAGGAGTTTATGCTTCTGTCTGTGCTGTGAGACTGAGTGGGTCTCCAGTAAAATTCTAGCTCACCACCTTCTCCATTGCCAGAGGAGCCAACCTCAGCTTATACACCAAATGCCAGGTGTCTCTGCCTAGGTGAACGAAGCATGGACAAAGAAAGGGCTAGGAGCTAGGAGAGTGAGGGATCTGGCACCTTGTGTCCACTAGGTGGCTCTGTCGCTCAGCAGATGGCAGAGCTCTACCCTAGGGTTCCCTGAAAGGGAGACTTAAGCAGCTTCCTTTGAACTGTCCTTCTCCACAGAGGGCCTGAGGCAGACCCAGCCTCAGGCCAGCACTCACCACACTGGGGCTAGAGGAGCCTGGTACCTGAGTGGTCCTTCACCCTTCACAGTCTAGTTGTGTTTATAGAGCACAGAGATGCTGGAAAAGAAGCTGGGGCAGAGGACTGCACTGTAAGGGCTGGCTAACCATATGGTTCCAGCAGGGACCCAGTCAGTGGCCTCCCAGAGCTGAACAGTGTCCCTCCCAGTTCTCAGCTTGCCTGATTTTCTGTTAAGCCGAGATCACTATGACTGCCTCCTTCCTCTTCTTCATCCTTAGTGCTCCCCTCCCTCCGTCCTCTCCAGTGTGTTGGAGCCTCTAGATTCAGTGCTTTCCCTTTCCCCTTCCGTCTCTACCCTCTTTCACATGATTTCCACAGACCTCAGATCAACGCCCTCCAAATATGCCCTCAGCCCAGACACCTCTCTCACCCCCAGAGCTTCCTCCTGTGTCTTGGCACAGCCCTGCCCTGTATGCTCAGCAGGGCCAGCTGGGCCCCTCCATTCCACATTCGTTTCTTCACCTGTGTCCTCACCAGGTGTGGGAGCAGGACAAGACCTCACCTCATTCCCCAGCATTGCAGGTGCCCCTAAGGCCTTTAGTCTTCTTGCCTTAATGTTCCCTTATGTATGTCAGTGTGCCTGGTACCTGCAGAGGCTAGCAGAAGGCACCAGATGCTACGGGAGTTATGGATGGTTGTGAGCCGCAATATGAGTGCTGGGAATCACATCCCAGGTCCTCTACAAGAACAGCAAGTGCTCTTAACTGCCCAGCCATCTCTCCAGCCCCCTTTTAACTCAATTTTTACAGAAATGTCCTAACATCTTTCTGTTGTTGTTTTCAAGACAGGGTTTCTCTTTGTAGCTCTGGCTGTCCTAGAACTTGCTCTGTAGACCAGGCTAGCCTCGAACTCATAGAATCCCCCTGCCTCTGCCTCCTGAGTGCTGGGATTAACTGCGTGTGCCACCACTGCCCCAACTCCTAACTAGGATTTTGATTGGTATTAGTCCCCTGGTCTACTCTCCACTCTTGTGGGCAGAGTGACTTTTGAAGGCTCAGAAGAAGTCAGCACTCAGAAGAGTGAGTCCCTCATGCCTCCTGCCCCCCTGCACCACACCCTCACTCACACCTTAGTAGCCAGGGCCGGCTTTAGTCCTAGACTGTTGTGTTCTCCTCTCTCTCTGCCGCTGCCCTGGCAGGCTGCAGTCACTCAGCCTCAACCCTACCTGCTGCAGCTTAGCCTAGGCCCTCAGTTGACCAGATACTGGGGTCCTTGGGCTTGAGACTGAGGCTTCCTTCTAGGTGGGCATCTGTGTGGCTGTTGGTGAATACGGTTGAGTGTAGTGATCAAGCGGGCTCTCGGGTAGGAGTCAGAGAGGCAGGGAATTCTGTGAGTACTGTCTTGGTCCCCAAAGATGGCCAAGCAGATTTAACAGCCAGGCAGGACTCTGAATCAAAGGAAATCAGTGCTTCTCTGGGAAGTTGGCCTTTCTGAGAGAGGCCAGCTGCAGACGTAGGGGATGCGGAGTGTAGGGGTTGGAGCTGCAGTTTCCTGAAGTAGGCCACAGAATGCTGAGCATCCCCTTCGCATTGGTGCTATCCCACAGAATGTGTATTGACTGTCTCTTCTGGCTTGGAAGTGATACACGGTCACTGTAGGAAATGGGAAACATGCGCTTAGAGGATTGGATCCCACTATAGAGCTATAGACTCTGATTCCCCTTCTTCATATTTGGCAGCTTTTATAAGGTAGGCAACTACTTCTACCAGACTGCACAGCATAAATACTTTGATATTCGTATGTATGTATGTATGTATGTATGTATGTATGTATCTATCTATCTATCTATCTATCTATCTATCTATCTATCTTCAGGCAGTTTCATTGAGCTCTTTAACAATTTTCAAAAAAATAAGTTTTGGCCATTGTATACTGTGCAGCATCTGTCTGTCCTGTTACTGACCAGTCTCTTCCTGCTGGCGCTCAGTTCTACTGTTACTCATCATCCTGGCAAGCTTCATTAGGCTCCTTCTCTGTGCCAAGTTCCTTGCAAAGTAATATACAAGTGTTCCTTCCAGTGAGCGCCATTTGAGCCCGGTGAGAGAGGCAGCTCAGAACCATAGTCAGCCAGCGTGGGTTCCAGATATGACAGATGGTGACCAGCATCCTCTGTACCACTTTATCATTTATGTTAAGGTGGACTTATGGATGACTTACAGGCCATAGTGGGCTTTTCTTGTTGCCTGCCTGCCTGCCTTCCTCACTCATGCTACGCAAGCACTCTACTAAGCTATGCACCCCCAGCTCTTCACGTTTTCTTTTTAAGCAGACAGCATATTACCTGAGGACCAGGTATCACTGAAATGGTTGCATGGTGTCACGGAAGGGATGAAGGGGATTGGGGGCTCTCTCTGCTCACTTGCTCTTCTGGCCCCTGCACCCGCAGGTGCCTTTGAGTGTCCTACTCTGGGCTCTTCGTGCCCTAGTGCTACACATGGTACAGGGCACCTAGTGAGTACCAGGGATTCCAGCCTCTGGTTTGCAAAGGTCACACTGTAGCCAAGTTGCCTGCACAGTTGTTGTTGCTTTAAGTTTTAAAAATTTAACCTAGTGTGTGTGTGCATGCACACATGTCATGGTGTGTGTGTAGAGGTCAGAGGACAACTTGTGGGCGTTGGTTCTCCCCACCCTGTGTGTCCAGAGATGGACACCACGTGTCAGGCTTGGCCTGCATCTGCCTTAACCCACTGAACCACCTTGCTGGCCCCTGAGTTTTGTTTTGTTTTGCTTAAGATTTATTTATTTCTCTATTACATGAATATGTGTGGTATGTGGACAGTATGTGTACATATCTGTGTATATATATGCATGAAAGGGAGTTTGGAATCCCTTGAGCTGGACTCACCCAACATGGGCCCTGGGAATTGAACTTGGGTCCTCTGTAAGGACCTTGACCACATGGGTGCTCTTAACTGCTGAGCCATCTCTCTAGCTCCCACCCAGAGTGTATGGAGGGTTTCATTGTTGTTCTTATTTATGGGTGTTTTGCCTGCATATATGTTAATGCACCACATGCCTGCCTGATTCCTTCAGAGGTAAGAAGAGGGCGTCTGATCTCTTGGAACTGGAGCTATAGACAGTTGAGCTGCCCATATGGGTGCTGGGATGTGAACCTTGGTCCTCTAGAAGAGCAGCTTAAGCCCTGACCTGAGCCATCTTTCCAGCCTCTTAGGGATGCTTTTATATGGCCTGGTTTGGTTTTGGGGATATGTAGCCCATGTTGAACTTGTGATTTGCTTCAGCCTCTCAAGTACTGGGATTCCCCGATTGCCACCGTACCTGCCAGAATTGTCACTCTTGTGCTATGCCTTTGATGGGTCCAGGGTCCCAGGGCTGACGAGGCCCTTTCTCTACCTAGGGAATTCAGAGGGACATGCCTGGTCTGCCTTTGAGAGCTACTGGTTGTCACATTGGCTCCCTGGGCCTGTCCAGTCATAGCCATTGTTAGAGTCCACTTAGTCCAAGGAAAGGACTAGGCTTTCTCAGGCCTGCTGGCTTTCCCCTGCAGAAAGAGAGCCACGTGGTTCAGGGTGTTACTGGAAAGCCTAAAGTAGTTTCCTTGATCTCATGGTTAAGCTGAAAACTTATTACAATAGTAACGATATGGGGAAAACAGCAGGAACTAGGCCCTTGGAAGTGACCCAGTTCTGCAGTTGCTCCACTTGACCCTCAGAGAGCCCTGAGGCCAGGCATGGCGGCATGAGCTTCTCCGTTTTTTCACCCAGTGAGTTCAGTCCTGTGGAATCCTCCCCCACCAACATTTATGTGTTCTTTCTTTTCCTTCATGTGCCCTCCCACACCCCTTCCAGGGTCAGCTGGCTCTGGCTCTGGCTCTCCAAGCCCCATGCCAATCTGTTGTTACAGTGTCAGGAATCTGTAGGGAAAGGGTCTGTGCTTTGTTCACGTCACACACAGACAGGCCCAGGGCAGCTGGGCGTGCTTAGACCAAAGCCTCCTAGAGGCTGAGCAGTCCTGGGTGGCTGCTTACCATGTGCAGCAGCGTCTCCCTCCCTCCCTCGCTGTGTAGACCCTCCTCTGTGGTTTCTGGATCTTCTCTCCCCATGCCTGGCTCCTTCCAGAGGCCCCAGGTGAAAACAGTCAGTACTGAAATTAAAGTCAGTCCAGGAAGGATTCGCTGTGGGACAGGAAGCTCAGCCTCTTAACTTTAATCAACACTTCTGTGAGAATTACCGGTAACCCAGTAACAAAGTTGAGCCAGAAGTCACATGATGGCACAGCAATCTGTGGGGATCTGGCTCATACCTCCTGTCACTGAGAAAGAAAAGGCACCCTTACTTGGGAGGCAGAGGCAGGTGGATTGCTGTGAGTTCTAGGCCAGCCTGGTCTACAAAGCAAGTCTAGGACAGCCAAGGCTACACAGGGAAACCCTGTCTCTGAAACAAAAGAAAACAAAACAAAAGACAGAAAGAAAGAAACAGCAGCCCTAGGAAGAGTAAAGAATGTGCCGAGACCCAGGCAGGCTGCTCCTTCACTTTCCAGTTCTGTGTCTGAAGGGCCGCTGTAACCCAGACTGCTGGTTCTGTTCTCCAAAGCTGAGAGCAAATGCTTGGAAGGCATTAAAGTCCCTGGTGTGACTCTGACTTCCCAATAGGCTGGTCCCTGTCCTGGGAGGGGAACTGAGGGCCACTCTGTCTAGCAGTTGGACAGCTCCAGCCTCTCATTACTATAAGCCCATCCTGGGGTCTCCTAGAAGGACAGATGATAGGGCACGTATACCAATGCAGAAGAGCTGTGCATGTACAGGTTCCCCTATGTGGCTGACTGGGAGTGGGGCCACCCAGGAAGCTAGAATGCAGGCTCCAGGCCCTTCCTCAGCCCCAGTGAATCATGGTACCTGCCAGGAGAACCTGATCATCTGCCTTTTAAACGAAGCAGAGCATGGTGTTGCACACCTGCAAGCCTAGCACTCAGGAACTGATGCCAGCCTGTGCTACACAGAGGGACCCTATGAAAGTACCGGCTCCTGGGCCCTTACCTTGACTCAGTGAACCATAGTGACTGCCAGGTACCTAGGACGCTGCGTCTTCATCATAGCTGGATATGATGAAGTCGGTCTGCTGTCTAGCTCCTGTGAAAGCTGAGGTAGTAAGGTCACCTGAGTTTGGGCATTCCAGGCCACCCTGGGGCAAGATTCAAAACTGTCTTGGAGGTCTTGGGGGTGAGGTAGAAGGAACAAAACAAGGAACAACAAGGAGACACTTCCAGGTGATTCCGATGCCGAGTCTAATTTGAGAATATGCAAGGTCCTTAGTGATAGCCTGATCAGCCCTGAGCCCTGAGGAGGCCGGCCCATGTCCCTGTCCCCTCCCATATTCTGTCCCTTTAGTTTTATTCTGTTGCCTAAAGAAACTTAGGAGAGGAAAGAATTTGTTTCTCTGACAGACCACACAGCCATTATTGAGGGATGTCAAGCAGGACCTCAAGGCAGGCCTGCTTGCTGCTCCACACAGCATTACCTCTGCCCGATGGACGAACTCACAGCCAGGGAGGCACAGCAGAGACCATGCGTGCTGTTTTCTACTTCTCAGACCACCTGCCCAGGGAGTGATGCCTCCCAGAGTGGGCTGGGCCCTCCTACATCAATTAGCAACAAGAACAATCTCGCACGGGCTAGTCTGACCTGGACAGTTCTTCAATTGAGACTCCCTTCCGAGGTGACTCTAAGCTGTGTCAAGTTGACAGTTAAGCTAAGTAGGACACCCTTTGTGACACAGTCAACTTCTCTGGTCTGGAAGAGCTTACATTTGGGGAGACACTGGAAAATTTAAGTGAGGAGAATGAGCACCTGGGAAAGGAAACTGTAAGGGTCCTGTGCGTGTGTGCATGCGTTTTGCATCTCGGTGGGGGTGGGGCCGGGGGGAGGGTAGGAGTGGATGCAGAGGCCTCAGGGAATGCAGCTCAAATTTGACCCTCCCTACAGTTGTCCCTAAACATTGTTTCTACTGTGTTAAAGCAGAGTAACCAGAGGCCCAGTGTGTAGGGACTGCTCTGGGACACACAGGCAGTCAGGGTCGGGCCAGGTCCCACATGGCAAGTCTTGCTACAGAAGTACACTGAGCAGCCGCTGCTGTCTGAAGGGCCTGTAGTTGTCTCCTCTAACCGCCCCCCCCATTGGCCTGTGCTAGGAATCCACCTATGACAGCTCTGCCTGCTGGAGCCTAGTAGGCACCACTGAGCCTCCTGCTGCTAAGTCCTTGGTGAATCAGAGCCCACTGTTCCCATAGCAACCCAAGTGTGGTGCTGTGCTACCTTGGGTAAAAAGCATCCGCTGGGAGCTTTGGGGTATCAAGGCGGAGGTGTATAGAACACCTGGCTCATAGCCTTGGGCTGCTAAAAACAGCACATGCTGCCCAGTGGGTGTTGGTTTATGTGGAAGGAAGCCCAGTGCAGGGGGAGCCGCAGCCCCACTCCCCTCAGAAGTTCTTCCCTTTGGGGGGCCTCTGGGATCTGTTTTTCCAGGCGGCGATTCCCCAGAGCTGAGACACTGCAGTAAGTAGTAAGATAGCAGGCACTTGGTAACTCAGGGTGATGAGCTCATGGCATCAGGAGGTGCTGCACGCAACGCAGGTAGTCAGGGAGGGGACTGGAGCAGTCCGAGTGGGCGTCAGTGGACCCCTGGCTGTTTGCTGCAGCACGAGCCGGTGCCGTATGTGCTGAAGGTGTCTCACTGAGCCTGGAGCCCACAAGGCTCAGCAGGGCTGCTCCCTGGAGATTTGGAAGCACTTAATCAAAGTGCCCTACATTGGTGACGACTTACAAAGGAGGTTCCCTCTATTAGCCTTGGGAGTTTGGAGTCTCTGCAGCCTTAGGATTACAAGTTGTTAGCTTTTCAGACTGCTGATTTAAAAGAAAAAAAAAGATTTATTTTATGTGTATGACTATTGTGTATGCATCTCTCTCTGTGCCCCACTTGGATGCCTGGTCAGAAGAGGCCACGGGGCTCCCTGGATCTAGAACGGCGAATGGCCACCAAGTGGTGCTGGGAACCAAACTGGGGCCCTCTGCAGCAGCAAGAAGTATTAACCACTGAGCCATCTCGCCAGCCCCAACAGGCTGCTAATGGTGTGTGTCTGTGTGTCTGTGTGTGTATCTGTGTGTGTATGTCTGTGTGTGTCTGTGTGTGTCTGTGTCTGTGAGTGTATGTGTCTGTGTGTCCGTGCCACTCTGTGTGTATGTACATTAGAGAAGAACTTTGAGGGTTGTCGTCCTCCGCGTTGCTTAGGCAGGGCTCTCTGGTAGTTTCTGCTGTGCTTCACGTTCTAAGCAGGCTCGCCCACAGCTTCTGGGCAGTTTTCCTGTCCCTCCTTCCTTCTCATATAGCATGCTGGGACTACAGATGGACACACCACATCCTGCTCCTTTTCAAGCCTCAGGGATTGAATTTAAATCACCATATTGCCAGATTTGCACCTTAGTTTTTTGAGATAGGGTCTCTAATAGGCTTGAGTTTACCAGTTGGCTAGACTGGCTGGCCAGTGAGCCCCAAGGATCTGTGTGAAGTTTCAGATATGTGGGTGCTGGGAATCTGAACACATGTCCTCCTGTTTGCATAGCAAGCACGTTACCAATTGAGCCAACCCCCCAGCCCCCAGGTCTCTCTCCTGTACTTTGGTTAGGTAGCTATAAGGTTCCGTAGAAGTAGAGGAGATGGTGGGCACCTAACCCCAGGATGTCTGAAGCTGTAGCCCTGGGACACTAAGGGCACTGTGACTTTAAGGGTGGTAGGGCCAAGGCCCTCGTACCCAGGGCTTATGGTATCATGGAGGTTTGGCTTTGAGCATTTAGGTCATATGGTGTCCAGCTGTAGCTGGTGCTGCTTCTGGGTCCCCTTTTTCCCCAGCGCCATCCACAGAGGGCTGTGCCCATCCTGATCTGTGGGGTCTTTTGTGCTTGCAGGAGACTTACAAGTTCAAGGGCAGCCTGGGCTACGTATGGTAAACCTGTCTTAAGTTAGAACAAAAAATAGCAAGCGTGATTCTCATTGGGTTTAGGAGCCTTTCTCCAACCACACTGTCCCTGCCATGATCTGGTTTGGGTGTGAGTGCTGGCTTGAGACAGAGCCTGGCTTCCAACACTGCTGGTGTGAATTCATGCCCAGCTCACAAACACACCAGTGACCCCATTGTCTGGCTCCCGCCCCCGACCAGGGCCCAGCTTCCCTATTTCTATGCTTCTGCATATTTGTCATTTTTCTCTCCCCAGTCACTTGACCAGCTCCATTAAAGGGCCAGGGCTGGCATTGGGCATGGGGTGGAAGTACCAGCAGGCACCTGCCCCACCCTGTTCACAGAATGGAGCCTCAGCCCTGCTTTCTTCTTTCTTTCAAAATTTATTTATTTATTCATTTTGCATCCTGATTGCACCACCCCCTATTTTCTCCTCCCAGCTCACCCCCCCCATCCTGTCCTCCCCTCTCATTTTCTCTTCTCTTTCTCCTCGCAGAAGGGGGAAGTCCCCCCCCTGGGTACCAACCCACCCTGGCACATTAAGCAGCAGAGCTAGGCACATCCTCTCCCATTGAGGCCAGACCAGGCAGCCCAGTTAGGGATCCAAAGGGAGGCCTCAGAGTCAGAGAGGCGCCCACCCCCCACCCCGCCTCAGTTGCTGGGAAATCCACATGAAGACCAAGGTGCACATCTGCTGCCTATGTGCAGGGGGCGCAAGAGCAGTCTATGCTCTTTGGTTGGTGGTTCAGTCTCTCTGAGCCCCCATGGACCAGCTTAGTTGGCTCTGTAGGTCTTCTTGTAGAGTCCTTGACCCCTCTGGCGGGTCTCTGCGTCTGTTTCCTCAGCCCTGCTTTCTAGGTGGGTGAGCCACAGTAGCAGAGACTGCAGGAGAACAGTGGGCACTCGGGCTCACGGGTCGAATTCCCCTAGGCCTTCTGGCTGCAGATGTGGTGGCTTTTTTGTTTTGTTTTTGTTTTTGTTTTTAGGTTTTTTCGAGACAGGGTTTCTCTGTGTCACCTTGGCTGTCCTAGACTCACTTTGTAGACCAGGCTGGCCTCAAACTCACAGCGATCCACCTGTTTCTGCCTTCCAAGTGCTGGGATTAAAGGCGTGCGCCACCACCGCCCAGCTCAATGTGGTGGTTTTTAATCCTGGGCCTTAGTTCCATTCTCATAGTGGCCTAGAGATTGGTCCAGGCTTTGCCTGAGGCTTGACACTCCTCGGTGCTCTGGGTGACTAGAGCCAGACCGCTGTCTCCCTTCTCCTGGGAAAGATAACACAGTGCCCTGGCCCAGGCTCCAGCTGCCTTGTGTTTCTGAACAAGGGGCTTTCCCGGGTGCTCTGAATGACTGAGAACAAGGCTAGCTCCAATCACAGAGCATGTGCACCAATGAGGAAACAAAGCACAGCTGCTTGGGCGTTAAGACACAGGGCGCAGTTTCAGAATGGCCCTCAGAAAGGGTGTGGGGCGTGTACAGGGAAGGCTCTGACTCCACTTTCTGTCCCTTCAGTCCTGCCTCTCCTGTTCCTGTGTGGGAAGCAGCACATCCTGGGAACTTTGCCTTGTGTTCCCAGAATGATGCAGAGCTGCTCTCAGGAGCTTGCTGAGCACGCCTGTCATCCCAGCGCTCAGGAGGCAGAGACACAGGAATCATGAGGTTGAGGCCAGCTTGGGTTACATAGTGAGACCCTGTCTTCAAGAAAACTTAGTTAAGCTAGAGATGTAGCTCAGTGGTAATCTAGCCCCTTGCTTCTTGTGCCCTGGATTTATTTAATCCATCACCGAAAGAGGTGTGAGTGAGTAATTTTTTTTAAGTGGTTGCTGAGAATTGAACTCATGACCTTTGGAAGAACAGCCAATACTCTTAACCTCTAAGCCATCTCTCCAGCCCTCAGTTTTTTTTATTTTAGTGGTAAGAGTGGAAGGCCTAGCTGAGGTGGTGCACACCTTTAGTCTCAGTACACACACACAGAATGAGCACACAGGCCAGCCAGGGCTACATGGAGAAAGTCTATCTTGGAAAAACAAAACAAAACAAAAAGCTGTAAAGCCTGAGTTCCAGCCCCAAGCCCCACATGGTGGAGGAGAGAATGGCCACCTGCAGTTGTCCTCTGATTCCACATGGACTATAGCACACACAGTCACCACACAGTCAATAAATAATGAAATAGAATGTGTTCCTAAGTGTTGGAGCATCATCAATGAATGATAATATCAATGAAATAATTTCCTTAATTTCAGTTTTAGATTGTTCATTGCTAGTATAGGCAGATAGAATTGCATATGGTCTTATGGCCAACAACTTTATCATATTCACTAGCTCTGATGGCTATTTATTATTTATTTATGATTTAAAAAAATTATTAAATGTATGTAAGCACTCTGCTTGCATGTACACCTGCATTCCAAAAGAAGCCATCGGATCACATTCTAGATTGTTGTGAGCCACCATGTGGTTCCTGGGAATTGAACTCAGGACCTCTGGAAGAACAGTTAGTGCTCTTAACCTCTGAGCCATCTCTGCAGCCCTATGTTTTTTTTGTTGTTGTTGTTGTTGTTTGTTTTTTGTTTTTTTTTGAGACAGCGTTTCTCTGTGTAGCCCTGGCCGCCTTGGACTCACTTTGAACTCACAGAGCTTAGCCTGCCTCTGCCTCCCAGAGTGCTAGGATTACAGGCGTGTGCTACTGCACCTGGTCTCTGAAAATTGCAGAGCATTCTCTACTTACAAGGTCATGACATCCACAAATAGAAAGTTCAATTTCTTTTTTTTTTTTTTAATAAATATGCTATTTATTTGGTTATTTGCTTTTCCTTAATTGCCCAGGAATGAAACTTCAGAACACTTGAGACACATGCCTGAAATGACAGCATCAAGGGAGCCAAGTATATTATGACATTATTTTCCTGGGGGGGTTAGTTCGCTCCCATTTACTCCTTCTATCTATTGGGGAGTATCTACCCTACCTTTCCCCATATTAGTTCCTGAGTAAATGACACAGACACACTATATTTTATTATTAAGCTGTAGGCACTATGCTGGACAGGTTCTGAGATACTTTTTTTTTTTAATTATTTATTTATTTTTATTTCATGAGCATTGGTGTTTTGTCTGCATGTCTGAGTGAGGGTGTTGGATCCTGTGGAGCTTGAGTTACAGACAGTTGTGAGCTGCCATGTGGGTACTAGGAATTGAACTCTGGTCCTCTGGAAGAGCAGCCAGTGTTCTTAGCCAGTGAGCCATCTCCTCAGCTCCAGTTCTGAGGTATTCTAATCCTATTACTTTAAAAACATATATAAATGGGGCCAGGCATGGTAGTGCACCATTACTCCCAGCACTTGAGAGGCAGAGGTGGATCTCGATGAGTTCAAAGCCAGTCTGGTCTACAGAGTGTGTCCAGAACAGCCAGGGGTACACAGAGAAACCCTGTCTCACAAACAAACACACACCACATAAATGCCTGTCACTTGCCAATCTGATGGCTCCCAGCAGCTTCTGCTCCATCAGCCTGCCCTCAGGGCCACGTGCTCCTAGTCTTCCTCTCTTCTTCCTTCCTCCCCACCCACCCCCTGCTCCGTGGTCCCTCTCTGACCCCAAGCCCAGCTATAGGCTGTCAGCAACTTTATTCAACCAGTCAGAGAATATTGGTGAGCAAAATTTACACATCACTTGATGTATGTGAAAGTGTGCTCGTCTGGGGTGCAGCCAGATCTTGGGGGCCAGTATTTAACATTTGGATACATAGCAGCACCAGATCGACCCCCAACAGATAAGGCAGGAGGCTTATTAGTCAAAGGCATGAGATCCTGTCTCTAATGTCCAGAGCAAAACAGAAATCAGTGTGAGTAGAAATGGTGAGAGGAAGCCAGGCGCCATGGCTCACACCTGTAGTCCCAGCGCTCTGGGAGGCAGAGGCAGACAGATCTCTCAGTTCAGGGCCAGTTCAGGGTCTACAAAGCAAGTCCAGGACAGCCAAGGCTACAGAGAGAAACTGTGTCTTGAAAAAAAATAAGAGGAGGAGGAAGAGGAAGAAAGAAAGAAATGGTGAGAGCGGACAGACCTTTTCTTGTTCCCATCTTGCTGCGATGAGCTTTAGCATGCGATATGGTGACACCTGTTATCAGGGTGGATACATTCCGTGTTTCCTGTCTGATGCATGTTCTATCATGAGGGATGTTGGACTCTGTCAGTGTCTGTTAAGGGGATTGTGTGGGTTTTGCCCTTTATTCCAGTGGTAGACCATATTACATCAACTGATTCTCAGATGTTAAGCCAACCTTGCATTCCTAGAATAAATCTCATTTAGTCTGAAAATAGGATCTCTTCTTATATGTTGCTATATGCAATTTGTAGCATTTTGTAAAGCATTTTTGCATATATTCATAGAAGGTCCACATCTGTGGTTCCTGTGTGTGTGTGTGTGTGTGTGTGTGTGTGTGTGTGTATGTATGATGCGTTGTCTATTTTCAGTAACCTTACTGTTCAGTTTGATGGAGAAGACGTTCAGGAGCAACTGAGGAGCTCCTGTCTGTCTGAGCTCAACTGCTCAGGGAAGCAAGGAACAAACACTCTGAGCACACGGCCTGACAGTGGTGACAGAGCCTTGGCTATGAAATAGATTGCTTACAGCACAATGACGAGAGCACCTGAGGGGTCAGCTGTCCCCCTTCTAGGGCAGGAGCTGAGTTTTAGGGCCGGAGCCATGATGGCAAGCTAAGCATCTCTCCATCCTTTTTGCTTGCTGATCCAAATTCCAGAGCAGAGAAGGCTCGGAGCGCCAACATCCTCAGGCCATAACTGAATGATGACCACCTGGCCCACTAATGATCCGGACAGGTCAGAGGATGCTCTGCCCTTTATTTGGCTTCAAAGGAAGATAGGTCCTGGTGGTCAGGAGAACAGGAGAGGGGGCAGGATGGGCAGCATGTCTGGGGACTCCTGCAGCCCCCCCCCTCCCACACACACACAGAGCAGAGGCTCTGAAATCAGGCCTGTGGGTCCCCAGTCAGGGAGGGCGGGGGGTCAGCTGGTAGTGTGGGAGGGTAAACCCCTTACAAAGCTTTTGCCCTAGGTGTCTTGTTACATACTCACCAGAGTGACTTGTGACCTTGAGAAGGTCCCTATCCTAGTTATGGTTTCCATTGCTGTCATGAAACACTATGCCCAAAGCAGCTTGGGAGGAAAGTGCTTGGTCCACTCACAGTTCCACATCACTGTTCATCATCAAAAGCAGTGAGGGCAGGAACCTGGAGGCAGGAGCTGATGTGGAGCCATGGAGGGGGAGGGGTGCTGCTCACAATCCTGCTCCTCGTGACTGGCTCAGCCTGCTCTCTTACAGAGCCTAGGACCACCACCCACAATAGACTGGACCCTCCCACATCAATCACTGATTAATAAAGTGCCCCACAGCCCTGTCCACAGTACCGTCCTAGTGGAGGCATTTTCTCAATTGAGGTTCCCTCCTTTCAGACAGCTGTAGCTTGTGTCAGGCTGACATAAAACCAGCCATCATAGTCACTGTCTTCACAGCACAGGACACGGACCACTGAGCAATCTGCGGAGCCCACTGATGGGGATTGGAGCCTCTCTAAGGAGCTAGTGGCCCATTCCCTCTGCACAGTCACCATTCCCTCCTGGGGATCCAGTGCTATTTTTGTGCCTACAGCTCTCCGCAGAGGCCCAAGGTCCCTGCAAGAAAGCCCACGAGGCAGATGAGGAAGGAAGAGAGTGGGTTGTCACCATTCATTACCACAGAAGCATCTTCTGCTGACACCTCCCCGGCACAGTCTTGCTTCGACCCCCTCATGCCTAGGCAAGCCGGAGGCAGCTCTCAGAGAAACCAGCATCTGTTAGGTACCCAGCTCAGCCGCCAGGCAGGGTATGATGTAATCCTGGAGTCTGGTTGCTGCAACAATCCTGCCTGCAGTGGTAGTGCTTGGTCCCAGGACTGGAGTGAGAACAGAATGTTTCTGAGAACACAGAAAGGAGCTGCAGGGCTTCTCAAGCAAGAAGCCAGATAGCCAGATATCTGTGCTCCTTTTGGAGGCTTGTCTTTCTTTCCAAAGATGCTGATCCTCGAGGCAGAAATGAGGGGAGGGTGATGATTGATTACGTTCCCTTAGCACCACTATGCTGATGTGAAGGCAGGATTTCCGGGTGTCACGTGTTCTGCAGCACCGTCTGAGGTGGTACCTCCTGCCTCTTCCAGGCGGTAAGGTGTAGAGAAAGCACTCCTCTGTGGTGTAGACAAGGATGGTCAACACTGCTGACTCTGGTCCAAGTGCTAGAGGCCCTGTTGTACCCCACCCAGCCCAATCCTTGGATGCTTTTCTCTTCCCTGCTGTTCCCATCTGTCTCTTCCAGGGAGATCGCCTCCAGTGGAGAAGAGGGAAGCAGGCCAGAAAGGCCACAGGCAGCCTGTTCCTGTTCAGGGCAAAATGCTGGGTCATCCTTTAGGAGAGGTGGACAGGTAGTGAGACACAGGGACAGGGCTCAGCTTGGGTAGATTAGCATTTCCAGCTCCTTTCCTCTTCTGGCCAAATGCCAGAGCCTGTCTTAGGGAGAACAAGACAAAGGGAGTGACTCATGAGTGGCTGGACTAGAATCTCAAACTCAGCATTAAGAAAACACATAAGGAATGGGCATCATGCGTTTCCATCAAGGCTGGCAGGCAGCAGGCTAGAAATGGGCTTGGCCAAGCTCCTCGGAACAGGCCTCTAGCAAAGGGAAGCCGAACAGTTTTTAAATTCCTAGTGGAGGACTGGCTAGATGGCTCAGTGTATAAAGGTGCTTGCCACCAAGCTTGTCCACCTGAGTTTGATCCCGAGAGCCACAGATTGTCATCTGACCATAGCACGCATACACTGGTATGCCTCTGACCCAAACAATAATAAATAAGCATTTTTCAAATCATTTCATCTGGTTTCAATTTTGAAAAATGACTATAAGCATGAGGCACAGTGGCACACAGCTGTAATCCCAGTACTCTGAAGTCAGAGGCAGGCAGATCTCTGTGAGTTCAAGGCCAGTCTGGTCTACAGAGCGAGTCTAGGGCAGCCAGGGATGTTACATAAGAAAACCCTGTCTGGAGAAACCTGTGTGTGTGTGTGTGTGTGTGTGTGTGTGTGTGTGTGTGTGTGTGTGTGTGTGTTTTGTCTGTGGTACCCATGGAGGTCAGAAGAGTGTGTTAGATTCCCTAGAACTACAGTTGCAGATGGTTGTGAGCCAGCATGTAGGCCAGAAGAGGAAAGGAGCTGGAAACACTAATCTACCCTAGGCCCTGCAAGAGCAAGAAGTACTCTTAACCACTGAGCAATCTCTCTGGGTCCAAGGTCTATAAACTGTAGAAGAGAGAAGGGAGTTCTCCGTGGTGCCCTTGGAACAAGGGACATGAGCAGGGCAGAGCTGCTCCAGGACCAAAGAGCTATCTCATCTCTTTGTGGTGTTTTTCAAGGCAGGGTCTCTCTGTGTAGCCTTGGCTGACCTGTACTCACTTTGTAGACCAGGCTGGCCTCGAACTCAGAGATTCGCCTGCCTCTGCCTCCCTGAGTGCTGGGATTACAGGCGTGCACCACCGTGCACAGCTCTATCTCATCTCTTAGCCATGTGGCCTTCCCCTGAAGCATTGAACCAGGGTGGGATGGCTGCCATGTCCCCAGCTTGCCTATAGGAAGACAAGAGGTTTTCTTTTCCTTCTCTGTTGTTTTTATTAGGTTGTTATATGCCCCAGGCTGGCCCTGAGCTCACTGTGTAGCCGAGGATGACTATGAACCTCTGATCCCCTTGCCTTCACCTTCTGAGTACTGAGCTAAGAGGCATGTAACATCACACAGGACATGGGGTGTTAGGGACTAAGCACAGCAGGCTTTGCATACAAGACAAGCGCCCACCAACTCAATTACATCCATGGCCCCTTTGATACACTCTGTACTCAGCATCTTTATGCCCCATGGGAAAATAGAGGAGGGATGCTCCTCAGGTAAGCACAGCCTTTCTGCCTTTTCCTGACACTAGAAGCCATCAGCAATTCCTGTCCCCTTGGTCTGCAGGTGCAGAGGACGTGGTGATGGCGTTTTCCAGGTCGGAGACAGAAGACCGGAGGCAGTAGCTGAAAGCCCCTTGGAACACCCTGGAGGCTACCGATGGCCAAGAGATTTGCGTGGCTCCTCTGCTGGTTGAATGGTAGCAAATCACCTTCAACCCTCCCTCTGCTCCCCTCCTCCACCCGACCCTCCCCACCCCAGCCACTCAGCGGAGCTGGCATCAAGGGGAGATGCCAGTGGTGGTTTGTGATTGGCTTGACGGGATGGACTTGTGATTGGCTGCAGGAAGAAACCTTTTTATTTTTAAATCTTGACCAACGGAAACCTTTTATTTTTATTTCTGACTCTTTATTTTTTTAAAAATTTGCGCCTCGGTATCTGGCTTCCCCGGAAGCTCTCCGAGCTCTGGTGCTTTATTTAGGTCGGTTTTTAGAAATGTGAAGAGGTCCGATTGGCTGCTTAAACTGGAAAAGGATTGTGATTGGCTGGCTAGTGGGAAATGGTCTTGTCTTTGGTTGGCTGCAGGTCTTCTGCTCACATCAACTTCCTCTATTCTGAATGCAGAAAACAGGGTTTTGGGATATTGATTGTTGTATTTGACTTGGAAAAAAAAAAAAGAAGGAAAAAAAAAAAGAAACCAAATGAGCTTTGCAATATTTATTACACCAAGAGCTGCTGCTGCTGCCTTCACATTTTGAGTTCGTGCTTGAGTTTGATTGGCATTCAGTATGTGGGTTTGGTTTCCCATTGGCTCACCCCTAACTCCCGTTGCTATGGACTTAACTTCTACTCTGCTGCTTATTTGAGGCCTGAGGGTACACCTGGAGATTGCATGTGCTTTAATGACCACACCTGCTTCCACCAGCAAAGGGACTTCAGGGACCCTGAGCAGGGTCCACAGCTGGAAAACAGGTCCCCCAAGGAGCTTTGTGTTGTCCTGGGGCAGCAGCCCAGAGCTCAGGGGTGACCAGAAGGCAAGATTTATGTACTCAGTTCTAAGAGTTGGCAGCCATCCAGCTTCCTGGGGCGAGAATGGATTATGCAGACCTCTCCAGGCTCTCTGGCCAGCCCACGCTAAGCACAGGAGTGCTGGCTGTCAGCTCCATCCTCTTTGCTGCTCTGTGTCTTACTTCCCCGGGCCTTGGCATCACTAGATCCCGAGGATTATGAGGGGTCTTTCCTAGAGCCTTGAACCCAAGCAGATACCCCATTTTTACTCCCAGAACCCCAGAGACTCCACACTTGGCTCAAGCACAACCTAACCAGGCTTCCCAGGGTGCATTGCTAGGGGCAGTAGGTCCTGGGTGGCAGATGTGTTCTACCTGAGTCCAATCCACCACTACACAGTATCTTTCCATGTCAGCCTAGAAGGAATAGTAACATGGCTTATTTAGGAAGCACACAGTAGGAAGACCAGGTAGACCTTCTTCACACAGTGGGCCACAGGCGAGCCCTCAGATCCAGCCCTAGGGCCACATTTTAGAGCAGCTCCTGAGAAGAGGGATCTGGGTCATCGTCCCCCACCCCACCCCACCCCCACCACACCTTCCCTGGGCATTACAGAAATGGTAAGTGATTGATGGCCCTTTCTTGTCCTGGGTACCATGAGGCAGAGAACTCTTGGAGCATCTTTCCCCTTCTTAGGGCTCAGGCCTCCCATTGTCAGGAGGAGCTGGAGCCCAGTACCAGCATGTCTTGAGACCGAGCCCTGGGGCACCACCTTGGTGGACGGCCTGCACTTACCACTCTTATTCTAGGAGGAGAATTTGAATGCCATGTCCTCTGGCACGTGGGCGCTGTTAGCTGACAGTAACGTGCCAAGGGCATTGGCTTCAGCAAGCAAGGACAGTGGAAGACCAGCTACGCCAACCCCAGCCTGAGCAAGAGCCTGAGAGGAGAGCATCATTCCTGGAGAGGAGCTATGTGTGTGTGCAGGCGCGGTATGAGTTCCCACAGACAGACACTGCCAGCTCAGTGTGGCCTAGAGATATGGCTGAGAGAGCCTCTGGGCAGAGACGGGGGTTTGCAGTCTCCCCTCACTCGGGTGATTACATCTAAAGTCAGCTATTGCCAGCCTCAGCGGGTTCCTGTGACACCTGGAGGCAGAGCCCTGGTGTTGGCGTGTGCTCCCCCCCAGCACTTCTTCTCAGCTCACTCTTCCAGCAATGGCCTGGCTCGTCCTCCGAGGAAGAAAAGTGCAGGTGTCGCTGTGGCTTCTTATTCTAAATAAAAGTCTATCTAATGGAGGGGGAAAGTAACAATAAAAAATTTTCATAGGTTGGTGAGTGAGCTGAGCTGGTTCCTCTCTCAAGGCTATCACTGCTGGGGCCCTTCCCAGGAGACATGTGGAGGAGGAGGGTTGGCAGCATCAAGCTTGCTCAGTGTTCATGGCCTGGGCTGGGGATGTAGCTCAACTGGTAGAGCTTACTTAGCATGCCTGGGTTTGAGCCCAGCACCACATAAACTCATTGTGGTGACACACACCTGCGAATCCAGCAATCGTAAAGCTGTGAAGCTGAGGCAGGAGGATTCAGGTGAGTTCCGGGTCAGCCTGGGCTACAGTGATATCCTGTCTTGAAAAGGTAAAGAAGCTTAGGTGTGGTGGCGCATACTCAATCCAGCACTGGGGAGGGAGAGGCAGGTGGGTCTCTGAATCTCTGTGAGTTCAAGGCTAATTTGGTCTACAGGCAAGACCAGGACAGCCAGGGCTGCACAGAGAAATCCTTGTAACAACAACAAAAATAAAAAAATAAAAAAAAAAGAAGAAGAAGAAAAGAAAAAAAAACTAAACAAAGTAGGAGGAGAGAAAGAAAGAAACAGGGGCTGGGCCTGTTCACACCTCTGTGTGGATGTAGAAAAATCAGTTCTCCTTCTCTTCAGCTGTGTTGTTAGCGCCAGGCGATAGACTACATGAGACCTCACCTCAGAAGGGGAGGGGAGTGTGGTGGTGCACACCCCTAGTCCCAGCACTCAGGAGGCAGTGGTTTGTGGATCTCTGTGAATTTAAGGAAAGCCTGGTCTACATAGACAGTTCCAGGATAGCCAAAGCTACCCATTGGGACCCTATCTTGGGAAAGGGGGTGCTGAGGACACAGCTGGACTTACACTGTGCTTGCCTAGCACAGCATCAAGCCCCTGGGTTTGATCCCCCACCCAGCACCATGTGAGCCAGGTGTGGTGGCACACACTCATAATCCCAGCACTCAGGCCTCAGAGGCGGGGGACCAGGAGCCAGGAGGACATGGTCATCCTAGCCTACATAGGCAGCTTGAGGCCATGTTGGTTACATGAGATCTGACTCGGAAAACAAACAACAAACCACTTTGTCTTAGGCCTGGACCAGTGCACATGTCTAACACGCAGTCCTCAGGACGAGGGGCCCGTCTGACCATATGACCCCACTCATCTTCAGTGACCGCCCCATTTCATGCTGATGTTACAGCCCATCAGTGTGGTGGCACTGACCGTGTAGACAGCCAATGTGTGTGCGATGGCTGGACAGAACCCCCATCCCTCCATCATCCCAGCAGATTGGGGGGTTGGGGAGGGGCGGCACGCACGAAGAAGAGCTATGCATGGTCCGTGCTAGCCTTGTAGCTGGAAGTGACCTTGAGTTCCAGACCCTTCTGTCCCTACCTCCCAAATGGTGGGATTTCAGGTGTATGGCACCACACCTGATAGAAATTTACTGATACTTAGCCATCTGTCCAGTTTTAGGACCTGAAATCATTTCTGCTTCGGGAGGTTTTGCCTTGGAAGCACTTTCTGGAAATTTCCACCTTCATCCTCCATAATCCCCTCTAGGCCCTCTTGCCCGCCATCCCATTTACCACACAGCACATTGCTTCCATTTCCTTTTCAAAAGCTTTGCTTGAGGGCCTGGAGAGATGACAGCTGACAGTACTTGCTCTTGTAGGGGCCCTGAATAGTTCCCAGCAGCCTCATCAAACAGCTCGCATCTGCCCTAACTCCAGCACCGGGATCCAGTGCACGTATCCACACACACATAATTTGAAAGAAATAAATTTTGAAATTTTTTTCCTCTGGACTCTTGATCTTGTGAGGGTTTTTTGATTTAGTTTTCATTTTAGACAGGGTCTCACTGTATAGCTCTGGCTGGCCTGGAACTTGCTGTGTAGACCAGATAGATGGGCATCAAACACAGAGATCCAACTGGGCGTGGTGGCGCACGCTTTTAATCCCAAACTAGGGACACAGAGGCAGGCAGATTGCTGTGAGTTCGAGGCCAGCCTGGTCTACAAAGTGAATCCAGGACAGCCAAGGCTACACAGAGAAACCCTGTCTCAAAAAACCAAAAACCAAACAAAAAACAGAGATCCCCCTGCCTCTGTCTCCTGAGTGCTGGGATTAAAGGCATGCACCAGCTAGCCCAGCTGCTGTGGGGATTTTAGACAGCACAGTCGTAGCATTGAGTCTTGGCATTGAGCTAAGAGTGTATATCTCCAGCCAGTCAGGAGGCTGAAGCAAGAAAATCATGTAAGCCCAGAGGAGTTCAAGGCAAAATAACACTCACCCCAAAACAAAAACCCACCTTTGAGTGGAAGTCCCGCAGCCTATAGTGTGGCCACTCATCTCAGGAAAACTGTCCAGCACTTATTGATTACCCGCTGCATCTGGGAGCTCACTTCGCTACAAGGGAGCCCCTTCCTGCTTGAAGTGACCTTGTGGCTATCCTCACATCGCCTTGGTCTGTCCCTCTCTGGAACTCCTAGTCCATAAAGGAGTTTGTCATCATAGTGAAAGAGACAGATAAGCTAAGTTAACCAAACTTACATAGGAAATGGCTTGTCTAGTGCTCAGGCTTTAAAAAAAAAAAAAAGACTCTAACGTCACCCTGCAGTTCTAGTTTATGTTGCTAATTGCTCAGAGGGAGGGGCTGACTGGCTCTGGTCCAGCCTCCAGCAGCGCTAGGGTGCAGCTGTCAGTCACTCACCTTGAGCTGCCTAACCCACTGAAGTCTGTAAAAGGAAGTAGGTCACTTAAAATGAGCCAGGGACTTGAGCATGTAAAGTAAAAGCGTCTCCCAGGGTCCCTGGCCCCACACTGCAGTCCCCCTCAGGGGTCTGCCTTCTTGGGCACAGATGCATGCTGCTGATAATGAACTCAGCCCTCAGGATTTGGGGTGAAGATAGGGTGTGGTGTGCCGACAGCCTGGAGGGGGCCTAGGGACCTGGAGGGCAGGGAAGCAGAACACCCTGTCCTTTGTTGCTGCCTCCCACCCCCAGAGTAGGAGGCAGTGGGGTGAGGGGGGGGTGAATTAAGTGTTTCCCGGTCCCTTAGGTACGGAGCAGCTGTGAGTGTCCAGGCAGCTCTCAGCCTTTGATCAGGGTCCTTTGTTTTGTCCAGGACTTTGACAGAGAAATCCTTCCCTTCTGTGGCACCGGGTCCCGTTGAAGGAGGCAGGAGTCAACTTCCGGAATGGGGCAGCTCTGGACCCCAGGGGACCTCGGCACCACCCTGCACCCACCAGGCCTATAAGCAGGCCCCCTGCACCTGGACAACTGCACCTTTCCCACAAGATGAACTGGGCTCCGACTAACTATGGGGACCCCATTTAGAAACCCTTTACCTCTTCTGCCATCCTTTGAAATAATTTGATCTTCTGGGAGACAGCTGGGTATTTAGAAGGTGAAGTCATTGAAATAAATGCCTTACAGGGCAGAGGGGCGACTAGCGCGCACCTTCCATCCCAGCACTCGGGAGGCAGAGGCAGGTGGATGGCTGTGAGTTCGAGACCAGCCTGGTCTACAAAGCGAGTCCAGGACAGCCAAGGCTACACAGAGAAACCCTGTCATGAAAAACAAGCAAACAAACAAACAAAAAGGCTGCTTTTCTCGAGGACGTGGCTTCAGTTCTTGGCACCCACACAGTGTAAGACCCCCGACACGGCGGTCTTAACGCGGAGACCCCCACCAAGAACCAACGAGACCAAGGCTTCGGCTGCAACAAGCAAGAGGCTTTATTATTAAGGGGACGGGTACCCGGGCGTTTCAGTCTCCCAAGAGGCTGGCGCGCCGGGCGAGTCTTTAGGGGGTCCTTTATAGGGAGTTTGGCGGGAAGCTCGATTACAGAAGCGAAAAGCATAGTTACAGGGCTCTGATTGGTAAATTTAAATGAGGCGAGGTTATAGTCCGGTCATTAGGTGGGCTCTGGGAGCAGGGGAGTTTACCCGTTCTCTGGGCCAGGTGGCCATCCATAAATATCTTGTTTGACATGGAGCGAGGTTATGGCCCGGCCATCGGATGGGAACAGGGGAGTTTGTCCACTCCCTGGGCCAGATGGCCGACCATAAATATTTTGTTTGACAAGGACAAGCACGCTTTTATCTTTCTCCTCTGAGCTCCAGGCCTTATCTTACCTCGGGAACCCATTATTTTAGTCTTGCCTTGCAAGATAACGTTACTGCTGCTATGCTTGCTATGCCGGGTGCACAGGGGAGGGGGTCTTACATTCCCCCCTCTTGTTGTAAATTGAATGAAATCTTTCATTCAATGACCTCTGGTTGTGTCTGTTGGAGCTGTTGGTATTGTCGGGTTAGAACCAAGGCCTGTACAACCGATAGGTGGCCTTGGTTTCGGATGAATTGCATCAGTCTGTTAAGAACGCAGGGCCCAAAAAGTAAGAGCAGAACAATAATTAACAAAGGGCCTGTTATGGTAGATATTAAAGTGGTGAACCAAGGAGCCTTATTAAACCAGTTTTCATACCACGTTCGTCCTGATTCGAATTGTAACTGTCGCTGTTTTAGTCTTTCTCGCAGCTTGGACATACTATCTCTAACTACCCCTGTATGGTCAGCGTAAAAACAACATTCTTCCTTGAGGGCTGCACAGAGTCCACCTTCTTTCAGGAATAAAATGTCTAACCCTCTACGATTTTGGAGTACTACCTCAGAAAGGGAGGTTAGGGACTGTTCTAATGCACTAATAGATTCTTCTAATGCTTGAAGATCTGCGTTCATGGCCTGTTGTAGCTGCTGAAAATGAGCAACCTGAGTGAGAGCAGTAGTCCCGGTTCCGATCCCTGCCGCAACTCCCCCGACTGTTAATCCTCCCAGTAGCAGTGCCAGAGTGATGGATACTGGCTCTCGGGGGTAACGATTAATCCCCTCAAAATAGCGGTATAGGTCGGAGGGGTCATGGTATGTGATCTTGGGGAAGAGCTGGACTAATACACAGAAGTCCGAAGACATTTTAAGGACGGATGTTGTGACACATGGGGTTAACCCAGTGTTACAGGCCCAGTAGGTTCCATTTGGGCCAGTGAGGTACCTGGTTTCCGAAATTTTCAGGGTGCTGGTCAAAGTGGTGTTGCACAGGGATTTATGGGACGAGGGGACGGTCCCTAAGCAAGTTCCCTTACCGGATATTTCAGACAGCGTAAGGCGGTGAGGGGTATTGGAGAGACACCTATTGTCTGGGGTGGAGGAGTTGGTAATGCTGGTCGTAAGGGCAACTCCCTCATAGTAAGGGGGTTGGGAGGTGAGACACATCCAACATTCCTTAGTCTTTTCCGGGGAAGTATAGTTTAGGGCCTGGTATGCCCCCGTTACCAAGTCCAGGAGCTGATTTCTCGTGTTAGGATGTGAATCTAGGGCAGAGGGGGTGCTAGGATTTACCGAAAATGACGTCGTCGGTGGAGCGGGTGGGGGTAGCACCTGGGGTCTAGGCTGGGCTTGAGGTGGCTCGGCCAGGACAGGGTTAGGGCCTATTGCCATGGTGGGAGCGGTAGTCAGGGTTAACTTGACCTTGAAAATTAGCCCATGGTCTTTGTTTGATTTATACAATCGCAACCCCCAAGTGTTCCCCTTAAGCCATCGGCGATCCTGCTTTCCTTTTTCTGTAAACTTGATGACTATGGGGTTGCAGTACTTTTTCTTGCAGGGCCCCTCTGGGCTATTGAAGGGGGCGCATTTAGTCTGGAGGTATTTATACTCATTTCTTTCTCCTTCTCCTGGCCTGTCATAGCTACTGTTTCTCTTTACCGTGATCAGGTCCCAACTGGAAGAGGGGTTCCAGGAAGCCTCGCCCGTGGTTTCACAGCCCCATGCGGCACAAAAGAAATCAGGGGCCCCCCCACATTGGCGCTTGAACTGCCGAGATTGGCCTTGTCCTGGGCAAACATAGAACTGAATGGACCGAAGATTAGCCCGGTAGAACTGTCCGGAGCACCCGAGAGTGCTTCCTATCCCATTTGGCACGCATAGTCTTTCAGCCGGGGGATTAGAGAGGTCAGTGTGGTCGGGAAGGTCCCATGTTAGTGACCCGGCTGCCAACTTACAGAGGTCTGGCGTCAGGTCCGGCCACCAAGTCCATGGAGGGTGTAGTGCGGTGACCGACCAGACGGTGTCTCCCTCTTCATTGGTTACCTCCCAGGTTTGTTGTACTGGAGTGTGAGGGCTGGCAGACGGGGCCCAGGGGAGGGATAGTAGGAGAAAAGTAAGGGTCATGGGGCGGATCAGGTTCGGGAAAGTCTTATCTTTAGGGGATTGTCGGTTCGATGGGCCTTCCATGTTGTCTTGTCTGGGTCTGTCTCCCTGGCTGCCTTGACGTGGGCTGCGTGGATCCAGGTGGCAATTCCGTCTACCTTGAGAGCCGTCGGGGTAGTCAGGAGAACAGCGTAAGGTCCTTTCCAGCGGGGTTCAAGGTTCTTGGTCCGGTGGCGTCGGACCCAGACGTAGTCTCCGACCTGGAATGGGTGAGGGGCCAGGGGTTTGTCAAGCTGGTCTTTATAAGCACGGGCTAGGGGCTTCCATACCTCATTTTGCACCTCTTGGAGGGCTCTTAGGTGTGCCTGGAGGGAAGGCCTGGTAGCGAAGGAGCCGATATCTGGGTCAAGGAAGTGAACAATAGGAACATGTGAACCATAGACAATCTCAAAGGGAGTAAGTCCATGTGGGCCAGGGGTGTTCCTAACCCTGTATAGGGCCAGGGGTAGCAGGGCCACCCAGTCCTTAGTGTCAGCTGCAAGCGTTAATTTAGTCAAAGTCTCCTTAATAGATCTATTCATGCGCTCTACCTGTCCTGAACTCTGGGGTCTATAAGAACAATGTAATTTCCAATTAATCCCCAGTAGTTTGGCCACCTGCTGGCTTACCTGGGAGACGAAGGCTGGTCCGTTGTCGGACCCAATTACCTGTGGCATCCCGTAGCGAGGGAAAATATCATCTAAAAGCTTCTTGGAAACCACCTTGGCCGTCTCATGTTTGGTGGGGAAGGCTTCAGTCCATCCTGAAAAAGTATCTACGAAGACCAGCAGGTACCGGTATCCGTATATACCTGGTTTGATCTCCGTGAAGTCAATTTCCCAATGGGTCCCTGGCCGGTGTCCTCGGACCCTAGTTCCTGACAAATTTAAGGACTTGTTGGTATTGACCAGCGTGCAGGGCCGGCAATTGTCAATGGCTCTCTGGAGGGCCTCCTTTTTTCCCAATAGGTAAAAGTCCGTTTCTTCTTTTTCAAGGAGGGTCTTCATCTTCTGGGCGCTTAAATGAGTGAGCTTGTGGAAGTAGTCAATCAAATAGTCAGTTTCTTTTGAGGGGACGACTACCTTGTCCTGGTATCGCCAATGGTCAGGGCCTTCAGGAAGCGCGCCCATCTTTTGAAGTCTTTGTATGTCGTCGTCGGTGAATTTCCAATTCCGGTCCTGCTGTCTTGGCGCTCCGGTGTCTCCTTGTAAGGAGAGCGCCTCGAGAGTGTCGAGGGGTCTTGTAGCGGCTTGGCGGGCTGTCTCGTCAGCCAGCCGATTACCTCGAGCCTCAGGAGAGTCCCCTTTCTGGTGGCCCGGGCAATGGATGATGCTGAGCTGCTGGGGTAAAAAGAGGGCCTTCAGGAGGGCCAGGATTTCAGTCTTATTTTTAATTTCTTTACCTTCTGAGGTGAGGAGTCCTCGGCGCCGATAAATTTCTCCATGTACGTGGGCTGTGGCGAAGGCATACCGGCTGTCTGTATAGACTGTTAGCCTTTTTCCTTTTGCCAGTTCCAGGGCCTTGGTCAGGGCGATCAGTTCAGCACGCTGGGCGGAGGTCCCTGGGGGCAGAGGGCTGGCCCATATTACCTGGTCGGTGGTGGTGATAGCCGCTCCGGCCCGTCGTGTCCCGTTATCCAGGAAGCTGCTCCCATCCGTATACCAAACGAAGTCTGGGTGAGGGAGGGGCTGGTCAGTGAGGTCAGGGCGGGTTCCGTGGATTTCCGCCAGGACTTGCTGACAATCATGATCCTCGGGCCCGTCTGGGAGAGGGAGCAGCGTGGCAGGGTTGAGATTGGTTATTGGCCCAAAGGTGACTCTGTCCGAGTCTAAAAGCATGGCCTGGTAATGTGTAACCCGGGCGTTGGAGAGCCATCTGTCTGGGGGCTGCCGGACCAGGGATTCCATGGCATGGGGCGCTAAGATAGTAATTGGCTGTCCCATGGTGAGTTTATTAGAGTCTTTAAGGAGTAAGGCGGCTGTAGCAACCATCCGTAGGCAAGGGGGCCAGCCTGCTGCCACGGAGTCCAGTTTCTTAGAGAGGTAGGCTATAGGCCTTTTCCAGGGCCCCAGTCTCTGAATTAGAATTCCCTTGGCGTAGCCTTGCTTCTCGTCAATGAACAACTCAAAGGGCTTGGTTAAATCGGGCAGCCCCAGTGCGGGGGCTGAAATTAAGGCAGTCTTAATAGCCTCGAAGGCCTGTTGATGGGTGGGCCCCCAGACAAACATCGTTCCTGGCTTGGTGAGGGGGTACAGGGGAGCTGCCAGTTCCGCGAACCCAGGGATCCAGAGGCGGCAAAAGCCCGCTGTTCCTAAAAATTCTCTGAGCTGACGGGGGGACCGCGGTGGCGGGATTTGGAGGACAGTTTGTTTCCTAGCCGGAGTGAGCCACCTCTGTCCATCCTTGATGGAGTAACCTAGGTAGGTTACTTCAGTCTGGCAAATTTGTGCCTTCTTGAAAGAGGCTCGATACCCCAGCCGTCCTAGGACTTGTAGGAGGGCGTGGGTTCCCCGTCGGCAGCTCTCCTTAGAGGGGGCTGCCAGGAGGAGATCGTCCACATATTGGAGCAATATGAGGTCTGGGTATCGTACCCTGAAGTCGGCCAAATCACGGTGTAAGGCCTCATCGAACAGAGTGGGACTATTTTTAAATCCCTGTGGCAGCCGTGTCCATGTTAGTTGCCCCGAAATCCCCAAGTCGGGGTCCTTCCATTCGAATGCAAAGAGAGGCTGGCTGGAGGGATGCAGTCTTAGGCAGAAGAAAGCATCCTTTAAGTCCAGCACAGTGTACCAGACATGGTCTGGGGATAGCCCCGTCAATAGGTTGTAAGGGTTGGGGACAGTAGGATGTATGTCTTCAACCCGTTTGTTGACTTCTCTTAAGTCTTGGACCGGCCGATAATCCCCCGTTCCGGGCTTTTTAACAGGAAGCAAGGGGGTGTTCCAGGGAGACTGACAAGGAGTCAGTATGCCTTGGTCCAGGAGTCTCCGAATATGAGGCCGTATTCCCAGGTAGGCTGCCTGTGACATAGGGTACTGCCGGATAGAGACTGGGGTGGCAGAAGCCTTAAGGTGTACTAATATGGGGGGCTGTTGGTGAGCTAGGCCCATTCCCCCAGTTTCGGCCCATGATGATGGATACAGGGCTTGCCAGTCTGGGCTAGGGGTATCGCTCCCAGGGGGGTCAGTCTCATACAATCTGTATTCATCCTCTAAATTTAATACCAAAGTCTGAATAGGCCGCCCTTGTGGTCCTGTCACACGAGTGTGCCCTTCTTCGAAGTGAATTTGGGCCTTGAGTTTGGTTAATAAGTCTCTTCCCAGGAGGGGATATGGGCAGTCCGGGACATGAAGAAAGGAATGTGAGACCTTACCGGTGGCAAGATGTACTTTTCTCTCGGTGGTCCAGCGGTAAGGCTTCCCGCCAGTCGCTCCTTGCACCCAGACAGTCTTTGTTGTCAGGGGCCCCGGTGCGGTGGTAAGGACGGAGTGCTGAGCTCCCGTATCCACCAAGAAGGTGACGGGTTGCCCCCCCACATTTAGAGTTAGCCGGGGTTCAGGGGGAGGCTCCTGACCCTGACTTCTTCAGTCTTCCAGGTTGAGGAGAGCCGCGGAGGGGGGGGTTCTACGGGGCCCTTTGGGACGCCTGGGACAGTCCCGTACCCAGTGACCTCTCTCCTTACAATAGGCACATTGGTCCTTATCCACAGGGGTTTTTCTCCGTCCTCCCTGGCCCTGACTATCCTGGCGTCCTGAAACTACGGTGGCCAAAAGTCTACTCATTTCTCTATGTCTCTTTTTATCTCTAGCATTTTCCCTCTCTTCCGCTTCTTTTCTCAATCTCTCTTCCCTTTCTTCAGACTCTTTCCTAAGCCTTTCTTCTCTCTCTTCCGGCGTCTCTCTCTTATTATAAACTTTCTCTGCCTCCTTTAAAAGATCCTGAACTGTACTCTCTTTAAGTTCCTCCAATTTCTCCAATTTGCGTCTGATATCTGGGGCAGACTGCCAGATAAAAGCCATGGCCAGGGTGGTGGCCAGGAGGGGGTCCTCCGGATCATATGGAGTATAGACCCTATAAGCCTCTTTTAGACGCTCAAGGAAAGCTGACGGCGTCTCATCTGCTTTTTGAGTAACCATCTTAACCTGGGCCAAATTGGTGGGCCGCCTGGCGGCTTTTTGGAGACCCGCTATAAGCAGCTGACGATAAAGGCGTAGGTGGGCCCTACCTTCCTCAGTATTGAAGTCCCAGTCGGGTCGTTCCAAGGGGAAGGCACTGGCTATCTCATTTGGCAGCTGGGTAGGCCGCCCATTAGCTCCTGGGACGCTCTTGCGTGCCTCCAGAAGGACGCGCTGCTTTTCCTCAGAGGTAAGGAGCGTCTGTAGAAGCTGTTGACAATCATCCCAAGTGGGTTGATGGGTGACTAGAATGGACTCAATAAGGGAGGTTAGCCGGGAGGGGTCCTTAGAAAAAGAAGGGTTATTATTTTTCCAGTTATAAAGATCTGAGGCGGAAAACGGCCAATATTGCATCTGGCCACCCGTGCCAGCCCGAAGAGGGAAGGCCTGAGAGGTCTGAGGTGGAACTTCGCGCCGGCTACGGAGTCGGCCGGCCATCGGTGAGGCCTCGGGTGCTGCGGTAGGAGCAATATCTTCAGGGCGGGGCATGATATCCCCAGGTGTCCCCGGCGGGGGAGGAGCCGAGGGAGTCGGAGGTCCGGCCGATGAGGCTGGACCTGGAACCACTAGGGCCCGGTAGGGGGGTGGTTCTTCAGTCAGGAGATCCAGGAGGGGACCCTCATCTGGCGGCAAGACCTTCTGGGCTGGACGGACAATGGCGGGATAGAGACCTGTCCCAGCGGGGGGCGGAGCGGAGTGAAGCCCGGTCCCAGCTGAATCTGCCATGGCAGGGGACACTGGCTGGGGCGGAGCGAGGGGAAGCCCGGTCCCAGCTGAATCTGCCATGGCAGGGGACACTGGCTGGGGCGGAGCGAGGGGAAGCCCGGTCCCAGCTGAACCCGCCAGAGCAGAAACTACAGGCAGGGGCATTGCGGGAGGGAGCCCGGTCCCAGCGGAACCCGCCAGAGCAGAAACTACAGGCAGGGGCATTGCGGGAGGGAGCCCGGTCCCAGCGGAACCCGCCAGAGCAGAAACTACAGGCAGGGGCATTGCGGGAGGGAGCCCGGTCCCAGCGGAACCCGCCAGAGCAGAAACTACAGGCAGGGGCATTGCGGGAGGGAGCCCGGTCCCAGCGGAACCCGCCAGAGCAGAAGGCGCCGGCTGGGGTGTTGCGGCGGGAGTCGCGGAGTGGGGCCCGGCCCCGGCGGGAGTCGCGGAGTGGGGCCCGGCCCCGGCGGGAGTCGCGGAGTGGGGCCCGGCCCCGGCGGGAGTCGCGGAGTGGGGCCCGGCCCCGGCGGGAGTCGCGGAGTGGGGCCCGGCCCCGGCGGGAGTCGCGGAGTGGGGCCCGGCCCCGGCGGGAGTCGCGGAGTGGGGCCCGGCCCCGGCGGGAGTCGCGGAGTGGGGCCCGGCCCCGGCGGGAGTCGCGGAGTGGGGCCCGGCCCCGGCGGGAGTCGCGGAGTGGGGCCCGGCCCCGGCGGGAGTCGCGGAGTGGGGCTGAATGAGGAAAGGTCTGACCCATGGAGGGGGGTCACGAACGAGAGATTCCCAAGTCATTATGTAGGGGACCTGGTCCGGATGACCGTGTGGTCCAGGGTCTATAATTTTGGACTTGATCTGTAGAATGAGAGAAAGGTTAAAAGTGCCATCTTGTGGCCACCCGGTATAAAGCGTAGGCCATTCAGCGGAACAAAGAGTTTTCCATCTGCCCTTGCGAACTTCTACTGACAAATTGTGCGCTATGGCACGGACCTCTTTGAAGTGCTGCAAAGTAAGGGTTAGTGGGGTGACAAGAGTCTGACCCATGGTGCCGAAAATATAGAACGAAACACAACAGAGAAACACTACACACAGAAGACCAGACACAGCCTGCGCGGGACGCTTGCGCCAAAGCAAAAATAAAGCGGCGGTTGCAGGCGGCGGCTCGGCCGCCGCAGGGGATCCGTACCCCCCGCCTTCCAGATGAGGCGAATAGCCTCTCAGATGGGCCGGAGCCCCAAATAACCCTGGAGGAGACAGGGTTCTAGTACAGAATTCCACAGGGACGTCTCCCCGGGCCACAAGGGGGGAGTACAAGCCCGTCAGCTTCCCCCGCCCTTGCCAGATTCAGAGAGTTTGCGCAAACACCGAGACACGTAACGATTAACAACGATCAACAACGACAAAGCCGGCCGGCGCAAAGACAAAGGCTTACCTCCCGAATTTGGGTCGATGGTCCCCAGGCGGGGGTCTCGATCTCGCTGGGGCCTCCAAATGTAAGACCCCCGACACGGCGGTCTTAACGCGGAGACCCCCACCAAGAACCAACGAGACCAAGGCTTCGGCTGCAACAAGCAAGAGGCTTTATTATTAAGGGGACGGGTACCCGGGCGTTTCAGTCTCCCAAGAGGCTGGCGCGCCGGGCGAGTCTTTAGGGGGTCCTTTATAGGGAGTTTGGCGGGAAGCTCGATTACAGAAGCGAAAAGCATAGTTACAGGGCTCTGATTGGTAAATTTAAATGAGGCGAGGTTATAGTCCGGTCATTAGGTGGGCTCTGGGAGCAGGGGAGTTTACCCGTTCTCTGGGCCAGGTGGCCATCCATAAATATCTTGTTTGACATGGAGCGAGGTTATGGCCCGGCCATCGGATGGGAACAGGGGAGTTTGTCCACTCCCTGGGCCAGATGGCCGACCATAAATATTTTGTTTGACAAGGACAAGCACGCTTTTATCTTTCTCCTCTGAGCTCCAGGCCTTATCTTACCTCGGGAACCCATTATTTTAGTCTTGCCTTGCAAGATAACGTTACTGCTGCTATGCTTGCTATGCCGGGTGCACAGGGGAGGGGGTCTTACAACAGTAGCTCACAATGTTGTATCCCCAGTTCCTTGGGATCCGTCACACTTTGGGGCTTGCATCTGGTGCCTATAGCTAGGTTTGCAGGCAAGTTATCTATGCACGTAAAATCAAAACAGGGCCTCACGTATTCCAGACTGGCTTCATATATGGCTTCATGATATGTATCCTCATGCCTCAACTTCTTGTGTTCTGCAATTACAAATATGGGCAGGGTTTATGCAGTGCTGAGGATAAAACCAGTGTCATAGCCTGGCGAGGTGGCACACACCTGTAATCCCAGCACTCGGGAGGCAGAGGCAGGTGGATCTCTGTGAGTTCCAGGCCAGCCTGGCCTACAAAGTGAGCCCAGGACAGACAGGGCTCCACAGAGAAATCCTGTCTTGAAAAACCAAAACACAAAACAAAAACCCACCAGTGTCATGCGTGCTAGGCAGTGTGGCTATCAACTAGTGTCTGGCAACCAGAAGGCTACCAGGCAGCACCCATCCATCAGGGAAGGGAAGGCAGCAGAGAGATCATTGTTGCCAAGCCCCACCCTTCCAGCCTCCTCTGGGAAGGAGCTTCTGTTTACACACCTGTGGGAGCCCCACCCACCCTGCACAGCCCTAGGAGGTAACTTTAGACCCAGAAACTTCTCACTCCCTGGCGGCCTTGCTTCCAGCTGGAGAAGGCAAACATTCACAAATGCCACTTGTTCTTGTTGGTTTTTGTTTTTCAAGACAGGGTTTCTCTGTGTACCTTGGCTGTCTTGAACTCACTTTGTAGACCAGGCTGGCCTCGAACTCAGCAAAATGCCTGCCTCTGCCTCCTGAGTGCTGGGATTAAAGGCATGTACCATCACGCCCGGCTCATTTTTTTAAAAAAAATATTTATTTATTATTATGTATACAATGCTCTGCCTGCATGTACACCTGCAGGCCAGAAGAGGGCATCAGATCACATTATAGATGGTTCTGAGCTGCCATGTGGTTGCTGGGAATTGAACTCAGGACCTCTGGAAGAACAGTCAGTGCTCTTAACCTCTGAGCCATCTCTCCAGCCCCATTTTTTTTTTTTAAAGACAGGGTTTCTCTGTGTAGCCTTGGCTGTCCTGAACTCACTTTGTAGACCAGGCTGGCCTCAAACTCAGCAATCTGCCTGCCTCTGCCTCCTGAGTGCTGGGATTAAAGGCATGCACCATCACGCCCGGCTTATTTTTTTTTTTTAAGACAGGGTTTCTCTGTGTAGCCCTGGGTACCCTTGGAACACACTGTAGATCAGGTTAGCCTTGAACTCAGAGATCCACCTGCCTCTGCCTCCCAAGTGCTGGGACTAAAAGTGTGCCACCACCCACCACCTGGCCCATAAATATCTTTCATTCCTTTATACTCATGTTGTAATTTAAGTGTGGCCCCTAAAGTTCATATGTTGAAAACTTATGAACTCATCCATAAATTCATATGTCCATGAATCTAGATGGGGGGCTTTTCAGAGGTTACTAGGATTGGATGATGTCATAGGGTGGGACCCCCAGGACAACACTTGTGCCCTTATCAGAGGAAGAGACCTGTGCCTGGCTTCCTCTGCATTACCAGCTGTTGTCGTCCACCATGTCACAATGCAGCAAGAAAGCCTCCGCTAGACACCCACGCCATGCCCTTGGACTTCACCCCCGGCAAAGCCATGAGCCAAATAAACTTCTGCATGACTTGCCCATGTAGCAACAGAAAACAGAAAAAGATATCAGGCATCTGGATTATCCCAGTCTTGGTAACACAGCTGGTAGGTATTGGATGCTAAAAGTCTGGGTGGCCCTCTGCATATGTCAGCCTCAGGAAGGGGTGACTCCAGTGGTCCTGGTCTGCCCTGAGCATCTGTCTAGACTCTGCCTTCTTAGCTGTCACACTGTGCAGACATGGCATTTCACCGCTAAGCCAAGCTGGTTTTTCTAGAAATTTCTTTTCCACTTTAAGCCTCTTGGACATAGAACGTTGTTTGCTCCCACAGAATAAATCTTATTGTCCACATAGCCAGGATCTGGGGAGACATGGCTTAGAGTGAGAGCTCTGGAGACCAAGGAAAGCAACCATCCCATGAGGCCGCTGCTGAGGAAGAATGTCAAAACACGTAGGACACCCTCAGCAGTATGACCTGTGTACAGTAGGCGGTCAGGACATATGGTCATCGTGAAAGTCACCCTGGCAGGTGTCGCCTCCACCCCAACCTGCTCATAAGTCACACAGAACACAGACTTATCTGCAGTACTTGGGATTCAGCCCCAGGACCAATTAGGTGCCTGTTAAATGCTTTCTGATGAGGACAGACAAGCCTTCCCCACCACCATAGAGCCTCTGCCTCACTCAAGAGGCTCTGCTGCCTGTGGGGGAAGAGTGTTTACAGTATCCCTTGGCCTTCCCCATGCAATAGGTGGAGCTGTGGGGGTCCCCCAGATGGCAAGGCCTGGGCACAACAGCTCTGCCTTCTGGGGACCCTCCTGCTCCCCATGTGCTTTAAGCTCTAATCATAGCCAGGCAGGGAAGGGGATAAAATTAAATCCTCGATCATGATCAAGTGGTTAAAATAAGCCATGGCAGCCAGAGGCTCCCTCCCACTGCAGCCTGCACTGCTCTCAGCAAGAGGGAGGAGGAGGAAGAAGAGGCGAGCAGCACCCTGCGTGCCCAGCACCCTTCTGCTTTCTTCTGTCACCCAACAGGACCCAGTGCCAGGCTTCCACCCTGTTCCGAGATGGGGAGCCCCAGGGGGGGCTTCCTGAGGCTGGGAACTCACACTAAGGGTAGCCGCTCTGAGGGGGGACTTCCAACACTTTATCCAAGGAGACAGACAGGTCCTGAGCTTGGGATTCCGGGACTGTAGGTCAGGGTTCAAATTCAGACTCTGCCAGTTACTAGCTGTGTATTGTGAGCAGTCATGGGAGGTCTCTGAGTTGGGGTTTCCTAACGTGGACCACAAGAACACCAAGGACACTTACCTCATCACTGTTGGCCTACATTCATCAGCCAAGGGCCGATCGTGTGGTCCATTGTGGAGAGCAGTCTGCCTGGGGCTCAAAAAATAAGGGCCTCTGCCGACAGGAGAGAATTTCAGAATAATAAGACGAATTATAGGTCTACTCTTCCTTTCTTCTGCCCTCCCCACCCTGCATTCCCACCCCTGCTTCATGCGGGGAGCTCTGTATCTGAGCCTCAGAGACTCATCCCCAACTGTACCTCCCCTTGTCCCCTTTAGGGGGCCAACCATGGCTGCTGGGCCTGCTCATGCGGCCCCTTCTGAGACTGTAGGTAGTCTGGGGTTGAGGACAGCTGGGTGAAATTTTCCTTCAGGGTAGACAATGCCCCAAGCCCAGGCACCTCTAATTTCCCCACCCAGCCTCAGAACAGGACTCAGATAGAGGGTCTCATCTCCTCAACCTGGACCACAGAGGTCCTGGAGGCAGCACCTGAGGGCTGTGGCTGGTATTGCTCTAACCTGGCATGGCAGTCAACAGTACTGGAAGATCTGTGAGATACTTACATGGTGTGCCCCAGGCAACACCGGGGTGTACCTTGGCTAAGGAGCTAGGAAGCTGAGTGGGAAAACAATGAGGTGGTAAAAATAGCCCTTTGTTTACGCAGCTCACATCCTTGTGCATCCCTGCATGAAACAGAAACCACAGCAACAGGACCCAAGATGGGGCCGGGCGTGGTTGGCGCACGCCTTTAATGCCAGCTCTTAGGAGGGTGGATCTCTGTCAGTTCGAGGCCAGCCTGGTCTACAAAGTGGGTACAGGACAGCCAAAGCAACACAGAGAAACCAGGTCTTGAAAAACTCGAACAACTGGGGGTGGGGGTGGGGTGGGGAGCAGGGAAACAACCCAAGATGGGTCTGGACGGAAAGAGTTCAGTCTCCAGTGCAGGATGGCCTGGCAGGACAAGAGTGGTTGCATCCATCCTTTCAGGATCCCAAGAAGCCTCCCAGGTTACCTTGATGGCCAAGGCCTTTTGTGTGATTTTGTAAAAAATATTTTATTTAACTTTAATCTATGTACATTGGTGTGAGGGTGTCAGATCTTGGAGTTACAGACAGTTGTGAGCTGCCATGTAGGTGCTGGGAATTGAACCCGGGTGCTTCGGAAGAGCAGGCAGTACTCTTAACCACTGAGCCACCTCTCCAGCCCCCTTTTGTGTGATTATTGCTGTGGCCCCCTAGAAAGGCCTTCCTTGCTCCCTGCCTCATCCTAGCAGGGCCTGGCTGCTTTTCCCCTTTTCCCCCTTCTTAGCTTAGACTGTTCCTTTGGGAATTGGTTCCCAGGGACGTTGCCTCATCCTAAGGGACTCTGTGGCCATAGTAGTCTGTGAACTCTTCCCAAGCTGACCCACCTGCCCATCGGAAGTGCTGAAACTGTCTGCCAAGAAGCTGCAGGGGCAACCTGGAGCCAGTCTCTTAGGCCTTCTGTCTAGAACCTTCCTCCAGATCTTTTGGGAGATTCCCCAAAACATGCAGCAGCCTACCAAGGTGAGCCCCAAGACTTCAGTAGGCATCCAGGACTCCTCTGGGTTCCTGGAGAGTTAACCCAACCTACCCTGAGCTAACTGGGCTCCTGCCAGATCTGAGCCAGTCAGAACCTGCTGGGCTCGGTCAGGAAGGGACCTAGCCCTCCGTGCCTGCCTGTCGTTGAAGTTGCTGGAGACAGACCCGGAAGAATTCTTTGTCATCACCTGGAGGGCAATTCGTCACAACAGGCAGACCCAGGCTTGCCAGGCAGCAGGGATTCTGTTCCCTTCGGGAACTCCCACCCAACCACTGCACATGCCCAAGGGAACTTTATACTTTCACGTGGCTAATTGGGAAAGGCAGCGAAGGTACAGAGGCCTGTGGGTCGGCTGGGCCCTGGCCCAGAAAGCTTCAGGAGTGGAAACCCCACAGAAGCTGATTTGTCCAGACCAGCCCGGAAGCTTTGTGGGAGAGCCAAGTCTGGGGCAGCGGGGGTGCGGGGTGCTGGGGAGATGGCTGAGAAGGGGGTGTCCCACCCAGGTGTCCTGCTGGCAATGAGGATTTACCCAGCCCTCCTGAGAAGCCAGGCTTAAGTGGGAGGAAGCAGAAAGGCTTAGGGGATTACTGTCTGGAGGTCACCCGGGGGCCACATGGAGATGGGTAGGGAACCTGGAGTCAGGGCTGGGGTTCCCCCTACCTCACCCTGCCCTGCCCCACCCCCCACGCCTTAGGTAACTCTGTTCCGTGTGTCTGAGCCTCAGGGAGTCCTACAGACTCATTCCCACGGAAGCACCTTCCAGATACACGGATTGTATTTCTTTGCTCCGTTTAAGCTTCTAACTTGCCTTAGTTAATGAAATGTATGCAGGAGAATGAAGGATCCTTCTGGGTGGCAGCGTTGCAAGCCACCCTGTAGCATGCCGGCGGTGGCTGCCGCCCTCAGCCTGGGGGCAGGCAGAGTCCCCTCCTTCTCCATGTATGAAGAAGGAATCATGGTGCTTCAGGCTCTGGGAGCCTGTGTCTGCAGCACAACCTGGCCTCTCCTGATCACTTGAGTTGTATTTGACATCTCTTAAGCCACCAAAGTCTAGGAGGTAGGCCTGCTCTTGTTGTGACCTGTTCTCTGACGCAGTGATTTCCCCAAGGCTGCATGACAGCCACTTGCTTTTTCTGGTGCCTGTGGTAACACAAGTAAGGCCATGCAGATCTCCATCCTGTACCCTGTAAGCCACTAGAATTCAACATTCCGTTCTTGCCTGGTGCTGCCCTTGACAGTCAGCTCCTTGGAACCTCTGATCCTCTTCCCATTACCCCTGCTTGCTCCCTCCAGACACTGGCATCCTGACCTCTGTTCTCCAGACACTCTGAGCTCACTCTCATTTTAAGGCTTTTTAAAAAATGCTCTCCTGCTGGGCATGGTGGCTCCCACCTTTAATTCCAGCACTCAGGAGGCAGAGGCAGGCAGATCACTGTGAGTTCGAGGCCAGCCTTGTCTGCAAAGTGAGTCTAGGATAGCCAAGGCAGTTACACAGAGAAACCCTGTCTCGAAAAACCGAAAGTAAATAAATAAATGATAAAAATAAAAAATAAGCAATACTCTCTCACAAGCTGGGCACGGTGGCGCATGTCTGTAATGTTATATATAAAAATAAGATAAAGTAATGACAGATACACGGTATCAGGCACCAGATATTATGTTATATGGAGTTTATTAAATGAGCACGGGGGGGGGGGGGGGGAGGGGGGGGAAGGGAGGAGAGAAGGAAAGGGGGAAGGGAAGAAAGTAGGGAAGGGGTTCCCCAGAGAGAGACAGAGAGAGAGAGAGAGAGAGAGTGAGGAAACAGAGAGACAGGGGTAGAGGAAGAAGAGGAGGGGGCAGTAAAGAGGGGGTAGAGAGGGGCCACATGGATGGTTTGTCCTTTTATATGGCCCTGGCCAGGGCCACGCCCCGTAGCAGGTAAGCAATGACATCATGGGTAGGCCGACTAAAGCAGAATCCTAACATGTAATCCCAGCACTCAGGGAGGCAGAGGCAGGTGGATCACTGTGAGTTTGAGGCCAGCCTGTTCTACAAAGTGAGTCCAGGACAGCCAGGGCTACACAGAGAAACCCTGTCTGGAAAAACAAACAAACAAACAAAGAATGCTCTCCCACACAGCTAAATGTTCCTCAATCCTCTGCCGTTAGAGCTGGGCTCCGTGCTCCCTTGGTAGAGCACTAGTGTAACAGCCACGGTTTCATTCCCCAGAACCACATAAACTGCATGGTGGTACATCCCACGCTCCCAGCTCTTGGGGAGGTTCAGTAATTCAAGATCGGGCCCTTTGGTGGTGGCACACACTCTAGTCCCAAGCACTCTGGAGGCAGAGACAGGTGGACAGCTGTGAGTTTGAGGCCAGCCTGGTCTCTAGAGGGAGTTCCAGGACAGCCAGGTCTACGCTGAGAAACCCTGTCTGGAAGAAAAAAAAAGTTCTGGGTCATCCTCGGCTATATAGCAAGTTTGAGGCTAGCCCGGGTTACATGAGGTTGTCTCAAAAAAATTTTTTTTCTGACCCCAACTTCAGTGGTCTGCCTCATATTAGGGTTCACTGATCACCCTATTTTTCTTTCTATAAACATTGACACTTTTGACTTTTTAAATTCATGGACTTCTTTGTTTACTTGTTCACTTCTTCCCACTGAAAGGGATGCTGCCTGGGCCCAGGGACTTGGATCCTTCACTACTGTGTCCTCGGTATTTGGCAAGGCATGGCTCTCTGTAAAGTCTTAGGTGACTGGATAACCTTGGTCTCTGTTTTCTGATATCAAGGCAATATGCAGAGAGGAAAAATGATTGGTCCACATTCCTGGCTAGAACCCCCATATTCTGGGGCTGGCTTTGGCCCCAAATGGTTCTCCATGCTTGTTTGTCCCATTGGGCCAGTCTTGTTGATGAATCGATTTTGGGCTACCCAAGTGATGATGGTTGGAGGGCACGTGTCTGGTCAGCAGAGGGCTAAGACCACCTCTGACTGGCCCTGGATCCTTGCTAGTTCCTGGGTGACCTTGCTACTTTCCTGGTCTCAGCTTGCTTCTCTGTGACTTCGCCTTCTGTCCTCATCCGCTCCCACACTGACTAGCCCTCTCTCCCCACCAGGGTGACACAACTCTTGGCAGTGTTGGTGGAAAGGAAGCTGCTTCCTCCCAGTCCCAGAGGAATCAAAGGCCAACTCTGACTGAGAGTGCTTAGGTCATGTGACACCTACTGGACCAATCATGGTGGCTGGAGGTTTAGTTATATTTCCACCGATTAAATGACTGGGGTGGAGCATCCTATTGAAAGGGACATCACTACTGTAGACATACAGAGGGGAGAGGCCATGATGGTTCCAAAGAAGGATGCTGTGTGCTTAGAACAGAATGTCTGCTCCAGTAGCTGGGCGTGGTGGCCTTTAATTCCAGCACTTGAGAGTTCGAGGCCAGCCTGGTCTACAAAGTGAGTGCAGGATGGCCAAGGCTAACACAGAGAGACCCTGTCTCGGGGAAAAAAAGAAAAGAAAAAAGAAAGAAGAAGAAGAAGAAGAACAACAACAACAACAACAACAACAACAACAACAAAAGAAAGGAATCTACTACTCCAGATCTCTGAAGCTGGCTGAGCCCCTAAGGGTGAGAAATCCTACCTTGTGGCTCAGTCAGCTTGGCATGGGGATGAGTATCACTGAGATTATGACCAAAGCCTTTCATGCTTTCAAGCCCTAAGCTGTGCTGCCCTCAGCCTTGGCCAGAGAGCATCTTCTGCAGTGGGCAGCAGTTAATTCAGGGATGCACAAGGAACTCATCAAAGTCCTCAGAGTAAGTGACCATTGAGTGCTCAGCCCTAAATAGGATCTCTGTGCTAGCACCCCAAAGCTCAGGGGACATCATGGAAGAAAGAGAGGAACGAATGGAAGAGACGGAGGTTAGAGAGGGGGTGCTGTGAAACGCTGTCTTCTGGGCATGGCGAGGTCATTGTACTCGTGAACCTACTGCAGCCATGGTTACCTGCGATCCAGCCAACAAGCTCAGTCAGTGTTCCAGCAGGGAGCACTACTGGAAACAAGCAAGCAAGCAGTTATTAAATAAATAAAGGTGGGGATAGGAAGGTGTGATGGGGATGTCATGGGGCTTGTCCTTGGGGAATGGGAGGTAGAAACTAGGTATGGATACATGGTATACATGTAAGAAATTATCAAAGCATAAATGAAAGAAAAATGTCATCTTAAAAAAAAGATGTATTTATTTATTATGTATACAGTGCTCTGCCTGCATGTACACCTGCAGGCCAGAAGAGGGCATCAGACCACATTATAGATGGTTGTGAGCCACCATGTGGTTTCTGGGAATTGAACTCAGGACCTCTGGGAGAACAGTCAGTGCTCTTAACCTCTGAGCCATCTCTCCAGCCCCAAAATGTTATATTTTACAAGTAGATCCATTTGTGTCATCAGAGTAGTACCATAAGACGGGTGTGGTGGCGCACGCCTGTGATCCCAGCACTTGAGGGGCAGAGGCAGGCTGATCTTTGTGAGTTAGAGACCAGCCTGGTCTCCAAAGCAAGTCCAGGTGTTCCAGGGTTACACAGAGAAATCTTGTTTTGTTTTGTTTTGTTTTGTTTTGTTTTGTTTTTAAGATTTATTTATTTATTATTATGTCTACAGGGCTCTGCCTGCATGTATATCTGCAGGCCAGAAGAGGGCACCAGATCTCATTATAATGGCTGTGAGCCACCATGTGGTTGCTGGGAATTGAACTTAGGACCTGTGCAAGAGCAGTTAGTGCTCTTAACATCTGAGCCGTCTCTCCAGTCCTGAGAAACCCTGTTTTGAAAAGAAAAATAAAAAAACAAGAATCCAGAGCAGTACTGTAGTGACATGTAGCCCTGCCTGCCAAGGTAGGCAACTAGTAAGTAAATGTTCTAGGGACTGTGGCCTATAAGATGACTGGGTGTATAAGACAACCCTTCACTTTTCTAGTTAAAATATAGAATATACTCACCGTATAAGACTACCCCGTTTCCAATGCACACCCTGTGCAGCTGACTCAGGCGTGTTTCTATTTGCAGACAGGGCACAGACAGACAGACAGACAGCGCCAGCCTACACTGCCCCTTTAAAGTGCGCTCCGCACTCAACCCGAAGATGGCGCAGGCCTCTGAGTTGAGTAATGGGTGGGTTCTGGTGGAGAGCCAATCCGGGCGCACACCTTTTCCTCCTTGAGGTACAGAAAGATGTGTGCAGCTTGCTCCTCCCTCCTTCATACACTCCTCCTGCGCACAGAGCGGGGAATCGGCCACGGCACCCCCCCCCCCACGGTATGCGCCAGACATATGAAGCAAGGGGAAGCAAGCTACAAGTACCTGTGTGTAAGACTTTGGCATGTATTGGGGGGAGGGCGTAAAAAGTCATCTTATACACCAGAAAATACGGTGCTGTACAGTGAGGGTTCTGAGAAGCTCTACAGCAAAGACAGCCAAACCAGAGACCAGCCAGATGACTGTAGAGACACCCTTTCCCACCTCCCTGACCACAGAACTCTTGCGTTTGTTTATTTGCCTGTAGCCCAGGATGGTTCCAAACTCACTATGTAGCTAGAGCTATCCTTGGATACCAGATCCTCCTGTCACTGGGACCACAGGTGTGTGCTATCACAGATGGCTTTAGCCCAGCCCCTGCCCCCCTCTGTCTTTTTTGTTTGTTTGTTTGTTTGTTTGTTTAACCTTCAAGTTTAGAGACAGAATCTTGCTAAGTTGCCTAGACTGGCTTTGAACTCACTCTGTAACCTAGCCAGGCCTTGAATTACCATCTTCTCTTTAGACGCTGGACACACAGAATTAGGGAGGGCCTCACCCTGACGACCTCGTTTTAACTTGATGGCCTCTGTGCAGACCCAGTTAAGGTTACATTCTGAGGTCCTGGAGAGTAGGAAGTCAACATACACATTTCAGGGATATGGCTCGACCCACAGTAGTGGGTGTTCTTTGTAGCAGGCAGCCCCTCCCTCTGTCTCATTAGGGTAACACGGTAGCCAAAAGCACATGACTTGTGGCCTGCTGGAAGAGACAGTGAGCCCATAATCACGTTAATTGCCACAAAACCACATCTGCAATTAATATGCCTTTAGAACAAAGAGCAAACGCCCTAATGGTACTTAATTGGACTTTAGCTACACCCTCGGCAGAGCAGCGTGGCTGAGCTCCGCTGTTTATGCTCTTTTTCTTATTAGCAAAGATGACCAAATTAACATCCCTCTCCCCTTTCCCCTGCTCTGGGGGAGTTGGGGGGGGCACCTCACGGGTAGAAATGGCTAGTGGTTACCCTGGCTGCGCCCGATGCCAGGCACCTAGGCCCAGCCTTTGTGTCAGTGGGCAAGGTGAGGGTGTCAGAGTATTGCTCAACGTGCTGATGCAGAGGAGATGGTTTTCAGGCCCCTCCATGGGTCAGCCCTGAAGCCATCGCAAACCCAACCCCAACCCCGCTCTATTGAGGTAACTCACACAGGGGAGGGCAGCTGGGGTGAGACAGTCGAGTGACCTGGGGAAATGGGAAGCAGCTCAGGGCTGCTGCGGCAGCGTCGTCGTCGTCTCCATTTCTGCAATAGAGGTCAAGTCCAGAGGCAGATGGCTGCCGGTGAACAGGAGTGGCAAGCCCCCCTCAGAGACACGGATCCTCTGCCCCGCCCAGAGCACACACGCTTCTGCTTGGTGTCTCCGGGACCCGTGGGCATAGGCAGCCTGCAGACAGTCCTGCTCACCTTGCCTCCTCCTCGAGGGAAGGTGCCCTGCTCAGGGCTGAGGCTGGAAGGCTTGTCGGTCTTGACAGGAGGCAGCACCTGCACAGAGCTGGGCCTCCTCGCCTGCCTCTGCCTTCACATGTCTGGAGCTCTTAGCCCCGGCCTTCCATCTGCTTCTTTCTCTAACTCCTTGGCCTCTCAAAGCACACCCACCAGGGAAGGAGTGTGCCTCCATCCATCACAGCTCTTGGCTGGGCCTGTGCTGTCAGGGAGCATCAGTCACAGACTCCTCAGTGGCCCTGCTTTCTTTTTCCGGGGGCCCTAGTTTGTCTTTCTCCACCTCCGACCTGCCTCACTGGCTGGCCTTCTCGCCTTTCTCAGGTCTCTCCGGGGCCGCCTCCTGGCCCCTGCTCATGGAGGCTCATTAAGAATTCTCCGTGCTATAGCTGGCTGTGAGAGACTGTCACTTCTACACCGGCGGCCTTCTCATTTGCATCTTCTGAGTCAGTGGCCAGAGGCCCTGACTAAGGTGGGTGAGGAGTCTAGTGAACAGAGGCAGAGGGAAAGGGAAAGGGAAAGCGAACAGCCCTCCTCCCCGCTGGCTGCCCAGTGGCCTAAGGGGATCCACCAGGGGAGGGGAGGCAGACTGAGCATAAAGGGGGAGGTGCAGAGATGTCCTCTCAGACAGATGCTCCCTTTCCATGGCTTTATTCATAGGTTTTACAGGAAGCAGGGACAGGCTGTACTGGGTTCTACAGACCAGGCTTGCTGGGATGTCCTAAGCCCCTATTGGCTCTAGTAGTACCCTAAGATGTCAGGACCTCGGAGTCTGAGGCACTGGAAGAAGACATTTGGCTTAGACTCCATCCACCCATTTGTGTGGCTTTTTCTTTTTAAAAATATTTTTATATACCTTTTTTTTTTTTTAAAGACTGGGTTTCATTATGTAGTTAGTCTTGGCCTGAGATCAGTATGTAGACCAGGCTGGCCTTGAACTCACAGAGATGCATCTGTTTCTGCCTCCTCAGTCCTGAGATCTTAAAGACAAGCACCACCATGCCCAGAATGCAAGGGGCCTTCAGGAGCCAGCAGACTCAGGTGTGCTTAATCACGCCTGTAATACTAGCACTCAGAGACTTGGACAAGAGGATCATGCATTTAGGCCAGCCTGGGCTGCATAGCAAGGCTCTATCACAAACAATAAATCAAAGAACCAGTCGAAATTAGCCATATAAAGAGTGGAGGGGCCGGGTGTGGTGGCAGAAGCCTTTAATCCCAGCACTCGGGAGGCAGAGGCAGGTGGATCTCTGTGAATTCGAGGCCAGCCTGGTCTACATTGTGAGTCCAGGACAGCCGAGACTACACAGAGAAACCCTGTCTCGAAAAACAAAAACAAACAAACAAACAATAAAGAGTCGGGGGTGTCAGGTCCCCCATCCTGTTCACATCTATGGATATGAGATGGATGATAATAATCCTACCCAGAATGACAAGAACCATTTATAGCGCTCTCTCTGGGTTTTCTTTTTTTTTTTTTTTTTCTTTTGGTTTTTCGAGACAGGGTCTCTCTGTGTTAGCCTTGACTGTGTCCTGGACTCACTTTGTAGACCAGGCTGGCCTCGAACTCACAGCGATCCGCCTGCCTCTGCCTCCCAAGTGCTGGGATTAAAGGCGTGCGCCACCACGCCCGACTCTCTCTGGTTTTTCGAGACAGGGTTTCTCTGTGTAGCCCTGGCCGTCCTTGACTTGCTTTGCAGACCAGGCTGGCCTCGAACTCACAGAGATCCACCACCGCGCCCAGCTATGGAGTACTACTCTCAAGAGCCACACTTCCACATGATCCCTGGTGAGGTTCACATCATTATCTCCCGACTTTCGTAGAGGAGAAAACGGAGAACAGACACCCCAGAACTAAAAGGCACCTCACAGCCAAGGTTACGAGAGAAGAGACCCACGCTCCAGGGGCATGTGCCAGTGAGGAGCCCATAGCCTGTGAGGAGGTGATCTGGGAGGGAGGGCACAATTCCACCTCTTCCATTGCTCTCTCCCAGTGTTTGGCTCCATCCTGAGGTCATACCACGAGCCCTCAGAGTTGGGGCGAGAAGCCGATGAGTCAGACCGGAGCAGGTAGATCTGCTTGGTCTGGCAGACTTTCAATGCCAAGGCAGTCATGATGGGGGCAGTGTTGGCTCTAGGGTTGGCATCTAGGGACAGGTGGCTGACTGGTGAGGACAGGTGGCATAGATAAGGCTCCTGTCCTTTCTTCTCAGCCCTTCTCAGCACACGAGTATACATGATCTGAGTCTCCATAGCTACAGGGACGGGATGTCAGACTTAACTGTGTGATTATGAGCAAACCGATTAACTTTTCTTAATACCGGTGTCCTCCTCTGTATTGGGGCAGGAGGTGTCACAGTTATATTAGTTGTGTGGGATCGCTGCCAGCGGGGACTCAGACGAGGCACATAGCATCCTTTGTGGAAGGCTGGCCCACCGCAAACAATGCAGGCAGAGCCTGTTGTGTCTCTGTCTCTAGAGGGGTGATTAACCCCAGCGACACAGATGAGGAAGGAGGGAGGAGGTAGCCCCAAGCAACATAGTGAGCTGGAGGCTTGGAAAGCCTGAGGTTTGGCTCTTGGTACCCCCACCCCCACCCCTACCCCCATGCCTGGAAATTGATGGCTGAGCTTCAAGGCCAAAACCAAGGGAAAAAAAATCAATGGGAGGAATAAAAAGACCAAAGAGGACCTGGACACTCAGCTCAGTGGTACCTGCCCTTGATGAGCAAGCTGACAACTTGAGTCCAGATCTAAAGGCTTTTAAAACAGTAGGAAGTATGACTTGTACCTCCCCCAACTGCCCATCCAATGGTGGGGAAGGGGGGGGGAGGGAGATGCTGCCCACTGCCTTTGGTACCTGGTGAGAGGGGAGGAAGTGCAGCATAGCAGGATACAGAAGGGACAATAAAAAAGTGAGGTTTTCCTTTCTGGCACATTTAATCACTGAAGCGATGTTTGCTGGTCATACCTGGGGATTTTCTTGTCCTATACAGATGCAAAGCCATGGAAAGTACTGGAAAGAGTCAGAAACAAAAAGCGAGATGTGGTGGCCCATGCCAGCAATTCTGGCACTGAAAGAGATGCAAGGATCTGAGATTCAAGATCCTCTTCTGGTACACATCAAGTTCAAGGCCAGCCTAGGCTATATGAGTGTATATATATATAGGCTGGAGAGATAGCTTAGTGGTTAAGAGTGCTGCCTGCTCTTCCAGAGGTCCTGAGTTCAAGTCCCAGTAACCACATGGTGGCTCACAACCACCTATAATGTGATCTGATGCCCCCTTCTGGCCTGTAGGTATATATAATAAATAAATAAATCTTTAAAAATAAATAAAATAAAAGTATGTATATATAAAATATATTTTTTCCCCTCGGGGAGAAAAAAAAATCAATTGGCAGAGTGCTTGGCTAGTATGCAAAAGGCCTTGGGTTCAATTCCTCAGGATAGGGGGTATATGCTTGTAATCTCAGAATTCTGGAGGCAGTGTCAAGAGAATTAGTAGTTCAAGGTCATGGTTTTGTTTTTGTTTTTGTTTTTTTTTGAGACAGGGTTTCCCGGTGTAGTCTTGGCTGTCCTAGACTCGATTTGTAGACCAGGCTGGCCTTGAACTCAGAGAGATCCACCTGCCTTTGCCTCCTGAGTGCTGTGATTAAAGGTGAGCACCACACCTAGCTCAAGGTCATCTTTTGCTTTGAATTCCAGGCCAGCCTAGGATAGAAACCCTCCTTCCCCCCAAAAAAGGCTGGGTGGTGGTGGCATACTCTCATCGCTCTGGAGGCTGAGGCAGGAGGATCTCTGTGAGTTCGAGGCCAGCCTGGTCTACAGAGTTCCAGAACAGGCAGGGCTATACTTAGAACCCCTGTCTCAAAAACCAACCAACCAACCAAAGCCAAAGCCATAAACAAAATAAACATGGCGACAGTGTCAGTGTCAGTGTTTGTGGCTTCAATCGGCACTGCTAGGCACCGTGTTCTCTGTCGTGCTGCTGGCTCAGCTCTTCTTCATAACAACACGACACTCTCCCAGTGAGGGATGCTAACTAAGGACCTCAGCCTTAGGGGGTCTAGAGGTAGAAAAGCCCACCAAAGCACCCTTCAGAGACGCAGAAGACTGGAAGCAGGCGTTTAACAGGGAGCAGTGTTTATTAGGGGCCTGATTAGGAAGCGCCTGCATGTTCACACAGTCAGGTAAGGGAGTACGATGCAGCTGTGAAAATGAATGAGCGTTATCTGTGTGATATGCAAACCCCAGCCTCTGTCTCTCTCTCTTTCCCTCTTTCCTTCCTCTGGGTCTCATACTTGCTATGCATCCATTCCTTCACCGAGCTATACCCTACCCTGAGATATTTTCTTAAGTGGAAAAAAAAAAAAAAGCAAAATACAGAACAGCAGGTGTGATCTGCTGCCTTTCATCTCAGAAAAAGGAGAGAAATACCAAAATAAAAATAGAAGCCAGGCTGGGCATGGGTGTGTGTGGCAACCCCAGAGCTGGGGTGGGGGGCTGTGGCAACCCCAGAGCTGGGGTGGGGGTGTGTGTGGCAACCCCAGAGCTGAGGTGGTGGGGTGACAACCCCAGAGCTGGGGTGGGGGTGGGAAGGAGGAGGAGTTCACACTCACTAATACAAGTTTGAGGTCACTCTGAGCTACAGGAGCTGTGTCTCAAACAACAACAAAAGACAAACAAAACCTCCAAACAACCCCAAAGTAGGCAGACCATAAATAGCTATAAAAGAAAAGAGAGAGCTGGCCGTGACACACACCTTTAATCCCAGCACTTGGGAGACAGAGGCAGGAGGATCGTTGTGAGTTGGAGGCCACCCTGGTCTACAAAGCAAGTCCGGGACAGCCAAAGAAACCCTGTCTGTAAAAACAAAAACAAAACAAAAGACAGGAGGGAGAGCCAGGCACAGCACAGAGAAGACTTGTCCCAAAAAACTAAAACAAGAGAGAAAGAAAGAAAGAAAAGAAAGGCAGGAAGGAGTGGAAAGGAACAGAAGAGGACTTTAAGAATAAATTGCTTGGCCAGGCAGTGGTGGCGCACACCTTTAATCCCAGCACTCGGGAGGCAGAGGCAGGCAGATCACTGTGAGTTTGAGGCCAGCCTGGTCTACAAAGCGAAGTCCAGGACAACCAAGGCTACACAGAGAAACCCTGTCTCCAACAAACAAACAAAAAACTAAGCCAAGGTCCTTAGTTAGCACCTCTCACTGGGAGAGTATCGTGTTGTTATGAAGAAGAGCAGAGCCAAGTGCATGACACGGTGCCTAGTGGTGCCGATTGATGCTACAAGCAAGTGTGAGGCAATATATACTGACACTGTCGCCATGTTTATGGTAACATAACCACCAGCCCAATTGCCTTCTAGGTTCGCCTTTAGAGCCAGGAAGACATTCAATATAACTAAAAAAATAATTAGTTTGAGCTTTTACAGAAGAGGCTAGTTTGAACCCACGTGTGTGCAATCCAAACCTTAATTATAAATTGCATCTGAGAGTGTAGCTCAGAGATTGTTTCCCAAGGAATGCACCAAGCCACGAGTTCTAATCCTGACACTGCCAATAAACAAACAAATAAATAGGAGAAAAAAAGGTTAAAACAGCGGCATTGGGCCTTGCAGACACCGCTGTTTCCTGTCACCGCTGCTGCAAGCCACGATCAACCCAACACCCTTGGGCTGTGGCTTCTTCAAGCCATTTAGCAGACAAAGTTCCAAAGACAGCAGAAAACTTTTGTGCTCTGAGCACTGGAGAGAAAGGATTTGGATATAAATTTCACAGAATTATTCTAGGACTCATGTGCCAGGGTGGTGACGTCACATGCCATAATGGCACTGGTGGCAGGTCCGTCTATGGGGAGGAATTTGAGGATGAGAATTTCATCCTGAAGCACACAGGTCCTGGCATCTTGTCCATGGCAAATGCTGGACCAAACACAAACGGTTTCCCGTTGGTTTTTTGTTTGTTTGTTTGTTTGTTTTTTGTTTTCTGCACTGCCAAGACTGAGGGGCTGGATGGCAAGCCTGTGGTCTTTGGGAAGGTGAAAGAAGGCACAAGCATCGTGGGAACCATGGAGCATCTGGGGACCAGAAATGGCAAGACCAGCAAGAAGATCACCATTTCCGACTGTGGACAACTCTAATTCTTTTGACTTGCGGGCATCTTACCCACGAGACCATTCCTTCTGTAGCTCGGGAGAGCGCCCCCAGCCCATCTGCTTGCAGTCCTGTGTGATCTCCGCTCTCATTGAAGTTCTGTGGCCTCCGTATTGTCCTCACTCCCCTCCAAGTCTAGCTGGATTGCAGAGTTAGAGTTTATGATTATGAATAAAAAGTAAATAGGAAAAAAACTAACAAACAAAATCTCCGGTATTGACTGGGCGAGCTGGCTCACGCCTGTGATCCCAGGCAGAAGCATGCGGGAGGGTGGGGCAGGAGCAAGAGAGATGGTTCAGCTGCTGCTCTTCCAAAGGACCTGGGTTCAGTCACCAGTGCGCATGTCAGGAGGTGTACAACTGCCTGTAACTTCAGTTACAGGGAACTCAACACCCTCTTCCGGCCTTCTCATGCATGCATTGCACACACACACACACAAACACACACACAACTACAGACACACACAAAACCACCACACACACACACACACACACACACACACACACACACACACACACACAGACTAATTTACAGAAAGAAAGTTCAAGGGCGGCCTGAGAAACATATAGAGATCTTATGGCAAGAAGAAGAAAATCTTTATTTTTTAAAAAAGATTTATTTTATTTACTGTATATGAGTGCTTTATCTGCCAAAGAATGCATCAGATCACATTATAGATGGTTGTGAGCGACGATGTGGCTACTGGGAATTGAACTCAGGACTTCTGGAAGAGCAGGCGGTGCTCTTAACCACTGAGCCATCTCTCCAGCCTTTAAGTTTATTTTTATTTCATGTGCATTGGTGGTGTACCTGCGTGTTGTCTGTGTGACGGTGTCAGACAGATCCCCTGGAACTGAGGAGTTAACAGACAGATGTGCGCTGCTTGGAATTCAGGTCCTGTGGAAGAGCAGACAGTGCTCTTAACCATTGAGTCATCTCTCCAGCCCTGAGGGGGAAAATGATCTTTTACCAGCAATAAAGTGACCTGGTCAGGTACACAAAGGCAGAGATCAGGCTAGACCTTACACTTTAGGTCTAAGGGTTCCTGGCAGTGTCTTGGCTGAGCCTTTAGGGATTACAGTCAGCACGGGGATTCATCCACCCTTCTCTGGCTGCAGCCCGAGTGGCTTTGTTTAGCCGGCATATCGTTAGGCGAGTGCCCATAATAACTGCTTACCTGCCCTGGCTCCCTTCTGCAGACACTTGCCAAGCACATACTGTGCAAACCAGTAATAACTCGTCTACCTGTGAGCTGGCTCTGCATGGCTGGCGAAGGGCCTTCCTGCAGGTGACCTCATTTCATCCGCTCCCCAGCCCCAGCCGGGAAGTCCGAGGATCTGAGATCTGCCCTTCAGTGCCGGCTACAGCTGGAGGGTCCGCGTCCCTAGTGCTGGGATCAAAGGCATGTGCCACCACGCCTGGCCTTTCTTCCTTCCTTCCTTCCTTCTCTCTTTATTTCTGTCTTTCTTTCTTTTCTCCTCCTCCTCTTCCTCTTCCTCCTCCTCCTTTTTGGTTTTTTGAGAACTCGCTCTACAGACCAGGCTGGCCTCGAATCATAGAGACCCACCTACCTCTGCCTCTCAAGTGATGGCATTAAAGGTGTGGTCCACCACTACCCAGCGTCTTCTCTTTCTTTTCACTTATTTTTCTTTTAATTTTTGAGACAGGGTCTTTCACCATGTAACTGTGGCTGTCCTGGAATTTGCCACGTGGACCTTGAACTCACAGAGGACTGACCGTACTGTCCCGATGCGCCTTTAAGCACACTTGACATTTCCTCCCCTGTGAGACAGAAGCAACCAGAGCACCTTCTGGCAAGAGGGGCTGGAGACATGACGTAAGTGTCATTTGCAGGTAAGAGCTTGGACAGAGGCTCCTGTTGTCAAGAGTACTGACCCAGGACTCAGTGACTGGGGACTCTGTCCTCACCATGCAATGCTTTACATTCAGAGTTCAAGTTTTCCTTGACCAAGTAACAAAGACCTCCTTATTCTCTCCGTCCTGCAGGTAGACCTGGGAGATGGCTCCCTCCCACTGTTCCTTGCTTCCTCCCAGAACCCCAGACTCTGCTGACAGACTCCCCCTGCTCCTTCTAATCCAGGTGGATCCTCACCCCCAGCCGGTTTGACACTAACAGTCCCTTTGAAAAGTTCCATTATGAGCTGGGTGTGGTGGCACACGCCTTTAATCTCAGCACTCGGGAGGCGGAGACAGGTGGATCTCTGTGAGTTCCAGGTCAGCCTGGTTTACAAAGCCAGTCCAGGACAGCCAAGACTACACATAGAAACCCTGTCTTGAAAAACTAAAAAGAAACGAAAAATTCCATTATGGCTATGGTTCTCGTCCGGCAGACCAGAAATCGAGTTTACTGGCTCCCAAGACTCTCAAATTGACCTTTGCTGCTGGACAGACTCTCCTGTGGGCAGGTTGCCCACACCCAGCAGCCCACAGCACCTGCTGCCAGCCTTTTCCATCTACCTCTTTGTTTCTCTAAGGGACAGTGAGGATGAGAGACAATGGGCTTCCAGACGGGGAAGATGTTTGTTTCTGTCTTTAACAGAACTGAATACATTAAAATGTCCCTTTGGCACCAGCCTGTCGACAGGAACCAGTTTTGAAATGAGACCTTGATTTTATGTTCTGCAAATCTCAAAGGTTTCTGAGAAACCTGCCGAGTCCTTTTCTTTCTTTCTTAAAAAACTGAATGGCGAGTTCCATCCTAACTCTACTACTACTACCGAACTGGACACAGAAAGTCCCTCACTCACCACTGGGATATTTACTAAGTACCTACTATGGGCCCGACAGTGTGCCAGGAGCTCAGAAGCCGTCTACCCCCAAGGGAAAATGCATGTACCACCAACTGACGCTGCACGGTTTGCCAGACTCTGGGAGGCATGTTAATTTTTTTAGGGGCTGGATCAACGTTTAAGAGCACTGGCTGCAGAGGACCTGGGTTTGATTCTCAGTGTCCAAATGGCTGCTCACAACCCTCTGTAATTTCAGTTCCAGGGGATCCAATGCCTTCTTTTCTGGCTTCCTTGGGCATCTCCTCACAGTGCACAAACATGTATACAGGCAAACACCCATGCACATAAAAGAACAAAATAATAAAACTTTAACTTACATTGTGTGTGTGTGTGTGTGTGTGTGTGTGTGAGAGAGAGAGAGAGAGAGAGAGAGAGAGAGAGAGAGAGAGAGAGAGACAGAGAGAGAGAGAGAGAGAATACAGCACACATCTGGAGGTCAGAAGACAACTTGCAAAAGTTGGTTCTCTTCCAGCAAGTGAGTCCTAGGGATTGAACTCAGATCATTAGACCTAGTAGCAAGGGCCCTTAGGGTCTTTGTCCACTGATCCATCTTTCTGACCATGGTTGGTTTGTTTATTTGTTTGAGACAGGATCTCATGTACCCCAGGCTAGCCTTATGTAGCCCTATGTAGCTGAGGATGGTCTAAATTTCTCATCTTCCGGCTTCCACCTCCCAAGTGCTGGGAGTACAAGCATGTGCCATCCTGCCCGGTGTATGGGGGGCTGGAAATGGAACCCAGGGTCTCACGGCTGACTGAGCTACAGCCCCAGTCCACGATGAGACAGTCTGAATGCACCATCTGGCACAAATCTCCCCACTCCAAAAGATGTGGGTAAGGAAAGAGATCTGGAAAGTTTCATGGTTAGCACGCAGCCACTTACAGAGCGAGGGCTGAATTCCCGTCTGACCCAGCCGGACTGCAATAAATGTCTTGGTCCCCACTAGCTTGCAGTGGGGAAAGGGAATGACTTGGCAGGCGGGGCAGGCTGGAGGACTTCCTGAAGGAGGCAGCCCTGACACTGTCAGGGCAAGGGTGAGGGAGGTGGGGGTCAAGGGAGACTGGCCCTGGGTAGGAAGATAGGACCCAGGCTGAGAGGTGGGAAGTCTTCCCAGAACTTCCTGGGGCGGTTGAGGTGGCGATAAGGAAGTCTTGCAGAGTCAACAACAGTGCTGGCAAGTTGCAGCCGTGGTCAGAGGATGACATCGTTGGCTGGAAGGAGTGCTGGGGTGTGCTCCAGTGCCGGGGATGGGCAGCAGGAGGGATCCAGCTGCAGGAACCTGTCAGACATTACCAGTGTGGAATCTTCAGGCTTGGTGGAGGAAACAAAAGGGCAGAGAGGAGAATTTCCATTACAGTTGGCTTGGACACTCTCCTCAGGTCAGCACCTCTCTTCCCAGCTGTTGAAGGTTTTCCTGTAGCATCCAGTCCAAGTGCCCCATCCTGTCGTGACAGGCGCCTCAGTTTACCTTTCCTGGCTTCTTGCCCAAACTCTCCTAAGCAGTCAGTCCTCTCTTCCCACAGGCCAGACTCCGCCCATTCTGGAGCACTGCCCACTGTCCTCCACCCGCTCCCTCCTGCTGCTCCCCAAGCTCCCAGTTGCTCCCCGATCTGCCTGGACAAACCACCAGCACCCCATTCTCCTGCAAACATGCCGTTGAGGACATTGTTGAAAACTCTCTTCCAGCACTGGCTGAATAACTGTTGCGCGGCTGTTGAACTTTTTGTTGTGGGTGTTTCCCTAATGAGGCCACCCTGCCCTCAGAGGGCTGACTCTTCTATCATTCTTAGTGGTCTCGCTTGAGAAGGCATTTCACTTTCCTCTTCGGCAAAATGGAACCAACTAAATCTCCCAAAGCAGTGCTCACTGTGTCTCTGTGAGCCCTCTCCTCTAGTGTGGGGCAGCGTTTGTGTGTGTGTGTGTGTGTGTGTGTGTGTGTGTGTCTGGATTACAGGAGGCAGATAAGGACACAAGGGAAAGGGATGGACCCCAGAGAACCCCGTAGAGACCCCCTCCCCAAGAAGGGCCACTTCTTTTGGATCTCTGTATTCCTAAAGGATATTTAACATCCTATTAAGCGCTCTTCAAGCCTATGAGCCATAAAAAGGTTTCTTTGGTAAACCAGGAGTCCCTTGGGACAGTAGTGCTTTTTTCCAAACCCCGAGACTGGAGATGGAGAACAAGTACAGCCACCCTAGACTGTTTACCAAACTCACTGGGGTAAGCTGTGTCCCTACAACCTTTCCCATCCCCACAAGCTCCGCTCATCACCTCTTCTTGGCAGAGGTCACTGAGGTGCTTGGAGGAGACTTTGCTTGGACAAAGTGTCGGGTGCTGGGACTACGAGGCCCTAGGATCTGCAGTCCTAGGGGATGGAAAGGCAAGTCTTTAGGTTCAGGAACCGAAGCGCGGGTCACCAGGAGCCTTGGGGGGCTTCCAGGTGCTGTGACCGGGACGCGCGAGGAGGAGGGGTGGATGCTCTGGGGCGGGCGTGGAGCGCGTCCTGCAGGTCCCTCCCGGCTGCACCCGGGCCAACCCTCCTCGGCGCGTCCCCGCAGGCGCGCACCGCGGGCTCAGCCTGTGGGCTCGCGCACCCGCGGAGCGGGAAGCGTGCGCGCGCGCTCTCCCTCCCCGCCCCGCCCGCCGCCACCCCGCCCCCGGCCGGGTACCCTCGCCGGACCCGAGAGAGAGCGCCGCCGCCATCTTAGTCGCCGCGGCCGCCGCCTCCAGCGCAGCGCTGCCGACGAGGGGAGGGCGCGCGCGGCCCAGCAGCACGGCGGCTGCTGCTCCCATCCCGGTGCTCGCCGCGCCGCCCAGCCGCCGGCCCCGGGCTGCCTGCACTCCTCTCGGCGTCCCGCGCGCCTCCCTACCGCTTCCGCGTCGGGCCGGCTGTGGCGCCCCGAGCCCGAGCGATGCTGCGCCGCCCTGCGCCCGCGCTGGCTCCGGCCGTCCGGCTGCTGCTGGCGGGGCTGCTGTGCGGCGGCGGGGTCTGGGCCGTGCGAGGTAAGCGGCGGGGCGCGTTGAGCCGGGTGCGGGCTCCATAATCGGGTGCAAGGTTGGGCCGAGTGCGGGAGTCATGCGGGGGTCGGGGCCGGGTGCGGGAACGGTGCTCGGTGCAAGGTGGGGTGCCGAGTGCGGGAGTCATACGGGGCCGCGGTGTTGTGGGCAAGGTGGATACAGCGCTGGAGTCATGCAGGGCCTCGGAGTTCTGGGCCGAGTGCGGGGATCGTGCCAGAACCTGAGGTTCGGGTCCTAGTGCGCTCATTGTAGCAGGCAAGGTTCGGGTCCGAGTGTGGGAATCATGCCAAGGCCCAGGGTTCGGGTCTGAGTGCGCGAATTGTAAGCAAGGCTTGGGTAGGAGTTAGGGGATGATAACCGGGTGCAAGGTGAGGACAGAGTGCAGGAGCCGTGCGGGGCCGAAGGGTTTGGGTCCGAGGGTGGGAATTGTGCCCGGGCCCAGGGTTCAGGTCCCGAGTGCACGCGTCGTATTGGGCGAGGTTCGCATCCGAGTGCGCAAATAGTCTCCGGCAAGGTTCGGGGCCCAGAGCGGAGATCGTGTCAGTGCACAGGTGCAGGACCCAGTGCGGGAATGGTGTCAGCGCACAGGGATCGGTGCCGAGTGAGGTGGTGTTGCTGGGGCGTGGGGTTCCGGCTCGAGTGTAGGACTGGTTGCCTGGGCACGGGGCTCCAGGCTGAGTGCGGAGCACCGAGCCCGCTCACTACGTGCGGTTCAGGTTCAGGCGCTCAGAGCAGAGCTCGGGAGAACCTAGACGCAGGCTGCAGATGCCTGGGGAAGCCAATTTTATTCCCGGGCGGGGCACCTGGGCCTTGACCGTCCTAGTTGCAGTTCCAGGGTGGTGGAGGGTGCTGGTCAGGGAAGATCTGGGGACGCGCGGAGGGGTCAAGCCCACTTTCCAGTAGAGCACGCAACCCGGGGGTGCGCCCCTGGGGTGGGATGCAGTGTGCGTGTGTTGGGTGCTCAGATGAGCATCAGTCCGGGGATGCACACACGGGTTTTGGAGCGTGCTTACATAAGAATCCACTCCTCCGCATCCCTTTCCCAAGATCCCGGTTCTCTGCCGCGGCTAGGTGGACACCACGACTTCGCCCCTTTCCGCCGCCTCCTCTCCAAGTCCTTTAAACGTGGTTTCCGAAGTAGCAGAGGCGAAAACTCCGCTTCCTTCCCACCCTTTTACCCAAAGGCGAAATTGAGAAGGTATTTGCGATTTCACCCACCAGCGTGAGCAAAGAGTTTATCTCTTGCAGCTTTACTCACGGTAATGTACAAGGCTTGTGTGGCCACTACAGAGAGACTGGAAGCCCCGCTGATTCCTTAGGATTGTAGGTGGCAAATAATGTTTATTTGCTAACTGTTTTAAATCTTCGTCCACTTCACATAAGCATTTTTACCTGCCTTCTGATACTGACTGAGCTTGACACCAAAAACGCTTTACGCATTGCAGATACCGGCTTCTGACTGGAACTTGAAGTCATAACCATTTTCCCTGGTCTTAAAGTATTCTAGGTATATGGTTTACAGAGTGCTCGCGTCTAGTTTCTCCGAGTGTATATACTCTTTGGGAGGGGGATTGATAGACGTCTGGATGAGATGGTCACATTATAACTTTGCAAGCTCTACAGAAAGGCTGCTTTTTTCCAACCCTTGGCCTGACGTAGGAAAGTTGTGTTCACAAATTAAAGGGCAGAAGAGGCCAAGGCATCCTTTGTTCCAACGTGCCACAGAGGGTGATAAACTGTGAAAAACTTCTTTATTTCATTTAGAACATTCTGTCCATTCTGGTCAAATTCAGCTTCTCTCGCTACTAAGTATCTAATTACCCTGCCTTTTGTTTGTTTGTATTTTTAAAAAAATTTCATCAAGTTTGATCTGAGGTTTGAAGCCTGATGTATCCACGAGGGAAAAAGTCAGTGTTGCTTCCCTTGGGGAAAACCCCCCAACCCCCCCCCCAAAAAAAAGGGTCCTGGGTTGGGTATCTTGGAAACAGTTCAAGTAATCTTTAGTTTAGCTGTAACAGCGCTGCTTACTTGAATCCATGCTTTTAAGTTTGTTCCCACACCTGCATTTGTTCGTCCTTTAATTACTTGGGTTAAACTGTGGCATCAGTCTCACCTGATTACCCTCATTCTGGGAGACTGGTGGAGAGGAAAGGGAAATTTCCAACGTTGTGTTTCTGAGTCATTTGTAATCTGGTTTTCTCTAAGCTTTTTCGTGGTGCAAATATGGTCCGTTGGAATTCTAGTCGTCAAAGTAAAAATGTTGGAACGTCAATTTTTCTTTTGCATTTGTTGTTTTCTTTCTTTTTTTTTTTTTTTACAGCCGTGTACGTTCATGAATATTCCATGACATGCTAATAAAACAATTTCAGTTTGAAATGTTACAAATGAGTTTTATATGTAAATATGCAGTTTGTGGAGACACAATTTGTGTGGGCTCATTATATCAATTAACAGCTGAGTCCTCCCTGCAGTGTTGGTGCTGAGGACCAAGCCCAGGGCCTCGGCTGGGCTGAGGAAGTGCTCTGCTACCGAGCCACACTCCCCCCCCCCCCCCAGTATTCCAGTTTGTTTCTTGTTACAAGAGAGAATGGCATAAACTATTGTTCATACTCTGTATACCTTCAATAATTATTAATGGAATAAAGGTCACATGCAGACTCAGAATGAGAACAATAGTTATCGTAATATAAAATTGCATTGCACTGTTAATTAGTTGTTTTCTTGAAAAGCTTTTCCTTCCCCCCCCCCCCCCCTTTGAGGTAGTCTCACTCTGCAGCTTGGAACTTGCTGTGTAGACCAGGCTGGCCTTGAACCAGGCTCTTTTCTCCACCGCTGAGGTTACATGTGTGTACCTCCTGTCTGGCTAATTAGCTTTTTTTTGTTGTTGTGGTTTGTTTTGTTTGTTTGTTTGTTTTAAAGAGTACTATAGAATTTTTCTTTAATTTTTAAAAAATCAAGTAAATCAAAGCACTAGTGTCTCTGTCTCGGCGTGGCCTGGTTGGTGGTATCTGCAGGAGCTTATCTTCCAGCCCAGCAGATCTGGAAACATGATCGGAAACACACACTGAAGTAGAGAAGTTAGAAGCTACATGAATGCTGTATTCACCGTTATTTTTTTCTAAGAGAGGGCTTCTCTGTGTAATAGCGCTATCTGTCCTGGAACTTGACTGCCTCTGCCTCCTAAGTGCTGGGATTAAAGGCATTTGCCACCACATCATTTTTAAATTTTAATTAATTAATTAATTTATAGTTTTTGTATTTTTTTCCCCCCAGACAGAGTTTCTCTGTGTAGCCCTGTCTGCCCTGAATTCACAGAGATCCTCCTGCCTCTGCCTTCTGGAATGCTGGGATTACAGGTGTACACCACCACACCCAGCTCCCTTTTTTATTTTTTTTAAGCTGTGATCTGCCATGTGGGTGCTGGGAATTGAACGTGGGTCCTCTGGAAGAGCAGCCAGTGTTCTTAACTACTGAGCCATTTCTCCAGCCTATAACTAATTAAATTGTTTGTTTGTTTATTTTCAAGACAGGTTTTTCTGTGTAGCCGTGGCTGTCCTGGAACTCCCTTTGTAGACCAGGCTGGCCTGGAACTCACAGAGATCCGCCTGCCTCTGCCTCCCAAGTGCTCGAACCAAAGGTGTGTGCCACCACCGCCTGGCTATAAGTTAAATTAAAAAAAATTTTTTTTATGTAGATGAGTGCTCTGCCTGCACATACACCTGCATGCTAGAAGAGAGCATCAGATCTCATTACAGATGGTTGTAAGCCACCATATGGTTGCTGAGGATTGAACTCAGGACCTCTAGAAGAGCAGACAGTGCTCTTAACTGCTGAGCCATCTCTCTAGCACCCTATAAAATTTAATTTTTAAGTCATCAAGAACAACTCCTATTTTAGATATGAAGAATATGTGTATGAAATAGCATTTCTGTGAAATATAGCTTTGTAAAAATATATTGAAAGCAGAAAATGCTATAATTGTAACAGGTTTCTGTAGCTGGGTAAATTTAATAAGTCTGAATGTTTAAAGTGATAAACCTGAGATATAAGTGAAAAATTTAAAACACTGAAAAAAAAAATTTTGGCAACTCAGGTGCAGTGATGCACACTTATAGTCCCTAGCGCTGGGGAGGGAGGCAGAGATTCAGGTTTGAGATCATTCTTGGTGGCATAGAAAGTTATAGGCTTAGCTTGGGCAAACAAACAGATTGCATTCTTTTCATAATTGTAAGACAGGAAAATGTGATTTTTTTTTTTTTTTGAGAAGGGTCTCTGTGTAGCCTTGACTTGTCCTGGACTCACTCTGTAGACCAGGCTGGCCTAGAACTCACAAAGATCTGCCTGCCTCCCGAGTGCTGGGATTAAAGGCGTGCGCCACCACGCCCGGCTGAAACCCTTTCTCAAAACAAAACAAAAAAACAGCCAGGCGCAGTGGCGCGTGCCTTTAATCCCAGCACTCGGGAGGCAGAGGCAGGCAGATCTTTGTGAGTTCGAGGCCAGCCTGGTCTACAGAGTGAGTCCAGGACAGCTGAGGTTACACAGAGAAACCCTGTCTCAAAAACAACAAAAAAAATTAAGGTAAATAAATCATTAAAAAAAAAAATGAACACAGAGAAACGTCGTCTCGAAAAACCAACAAAACAAACAACAACAACAAAAACAACAGGATCTGTAGAGATGGGTAAGTGGGTAAGAGCACCTCTTGCTTTTCTCAAAATCCTGAGTTCAATTCCCAGCAACCAACCACATGGTGGCTCACAACCATCTATAATGTGGTCTGGTGCCCTCTTCTGGCCTGCAGGTGTTCATGCAGGTAGGGCACTCATACATTAAAAGAATAAATAAATAAACCATTAAAAAAAAAAAGGAAACAAACAAGGCACGGTGACTTACACCTGCAAGTCATAGCACTCAGGTGGGTCGCAACAAGTTTAAAGCTAGCCTGGGCCTTGTATGGGTTCCAGGCCGGGAACCTGTTCCTCTCGTGTTTTGGTTGAGGCTTCAGAGTGTTCTAGTGTGCTTTTCTTGTGTCCTTGGTTTGGTAGGAGCAGGGTTTCTCAAAAGAAATTCATCTTTGAAAATGGAAATTTAAATTGTCGATTTGCCTATGAAATACAACTTACATAGAGCGAGAGGCACGTGCACTTCAGACCTGTGGATATCTGTTCTCTCACTGTATAAAAACCCAAACACCATGGAGTCCTTTAGACACAGGTAGAGGTGTGAAAAGGCCCAGGTGGGAGCCTCAGGCTGTGACAGCCCCCTCCCTGAACACACTTTCTGCGAGAGCCGCCACCACTGCGGTGTCGCGTTCCGAGCAGAGTCGACCTGCCCTTTGTCGCTGATGTTGGTCTGGTTCTGCACATTTAGCATTCAGCTTTAGCATGGTATTATTACATTAGACATTTTTACAGGATCCCCTGCTCAGTGTGTTTTTAGAAAAAAAAAAGGATCTCTGTAAAGATTCAGTTACTTCAAAGTAACTGAATATAGGTACATGCTTTCAAAGCTGTAAAACATGTCTGAAGGTCAGCGCCCGTCCTCTCCAGCTCCAGCAGGAAGTGCGTGGCAGGCAGCAGTCTGTGCTTTCCTTTGTTCCTCTTGGTCAGGGTGGACGCTGTCTCAGTCACCTATTTCAGGTCAGTCTGGTCCTCCTGTCCCAAGAGCTCCTGGTGAGTCTGGTCTCAGCTTCTCCGTTTAACACATTCCTTTTTCTTCATCTTCTTCCTTGGAGTCTGGGAAGTGAGCGCGCCTCACACATGCTCTGGGTAAACACCCAACCTCTGGGCTCACTGTTGCGGTCAAAAGAAGGCCAGGAGTTCCCATATCCATTTAAAAAATTAGCTGCGTGTGGTGGCGCTTGCCTTTAATCCCAGCACTGGGGAGGCAGAGGCAGGTGGAACGTTGTGAGTTCGAGGCCAACCTGGTCTACAAAGCAAATCCAAGACAGCCAAGGATAAATAGAGAAACCCTGTCTCGGGGGAAAAAAAACAACTTTAAAAAATTAATTAACTGATAAATAATTATGCTGTGGTTGGAACCCAGGGTCTTGTGCATACCAGACAAGTGCCCTGCCACTAAGCTACATACAACCCAAAATTTCCTTTGAGACAGCCCTATGGAGATAGAATTCACGTGCCATAAAGTGTGTGTGTGCGCGTGCGCGCAAAGGTTGGCTTCAGGTCTCTCTGTCTTTTGACTTTTTTTTTTTCTTTTTTGGTGTATTGAGACAGGGAGTCTCTGTGTAGCCCTGGCTTTCCTGGACTTCCTTTGTAGACCAGGCTGGCCTGGAACTCAGAAATCCACCTGCCTCTGCCTCCCGAGCCCTGGCTAGGATTAAAGGCATGTGCCACCCCCACCCCGTGTCCCCACTGCACCCTACCCCCAACCTAGGTGACTTTCTCCTTTGCCCTTTGGCTTATATTTTGGTACAGGGTCTGTCTCTCACTGGTCCAGAGTGAGGATGGGGCCACAGATCCTCATGACCACGCCCCGCTTTTACATGGGTGCTGGTGATCTGAACTCAGGACCTCATGTTTGCGCAGCAGGCAGGCACATTAATTACAGACTGAGCCACCACCCCTGTCTTAGCAAACATTCTCTTGTAGCTGAACTCCAACTTGCCATATAGCCAAGATTAGCCTTGTCTTTTGGATCCTTAAATCACCCCTAAGCCCTAGTGCTGGGATTATAGCCATGCTGGGATTAGAGGCAAGTACCACCCTACAGAGTTTATACAGAGCTGAGATGAACCTGAGATTAACTAACCCTTTGGCGACTGATACTCATAAATTCACGGCTTTGCTACATCCATCACCGCAATCAAATGCTAGTCCACCCCAAACTGTGTACACACGTCTTTGACAACCACTGGTTTTCTGTCCGGATTTACTTGTTCTGGCATTGCCCACCAGTGTTCTTTGATGCCAGTCAGGCATCTTTCACTTAGCGGTAGGTTTCAGTTTTGTCAGTATTAATAGCGTGTGTCAGAACTTGACTCAATTTTGGCCAAGTAATATTCCATTGTGCTAAATTTTACTTTCATCAGTGTTCACTTAGTGCCCTTTTTTATACTATGAATATTTACATACAAGATTTTGAGGATGTCTTAAGATCTCAAGTATATACTTAGGAGTGGGATTTGTGGGTCTTGAGGTAATTCCTTCTTGTTCTTGTTCTTGTTCTTCTTCCTCTTCCACTTCCTTCCTCCTCCTTTTTTTTTTTTAAGATTTGTTTATTTTATTTATTGTATATAAGTGCTTTATCTGCAGAAGAGGGTATCAGGTTACATTATAGATGGTTGCTGGGAATTGAACTCAGGACCTCTGGAAGAGCAGGTGGTGCTCTTAACCACTGAGCCATCTCTCCAGCCCCCTCCTCCTTCTTTTTTTAAAGATTTATTTATTATGTATACAGTGCTCTGCCTGCATGTACACCTGCATGACAGAAGAGGCCACCAAATCTCCTTATAGATGGTTGTGAGCCACCATGTTGTTGCTGGGAATTGAACTCAGGACCTCTGGAAGAGCAAGCAGTGCTCTTAACCTCTGAGCCATCTCTCCAGCCCTGTTCCTTCTTGTTTCAGGTAGCTGAGGCTGTCATTGATTGTCTGATCGCACCTGGATACTTTTTTGCTTTAACCTCAGACTGTTACTTAGTGGCCCAGCCACCCTGGGTCCTCTACAGTCACTGAAGGGAGCATTTTCCTGCTCAGACACCACATTCCCCACTTGTCTGGTCTTAAGTTGTATGCTGTGCATTTTTTCCTACCAGGACAAAGAAACTTTTCACCTAACTGGTTCCTTCCCCATCCAACAGACAGGCTTGCGCACACCCACGGGGCTCTGGACACAAAGCAGCTTTCTCTTCCTGCTCTGCTTTCCTTTACACGGAGTCCTATCACTCTTTCCCATCTTGGCGTCATCGCAGCCCGAGGCTGTCTTTGTCACCTTTCACTTTTCGAGGCCCACAACATTTTGTGGCCCCGTATCTCCCAGGTTTGGTGATCTGGTCTGGAGCCAGCTCATGTGAGAGACAAGCAGAGCTTGGGTCTAAGGCTTCTGGGCAGGGCCTGAGCTTCCTAGGCTACAGCTAGCTTAGAAAATAACAATTGCTCATTCGTTACAGTTTTGTCATGCTAATCAAGGACTAGGGTTTAAAAAGTAAATTATTTTGTCTGACCCTTTGATTTTATTCTTTAATTAGCATTCCTTATTTACCCAATCTTTAATCCTGGTACAAAACATTTAGAGACAAATGTTTTTAGATTGAAATGTATTTTAAAACTCACTAAAAATAACTGTCAATTTTAATACCTCTTTAAAGCGAGAGAAACAAAGATATTTGTTCTAAGCCCTTCCAATATTAAAAAAAAATTTAAGACAGGGTCTCATGTAAACTTAGACTGGTCTCCTGCTCTGTACAAAGCTGAGGATGACCTTAAACTTCTGATCCATCTACCCCTGCCTCTATGTGCTGGGACCACGGTCATGTGCTGTCATGCCCAGTTTATGGGTGTTAGGGAACACACACACACACACACACACACACACTCTCTCTCTCTCTCTCTCTCTCTCTCTCTCTCTCTCTCTCTCTCTCTCTCTTTCTCTCTCTCTCACACTTGAGCATTCTAGGCTAGCACTCTACAGGCGAAGCCACACTCGAGTGCTCATATTCTTTGACATAGGCACTTACTCTTACCTGAGACTGGCTTAGAATTCACTCTGTCACCCAGGCTGGCCCTTAACTCTCAGCTGTCCTTCTGCCTCAGCCTTCCAGATGAACCAGCTAGTGTGTAGCCTCCCTGCTGATGCTCACCTCCTGCCTCTTGGGGAGACTCTGGTCTTTGTTGGATAGCCTCAGGATGAAGGCTGCCCCTTGTCTGTGTGTACAACACCCTTCCAGAGATGGCGTTTTCCTCCTCCTCCTCCTCCTCCTCTTCCTCCTTCTCTTCTTCTTCCTTCTGTTTTTTTGAGACAGGGTTTTTCTTTTTCTTTTTGGGGGGGTGGTTTGGTGGTGGTGGTTTTAAGACAGGGTTTCTTTCTGTAGCTTTGGCTGTCCTGGACTCGCTTTGTAGACCAGGCTGGCCTTGAACTCGATCCGCTTGCCTCTGCCTCTGCTGGGATTAAAGGTATTCACCACCACACACCCTGTTTGAGACATGTTATTCTAAGAGACAGTGAGAGCAAATAAGGTTGATTCATGATTTGAGAGATTAAAACCCGGTGTCAGACAGATTGTGTTTACCTTTAAAATGCATTCAAAATTACCTTCACTAATTCCTGCCAGTTTCATGTTGCATATGGAATTAGCACCTAGGATGACAGTAATTAAAATTCACGGTTAATCCTTCATCTTTTTTTTTTTTTTATCCTGCCATGCATTTCAGATGTTTATCAAAGAGTAAGAACAGTGTGCACTGACTTGACTCTGATTTTTTTCCCTAGCCTCCTCTGGGTAAAAAATATGGAAGAACAGTGGGGTGGGGCTGTCAGGAGTGCTGTAGCCTGCCTGAGTCCTCAGTTACAGTGTGGCATTAGTGGCAGGGTGTCTGGGAAATACTGGCCAATGTGTGTGTGTGTGTCTGTCTGTCTGTGAGTGCTTGTTTGTCAGGTGTAGCTAGGATTCATGCCTGTTCTTCAGAAGTCTCAAATAGAAAATCAACATCCCGGGGGCTGGAGCGACGGCCCAGCACTGAAGACATCTTGCTGCTCTTGCGGGCTACCTGAGTTTAGTTCCCAGCCTTCTGACTAAGGCAGCTCACAACTGCCTAGCACCCCACTTCAGGGGATCTGCTGCTCTCTCCTGACCTCAGGCACCAGCGCACGTGTGGCACGCACATACACATAAATGAAAATAAAATGCATGGTGTGGCTTAGAGCACGGGCTGTGTGTAAGTTTGATGCCCTGTATTGCAAGAGCAAAAACAGAGTTCAGGAGCTGGAGGGCTGGCTCGGGGCCAGGAGTGAGAGCTGCAGCAGCTTGCTGCCATCCAGAACTCCAGGACCAGGGGATCCAGTGGCCTCTTCCGACCTCTGCAGACACTGCATGCGCATGGTGTGCATGCATACATGCAGGCAAAACGCTCATGTGAAGAAGGAGAGAGAAACCGGATTTTTAGGACCCCAAGTGCAGGATCCTGAACGGCCTTGTGAGAGAACAGGTGAGGTTAATCCACTAGAAGACCGACCGCCTCGTGCGGGAGCTTGATTATTGCCAGCTGAAAAGATCCCGTGAGCCGGGCGTGGTGGTGCACGCCTTTAATCTCAGCACTCGGGAGGCAGAGGCAGGTGGATCGCTGTGAGTTCGAGGCCAGCCTGGTCTACAAAGTGAGTCCAGGACAGCCAAGGCTACACAGAGAAACCCTGTCTCAAAAAAAAAAAAAAAAAAAAAAAAGATCCCGTGAACAGACTCTGGGAGGAGATATATAAATGAGCCAGAACTGGAGGCGGGGCCTTTTGGAGACCTGGGATAGTTTTGGCTGCACTTGGAGACGCTCCTAGAGAAAACCACTCGAGGGAAGGCTTCGGGGCTCCGGCTCCTGCTGAGGTTCCGGGTTCTGGTTACTTCAGGTTCCAGCAGAAGAAATCCTGCTGATTACGTCAGGAGAATCGTTCCTCTGAACTGATACCCTTACGGTTTTGTTATTGTGTTCCTTAATCCTCCTTTCTTATTGTTTTGGTTAGTCGGGTTATAAGTGACGTAGGCTCGGTTACTAAGTTGTTAATAAAATACATTGGACGCCGGGCGGTGGTGGCGCACGCCTTTAATCTCAGCACTTGGGAGGCAGAGGCAGGCGGATCACTGTGAGTTCGAGGTCAGCCTGGTCTACGAAGTGAGTCCAGGACAGCCGAGGCTACACAGAGAAACCCTGTCTCAAAACAAAACAACAGCAACCAACAAAAATAAATAAATAAATAAAAACCAACAACAAAAACAAAAAAATTGGATAAGAAAATTGAGCATACACTCATTTTGTAAAACAAAATAATACTAAAGCAGAATGCAGCAACAGAAACCTTAACTCCTGGGCTGGAGATAGGGCTGCAGGTGAAGGCACTTGCCGCACAAGCCAGGAGACCTGGCTTTCATTCCTGGAGCCCACAGGGGAAGGAGAGAACCGAGCCTGAGGGCTGTTTTCTAGTGTCCACCTGTGTGCAGCGGTGTGCGAACCCATATTCCTGTAAATGAGAGGCGAGGGAAAGTAAATGCTTTTTCTATATGAGTTGGGTGAAGACCTCTCTCTAAACTTGCGCCGTTGGGATGAGCCCCCCCATCTCCTCACTTGTCTCTCTTTCCCTCCCCTCTACTCCTCTTCCCCCCTCTTCACTCCTCTTCTGCTCTTCAAATTTTCTTGCCTTTCCCCTCTTCTTCCTTCCCTTCTGTCCCCTCCCTTTCTGGGAATTAAACTTGGCTCTGTGCGGGGTAGGGAGGACCCTGCCATTCCAGCCCTGGAGGAGGTCACACTGCTCCCTTTCTGGAGTCTTTAACAAGGGCTACAGTTTCTGCGAAACTATAGAGGTCACTCATTCCAGTGATAAATAGTTTCTTATTTAACTGGTTGAGTTTATTGACCTTTAAAAAACCAAAACTACTCTGACTATCTATCTACCTATCTATCTATCTATCTATCCATTTATTTATTTTCTTTTTGGTTTTTCAAGACAGGGTTTCTCTGTGTAGCCTTGGCTATCCTGGACTCACTCTGTAGACCAGGCTGGCCTCGAACTCACAGTGATCCACCTGCCTCTGCCTCACGAGTCCTGGGGTTAAAGGCATGAGCCACCATGCTGGCACTGACTATTCTGAAAAGTACTGAACTTTTGGGCTGGAGAGATGGCTCACAGGTTAGAAGCTAAGAGCGCTGGCTGCTCTGCCAAAGGTCCCAAGTTCAATTCCCAGCAACCATGTGGTGACTCATAACCATCTGTAAGGAGATCTGGTGCCCTGTTCTGGTGTGCAAGTATACATGCAGGCAGAACACTATACACATAATAAAGAAATAAATATACCTTTAACAAAACAAACAAAAAGAAGAAAAAAATATTGAACTTTTTACCACTTTTTAAAAAAGTGGGGCTGGAGAGATGGCTCAGTGGTTAAGAGCATTTGCTGCTTTTGCAGAGGACTCAGGTTCGATTCCCAGCACCGTCTGTACCTCTAGGTCCAGGGGGTCTGATGTCCTCTTCCATCCTCATCAGACACGAGGCTCACAAGTGGTCCACAGATGCAAATGCAGGTAGAACACCCATACACAAAACAAAATTTAAAAAATGTAATGTCAGCCGGGTGGTGGTGGCGCACGCCTTTTATCCCAGCCCCTGGGAAGCAGAGGCAGGAGGATCTCTGTGAGTTCAAGAACAGCCTGGTCTACAGAGAGAGTTCCAGGATAGCTAGAGCTGTTATACAGAGAAACCCTATCTCAAAAAACCAAAAAAAAAAAAAACCAAAAAAAAAAAAAAAAAGTAATGCCTGGGGAGTGGGCCTACATGGCTAGTGTTCATTGCTTTTTTCCTTGTTTCATAGGTGGTGTGTCTTCAGTTGACGTCAGGGCCTTAGGTGTCAGGGCATAACTAGAGACAGGGAGGGGAAAGATGCAGGACATGTGTGGAGTGCATAGTCTGAGGGATGTCACTAGCATCCTGCCTTGGAGGGACAGGTGATCATACAGTAAGCAGCTTTCTTTGGGATGCCCAGTGCACAGCTCCCAGCAACCAGACTGTAGTGTGAAGGTGGCTTGACCCAGGCTGGGTCTGAGTCTGGAAAGTGCAGCACATGGATGAGCTCAGTAGCTCTGATGTCAGCTCAGAGTGACCAGAACTCTGGTGGCACGTGTCCCTTACGGCCATGAGTCTCATCCTGTGCCTTCTCAAGTGGACCAGGAAGTGTGCAGAGAGAGTCACAGTAAGGAGTGAGAGGTCAGAGTCTGTCATGGAGTAAATGCAGAGCCTGGAAGAGCCCCTGTCCCTCAGCTTGAATGAGTGGTTGCTTTCTGCTTGCGGGATTCTCAGCCTTGGTAGATGGAGCACAGCCAGGGGCAAAGTGAAGGCAAGCGTGGCCTCTTGGGCCGGCCACGCATGGTGCAGGCTTGACAAAAATGGCTTGGAAGGACGGTCTTAGGCTCAAGCAATTCTCCTGCCTCAGCCTCCTGAGTAATTGCAGCTACATAGCTGATTGACTTTTCTTATGTTTTAGAAATCCAAGTACAGGCTGGTACACTGAGGCTGCTGGTGCAGAGGGTGGTGATGGCCACCGTGGCCTGAGCAGCCTGATGCTGACAAAGTTACGCCTTGTCTAGTCTGGTGCTGACCGAAGCCTTTCCTCCTGGATGCTACGATCGTGTTTTATTTCTCCTCGCTCAGATCCTGTTGCTGTGAACTGGCCCTCAGGGTCCTCTAATCCGGTGTCTTCTGGAATCGTGCAGCGGCTGAAAGACAGCTTTGTTCAGACAGTGTTTCCTTGGACCACAGTGCTGTGTAATTCCAGGATGACCCAGAGGGTCACCTGTTGGGTGGCATGTGAATTTGTGAGGACAGCAACTTGCAACTCAGATTTTGTTAGTCTCCCTGGGGGCGTTAGGAACCCTTGAGGTTTCCCAAGTGACCACAAGAAATTTACTTAGCCTGTAGTGGGTGTGAGTGGGGTAGATTTGCAGGAAAACACACAGACACCCTCACATGCGTAATCACGGCTGGTAACTCCCAGGCCACGTGTGGTAAAGAGAACCTTCGAGGAAGAGTTGACACAGTGGAGAGAGAATTCCAGGTTCTTGAATTCTGCACCAGGGTGGGTACAAGGGCAGACAGGAATGGTCAGTTGTGGTCTCACAAGGGGAGGAACAGGCCGAAGGGAAGGGGGAGTGGAAGAGCCTCCTGGGGCAGCACATGGATGGGGCAGCAGGCGGTGTGTCCACCATGGGGACTGTCTGACCCTTGCTTGTAGTCTTGCTGTCTCCCCCCTGCTGGTGCCGGGCTCACAGGCATGGGCCACATCACTTGCCTTTCGGGAAATACTTATTAATGTGCATTATATAATAAAGACCTGACTGATCAAATGTGCCTGATGGTTTGTATTAAGGAGTTTAACTTAAGAATTGCTGTTTGCCAGCACTTGGGAGGTAGAGGCAGGTGGATTACTGTGAGTTCGAAGCCAGCCTGGTCTACAGAGAGAGTCCAGGACAGAGAAACCCTGTTTGTTTTAAAAAAAAACCAAAAACCAAAAAACAAACAAACATGTCAAATACAAGTAGCTGAAACACTAAGAATGCAACATTTCTATAATTCCTGATTGTGTCATGGTTCTTCTTGCTTTAGGTAATCTACTGTATATATGTGTAATAAAATAAATGTATATGTAAAAAAATTTTTAATATTTAATAAAAAAACACAAACAAACTCATAAACAGACACACCAAGTACTGAGCAGAGGAGGATAAGATCTCATAGATCTGAGAGCAAACGGGACTTGCTGGTCACCCAGCACTGGGAGGCACAGAGAAAGGAGTAAGGATTCAGCTCAGATGTTAAAGCGCTTGCCTGGCACTGCCCAGGTCAGATGCCAGCATAAACCCCTCAAGGTGGCACTAGGGAAGGAGACTGGAAGTTCAAGACCAGCCTGGAACACAGGAACACAGTAGGAATTATGTAAAACACACTTTAAATTGTTTTAGATATATTTAGCTTTTATGTGCATTGAGATTTCTTTATTTTTATGTGTTTTACCTATGTGTCTATGCGAGGGTGCCAGATCCTTTGGAACTGGAGTTACAGACAGCTGTGAGCTGCCATGTGGGTGCTGAGAAGTGAGCCCGGGTCCTCTGCAAGAGCAGCCAGCACTCTTAACTGAGCCATCTCTGCAGCCCCCTTCTGAGTTTTATCATCATGTGAGAGTGCACACATGCCTGCTGGTTTGTGTGTGAGCGTAGGCATGCATGTGTCACAGCACACATGTGATCAGAGCAGAGCCCTGTGCCGCTGGGTCTCCCCTCTCCCCTTTCTGTGGGCTCCAGGAAGCTCTCTGGTCCACAGGTTTCCACACCAAGCACTTCTGCCTGCTGACCTACCCTGCCTGGCTCTAAGACACACTTTTTATCTTTACTGTGGTGAAATACTTCTACAAAAGAGCAAATTTGATTCTTATAGATTAAATAATTTGGAAGGCCCAAGGGACAATTTCAAACAGCAATTCTTTTTTTTCCTCCAAATATTTATTTATTTATTTATTATTATGTATACAGTGCTCTGCCTTCATGTACACTTGCAGGTCAGAAGAGGGCATCAGATCACATTACAGATGGTTGTGAACCACCATGTAGTTGCTGGGGATTGAACTCAGAACCTTTGGAAGAGCAGGCAGCACTCTTAACCACTGAGCCATCTCTCCAGCCCCCTACTTTGCTTTCTTTAAAAATTAAAAAAAAAAAAATTTTTTTTGAGGCAGGATCTCATATACCCAATGCTGACCTCTAACTAAATTGTATAGTTGAGGATGACCTTGAACTCATGACCTTCCTACCTTCATCTCCCAAGTATTGAGATTACAGATGTACAGCACCATGCTTGGTATTTCCTTTCTTTCAAAGATTTATTATTAATTATTGTATAGACAGAGGTGTTTATGTGCCTGTATGTATAGATGTATGTATGTGCAGCACATACGTGTATTCCCTGTGGAGCCCAGAAGAGGCTGTTGGAGGGCTCTCTGGAGCTGGAATTAGGGAAGGGTTGTGACCACCATGTGGGAGCTAAGAGCCAAACCTGGGTCCTGCAAGAGCAGCCAGTGCTCTTAGTGGCTGAGCTGTCTCTCCAGCACTTCCGTTGCCCTCCGGAGGCGGTGGTACTGGGGATCGAACCTCACACCCGCTCAGCAGACACCACCGAGTTAGCCTCCTTTTTTGAACATCAGCTGTTAACTGGAGCAACCAACGACCACCTTTGTTTATCCTCCCAAGGCAGCCCTTTGCAAGCCCGTACGTGGGTACTTCTGTTGTAAAGCACTTGCTCTTTATAACCACTGTGATGAATGGAGTCTGTGTTTGCTGTTTGCTTTATTTTCCTGAGAGATCTGCTGGGATTTCTCAGCATCTGGCTTTACCAGGGAGAGTTCCGCCCTCAGGAGCCTGCCTGGGTGCCCGTGGGAAAGGCTGAGAACTGCTGGCTCCCGGGCATTTGTTTGGTGTTATCCTTGATAAGCCCAGTGGCTTGCTTTCACTTAGACAACAGTCCCTACATCTGGCTCCCCTGACCAGTGCTCTGGTCCAGTGCTTTCTACCCTGTTTGTGTGTGAGAGAGCCCTTTGCTTGTAAAGCTGGCAGCGTGCCTGCCCACTTACACAGGCTCTGGGCCTTGGATTGTATTGCATCAGGATGTTAGGTACTTAAAACCCTTAAACTTCAAAAAGAAAAAAAAAATCTACTAATTTATCTTTAAAAACAACAACAGCAACAACACTTAAAAAGAAAAAAAAAGCCTAGCTTCTGAATTACGACGATGGAATTCTAGAAGTAAAAGAAACTTCAGAATCGTGTTGCTTAACACATTTTACCAAAGCGGAAGTAACCGAGGCTGACACCTCTGTCTGCGGTTTTGTCGCTCAGGACCAGCAGATGATAGCCGAGGTGGATAGAGAGATGACTCAGAGGTTAAGAGCACTTACCTGCTCTTGCTGTAGACCTTGCGTTCGGATTCCAGCACCAACCGACATGGTGCCTGACAACTACCCGGAACTCCAGTGTCAGGGATCTGACTCTTGCATGTGTATATGGTTGGTGCACATAAATTAATTCATGTAAATTTTAAAAAGTCTTAAAAAATAAATAAAAAGTCCAAGAGTAGTGGTGGGGAATGTAGCTCAGCATTTGAGCATGTGCCTTGCACATGCAAAGTCCTGTGTTCACAATCTCCAGCACATTCCCAAATATTTCGTGTAATTAGTACATCGTATTTATTAACTGCTATGGCGTTTACATGTGTAAACATCTCAGAAACTTGCACTGTGCTTTCCTCATGGCTGCAGCCTTGGCAAGTGCCAGCAAGGATCTGCTGTGGCTTGACTAAGCTGCTCTGCGTGCTGTCTTTAGTGTGAACTACTGCTGCCTGGCTCCAGAGGAAGCCTTGCTGCTCCTCAGGGGCCCAAGCTTAGCCCTGGAGGCCAGTTCTGCCGCCAGGAAGGCACCTTTCCTTGGCTGCATTCTGCCTCAGGATCCCCAGAGGGTGAGTTTGGGTGTGGCCGCTCCTGACTGTGCGCTCTTGCGTGGCTTATTTAATTTCTCTGTGACCCAGGTTTTTTATCTGTGAATCAAAGATAGTAACTATAGGCAGGGTTGTTGGAGAGCGATGAATCTTGAAGTGTTTTGTGCAGTGGAATAAGTATGTGTGCTGCTTTGTTAATTGCATGTAAGTCCCTTGCATCCCTTTTTAAAATTGAGATGAAATTTACACGACATAGTATTGACAGTTGAATTTAAAAAAAACATTCACTTGTATGTGTGTATGCGCTCATGTGCCGTGCCACAAATGCAGAGGTCAGAAGACAACTTTCAGGACTTGGTTCTCTCTTGCCGTTGTGCGGGTCCCTGGGAATTGGTTTAGTTCGTTGGGTTTGGTGGCAAGTGTGTTTACCTGCCAGCTGAGGTGTCCATATGGACATGAATTTTTAGTTCACGTGAATAAGTACCAAGGACAGTTAGGCAAGGTGTCTCTTGTCTGAAGTTGCCGGCCTCTTTCAGGGCTCCGATTTGCTTTTTCATCAGCAGTGGTCATCAGCAGAATGGCTTCCGTGTTCTTTCTGCATTTTGGCTGTCCTGATAGCTGGTCTGTTTAGCGGAGTCTTAGTGTTGGTCAGGTCGACAGCATGCGTGGGGGGCATCTGTTCACACACTCACTCACCTTGTTGTAGAGGATTCTGTTTGTCTTCTGCCTGTGTTAAGACCGTTTTCAGCCAGGTATGGTGGCATGTGCCTTTAATCCCAGCACTCGGGAGGTGGAGGCAGGTGGATCTCTGTGAGTTTGGGGCCAGCCTGGTCTATGAAGTGAGTCCAGGACAGCCAAGGCTACACAGAGAGACCCTGTCTCGAAGAAAGAGAAAAAAGAAAAGAAAGTTCATTTTCTCACTGAGTTGTCCTCTTACCTTCATGCTCTCGCCCTCATTTCCTCTTGAGGTGAGGTCTTTATTTTGTCACCTAGGCTGGTCTCACATGGCTGAGTTCAGCGATTCTCCTGCCCAAGTCTCTTGAAGAGCTCACCTGACTCTGTCTTTGTCTATCATCCCTCCCTCCCTCCCTCCCTCCCTCCCTCCCTCCCTCCCTCCACCCACCCACCCACCCATCCACCCATCCACCCACCCACCCACCCATCCACCCATCCACCCATCCACCCATCCACCCACCCATCCACCCATCCACCCACCCATCCACCCATCCACCCACCCATCCACCCATCCACCCATCCACCCATCCACCCATCCACCCACCCACCCATCCACCCATCCACCCATCCATCCATCCACCCACCCATCCACCCATCCACCCATCCACCCATCCATCCATTGACAGGGTCTCACTATACAGTCCTGGCTGACCTGGAACTCACTGTGTAGACCAGGCTGGCCTCAAATTCACAGAGATCCTCCTGCCTCTGCCTCTCAAGCACTGGGATTAGAGGTGTGCACCACTGTGCTCCCTGCACCCAGCTCTTTATTGAGATGTCTGAGTCCTTTGTGTATTTTGGGTGATAGTCCTTTATGAGGGACACCTTTTTTGCAGATGTGCTTTAACTGGCCTGTGGCTTGTCATATCTTATAGTGTTTTTTGTTTTTTGTTTTTTAAGGGTAGAATTATGAGTTTTAGTAGCTTATTGCCATGCACAAAAATCACTGGATTTTTCTCCTTTGCCATCTGTTTGGTTTGGATATTTCTTGTGTGAGTTTTGGCAGACTTTGCGTTCTAAGGAATTGATCTGTTTGATTTAGTTCACCAAATTGTGGGTATCGAATTGTTCATATTATTCCTTTACTCTAAAGGCCACAAACCTGTATTGATGTCTTCACATCTTTTTTTAAAAACATTTTTAGCTTTATTTTCTTTTAAGATTTATTTATTTATTATGATGTATACAGCACTCTGGCTGCATGTACACCTGCAGGCCAGAAGAGGGTGAACCACCATTTGGTTGCTGGGAATTGAACTCAGGACCTCTGGAAGAGCAGTCAGTGCCCTTAACCTCTAAGCCATCTCTCCAGCCCCTAGCTTTATTTTTTTTTAATATTTATTTCGTGTGTGGATATTTTGCCCGCATGTGTGTCTTTGTACCACATACATGCAACGCAGTGCCCATGGAGGCCAGAAGAGGCATTGGATCCTCAGGAACGGAATTACAGATGCTTGTGAGCTGCCCTATGGGTGCTGGGAATTGAACCTGGGTCCTCTGGAAGAGCAGCCAGTGCTCTTAACCACGGAGCCACCTCTCCAGCCCCATCTCTTTCCTTTCTGATACCACCAGGAGTCTTAGCTCGACTAGAAGTTTTTTGTTTTTTTTTAATCTCTTTAAAGAACCAACTTTGGTTTTGTTGATTTTTCTGTTGATTTTGCTGCCTGCCTCTGCCTCTTAAGTGCTGGGATTAAAGGCAGGTGCTACTATGCCCAGCCTTCTGCAGAATATCTGATGTAGGGGCTGGAGAGATGGCTCAGAGTTAACGTTAAGAGCACTGGCTGCTTTTCCAGAAGTTCTGAGTTCTATTCTCAGCAACCACATGGTGGCTCACAACCATCTATAAAGAGATCTGGTGCCCTCTTCTGGCCTGCAGGTGTACATGCAGGCAGAGCACTGTATACATAATAATAAATAAATAAATCTTAAAAAAAGAATATCTGATGTGTCCTGTGAGGGTTGCGACCCACAGGTTGGAGAACCACTGGCTTAGGGCCTCTTTTCTTTTGGGGTGCTTGCAAGGCTGGTCTTGAATTCTCAGACTCTGCTGATCCTCCAGCCTGTGGCTTCTGAGCAGTAGGTGAGTGTGGCTGACCCTGGCGAGGTCGTCTTCCTTTTCGGATGTGTCCATGTGTTTAGTGGTAGGAGGTGTTACAAAGGATGTGTAGTGTCTCTGTAAGCGCAGAGTGCTTACACATGCCTGGATGTGTAACCCACGGCATACCTGTGCTCTGTGTTATAGCCTGTCTTATGTTTTTGTTTTGTTTTTATTATTTTAATTAATAACTAGGACTCTGACATGTGCCTTAGCATGTATCTCCACAGGGTTGAGCTGGTCAGTATTTTTTTCCCCGTCTCTGTGTCTCATTCCTTAGGTCTTCGGGGCAATAGCAGGCTGCCTTCCGTGTTTTCTCATGGTGACAGAAAGGTGTACATTGTAGAATAGCAGCAAACATATGCCACATCCTGTCCATCCGTCTGTTGCTGCTTCCTGCGGGAGGACCTCACCTGTTGATGTTTTGAACAGCGCTGCCATCTAGAAGTGGTGCTGTGTTGTTTGTTAGTTTACTGAGAAAGTTCCAGCAGTGACAGAAACATTTTTTGGGGGGGCCTAGAGAGATGGCTCAGCAGTTAAGAGCACTGGCTGCTCTTCCAGAGGTCCTGAGTTCAATTCCCAGCAACCACATGGTGGCTCACAACCATCTATAATGTGGTCTGATGCCCTCTTCTGGCCTGCAGGTGTGCACGCAGATACAACACTGTATACATAATAAATAAATAAATCTTAAAAAAAAAAAAAAGAAACTTTTTTTGGTTTTGTTTTGTTACTTTTCTTTTCTTTCCTTTTTTTTTTTTTTTTTGGTTTGGTTTTTTATTTTGGTTTTTTTGAAACAAGGTTTCTCTGTGTAGCCTTAGCTGTCCTGGACTCGCTTTGTAGACCAGGCTGGCCTCGAACTCACAGAGATCCACCTGCCTCTGCCTCCCGAGTGCAGGGATTAAAGGCGTGCGCCACCACCGCCTGGCTTGTTTTGTTATTTTTCAAGACAGAGTGTCTCTGTATAGCCTTGGCTGTCTTGGAGCTCGCTCTGTAGGTCAGGCTGGAAGATTTACTTTTAATCGGTATTACTGGCTGCACGTGTGTGCCTGTATGAACGTATACCGTATGCGTGAGGAGAAGAGGGTGTTGGATCCCATAGTGAGATGCCACACATGGGTGCTGGACACTGAATTCAGCAAGTGCCCTTGGCCACGGAGCCACCTCGAGCCCTGGCGGAAGCGTCCTTACGTTTCCTCCAGCAAAGGGAACCCTTGTCCTGTGCTTTCGAGGGCAGGTCAGCTTTTCACGTCTCCAAGCCAAAGCATCCTTGGTTCCCTCAGCTGCTCTTCATGTGACTTTGTTTCTCAGGTTTCTGCCAGCCAGCCCGGTTTCTTTCTGGGTGCCTCTGACGGTGTGGATGTCGCCTTTCAGGCTTGAGGGTTGAGTGGAGGCCCCTAGACAAGGACAGCATTGGTGTGGCCAGCTAGGCCTTCCTCGCCTCAGCGTCTGGGTGTGACGCTTTGTTCTGATGCAGACCTTTGTCCTTCGCCCATCCCATTCATCCTGCTGCCTGTGACCCTCGCTCCAATTTGCTGCTTAATCACAGCGCATTCCATCCACTCACTCTGGCTTCGTGTCATCTCCAATTTGATGAACAAATGGGTCGGAGAGAGCCCAGTGAGGACAGAGCCTTTGAAAGGTGGCTGGGAAGGCGGTCTGGGTTCCTTGTGGGCTCCTGGTCCTCCTGATTCGGTGCCCCCCTTGAGGAGGCTCCTAGTGCATGACAAGTCCTCCCATCCTGTTCTCGGTCACGGCATAGGAGGCCTCATCCCATGCTCAGAGTCTCAGGAGAGTGGGGCGGAAGCCTCGGGCCCGTGCTTGGCACTAGGCGAGCTGTAGCTGACGCTGTCTTTTTAGCGTTTGCTTGACCCCCGTGAAGCATCCGGAGAGCTTGCTCATGTGAATCACGTCGCCAGCTCTTGCAGTTTCTCAGTCTCTAAAGGCACAGGAGCCAGCTAGGCCGTGGCTCCTGTGCAGCTGCACCCATCGTGTGGGCCGAGCTCCCGCTGGTTGTCGAACAAATCCATCTCTGTGAGTACCGTAGGTCCCTCAGAGAGCAGCCGTCACGTGGCTCAGTGTCCTGGGACTTAGAACCTTCCGAATAAGTCAGGCAAAGCGAGTCCTTTCCTTTTTCATGTTCTCCATCTTGGAGTCTAGTTGTCTCATTCTTACATTGATCCTTTTTTCTTTTTTTGGTTTTTCGAGACAGAGTCTCTCTGTGTAGCCTTGGCTGTCCTGGACTCACTTTGTAGACCAGGCTGGCCCTGCGGCTGAATCCGATAGAGCAGTTTCGTTTTCTGTTTATCTCGACAGCATTACATTTATTTTGCAAATAACACAAGTGCTAGTTTTGCATTGTTGGTATCATAGGAACATAGGTAAACAAAACCAGGAGCGAGGGCAGAATCCTGATTTTTCTGACAAGGCTTTCTGGACTTCCAGATGCTCACAGCCAGCCTTGGATAGTGCTTAGGGAAGCAGCTGGTAAGGATTTTGCATCGATAATGAATGTCGGCAGGTTTTCAATACCTCGTGGCCTTTTTGGAACTGCGTGTGATAAAGTTTTCCATTGTGCATGAAGGTCAGGAGACTGAAAACACACGGGACTTGGAAATGCCGCTGGACCGTTAGGACTCAAGACAGTGTCCTGCCCTATTTAAATTCAAGACAAATGTGATGATGGCAAAGGGGCGGGGGAAAGGTCAAGTCTGGCCTGTGTTTTCTGATAGCATTAAAAGTAGGAAATTGAAGGAAATCGTAGCGTGTGCTCTGTGGAATAGTAGTTTGTAGTCAGCGCTGTAAGCGTGTGTGCTCACGCGCACCCACCGACACTGAGCCGTGCCTGCGTGGTTACTGTCAGGGGATCTGTTCCTTGTGTGTTACACATTTAATTGTGTAGAAAACTGCAACTAGGTGCTAGAGAGCTGGCTCAGCAGTTAAGAGCACTGGCTGCTTTTGTAGGGGACCGGGGTCTGGTTTCCAGTACCCACATGGTGGCTCACAACCATCTTCTCTAACTCCAGTTCCAGGGCATCTGATGCCCTCTTCTGATCTCCGAGGGCACTAGGCATATACATGGTGCACATACGTACATGCAGATAAAACACTCACACATGTTGAAAAATATTTTTTTTTTAATTAAAGGAAGCTACTTATAGCTAGATGCACACATCTTTAATCCCAGCATTTGGGAGACAGAGGCAGGAGGATCTCTGTGAGTTTGAGTCCAGCCTGGTCTACATAGCAAGTTCCAGGACAGGCAGGGCTAGCTACATAGTGAGATCCTGCCTTCAAAAAGAAGAAGGAGAAAAAGAAAACTGCATAGTCATATATAGTCTGAATAATTTTCATGGCTGGCTGTGTGATAAAAGTGGCCACACACATACAAGATGGACCGGGATTGCTGGAGGACCCTCTTCTTCCAACGGGCTGCGGAGTGCACACTCCCTGCTCTGGTTTGTGAACCTGTTGAATCTTTTTGCAGGATAGATCCCTTAAGTCATTAGTGCCTTTGGCATCCATGTCACATTAGTAGCCCGGCTGGCCTGTGACAGGGTAGTGAGGAGACGGCAAGTTGGGACAGATGAGTTGGGTCTGAGGAGTTGGGAGATGTGGAAACACTGACTGGTTCCAGGGTTTACGCTGGAAGTCCTGGCCTGCCTTAAAAAGGACCTAGAAGCAGTGTGCAGAGAGACTGTGAAAACCGCAGCAGCCTTGCATGGAGCCTCTGGGCCGGATCTCAGAGAATTGGCAGTCACCCGTGAGGTGATGGTGAGTTAGGGGGCTGTGCCAAAGCAAGGCAAGGAGCTGGTGGCCCGGTGGCCTCAGGTGAGCCAGTGGTGAGTGTGAGCTGCAGGAGGGTCCCGCCCAAGGTGGGAGTGTTCGAGGGCACCTATGGGCTAAAGCCACCAGCTCAGGCTGAGGAACCTTGTCCCTGGGAGGTGGCTTCTGCTCCCAAGCTGCTTGTTGGTTTCTGTTGGGGAATGTGTGACAGCCTCCTTAGAAAAGGGCCCAGGCAGCCCAGGGGCTGGGTTGCTGCAGGAGGCAGTGGGCGGTTCCTTTCCTGCTGCTCTATGGGGTGCCGAGCAGGGTGGCTCTTTGCTCTTGAAGCTTTCACCTCCCTTGCCCTCACCTTCCGGAATGAGAGTTTTCCAGTTTTCTCCCTTTGCTGAGAGAGGTGTGTTTGCATCTCAGTCCCAGCCTCCTTGACGCCTTTAATACCTCACACCTTAGTCCCCAAAGCTGCTGATCAGCAGACACAATGGGATAGTCACTGCCTGAGGCAGACTGGAGAGTTTGACAGAATCTCAGGGGAAACTGGACCCCACCCACCTGAGTCAGAGATGCCCAGTTGCCTGGGATGTGACCTACACACAACAGGCGCCATCTTCTGTGCCCTCTCTGGGTATTGTGGATGCAGGGGAGTCTGTTGTTCCCAGAGATGCTGTACCTCAGGGTGTGGCCCCTGCGTCTCTGCTGGAGTCTGTTCCCGGTTGGGGACACAGGAAAGCCAACACCCAGAGGAATCCTGTCACCCCAGGGGCACCTTTACCTGGACCTTCCCAGCCTACAGTCAAATACAGAGCGAGATTTGATTTCTTAAACACTTAAAGCTGGCCTTGGCTATATGCCTCACCTGTCTGGAGAGTGGTGCACGGACTTTTGTTTGCAGTGCTTGGGGTCCAGGTGTAGCACATTCATGAGACTTAAGAGCCCTCAGGACACTGAAAGCCTTGGAAGACACTCAGGAGATAGTAAGGGACACGGGCCATCAGATGGACTTGTTATGGTTTGGGTTGGTGCCTGCCCCGCTTTGATAGGACAAATGTAATATTAAAAAAAAAAAAGTTAGATTAGTAATGTAGCATCTTCAGTTAACGTTGTGCCCCTGGGAAAGTGCGAATGTGATAGGAGGGCACTTTGGAAAGTTAAATATAACCTTTAATGAAGGTTGCAGTGCAGGAGCGTGAGCTCATGGGTAACTTTGGCTGCTGTTGGCGCTTGGGTTAGAGCCCAGGACCTTTTTCCGTGCCAAAGTCAAGCTTAGCCACAAGCCACATTCTCACCGCAGCGTAAGCATTAAGAGAAAACTTGTCCAGCTAGACGTGGAAGCACAAGGTTTAAGCCCAGCATCTGGGAGGCAGAGGCAGGCAGAGCTCTGTGCATCTAGGCCAGCCTGGTCTACATAGTGAGTTCTAGGCTAGCCTGGTCTACATAGTGAGTTCTAGGCTAGCCTGGTCTACATAGTGAGTTCTAGGCTAGCCTGGTCTATATAGCGAACTCTGGCCCACATGCTTGTAGAGCCAGCGCTTCAGCAGCTGCGTCTTCTCTCCAGACCCACTTCCTGTAGGTTCTCCTCAGCGTCCTCATTGGCTGTGTGCAGCAGAAACCAAGCACCGGCAGGCTGCCTTCGCTCACCTGCAGGGCCAGACGGGACGCTTCTTGCTTCCCCCTCGTCACCTTCCTTTGCAGCTTGGGTGGCGGAATCCGTCATTCTAGCCTCATTTCTTCACCAGTTTCTCCCTGGCAAGTGTCCTCCCCTGACATAAAGGACTCAGCGCAGCTCATTAGTCCCTGCGAGCCAGCCTGCCCCAGAGTCAGCCTAACCCCTGGTGACAGGTTTCCAGCCCGTGAACCCGTAGAGGGTCAGATCTGGCTCTGCCATGATCCCACTGTCACCTTGTGGAAAATTGAGCCTCTTACGACACTGTCACGAGTTAGTGCCTTCATGGACAAAGTGAATAAATACAACTGCCTTTCTTTCCCTTCCCCTGAGAGCTCTGTATAGCTGGAGATGACCCTGAACTCCGGGTGCTTCTGCCGCTAACTCCGGGTGCTTCTCTTATAGGACCATGTCTTCTGAGTGTGCGTGTGCGTGTGCGTGTGCGTGTGCGTGTGTGTGTGTGTGTGTGTGTGTGTGTTCGTACCAGAAGTTGACGTGACCTTCTATATTGAGGGAGAATGGGTCTCACTAAACCTGGAACTCTCCGATTAAGCTAGTCTGACTGACTAATCTGCAACCCCCAGGGATCTGGTGTCTCCATCTCCCAGGGCTGAGATTACAAGTGGGCGCTGTCCTACCTTTTACCTGGGTGTTGGGTCTGAACTCTATTCCTCAGGCTTGGGTGGCAGGCACTCTGCCCAGCGAGCCACGCACAGCCCATGCTCTGTGCGGTTTACTGAGGAAACTGGATGCTTATTTGTGTAATACAATAATAATTTATTGCATGTTGTATGTTTTTTTTCTTTTTTTAATGTTTTTTATTTTTATAATTCACATGAAGTTTGGATGGTTTAAAGTGTACAAGTGATTTTAATGTGGAAAATATTGCTTTTTTGGGTTTTATTTTGCACTACCACCGCCCGGCCACGTTGCTCTTTTTTTTTTTTTCTTTTTCTTTTTTAAGATTTATTTATTATGTATACAATGTTCTATCTGCACATACACCTGCAGGCCAGAAGCAGGCACCAGATCTCATTATAGATGGTTGTGAGCCACCATGTGGTTGCTGGGAATTGAACTCAGGACCTTTGGAAGAGCAGCCAGTGCTCTTAACCTCTGAGCCATCTCTCCAGCCCCACACTGCTCTTTTTAATGAGGTGGATCCAAGTTGCCTCTGGGGGAACAGGCGTGGGATTTGCGTTAGAGGATTTCTGACACTGGCTGGAGACTGCTTGCCCTAACCAGGGAAGACCCTAGGGGTATCTAGTGTTTGGACAACTAGTACTATACATTTAGTTAGTTAGCTTGTTTTTGTCCTGTTTTTGATTTTTTGAGACAGGGTCTCTCTGTGTAGCCTTGGCTGTCCTGGACTCACTTTGTAGACCAGGCTGGTCTCGAACTCACAGAGATCCTCCTGCCTCTGCCTCCCGAGTGCTGGGATTACAGGTGTGTGCCACCACGCCCAGCAGTTCCCAGTTTGTTAAAGGTCCGGGTTTTTTGTTTTACACGTAACACTGTATGGTGCCCTCTCTAGTAAAAGGAATCCTCTAACGATTTGAGCCTGGGGATTCACTTTATCGTGAGTTGTACTAATTGGAGTTTGAGGAGTTGCTAATTGGCTGGTGGTCCTGGGCTTGTCCCCAGCCTGGGTGGTGGCCTAAGAAGTCTGGTCCCGCCTTGCTTGCAGCCTTCAGAAGGTTTATGGAGGCTGGTTACCTAAGTAGGTAGTTCATCCATCCACTCCCAGAACTTGGCTAGCGTGTATGAGGCCCTGAGTACCAAACCTCGTCTTCAAAAAGAAAGAAGGAAAAGGCAGGGAGCCCCTCTTCCCCTGCACCCCACCCTGCGCAGTTCTGCCCGGCAGAGCAGAATTCGTGCAGTCACCTCCTTCATTCCTGTCCAGGCTGCCTGAGTTTCTGTCCTCCTGCTCTTTTTTTAAACTTTATCGCAGGTCAGGCGAGGCGGTGTGTGCCTTTAATCCCAGCACGCACTAAGTAGCTCTGGCTGGTCTGGAACTCACTGTATAGACCAGGCTGGCCTCAAACCCACAGCGCTCTGCCTGCCTCTGCCTCCTGAGTGCTGGGATTAAAGTGTGTGCCACCAGGAGCTTGTATGGACTTCGATTCAGTGGTCCTTTCAAGGCCATGTTATTTTGTTTGTTGTTTTTTTTAAAAAAAGATTTATTTATTTATTATTATGTATACAATGCTTTGCCTGCATGCACACCTGCACCCCAGAAGAGGGCATCAGATCACATTGTAGATGGTTGTGAGCCACCATGTGGTTGCTGGGAATTGAACTCATGACCTCTGGAAAAGCAGACAGTGCTCTTAATCTCTGAGCCACAACTCCAGCCCTTTGGTTTTTTTGTTTGTTTGTTTGTTTGTTTGTTTTCGAGACAGGATTTCTCTGTGTAGCCTTGGCTGTCCTGGACTCACTTTGTAAACCAGGCTGGCCTCGAACTCATGGCGATCCGCCTGCCTCTGCCTCCTGAATGCTGGGATTAAAGGTGTGCGCCACCATGCCCGGCTTCAAGGGCATGTTTAAAGGTCTCTGGGTCCAGATGCCTGGCGGGCTTGTAGTTCCTCAGGCTTTGTCTCTGACTGGTCCTGGTCCATAAGCTCTCAGATTCAGTGGCTGCGCATCTCTGGAGGAGGAGATCTTGCATTGACACGTTTGCACTGATGGCTGCCTCGGCGTGCTGGGCCTCATTATGAAGTTGCCCTCACAGGGCACCAGCTCACTACCGCACTGTGAGGGTACTGTGAACAGAACCAAAGTGTTTTAGATAGAGTACAGGTGCATTTGATGTTTGTGTTCTGCCCAAGAGTCCTGAGAGCCCAGAACCTTGCAGCCTACTGTCTGCACTTGGGTGAAAGATTTCTTGGAGCATATAGCTCTGCGAAGTTAAGGATCTGTGACATTCAGCTGGCCAGAAGGACCACAGATGGTCTGAGTTGAGCAGAATTTATGATTGGAGACGGTACTCAGCCTCAGAGCGTGTCTTTTTAATTTTTACATTTTATAATTAACATTATTATTATTGGGTGTGTGTGTGTGTGCGCATGCACCACAGTGTATATGTGGCATGTAGTAGGTAGTTTTTTTCCCTCCTGTCTCTTAGACTAACAACTATTTTACAAATACCTAGGCCATATAGCTAGGCTCTTCTCTGACTAGCCCATAACTTAAAACAACCCATTTATACTAATATTCATTCTGCCACGTGACTGGTTACCTGAGCTCAGGCACCAGGCGTCCAACTTCCTCACCTCTTGCCTGCTGACTCTCGCATGCCTGGGCTCTATCCCAGAATCCCTTCTGCCTGCCAGATGCCCCACCTATTTCCTGACTCAGCCATAGGCTATAGTTTTTTTTTTTGTACTACTCTTTATTATTATTATTTTTTTAAAGATTTATTTATTGTATACAGTGTTCTGACCGCATGTACACCTGCACGCCAGAAGAGGGCACCGGATCTCATTATAGATTGCTATGAGCCACCATGTGGTTGCTGGGAATTGAACTCAGGCCCTCTAGAAGAGCAGCCAGTGCTCTTAACCTCTGAGCCATCTCTCCAGGGCTATAGTTTTTTTTTAATTGACAGGTATTGCATCCATATAATACACAAGAGAGTCCTTCTACAGTGGGCATCAGAGGAAACCAAGCTAACGAGAGGATGACTTGCTGGGGTTGGTCCTCACTCCCCTGAGTTCCTGGGCTGAGACAGGCTCTCGGGCTTGGCAGCACGCGTTACTACTTTCTGCTATGTGGGCATGTGCTGGGGCAAGAGTGCTGGGAACCAAGCTCTATCAGTGCCTGGTCCTAACAGCTGAGCTATCAGCAGCCCTCAGAGCTCGTCTTCTGCATCGCCAGCTGGGAACTATGAAGTTACCCTCCTGTCAGCTTTCTGTTGCTGTGAAAATTGGGCGAGAAAATCACCTTAAATAAGGAACGGTGTGTTGGCTGTCAGTGTAGAGGTTGCAGCCTGTGTGCTCTGCCGGCTCTCGTTTCTGGCCTGCACGGAGGGTGTAATTCAACTTTCCTAATGCTGTGACCTGTGACCCCTCCCCCCCCCAACCATAAATTTTTTTTGTGTGTGGGTTTCCAGACAGGGTTTCTCTGTGTAGCCCTGGCTGTCCTGGCCTGGCTTTGTGGACCAGGCTGGCCTCAAACTCACAGTAATCTGCCTGCCTCTGACTCCCAAGTGCTGGGATCAAAGGTGTAGGCCACCGTGCCCGGCTCATAAAAACTTTTAAATACATATTTCAATGTATGAGTGCTCTGTCTGCATGTACGCATCAGATCACACACTATATATATATATATTTTTAAAGATTTATTCATTATTATGTATACAGTGTGCTGCCTGCATGTACACCTGCAGGCCAGAAGAGGGCATCATATCACATTACAGATGGTTGTGAACCACCAAGTGGTTTCTGGGAATTGAACTCAGGACCTCGGGAAGAGCAGGTGGCTCTTTTCACCACTGAGCCATCTCTCCAGCTCTCCTTCTCCCCCCCCTCCCCCCCCACTTATTTTTGTTGCTATATCATAGCTGTAATTTTCTACTGCTATGTAAGATCTGATGTGCAGGATATCTGATATAAGAGCCCCGACCCACAGGTTGAGAACCACTGTTCTAGTGGAAGGAGAAGTAGGCAGGAAGTAATGAGAAGGTGAGAGAGGGAGTGGCCCAGTGTCCTGTTCGAGGCCACACCCCCAAATGACCTAACTTCCTTTCACCTGGTCCCGCCTCCTAAAGGTTCCGCCTCCTCCCAGTAGCACCACAGGGGGACACTCACTATACAAACTGGAGCAGACTATCGTAATGCTGTGTTTTGGTTTTTTTTTTTAAGATTTATATCTATTTTCTGTGTATGAGAGTTGCCTGGGTGTATTCTGCGCACCGTGTGTGTGCCTGATGCCCACACTGAGGTCAGATCCCCTGGAACTGGAGTTAATGGATGGCCATGAGCCACCAGTTGGGTGCTGGGAACCAAACCCAGGTCCCCTGCAAGAGCACCCATGCTCCTAACTGCTGAGCTGACTCTCCAGCGGGCCCCCGACACCCATTCCAATGTGTTTGAGGAGAGACTCAGCTAGGGACTACATTGACTCATCTTTGACAAGTCTCACTATGTAGCCCTGGCTGCCCTGGAACTCACTGTGTGGTCCAGGCTGGTTGACCTTGACCTTGAGATCCTCCTGCCTCTGCCTCCTGAGTTTGCAGAGGATTGTGGGCGTGTGACACTATGCCTAAACAGAGATTTAGAACATAGTCAGTGACACTATTTTATGCCCGTCATCTTAGTGGGGCTGTTTATACTCCTTTTGTAACCAGGGGTGGACTAGAGGTTAATTTTTAAATCAGAGCATGATTTGAAGCATGCACGCCCAAGCACGTGCTGCCACCTGGTGGCAGTATCCCAGGATTGCAGGGTCTTTTTAAATAGGTTCAGTTTGTAGTCATTTTAAATGTATTACAGATTCTTGAAACTTACAGTATGACCAGCCTGAGTATTCTGAAATAGGAATCATACATCAAATTCTTACTTTCAAACAACTGAATTCTACACATTAAAAAAAAAATACAAAGCAGAAGAGAAGGATTAGCAGTGTGTCATTGATGTCCCGGGCTCTGTAGTGCACTGTGGATCTAAAACTAATGTACTGGTGTTTCTTGCTCGCGTGACTTGGCAGGAGAGCAGCCTGCTGTGGCCCCCAGAAGTGGGATGTGCCCAGGATAAAACTCGTCATATTCTATGTGAACCCTAGCGTTCCTTGTTCGTACTGGTTTTGTTCTTGTTTTTTCGAGACAGGGTTTCCCTGTGCAGCCCTGGCTGTACTGGAGAACTCGTGTTGTAGACCAGGCTGGCCTCAAACTCAGGTATTCACCTGCCTCTGCCTCCCGAGTGCTGGGATTAAGGCATGCGCCACCACCGTCCGGCGTTCATATTGATTCTAAAATCAAGTTTCTAATGATTAAAATCTGTAGTAAAAATTATTTTTGTCTGTAAAACCCACACACTTCCAGGTGTGGCCGTCGAAATGTAGCTGGCTTTGGTGGCTCTGGAATGCTAGGGAGGGAGGGCAGGATCGTGTCAGGGCTGCAGCGGGTCTGCTCTCAGAGTCCGTAGTCTTCTGTGGTTGGGAGAGAGAATAATTACAGAGACATCAGTCACTTGTTTCTATAAATGTTTCATAATGCAAATTGAATGTGATGAAATATTAAAAAATATCATTCATTAATTATTGAAAAGTTCAGCCTCTGGAAATGGCCACATCTCTCATTATACCTGCCAGCTTAAAGGAACAATTGAGAAATTTTGAATTATAAAATTAGAATGCTGGGATGGTTGTGAAATTAATTGCCGCAAAGTTATTTTCTACTCTGAAACTTGTTAACCATTTACAGCAGTAGCCTTTCCATCAAGGTGGCAGCCCATCCACGCTGTGTTAGGACAGTGCAGGTATTTTTGCTTTGCTTGGTATTTTTACATTTCTTGTTTTTTTTTTTTTTTTAAATAAAGGATTTATTATGTATATGAGAGCTCTGCCTGCATGTACACCTGCAGGCCAGAAGAGGGCGCCAGATCACATTACAGATGGTTGTGAGCCACCATGTGGTCGCTGGGAATTGAACCCAGGACCTGTGGAAGAGCAGACGATGCTCTTAACCACTGAGCCATCTCTCCACCCACCGAGAGTGGACTCAACATTTTATGGACTCAAATATTGGAATAAAACTCTTTATTTTATTTTATTTTATGTTATAGTAACTTGCCACATTGTAAAATGAAAGATTGGAGTGGGATTCAGTAGTGTGCAACGGTAATCCCATCAGTTTGGGAGGCAAAAGCGGGAAGATGGAATTTAAAGCCAGCCTGGGCTACATAGTCTGTGGGGGATGGGGCGAGGGGGCCACAGAGAGTGAGAACTAAAGCAAGTCCACCTGGTATCCGGACCCAGATATAAACAGAGACCTTTAAACATGCCCTTGACAGGACCACTGAATTGGAGTTCATAGGAGCTGGTCAGGGTGGCACACGCTTTAATCCCAGCACTCGAAGCCAGAGGCAGGCGCGTCTCTATGGGTTTGAGGCCAGCCTGGTCTATACAGTGAGCTCCAGGCCAGCCAGAGCTACCTAGTGAGTGCTGTGATTAAAGGCACACGCCGCCCCGCCTGACCTGCAGTAGAGTTTAAAAAAGAGTAGGCGGGCAGAAACGCAGGAGGCCTGGGGCAGGAATGAAGGAGGTGATTTGCATTGCCGTGGCTCACGCTGACCGCACCCCCCCCCCCCCCCGTGTGTCCCAGCTTCCCTCCTTAGTGTGGAAAGACACTGGGATTGCAGCAATGGGTGAACTGCCCGGCCCAGAAGCATAGACGAATTGCCCTCTGTTCCACGAACCCTTTAATAAGGCTGGCCGGGCTGCTGTGGCCTTACTGGATTCCATCAGTGCCAGCAGGCAGCCCTCCCATCCTGCTGCTGCCACCATGGGGAAGGAGGGTGGGTGTGCTGACCCAACCGGGCCCTCGTTGTCTGAGCTCATGCCTATTAAAAAAAAAAAAAGATTTATTTATTATGTGTAGAGCGTTCTGCCTGCACGTACAACTACAAGCCAGTAGAGGGCACCCAATCTCATTATAGATGTCTGTGAGTCACCATATGGTTGCTGGGAGTTGAACTCAGGACCCTTGGAAGGGCAGCCAGTGCGCTTAACCTCTGAGCCATCTCTCTGGCCCGCTTTTGTCTGTTTTTTTCTCTGATCTGGGTTAGATTTCATGTGGGCCCTCATAATCAATCAGACCACAGTTCACCCTTTCCAGACGATCAGTCTCTTTGACCTCACTGTGTGCCTCTGGCTTTTCCTTCCTTCGCGTGTGTGCACTTGGGTGGGGGCCAGACAGAGCCTTGAAGCAGCCACCCGGCAGGTGTCGTCAGCGTTTCTCTTTTTCTCCCCATGCAGTTAACAAGCACAAGCCCTGGCTGGAGCCCACCTACCACGGGATAGTCACGGAGAACGACAACACGGTGCTGCTCGACCCCCCCCTCATCGCCCTGGATAAAGATTCACCGCTGCGATTTGCAGGTACGGAGGCCAGCTGTTCCCTGTCAGCAGGTTCGGCCCGGATAGGACGCAGCTCACATCTGGCTGGAGGACTGGGCCTCTCCGGAAGTGTCCGGGCAGCTGAGGGCTGCTCGTGGCTCCAAGGCACCACGTGTTTATTCTCCTTTTAATAGTCCAGTAGCTGACAGAGTTGTTGTGCTGTCTGAAGGGGAAGTACTTAGCATAATTGCATCCTTGCGTGCTCTGTCCCGTGCAGACGCCGTCTAGACAGACACGGAGCACACACAAGACCGCGTGTGTCAGCGCTGTTCAGTGCAGAGTTGGTGCGGTGCTCAAGTGCCACCGTCACGACACTGCACGCACTGCCACTTCCTCCCCATTCACCTGCACAGACTTAAGAAAAGGTGACAGCCTTTTGGGGGAAATACTTCTGGCCTTGGTAAAATTGTTTTTCAATCTTTGCACTTTATGTACTCTTTTTTCTATAGGTTTATTTATGTGTATGAGTGTTTCGCCTGCCTGTGTGTGTGAGTGTGTGTACCACGTGACCGCACAGAAGAGCGCATCACATCCCCTGGAACTCGGGCTATGGATGCTGGGGCTCAAACCCAGGTCCTCTGCAAAGGCAGCAAGTGCCATCTCTCCAGTCTCTCTCTCTGTGGTTTGAAGTCATGTATGGGAACGTGCTGAGCATATTCTCCATTTTATTTTATCTTTTAAATTTTTAAAATTTATTTATTGTATATGAGTACTTTATCTGCAGAAGAGAGGGCATCAGATGACATTAGAGATGGTTGTGAGCCACCATGTGGTTGCTGGGAATTGAACTCAGCACCTCTGGAAGAGCAGGCGGCGCTCTTTTTTTTTTTTTTTAAAGATTTATTTATTAAGTATACAGTGGTCTTTCTGCATGTATGTACACCTGCAGGCCTGAAGGGGGCATCAGATCTCACTGTAGATGGTTGTGAGCCACCATGTGGTTGTTGGGAATTGAACTCAGCACCTCTGGAAGAGCAGGCGGTGCTCTTAACCACCGAGCCCTTGTATTTATTTTTTATAGGCATGTATCACCATGCCCAGCTTAATAAATTAACTTTAATTTTTTTTTTTCATTTTTACTTTGTGTGTGTATGGGTGTTGTGCCTGTATGTGCCTGTTGACCACGTGCATGCAGTACCCAAATAGACCAGAAGAGGGCATCAGATTCCCTGGAACTGGAGTTAATGGTTGTATGTGACTGTGTGAATGCTGGGAACCAAACCCAGATCCTTTGGAAGAGCAGCCAGTGCTCTTAACCACTGAGCCATCTCTCCAGTGCCCTGTTTGTTTGTTTGTTTGTTTTTGGAGACAAGGTTTTGCTATATAGTAAATGCTAGTTGCCATCAAACTGGTCATCCTCCTGCTTCAGCCTTCTGAGGACTGAGGAGGTAGGCATGCACCACAACACCTGGCTTAATAAAGTTATAAATGTTTGATATGAGTTTCTTTATAAGATTGTACCCTGTGTCTTTACAGAGGAGAATCTGCAGGACAGTGTCAGAGATTTTGATCATGTGATTTTCCTACATTGCTGACATTTAGTAGTGTTTTCCAGTCAGATCTGGCCTTGCAGCATGTCATCTGTGGTAGTGCCTGCTTGAGTGATGGAGGCCGTGCTTTCTCAGTCCCAGAGTTAGAGTAAATACCCCAAATTACACACACACACACACACACACACACACACACACACACACACACACGTGTCTAGCTTCTATAATTTTTCTTTTTTCCTTTCTTTTTTTTTTTTTTTGGCTTTTCAAGGACATGCTTACTCTGTATAGCTCTGGCTGTCCTGGACTCACTTTGTAGACCAGGCTGGCCTTGAACTCATAGCGATCCACCTGCCTCTGCCTCCCAAGTGCAGGGATTAAAGGCGTGTGTCACCACTACCTGGCTTTTTTCCTTTTCAGTTTTATAAGTATTATGAGTATAAATGTTTTGCCTGCATAAGTGCAAGTGTGTTGGGAAGTCAGGTCCCCTGGAACTGGAGTTACAGACAGTTGTGAGCCATCGTGCGGGTGCTGGGAATTGAACCCAGGTCCTCTGCAAGAGCAACAGGTGCGCATAACCGTGACCTGTCGCTCCAGCCCTGAGTCCAGCCTTTTTTGTTGGTTCTGGGAATCCAAATCTCAGGATGTCAGGCTTCCTCAAGCTCTTACCCACTGAACCGTTCCCCAGCCCAAAACAGCTTTTTTTTTTCTCCCTTAAGATTTATTTATTGCTGGGCGATGGTGACGCGCGCCTTTAATCCCAGCACTCGGGAGGCAGAGGCAGGTGGATCACTGTGAGTTCGAGGCCAGCCTGGTCTACAAAATGAGTCCAGACAGCCAAGGCTACACAGAGAAACCCTGTCTCGAAAAACCGAAAGAAAAAAAAAAGATTTATTTATTATTTATGCAGTGTCCTGCCTGCATGTACGCCTGCACGCCAGAAGAGGGCACCATATCTCGCTCTAGATGGTTATGAGCCACCATGTGGTTGTGTTTTTTAAGTAGTTACCATTGCTTCTCCTACGTGTGACATTTAGGACTGAATCGCAGTTCTAGTGTGGTTTGCTAGGCTAGGTTGTGAGTGGGTCTGTAGACATTCTTGCATTTTAAGAAGTGAGTCAGAGGCCTGGGAGACCGCTCAGTGTCTAGGAATACCTGCTGCTCGTGAGGAGGCCCAGGGTTCAATCCCGGCCCCCACGTGGAGCCTCACAACTGTAACTCCAGTTCCAGGGAATACAGTGCCCACTTCTAACCTCTGTGGGCACCAGACACACATGTCCTGCACGTGTAGGCGAAAACCCGAAAACCCTCTTACACATAAAATTAAAATGTTTTAAAAAGATAAAATAAGAATAAAAATTTAAAAGGAGAGGATGTGACTCAAACTGGGCGTGTGCTTGCCTAGCAGCACAAACCTTGAGTTCAGGGCTCAGAACCATGTAACACGCTGGGTGGCACATGCTTTTAATCCCCTCAGTGTTTGTGAGGTAGAGACAGAGGGAGTGAACAGCCAGGGCTATCCTCTGCTACATAGTAAGCTTGAGGGAGGAGGCCAGCCTGAGCTACATGAGACCCTCTTCAGAAAGTAAAGAGCAAGAAATGACTGCAGTCCCAGGCTCTGGGGTTACCACCTCTGGCCTTGATTTACACAGTGCCAGCCGTGCCTGGCCTGTGGCGCTCACCCCACTACACAGCTAACAATACACTTGCTCCCGAGCATCACGAATAGATTCCGGGCACTATTCCACGTGCTGTGTAAGTAAAAATTTGTATTTAGTTCTCCACCACTTGAAGTAAGAGTGCTTTCTACCAGCCCCATTTTAAAGAGAGGAGCTAGGGGCTGGAGAGATGGCGTAGTGGTTAAGAGCACTGGCTGCTCTTCCGGAGGTCCCAGGTTTGTCCCAAGCACCCTCACGGTAACTCATGACCACCATGTGTAACTCTATTCCTGGGGACCTGATGCTCTCTTTTAGCTGCTGTGGGTACCAGGCAGACATGTGCTGCACAAACATATGTGCAAAGAGACACACACATGAAGTAAAAATAAAGACGTAGTTTTTTTGTTTTGTTTTGTTTTGTTTTTCCGAGACAGGGTTTCTCTGTGTAGCCCTGGCTGTCCTGAAACTCACTCTGTAGATCAGGCTGGCCTTGAACTTAGAGATCCACCTGCCTCTGCCTCCCCTGCTGACTGCTCCACTGCCGCCGGCTTTACCAGCGTTCATCATCTGTAAATGGATAGAAATTTAACACCCTTCATAGAACCTGGGGATGTTAGTTTGTCTGTATGTGCCAAAGAGCCTAAGTTCACACCTGAGGACTAGTGACGTGGCTCACGGGTAGAGCGCTTGGCTAGCATGCCGTAGACTGTGGGTTCAATCTCCCCCACTCCCCCACTGCCCAGTAATAGGAAGAAGAATAAGAATAAAAAAAAACCCTCCAAGCGGCTGGAGAGATAGCTCAGAGGTTAATAGCACTGGCTGCTCTTCTAGAGGTTCTGAGCTCAGTCCCCAGCAACCACATGGTGGCCCACAACCATCTATAATGTGATCTGATGCCCTCTTCTGGCATGTAGGCACATATGTGGGCAGAATACTGTATAAATAATAAATAGATAAATAATAAAAATAAATTAAAGAGAGTATGTTAAAAGAAAGAAAGAAAGGTAGGTATGTGGGTAGGTAGGTAGATAGATAGTTAGATCGATCGATCGATCGATCGATGTAGGGACTGGAACAATGGCTCAGAGGTTGAGAGCACTGGCTGCTCTTCCAAAGGTCCTGAGCTAAGTCCCCAGCAACCACATGGTGGCTCACAACTGTCTATAATGAGATCTGGTGCCCTCTTGTGGCCTGTAGGTGTACATGCAGGCAGAGCACTGTATACATTTAAAAACAAAAACAAAAACCCTCCAAACCAGGAAAGCAGTGCTTGGTTCAGAGTGTTCTCTGGAATGTCCCTGCTTCTGTGTCAGCAATGGAGTCACATGTAACATATTTAAAAATATGTTTTCAGCCGGGCAGTGGTGGCGCACACCTTTAATCCCAGCACTCGGGAGGCAGAGACAGGCAGATCGCTGTGAGTTCGAGGCCAGCCTAGTCTACAAAGTGAGTCCAGGACAGCCAAGACCACACAGAGAGACCCTGTCTCGGGGAAAAAAAATGTTTTCATGGGCCAGCTGGTTGGTTTAGTGGGTACAGGCACTTACTATAGAGCCAAGTTCCTGATCCCTGGTGGAAAGGAAAAATGGACTCCTGCAAGCTGCTCCCTGACATTTGTGCAGGCGCGTGCATACACGTACACGTACACGTGTACACACACACACACACACACACACACACACACACACACACACTAAATAAATAAATAAATAAATAAATAAATAAATGTACTTCTGTTTTGTTTTGTCCTGCTTTTGTTTTTTTCAACATAGTGTTTCTCTGTGTAGCCCTGGCTGTCCTGGAACTTATTTTGTAGACCAGGCTGGCCTTGAACTCAGAGGTCCACCTACCTCTGCCTCCTGAGTGCTGGGATTAAAGACATGCACCACTACACCTGGCAATAAATGTAATTTAAAAAAAAAAATGTTAACATACATTCTTAAATTTAATATTCTGTGGGAAATATGCTTTTGTTTTTCTGTAAGTCCTTCTTATTCTGTTTCTTCACACTTCCTTTAAATTATTTTTGTATTAGGACAAGGCAGTCAGAGACATTTATTCTGAGATTGTTTTTGTAGTAGTCCCGAGTGACCACAATTGGAGATGGCTGGGGGCTAGCGGCAACTCACTCTCAATGAACTGTCAGTGTCATAGCTTGTCCTGGGGCTCTTTGTCCTCGCTGCTTCCAGAAGCCAGTGCCAGCTCTCTCACTGTTGCCGTTTCCCTGGTGTGTCAGCTGCAGGAGAGCAGGCATGGTGACCTTGTCCCTAGCAGCCTAGCTAGATCTGTGCATGAGATCAGCACAGCAGCGCTCCGTACCGATATGTGGAGGGACAAGTCTGTCTGAGGTCACACACGTCACTAAATGTATTTGCCTTTGAGCCAGGCTGCGTGCTGCAGCTTTCTGAGATGTTACATTTCACATGTGGGAACATTCTGGTTTGGGTCCCTAGCCCTTATGGGCTGTGTGTGGAGGTAAGTGCTGAGCTCACGTGAGGTGTGTGTGTGTGTGTGTCTGTGTCTGTGTGTGTGTGTGTCTGTGTGTCTGTGTGTGGGAGAGGGGGTATTGATCATTTTGTCCCTGATGCCCCCTGTGTTGTCAATATCAGATTCTTAGGGAACACACAGCCAAATCCAAATTGTTTCTTGGGGTGAACTAAGTTGATATGACATTAGAAAGTGCCCCTGAGGGTTGAGGATGCCTGCCGCAGGTGTTCATCCACGGAGATGATTCTGATGATGATGGCTCCCTTTCTTTGTCATTATTTTTATTTTCTTTTAGGGTTTGTTGTTGTTGTTGTTGTTGTTGTTGTTATTATTATTATTATTATTATTATTATTATTATTATTATTAATGTTTGTTTCTGGCTGCCCTCAAGGCTCCTCCTCTGGTCCTCAGTCAAGTCCACGGGTTCTCAGTGGCATGTCAACCAGTCCTCTTAAGTAAGCTGGAGTGGATTCTGTTTTGCTTGCAGTTTCCGAAGCCCAAAGCTGGGTTCAGTGGCTTCCATGAAGAGTGCAGGGACAGTTAGAGCGTGAGAGCAGGAGCCACCAAGGCGTGGAGACTGTCTGAAGAGGGCTGGTGTACCCTCCAGATAGGGCGGGGCTGGGGAAGGAGGGCGGGGCCAGCCTGAAGCTATGCTTCCACATATTGATCATGGGAAGCCAAATTTAGACTCCGTTGGGTTTGTCTTCATTTTATGTTTTGTCTTTAAAGATTTATTTTATGTATATGAGTACTCTATCTGGATGTATACCTGCATGTCAGAAGAGGGTATCAGATCACATTATAGAGGGCTGTCAGCCCCCATGTGGTTGCTGGGAATTGAACTCAGGACCTGTGGAAGAGCAGTCAGTGAGTGCCCTTAACCTCTGAGCCATCTCTCCAGCCCTTAAAGACTTCTTTAGGGGGAACTATCCCCTGGCAATTTTAGATAATCTTAGAGTGGAATGAGAGGCGAGAAAGACAGAGTGGAGCCAAGAAGTAACTTCAGGGAGCGATGAGGTGGGGACAGTCCTGACGCCGTCCTAGGCTGGCATAGCTGGGACGCCGCTTTCCACCAGGAGGCTTCATGCTGCAGGTCAGTTGTGTGGAGTCTGCGTGGAGCAGGAGGGGCCAGGGCAGAGAGCAAACAGCATGTGAGGTGGTGATGGGAGGGTCTTCCCCACAGTGCGTGACAGCCAGGGACCGAGGCTGAGTTCGCGATGGCTGAGGGTTAGGGATACCAGTGCGTGACAGCCAGGGACCGAGGCTGAGTTTGCGATAACTGAGGGTGAGGGATGCCAGTGCGTGACAGCCAGGGACCAAGGCTGAGTTCGCGATAACTGAGGGTGAGGGATGCCAGTGCGTGACAGCCAGGGACTGAGGCTGAGTTCGCGATAGCTGAGGGTGAGGGATGCCAGTGCGTGACAGCCAGGGACCGAGGCTGAGTTCGCGATAACTGAGGGTGAGGGATGCCAGTGTGATTCCATACGATACTGGTAAATTCTGTCAGCTGTTCACGAAACAGAGGAAGGGGGAGAAATCAGTGTCAGCTGGAAAAATGAATAAACCCGTGGTTCTCATATCATGGGCACATCAGATATTTACATTATGACTCATAACAGTAGCAAAATCACCGTTAGGAAGTTGCCGTGAAAATAGTAATGCTCTAGTTTGAGGTCGCAACATGAGGAACTGCATTAGAGGGTGGCTGCGTTAGGAAGGCTCAGAGCCACTGAAGTAAGTAGCGTGTGTGTATGCACACATGCGTGTATGAGTGCATGCATGTATGAGCTCCCAGGAGAGTGGAATAGGAGTGACAGAAATCCACGTTATGGGAGGAAGATCATAAAACATGATCGTTCAGTTGACTGTGGTAGAGTGTTGTGTTCGTAGTAGATGCTAAAGTGTCATGCCTAGGATTTGCTGGAAAATTCTCCATGTAAGCCCAAAGATGGTAAGGATCGATGACATAAACCAAAACACACACACACACACACACACACACACACACACACACACACACACACACACAACCCAATATATACACAGATAAACACAGAGAGACCCCACCCCCCACCCCAGGCCCCATTAACTAAAGCCAAGGATCTAATCTCACACTTAGTCCTGCCTCTCCCAGTCAGTTACCGGGCCTCACTTTTCCCTGAGCATCCCTAAGTATGTCCTGCTGACATGGCCTTCCGTAGGCCTCCTTACCTGTCACCTCCAATGCTGTGGTGGCTCTTACTGTCCACCTGCCCCAGCCTCGTGTCCATCAGACGGCTCCAGCTTCCTTGTCAAAATCACCGCTGTGGCTGGCTGAGCAGATAACGCATGAAGTCGTTTGCTGGCCGCATCTGCTGAAGCCCCATAGGAGCCCCGGTCTGTCGCAGGGTCCGTCTCCTTCCCCTCCTGCACCTGCCTGCCAGCTGGTGCGGCTTCCAGGTCACTATAGGCAGCCGAGCCTTTCACTGAGCACCAGTGGGTTTGAAGCAGTAAAGCCTGTTACTGGTGGGGCCTGTTACATAGGCCGCTGCAGTCCTCGGAATCCGCGGGTGTCCATGGGAGAGACCGTTACGTACCTCCTGCTCGTCTCATTATAAATGACCAGAGCAGTTTTTAGAAGAGACCATAATATGCTCACAAGTCATTTATTAAGTTCTCCTGTTTGTTAACTTTGCCTTCGAGGCACTCCCGCGAGACGGCCCCACCACCCACCACGTTGCAGAAGTGCTCGTGTTTAAAGCGGAAAGCACGGCTCCCCGGTCTCCAGACAGACCCCCCCTCCTTAGTCTCTCCCAGGTCAGCAGAAGGCAGCTGCAGGCTTAGTGTCTCAGCTACACTCCAACCACATTGCCCTTGCCTTTAAAACTCTTTTTAAAAATCTCTTTTAAAAATCTCATCTAAAATACCTCCTGAAGGGCTAGAGAGCTGGCTCAGAGGTTAAGGGCACTGACTGCTCTTCCAGAGGTCCTGAGTTCAATTCCCAGCAACCACATGGTGGCTCACAACCATCTATAATGTGATCTGATGGCCTCTTCTGGCCTGTAGGTGTACATGCAGGCAGAGCACTGTATACATAATAATAAATAAATAAAGTTTTAAAAAATCTCATCTAAAATACCACCTGAGGGGCTGGAGAGACGGCCCAGGGTAAGAGCATCGGCTGCTCGTGCAGAGGACATGGGTTAAGTTCCCAGCACCCATACGGCCCACAATCTCCTGTAACTCCAGTTCTGGGGGGTCCAACAACTGCTTCTGGCCTCTGCATGTACTGCACATGCGTGGCACACACAAACTTGCCCAGGCAAATACGCACATGCACATAAATACAATTATAAAACAAAGCAAAAGGCAACTTCTCACGCTTGGACTTGACCACTTCTTGCTACCTGGGTCTGCTCCTCAGTATCTCTTGCTGGGGTGGCCAGCTGACCCTGTTTGCCCAGGCAAACTTCTTTGAGCAAAAAGTCCTGTAGAACTGAAGTCCCCTTCGCCCAGCCATCTGCTGTTTCCTTCTCTCTTGATGGAGAGGGAGGGTGATGGCACAGCATTGGCACCGTGGAGGCTGAGGGCAATAGGATCGCTTGAGCCCAGGTGTTCAAGACCAGCGTGGGCAACAGAGTGAAGCCTTGACTAAAAAAAAAAAAATAATTTTTTTTCATTGCTTGACCACTTACGTGAGTGTGCAGCATTAGTGGCAGCACCCAGATGCTCATGCCAGGGTCCTGGTCTGTACTCAACGCACGCAGCCATAGTGGCCTTGCCGGGAGTGTACAGCCGCTGAGAATGCCAGCTCACGTGGGTAGAGGGCTGCCTCCCGTGCCTGACGCTCTGCAGAAAAGTCAGCTCGGGTCAGAAGCTGGGAAGTTCACATTGAATTAGAGCTTAGCAATTGGGATTATTTCACAACACACTTCATAGTGCTGCAGAGCCAGTGAGTCGGCTAAGAGCGAGCACGCGCAGTTCCCAGAACCTCTTGGTTGACTCACAACCACCTGTAACTCCAGCTCTGTGGATATTGGATGTTTCTGGTGTCCGTGGCATCCTTACTCATATGTGTATCTCCTACGCATAATTAAAAGTAATAAAAATAACCTTTGTAGAAATAATGCCAATAAAGTACATTAATAACAGCTTATTAACACATCCTGGGATGCTATTTGGCATCACATGTTCTAACCCATGGCTGCATCTCTACAGTAGGGATCAATACACTTTGTCCCCTTAAAGACTGGAAGGTTTTTAGACCATAGGGTCTCTTGTACTGGTATAACTTGACAGTGGAGTTAGCTATCACAGTGAGAAAACAGCTGAGGACCCACACGAATGAGTGTGTCTCTGGTCCAGCCAAACATCACTTATGAAGGTTGATGGTTGAATCTTAGTACCATTTTCTCATGCCTTAAAATACCATTTACAGCAGTAACAACCAGCCAGGAGCGGAGAGCAGGAGGATCATGGGCTGGCCTAGGCTGCAGACTAAGGCCCAGGCTTGGCCCTCACAGTGAGCGAGCCTGTCTCAGTTGGATGAAGTACTTTCAAAAAGCTAAAAACCATTCTTTTCTAGTACACGGGCCTTTTAAAAATAGGGGCATGCCTGAATCTGGCCCAGACCCATGGTCTTCAGAGCCTGACCTGGTGCTCTGGGTCTGCATTCTCCATGCAGTGTTGCCAGCCTTGGGTGGCTGAGAAACTAAAGGGTTAATGTAACTTCATTTTAGTGTGGATTTTGGTTTGTAATTGGACACGCCCCGTTGGGCAGCACTGACCCATGGAATTCTTGTGCTGCAGAAAACATGGATAGAAATGCTTCCTGCCACACTGTTCCCAGGCAGCAAAAGGCCTGAGATGCACCGGGCGTGGTGGCACACGCCTTAAATCCCAGCACTCGGGAGGCAGAGGCAGGCGGATCACTGTGAGTTCGAGGCCAGCCTGGTGTAGGACAGCCAAGGCTACACAGAGAAACCCTGTCTTGAAAAACCATTAAAAAAAAAAAAGGCTTGAGATGCAGTATGCAGAGTAGAAAGTGGTTTTAGTAACTGATTTTTTTTTTTTTTTTTTTTTTGTAAATGTTACGTGCATTTGGTGCTTGGCCTACATGAATATCTGTGTCAGGGAGTCAGATTCACTGGAACTGGAGTTACACACAGTTGTGAGCCGCCAGGTGGGTGCTGGGAATTGAACCTGTGTTCTCTCAAAGAACAGCCAGCGCTCTTAACCAGTAAGCCGTCTCTCCAGTGCCGTAACAGCGCATGTTTAAGTGCTTTCTCTATGCCAAGCAAGGCTTTAAACACTTCACGTTTCAGCTCACTGCCAGGCAGTCCGGAGAATGAGTCAGCCGCAGACTCTCTCTCCCGTGTCAGTGGGGAACCAGGGAGCTTTAGATGGTGAGGTGCTGTGCGATTCAAGGCGCAAACCCCCACATTCCATGTTAACACACTGTTTGAAACCCTAAAGACAAGCAGCATCCACCCCCCACCCCACCCCCGGGACAAATGTATGGTGAAGCCACCCAGAGGAGGGGAATTTGTGTTTTGCTGCAGTCCCAGAAGTGGCATCTTCTCTATGGTGGGCACGGGGTGGGTACTGACTAGTGACATCTAGTCAACACAGCGGCCATCACTGGATGGCGGTGACCCAGCTTCCTTTCCATTAAGAGGCACATCTATCTGTTGCTCTTGTCAGGTACTTTAGACACAGTATATCAGTGGGGACAAAGGCTTAAAACCCTCCAGATTTTGTTTCAGTAAATCTAATGAATTGAATAATCCTAGAGCCTTACTTAGAGAACTTGGCTTAAAAATAAAAATATATTTCAGACGTGATGGCATATACCTTTAATTCCTGTCCTCAAGAGGCAGAAGCCAGCCTGGTCTACAGTGTGAGTTCCAGGCCAAAACCAAATAAGTGTGTTTACTTATTAATTGCCATCAAAGGAAAAGTCCTAAGGACTGGTGGGGGTGTTGGGAAATCTTAACAGCATTGTCTCAGCGTTTCTGTCTCAGAGTGAGTTCAATTGCAGAGTTACACAGTAGCTGTGGTAAGTGGGATTCAAAGTGGCGATTGGCCAGGACCATGTAGCAGGTTCTAGCAGCTGTCGACTGAGTTTGTGCTAATGGTGTGTCAAGCTTTTCTAAAGTAATATGTCGCATCTTTGACTATTTCCTTGTTGTTCCGTCTTCGCTCTTTCCTGAATTACTGACATGGGTTTATCTTTTCTCCCTTTAGAGAGTTTTGAGGTGACAGTCACCAAAGAAGGTGATGAAGGGTTCTTTGTCTCCCTCTTATGAATATTAACCCACTAACTTGTTTATAAAATTGGGAATCAGCCATTAAACAGAAGCAACTGCCATGCCGTTTCCCCCTATTTATTCTCCTAGTTTGTTTTGTTTTGTTTTGTTGTTTTAAGTGTATTTAATGGAAATTGTTTGTAACCAGACCCTTGGTTAGAAATATCTAGAACTCAGACATCCATTTGAACTACCGCGCTCAGGGCCACACGTTAGTTTCCCTGAGCTTGCTTGGCACTATTTTCCTATCACTTGGACGTGTGGAAGAGTGGAGTTTTACTTTTATGGGAAATAAATTTTGTAGCTTCACATGTGCATCAGAACATTAAACCTGTCCCTCCCACGGGCAAGCATGGATCCTCGGGTCTTTCTAACTAGGACAGTTTTGCTGTAGTCAAATTCCCAGGCTGGCGTCCCTCTTAGGTTTGGTAGGGTGGAGCCCAGACCGGTCCTCCAGTGGACAGACGGTGTGGATGACGTCAGCCGTTGAAATGGATGCCTGAAAACTTGCTATTTCTACCACTCTTACGTAGCAGTTTGTTTTGATTCCCTAATTTTAGCCAGGCTCATTGCACAGGAAGACTTGATTCTTTTTTTTTTTTTCCCTTCCCCTTGACAGAATTTCTGTAATTATGATGCTGATCCCACAATCCACACCTCCTCTTCTCTCAACGCTTAACTGTGCATTTTATCCTCTCTCTGACTCGAACCCAAAGAGCTGCCCAGCGCTCGGGCCGCCGGGACAGCCTGGCGCTGGCTGTTGCTCATGAGACGCCTTTTACCCTCGGGCCGCCCTAAGTGCTCCTGTGGAATGCCTGCCTATGTTTTCTCTCTCTTGTATCCCTGCATGACTGGATGCAAAGTAAACCAGTTGCTTGGAAAGCCAGACCGCTTCTAATAAAGCCCCAGAACTCACCCGTGTCAAAGCACAGTGCCCCCCGCTTTGTCCACAGACCCTCCACACCCCTGGCTGCTAAATTGTTGTCGCCCATTTTCCTTGGGGGTGGAGGGCAACGCACGGAAGGTCCACGTGGCAGAGGCACTAACCTGTTCTGCTTCACTTCCCAGGTGAGATTTGTGGCTTTAAAATTCACGGGCAGAATGTCCCCTTTGACGCTGTGGTCGTGGATAAGTCCACGGGCGAGGGAGTAATCCGCTCCACGGGGAAGCTGGACTGCGAGCTACAGAAAGACTACACGTTCACCGTGCAGGCCTACGACTGCGGGAAGGGACCGGACGGCGCTGGGGTGAAGAAATCGCACAAGTAAGTGGGCTGGAGAGCACAGAGAGCGCCTGCCCGGGAGATGAGCGTCTACAGGGAGTGACAGTCCGGATCTGGGCCCCCAGGCTCCCCCAGTTTTGAAGAAGAGGCAGAAGCGTTGTTCTGCAGGGTCACAGGTGGGCTGTAAAGGCCTTCGAGGGCGAGACCCCAGCCTGTGTGTTCTCTTTCCCGTCCTGCTGCTTCTAGGACGCGCCTGATGGAAACGGGTTTTGAAAAAAAGGAAAGAATGGTTTTATCCCCCAGTAAAGATCCTAAAGCCCCACTGGGAGCATTGGGGCAGGGACAGACAGACAGACAGACCAGACCAGACCAGACCAGACCAGACAGTGTGTGTGTGTGTGTGTGTGTGTGTCTGTCTGTCTGTCTGTCTGTCTGTCTTGTCTGTGATGCAGCTGAGCCTTGTGCACGTTAGATAAGCACTTCACTATGGCTCTCTGCTCCCAGAAGATTATACTTTGACCAAAAAGCCTAAGCAGTAGGTAGTCCTTCTTGAAGCCGGTATGTGTCACTATTTGGAGGCTGGTTTGGCAGTACCCCAGTTACGGACCTGGGGAGTGGCAGCTCGGGGTGACCCTCTGTGGTGACCTCCTCCTGTCCTTCAGAGTAGGACATGTGTGTGTGGGGGGATATGGGGAACATGCGTGTGCATGTGTGTGGATGTCCTAGGGTGTACCCCGCAGTTGCTCCCCACTGTGTGTGGAGGCAGGGTCTCTCCAGCTTACCACGTCAGCTAGTCTGGCTAGCAGCTTGCCCTGCGACCCTGTTTCCGCCTTTGAGCTCCAGGGTCACAGGTGAGCCGCCACAAGGGCCTCACGTTCTGCGGGCGCAGGGGCTCGGAGCCCCTGCCTTCACATTTGCGTGACAAGTGCTTCATCCACTCAGCCACCTGTCTACCTCGGAGTCCGTTATAGCTCACTTACTGAAGCTGTTTTGTGTAATGAATCCTTTGCTCTGTTTCTCACCCTTCATCCTTTGCCTCTATGTTTTTTTTTTTTGTAATAACATATCTTAACTTTGTGATCAGAGAGTCAGCACCACTTTGAGGGGGGAGAAAGAAATCCCATCACAGGTTACATCACTGATTTTCTAAGTCAACTGCCTTAATTTTAGGGCGTGGAAAAATCAGCCCAAGACCCAAGTCCCGTGTCTCCATGCCAAACTAAAGGAACGTAATTTGGTTTATATTTTGGCTTCATTGTAGGAAGCTCATGAAACAGTATCAGGAAAAGGAAATTTAGAAATAAGCAGAATTGTTGCTTTTTTGGTTTAAAAAAAAAAAGGCAGAACAAACCTCCCACGATAGCTTTTTCCTTCTTGTCTAGAGCGACCGTGCACATCCAGGTAAACGACGTGAACGAGTACGCGCCCGTGTTCAAGGAGAAGTCGTACAAGGCGGCCGTGGTAGAGGGGAAACAGCACGGCAGCATCCTCCGGGTGGAGGCCGTGGACGCAGACTGCTCCCCTCAGTTCAGCCAGATCTGCAGCTACGAGATTCTCACCCCAGACGTGCCGTTCACTGTGGACAAAGACGGTAAGAGCAGAGGAGCCTGGTGCGGCCCCTTCCAAGGAGGCCAGCTGCTAACCTGGCCTTCCCAGTGCTGGCAGGGCATTGGTGAGCCTGTAGGCTTCCCTGAGTCTGCCTACTGTGTGTCGCTCGTGTCTATCTGACATGACACTGCGGCAGGACAGCGGCTCTGAAGTCGGCCTTTGGGGGCTTCGCTTTCTCCTTTCCTACCCAGGTCAAGTATGGGTCTCATTGATGTGACTCTTGTCACTTCCACCTACATGCAGTGAGTGTCTTGTCCTCTTAGTTACACGTGTTTTTTTGTTCTCCATTTGATAAGAACCTTTTATACGCACTCACACACTTAGAGATGCTAAGGATTTAGTCTACAGCTTCGTGCCTACTAGGCAAATGTTTTCCCACTGGGCTACGCCTCCAGCCCCTTTGCCTCATCTTAAAGGTGAGAGTTCATTCATTCATTCTTTTAAAGAATAATAATAACAACAACAACAATAGTTGTTGTTGTTGTTAATTTTAGTTTTTATTTTTTCAAGATAGGAGTTTCTCTCTTTTAGTCCTGGCTGTGCTGTCCTGGACTTGCTTTGTAGACCAGGCTGCCCTCAAACTCACAGAGATCCACCAGCCTCTGCCTCTCAAGTGCTGGGATCAAAGGTGTAACACCACCACTACCGCAGCCACCACCCAGCTAAAGTTGTTTGTTTGTTTGTTTGTTTGTTTGTTTTTTGTTTTTCTGAGCCAGGGTCTCTCTGTGTAACAGCTCTAGCTGTCCTGGAACTCTTTCTGAAGACCAGGCTGGCCTCAAACTCACAGAAATCCACCTGCCTCTGCCTCCCAAGTGCTGGGATTAAAGGTGTATGTGTGCCACTACCACCTGGCTAAAGAATTATTTTTAATTACATGTTTTTCTTTGTGGGTATGTGGTGCTTACAGGGGCACCCTGTTGGATCCCCGGGAGCTGGAGTTTCAGGCAGTCCTGAAATCACAGCACCTCTCCGTCCTGCCAGAGCTGGGACACCACGAGTCCATGCTCAAGTGTTCAAGGATGGTTCAAAGCCACAGTCAGTCTTCCACTGGTCTTGTACTCTTTCTACACTGGCCCTACTTTTGTTTTTTTTTTTTAACATCTCTCTCTCTCTCTCTCTCTCTCTCTCTCTCTCTCTCTCTCTCTCTCACACACACACACACACACACACACACACACCCCATCTTATGTAGCTCTGGCTGTCCTGGAACTCATTATGTAGGCCAGGCTGTCCTGGAACTCATTATGTAGGCCAGGCTAGCCTGGAGCTCATTATGTAGGCCAGGCTGTCCTGGAACTCATTATGTAGGCCAGGCTAGCCTGGAACTCATTAGGTAGGCCAGGCTAGCCTGGAAATCATTATGTAGGCGAGGCTGTCCTGGAACTCATTAGGTAGGCCAGGCTAGCCTGGAACTCATTATGTAGGCGAGGCTGTCCTGGAACTCATTATGTAGGCCAGGCTAGCCTGGAACTCACAGAGGTCCGGAATTAAGGGCATATACCATTGCACCCTGAAAGCACCTTGATTTGCTGTCAGCCCCACACAGCACAAGATGCTTCTCACTGTTGCTTCCCTACTCTGCCAGGTTATATTAAAAACACAGAGAAGCTGATCTACGGCAAAGAGCATCAGTATAAGCTCACGGTCACGGCCTACGACTGTGGGAAGAAGAGGGCCACAGAGGACGTGCTGGTGAAGATCAGCGTCAAGCCAACCTGCACCCCTGGGTGGCAAGGTGAGCCGTGCTCTCCCCAGCTCCCGCATCCATTCTGAAACGTACACACCGTAAAAACAAAGTGTGAGCTTGCTCTTTTTCTTTTTCTTTTCTTTTTTTTTCACCCACCCATGGCCCTACACAGGCTGGAACAACAGGATTGAATATGAGCCCGGCACGGGGGCACTGGCTGTCTTCCCAAGCATCCACTTGGAGACCTGTGATGAGCCTGTCGCCTCAGTGCAGGCCACAGTGGAGCTGGAGACCCGCCACATAGGGAAAGGCTGCGACCGAGACACCTACTCGGAGAAGTCCCTTCACCGGCTCTGTGGTAAGGAGGTCTAGTGGTGTCCGGAGCCCTCAGCGCTCAGGGAAGGCAGCTTCCTTAGGACATAACCCCTGGGTCTTGGTTCTGATGTTGCTTTTGCTGCCTTGCCGGCTGGTTTTCACTCAGCATAGGCATCTACAAGCCCTGCCGAATCAATTTTGGGGTGCTATTTGTGTCTGCGTTTGAAGATCTCATGAAGATGCCATGATTTGAAGAAAGTAACATAAATTGAGAATCATCCAAGTGTGGATTTCGTAAGAACAAAGGACCAGGCTTGGAGTGTGCTCTGTAACCCAGCTACTCAGAAGGCTGGGATGAGATCGTTTGAGCCCAGGAGTTCTGGTTCTACGTGGGCCACCCAGGGCGTGCTGTTCAAACGGCACCTGCTTTTCCTAATGCGTGAGGTTCTGAGTTCAGTCCCCACCACCAGGAAGACAAAAAGTTTACTCTGAAAACACGTACTGACAGTTGTAAAATCTTCTCTCTGCTCTTTTTTTTTTTTAATTAGATTTATTTGTTTTACATGTGTGTGGCGCATGTGTGCCGTGGTGTTCGTGTGGCAGTCAGAGGGCACGTTGTGGTAGAGCTTTCTCCTTCCCGTCGTGCGGGGACTGGGGATTGAGCCAGGTTGTCAGTTTTGGTGGCAGTGTCTTTACGTGCTGAGCCACCTCGCTGCCTCCTTTACCCGGTTCTTGGGCACAGTAATTCCAGTTCTAGAAGTTTCTCCTAAGATCAGAAAGGTGTGTAGCTGGAAGGAATTTGGGACAGCCAGTGTCCACCAGAGAGAGGACTGAGTAAGTTACGTTGTGTTTCTGTGCAGTGAAATGCTGCGCAGCCACTTTAAGTTATATATGGCATAAGGCGAATATTTGTATGTGCTGTAGACACTGCAGGACTCCAGTGTGGGCTGGAGGTGGCTCAGTGGTTAAGAACACTGGCTGCTGTTGCGGAGGATCCGGGTTCTGTTCCCGGCACCCACAGAGCAGCTCATAGCTCTCTATAATGCCAGTTCCAGGGGGTCTGATGCCCTCTCCTGACCTCCTAGGGCATGAAGCATGCAAGTGGTGCACAGACACACATGCAGAGGAAAAAAGTGCATATGAAATCAAAATAAACAACCTGCTTTGTGGGTTAGAGAGCCCGCTTAGTGGGTAAAGCTCTCGCTGTGCAAACGTGAGGGCCAGAGTTCAGATCCCCAGAACCCACTAAACGCCAAGTGGGCATGGTGGGGGCAAGCTGGGTATTGAGACTAATCCTGTTGTTGTTCTGGGTGTGATTGAGAGACCCGACCTCATTGAATAAGGTAGAAGAGTAATTGAGGATGGTTCCTCCATGTGTGTGTACACCCGTACACACATGCCGCGTACATGCAAACACGCATGTGCACACATGTATACACCACTAACAAGAAATGAAGAAAAAAATGTTATACATGCATTAAAAAGTAGAAGTGTGTATACACAAAAGTGGTGTGTATTTGGGTGGGAACATAGTAATTTTTTTGTTGTCTGTTTGTTTATTTTGAGACAGGGTGTCACTACATAGCTCTGGTTAGCCTGGATCTCAGTATGTAGAAGAGGCTAACTTTGAACTCACAAAGATCGGCCTGCCTTGGTTTCTGCCTCCCAAGTGCTGGGGCTGAAGGCTTATGTACCATTCCCGGCTTACGTCTTATCTTCTTCATTCCTCTCCTTTTTTTTTTTAAAATAAAGATTTATCTTTATTTGTTATTTATACAGTATTCTGCCCATATGTGTGGTTGCGAGCCAGAAGAGGGCACCAGATCTCATCATAGATGGTTGTGAGCCACCATGTGGCTGCTGGGAATTGAACTCAGGCCTCCTGGAGCAGCAGTCAGTGCTCTTAACCGCTGAGCCATCTCTTCAGCCCCCTTCATTCCTTTCCACAGTGCGGCATGCATGTGTGTGTGGGGGGGGGGGGGGGAGAGGGAGAGGGAGAAAGAGAGAGAGAGAGATGTTGTTGTTAATTTTCTCACTTGTAGCCCAGGCAGCTTTGAACTTGGCAATCCTCTTGCCTCTGCCTCCCAAGTGCTGGTTGCTGATGTGTGTACTATTACATTTTTGTTAAGGGGAAAAAAAAAAAAGCCTCATTTTACAGGAAAAGCAAAATCAAACCAGTAGACTTTCTAACCCTCAACTGAGAGCCATCCTTAGCGTGGCCCTTCCCGTTCCCAAACTTGCTGTTCTCCATGGAGCTGACTGACCCCCCTGTCACTGGTTTCAGGGGCTGCTGCTGGCACCTCGGAGCTACTTCCTTCCCCCAGTAGCTCCTTGAACTGGACTGTTGGCCTCCCCACTGACAACGGCCATGACAGCGACCAGGTCTTTGAGTTCAATGGCACGCAGGCAGTGAGGATCCCGGACGGTGTTGTGTCCCTCGACCCTAAAGAGCCTTTTACAATTTCTGTGTGGATGCGGCACGGGCCTTTTGGCCGGAAGAAGGAGACAATTCTCTGCAGCTCAGACAAAACAGGTTTGTTGTGTCCCTGGCCTGGCTAGTGTTCTTCAGAATCCCCTCACAGAGACTAGTCCCCCCTATTGTTCTGTTTTACGCTAGGGACACTGTCCTCAAGAGAGACAATTTACTGGTTTTGCTCAGTGGATTATCATGAGTTCTCAATAAAACTCTTGTGTGTTTGTTCCTAAACCCTGTTTTGGCCCAGCTGGAAGCTTCATTTGTGCAAATAAAAATCACTTCTTTAAATCCATTAAGGAAACAGACTTAACTATCCTCTCGGGCCTGAAGTTGGCAATTTACCCATCGACACTTTCTTTGCAGATATGAACCGACACCATTACTCGCTCTACGTCCATGGGTGCAGACTCATTTTCCTCCTCCGTCAGGACCCGTCTGAGGAGAAGAAATACAGGCCTGCAGAGTTCCACTGGAAGTTGAACCAGGTCAGTGACTAGATGTCTCTCCCGGTATCATCACTCAGGATGTGACAGCCTGAGGGACATCATGGTTTGTGTATCTGTTGGTCACTTCACTCCTCCCCACTAAAGCCTTCCTTTCCCTGGGTGTGCATTGTGTACCTACAACACTAACATGAGTATTGTGCTCTTCTTGGGCCAGAGAGATGGCTCGGCGGGAAAAGGGACTTGCCACCAGGCCTGACGACCTGAGTCTGGTCTCCAGAGTGAACACACATCACAGAAGGAGAGGACCACCCCCCACAAGTTATCCTCTGATGTGCACACGTGTTGTGGCACATGTGCACACACACATACACATTTTCAACATTAAAAAGGAATATGTGGGGTTTTTTGTTTTTGTTTTTCGAGATAGAGGTTCTCTGTGTATTCTTGGCTGTCCTGGACTCACTTTGTAGACCAGGCTGGCCTCAAACTCATAGCAATCCACCTGCCTCTGCCTCCCGAGTGCTGGGATTAAAGGCATGCGCCACCACCGCCCGGCTAGGAATATGTGTTTTAAAGTGAAAGAACAGTTATGATGGATTGAAATAAAGAGGACTGTTGTAAGAGATGGCATTGAAACCTCATGCTTAACTTACTCCATGTCGTTCAAGGCTGTGCCATAGGGACTCTTGCAAGGAGTGCTGCATTGATTCAGCAGGTCAGAGGTGCCGCGGATGCCCGAACTATTCCAGGAGCTGCAGTCTTGGTATCTTTCAGATGCCACGCAATCTGCTAGCTCGAGGCAGTTTATGGCTCCCGCAGAGACCACACAGCATTCCTCCTGGTGATGTCATGGCTTTGGGAGGCTGATGTGCCAGGGCTTGCTCTAACCGAGATTATGACAAGGAGGGAATCTCTGGCCTTAATTGAGCCTTACTTGGTTCGTGGAGTTCGGGAGCCAAGGCTGACAAGTTAGAGAGCCTACGTTTGCTAAAACATAACACTATCTGATAGTTGCTGGGTCCGCAAAAGGCCAAGGTATAAATGAGAGGGGGGAAAGAAAAGTATGTTGTGAAAAAAACTACTTTTTAACGTAGGTGAACACTGCAGGCATGATCCTGCTCTGATGACATGTTGAGGGTCTTTTTTCTTTTTTAAATTTTATTTATTTATTATTATGTATATAGTGTTCTGTCTTCGTGTACACCTGCAGGCCAGAAGAGGGCATCAGATCACATTATAGATGGTTGTGAGCCACCATGTAGGTGATGGGAGTTGAACTCAGGACCTCTGGAAGAGCAGTCAGTGCTCTTAACCACTGAGCCGCCACTCCAGCCCCATGTTGAAGATCTTATGGTTACATATTTGCTAGAACTTTAGCTGTGTAAGGAAGAAGACAGGGGCATAAAGGACACTCCTGGGTGCTTTCACCCAGCTGCTACAGTGGCCAATCCTTGTCAGTTTTGTCTCATTTTGTTGTTGTTGTTGTTGTTTTTGTTTTTCGAGACAGGGTTTCTCTATGTAGCCTTGGCTGTCATAGACTCACTTTGTAGACCAGGCTGGCCTCAAACTCACAGTGATCCACCTGTCTCTGCCTCCTGAGTGCTGGGATTAAAGGAATATGTGTTTTAAAGTGAAAGGACAGGGCTGGAGAGATGGCTCAGCGGTTAAGAGCACTGGCTGGTTTATACCTATTCTTTGTTAAAGGTGTGTATTACCCACCCCCAAATTACTCAATAATTCCCAAGAAATCCAAACATCCTGTTTCATTCAGTGTAGACATTTGTGTTTCACTGTCTCTGCGTTGTCATGGAGTCCCGATACAGTCCTCATGCCTTTAGTTAACAGGGGTTCAGGGGTGACTTAGTGACCATACATGCCCAGCATATCTGAGACCCTGCGTCCAGTAACCAACACGCTCATTCACCCCAAAAGGGAGAAACCAAAGGAAAGATAAAATTAATTCTTCATATAATCAGTATCCAGTGAGTGTCCAGATTTTAATTTGTTTTATAGCGTTTTTTTATTTGGGCCAGAGACTCTCTACAGCTTCTCTGTGTTGGGTTCCATAAGGAGCCGGATGTTAGAGGTTGATATATTCGCAGTGGCCATTCGCTACTGCAAAGGGATTCAGTTTAATTTGCAGGCCGAGCTACATGGTCTTTTTAATTGTTTATTCGGTCCTTACTTTTTGAGGCAGGGTCTCTGTATCCCTGTTTATGCAGAGCTGGCTGAACTTGCTGTGTAGACCAGGCTAGCCCCAAACTCACAGAGATTCTTCTCATTGCTTTTTCCTTTTCCCTCTTCATTCTCCTCCCTTCCCCTCCCCTCTCCTCTCCCCCTCTCCCCCCTCTTCCCTCTCACCTCTCCCCTCTCCCCTCTGTTTCCTTCCCGACAGGGACTCATAGAGCCCAGGTTGGCCTCAAACTCACTGTGAGGCCAAGGGAGACCTTGCATTTCTGGTCTTCCTACCTCTACTTCCCAACTGAGGGGACGACAGTCAGGCACCTTGGTGTGGTCCTTTGTGGTCCTGGAGGTTTGATCCCACGGCCTTATTTGAGGGTGCCTTACCAGCCGGACCCCACCCTCAGCCTGTGTGCTCCTGCTTGGATGAGCACTTCAACAGAGAGCATGTACATGCCCTGTCATGGCAGAAGCAGACAGCTTGTCGAATCCCAGTCTAGTTCCAGGATGGTCAGGGCTACATTGGGGAGCCCTGCCTCAAAAGAGGGTGCGGATAGCTGGTTGACAGTCTAGCCCAGGTGCTAGGAGATAAATGCCCACCCTGCTGCTACAGAAACTTCTGGATGCCGTGCTAATGGTAGAGAATTGCGCAGCCCCATCCATGTCATGCAATCCTGGCCTGTGGTGACAATACTGTTCCAAAATGCCCTAGAGACAATGAAACTGTCCTACCCCTTTCCAGAGGGATGTGTTTGCAAAATACTTTCTTGTTAGATTTTTTTTTTTTTTTTTTTTAGACAGGGTTTCTCTGTGTAGCCTTTGCTGTGTCCTGGACTCACTCTGTAGACCAGGCTGGCCTCGAACTCACAGCGATCCGCCTGCCTCTGCCTCCCGAGTGCTGGGATTAAAGGCGTGCGCCATCCCCGCCCGGCTTTGTTAGATTTTTAAAAAACCTCTTTCTTTTTAGGAAGTCATTCCTTACGCAGCACTCGTTCTCCACGCCCCGCTGTTGCCTGGGGTTGTGTCTTTGGTGACATGTCACGCTTCCTTTGCCTTGGTTGGCTAGGTCTGTGATGAGGACTGGCACCACTTTGTCCTCAACGTGGAATTCCCAAGTGTGACTCTGTATGTGGACGGCGTCTCTCACGAGCCCTTCTCTGTGACAGAGGACTACCCGCTTCATCCCGCCAAAATAGAGACTCAGCTTGTGGTCGGAGCCTGCTGGCAAGGTAACAGTCGCCCGCCCCCCAGCCGTGGGAATTAAACAGCGGCTCCCTAACTGTGTCATCACTGCGTAAGGGATGAGGCTCTTAGAAGCGCATCATCTTTACCCGTGTGTCCTTTACCTGTGTGTGGCCTTTTAGAGGCCACTACTCCTGTCATCGATGGTTGTTTAGTAAAGGTGTGTGTGTGGACAACAGCCTGCCGTCACCTCTCCTGAACCTGAGGACAGCGGCACGCAGCGGGAATGCGTGATTAGGAAACTAGCATATCAATCAATCTGTTTAGAACTGATGTCTGCGAAGCCAGAGGCAAGAGTGAACCATAGACAGGGAAATGCAAAGGACACAGAGGTGTCAGGCGGCCTGCAGGTCTCTTCCGTAGCCCTTAGCCCTTGACGGCTTGCTAGGCACCTGGTGAGGGCGGGGACGTTTGGAGAGGACTCCGGGAAGGTATGGTCGCTGTGGCCTGAGCTAAACCCCGGCTCACGTGTGTTTGCTGGGCAGCTGCCCGGCTTCCTCTCGTTCATTCTCTCAGCCCTCGTACTCCTCTTGTATAGCCGAGGAAACTGAGGCTGAGGGAAGGAGCAAGCCCAAGATTATCCAGGTGACTAACACAGAGCTGGGATTTGAACCTACAAAGCCAGGGCACATACACAGAACCCGTGCTGTGACTCACCAGACCAGGTCTGACCATTCCCTGAGATGTGGAGCCTTCCTGGCGTGGTGAAACCTGTGAGCCCCTAAAACAGTACGCTGGCTATTGGGGGGATCTTGGGTAGATGATTAAGTTGAGAAAGATTGCCTCAGAATTTGTGTAGTGATGCCCATGGTGCCCGTTAACAGCTGAGGAAAAACAGCCCCGTTAAGGGCCAGAAAAAAGCATGATGTGAAAGTGGGGAAGGGCTTTGGGACAGTGTGCGGGTCCTGCCCTGCTGTGCGGTGGTGATACAAAAACACCCATGATTCTGTTGGCGACAGGGCCGCAGTTACCACCCATACGGCTGTGGTTTATGGCCTGTGCTTACAGCCAAAGGAAATAAGTTAGTGGAAATAAACATAGCCGTTCTCGTCCAAGTCCACAGAGCCACCCGAGTCCTGCCTTGGAGTGACACGCTCCCTCCCTTGGCCCATGTACCCGGCCGCCTCTTATGGCACAGCGCTGTCACTGTGTGTGAGGTGACAAGACTTTAGGTACTTTGCCCCCCCCCCTCGTAGTGCCTTTATTTTAGTTAGAAGAGGATGAACAAATCTAACTCCCAAGACAGATTTATTTTTAGAAGAATTTGAATATCTTTGTTTTTCTCTAAATTCTTTCTGATACAAAGGAATAAAATAGCACATTAGGGTGAACCTCTTCAGCAGGTCCCCAGGTTTGCTGTCGGTTTGTACACTGCCTGCGAGAAAATGGGATGTGAAGCCAGACTGAGCTGCAAGGCAGGCAAACAGACAGACAGACAGCTTTCAGCTAATGCCCAGTGACTAGGGTTTAAATTCAAATGTGCTATAAGAAAAAATAAAACAAAACCCAAAAAACCCCACAAGCATAAGCCTGAATGAACCTCTGTTCTGGTTTCATTGTTTTGGCTGAGCGGGCCAGCCTACACTGTCCTGCATCCTTTGGTGTCACTGCCATCAGCTAGCAAATGCTTTCCATCTTTTTTCTTTTGCCCTCAGCTGCCTCAGCTCTTTTAACCTGACAGCAAGTTCCACACCAAGCCAACACAAATGCTTTTTATTGTAGTTTAAAACATTTCTGTTACGGTGTTTTTGCCCGTATATGCTGTCTGTGCACCACATGTGTGCCTGGTGCCTGTGGAAGCCAGAAAAGGTCGGATCTCCTGGAACCAGAGTTACAGATAGTTGTGAGCCACCACGTGGGTGCCGGGGATTGAACCCAGATCCTTAGGAAGAACAGCCCATGCTCTTACCCGTCTCTCCAGCCGCTCCCAGCTCACGTTGTTTAAAATTCAGTTGATGTGGAGGAAGCTGACCTCCGCCTTTCAGTGAATATAGAACCCCTCTCCCTGCTACTTCACGCTGGGGAGGGTGCGCCATTGGCGGCGGCAGCACCTCTACCTGTATTAGAGCACGGAGGGTGGACATGGGGGTGCAGCCAGCTCCCCAGGTCTGGCCTCACCCCAGGACATCTCCACACTTACTGCATGGAGGTGGCGGTACCTAAGCACACTATAGTGGCCAGTGTTGCCAAGCAGTTGCTTATCTGGGTGGGATCCGTAGCCAGTCAGCCTCTCTCTCTTAACATCTTCTTTTCTCTGTGATTTAAAATCCAGAAAGCAGCACAGACTCGCCCCTGGTACGGGCCCTCCTGGTTTGTCTGCGTTCTGCTTCCGGTCTGGAGGGAAGATGAAGTTGGCCCAGGAGCTGATTGCTTATTCACATCGGCTCCAGTGCCACTCCCGGCCAGACCTCCTGGGAACGTGGGCTAGACAGATAATGAATTCATTCTGTGTGCCTGCTTTTCTTTGTCTGACTTTGAACTGGTTCTTTCTGGCAAGGAGAATAGGCGATGGTCGTATAAAAGGAAAACCCCAAGCGAAGCATTGGAGGGGTCACTTCCGGGCAAAAGTCACAAAGTGTAAGCTTGCATCCGGGTGTAACATATCCCACACGCCAAGAGGGGACTTTTGTTCTCTGCGGCTCATGTTCGGCTGCTCCAGTGCTTGTCTCGCGAGGTCCAGTGTGAAGGCCCTAACCTCTCGGTCCTTTCTGCTGTCTTGCCTTTCCAGAGTATTCAGGAATCGAAAGTGGCAATGAGACCGAGCCTGTGACTGTGGCCTCTGCAGGTTGCTGGAGCCCCTGCCCCGCCCCCACCCTCCCCTCGCCTCACTAGAGTGTTTCCTTTAAGGATGAGGCACTGATTCATTCCACATGTCGCATGAGATGAGCAAACCGCGTTTTGATCCTGGAAACCATTTCAGCTGCTTGCCTGCATCGGCTTCCCCATTGCCTGCTGGGACTTCCTCTCCTGCCCCTGCCCACCCTGCAGAAGGGGGACAGATGACACCCCCATGGGCTGCATCTGTGGGTTTTTAGTCATTCCAGCTCCCCAGGCCCACTGCACGAGGCTCCCACTGAAACCCCCCAGGCCGAGGGTCCCCTTCTTGGTGCTCCTGTGGCTGAGCCACAAGACAAGAGTCCTTTCTGTCCTGATGGGTTCTAAACCCTAAGCTGAAATAGCAACCCTTACCAATGGCTTGCCATGCCAGGGCGGCCCTTCATCAGTGTAAAGGCCAGCTGTACCCTGGGGCTCTTCGCTGTGCTCTGTCAAGGTCTATCCTCCTGGGTCTTACTTTCTTCATTGCATCTCCCCTGCCTGTTACCCTCAGAGACAGAACTCAACAAAAGGCCTCCCTGACAGCCAGGATGACAGGGCAAGCAAGGAGCCAGGGGTTCAGATCCCTAGCACCCACATACATGTCAAGCGAGCCTGGCAGCCAACTTGTAATTCTAGGGACTGGACGGCAGAGACAGGGATTCCCTGAGCAAGCCGGGTAGTTTAGACTAGCTGTATGGGCAAGCTCTGGCTTCATCAAGAGGCCTCCCTCAGTGAATAAGGTGGAAAACAGTGGAGGAAGATTTCCAGAGCCAACCTTAGGTCTACCCGCACACATGAGCAAACATGTGAACATACATACACGCATGCATGCATACTGTACATGTATGCATCACACACATACATGCACACGTGTACAAATGTGTAAATGTGTGTGCATATGTGTGTGAGTGCTGCACACATGTGACTGCACACAAACCTCCCTAGAAGGCCTCAAAGGCTTTTTAACGTGGGGACTCTAAGCATCCCAGAGTTCCTGCCATGCTACGATCTAGTCTTTCCCCCACCCCCAACTCCTGGGTCCTCAGAGTGAGGGAAGGCATCCTGCAGTGTGCTCAGCCAAGTAGCTGGTAGTGGTTGAACAGGTGCTGCTAAGGAGGCAGGGACTCTGTGCACCTTGGTGATGGTACAGTGCGCTCTGTGCACTTGCCACCATCATCACGGAGTGGCCAGGAAGGACTCTGGAGGGGCCTCTGGGCATCCAGGCTGTAGGTGAGGGGCCCCCTCTCCCCTCCCCCCCCCATGCTCCTCTCTTCTTCAGGCCATGTGCATGATCATAAACAACTTAATTTTTTCATTGTGCTTCCATGTAGATTGCAAGGCTAACAGGGTTTGGTCTGACTAACTTGCATGTCCATCCATCAGTGCCACAGCTGGTAACAGCCATGAGAGGTAACCGGGAGCCTGTCCAGCCTCAAGCCTGACTTCTGGCTTCCTCCGTTCCTAAGGTGGTGACCTGCACATGACACAGTTTTTCCGAGGTAACCTGGCTGGCCTCACAGTCCGTTCTGGGAAACTGGCAGATAAGAAGGTGATTGACTGTCTCTACACCTGCAAGGAGGGGCTGGACCTGCAGGTCCCTGAGGATGGCAGCAGAGGAGTGCAGGTAGGAGCTCACAGGACCTCACTCCTAGCCCGCTAAGAGTGGGGCTGCAGGGGAAGGCCGAGATGGGGTGAGGACCAAGAATTTCTCTGTGTAGCCTTGGCTAGTCTGGAACTCACTCTGTAGACCAGGCTGGCCTTGAACTCACAGAGGTCCGCCTGCCGCCTCTGCCTCCCTGAGTGCTGGGATTGCATGTGCCACCACGCCTGGCTGGGGTCTTTTACGCCGCGAGAGTCTTGTTCTGGCGACTCAGGCTTCTCGGTGATTCAGTCGCCCTGATCTCTCCGCTTGCCTCGGTGCTTTGGCTCGTCTCAGTTGGGACATGGCTCCCCTCTCCTCTCTCTGGTCTGGTGATTGCAGATCCAAGCCGGCTCCAGCCAGGCGGTGCTGACCCTGGAGGGAGATGACGTCGGAGAGCTGGATAAGGCCATGCAGCGCGTGTCCTACCTGAACTCAAGGCAGTTCCCCACGCCGGGCATCCGCAGGCTCAGAATCACCAGCACGGTCAAGTATGCAGCAGTCCATGCGTTTCCACCCACGTGCCCCCGCGCACAAAGTATGTGCGCCTTTAGCTTTCTAAGCCTCTTGGCCTCCTCCTCCTAAGGAAGGTCAGTCAGCATTCGGTCCTGCAGAGCCCTGAGTCTGACTCCGAGCGGAAGTGCCTTCCTTGAGTGGCCACGCTCTGTCCCCTCTGACAGCTCTGTCCCCGCCTCCAGCCGTCTTTCCCCTCCCCTCTTCCTGATTCTCTGACAGGTGTTTTAATGAGGCGGCTTGCATCGAGATTCCTCCAGTTGAAGGCTACGTGATGGTTTTGCAGCCAGAAGAACCCAAGATCAGCCTGAGCGGGGTCCACCACTTTGCCCGGGCGGCTTCTGAGTTTGAGAGCCCAGAGGGCGTTTCCCTCTTCCCTGAGCTTCGAATCATCAGTACCATCACCAGAGAAGTGGAGCCGGAGGGGGATGGGGCTGAGGACCCCACAGGTAACAGCTGGGCCTGGGCCTGGGCCTGTCTCCTTTGTCCTGTTGGGCCCTTTTTCTGTCAGGTTTTGGTGGGTTTTGGTTTTTTTCTGTGTTTTTGTGTTTTGTTTCTGAGACAGAGTTTCTCTGTGGAGCCCTGGCTATCCTGGACTCTCTTTGTAGACCAGGCTGGCCTCGAACTCACAGCAGTCTACTTGCCTCTGCCTCCCAAGTGCTGGGATTAAAGGCGTGCGCCACCATTGCCCGGCTGGAGGTTTTAATGTTTCAGTATCTGAGTCTGTTTCTGGAACTTGTCAGTAGCTGGTGTCTTTCGTCAGATACCAGGTTTTAAGACGGAGCTTGAGGGCTAGCACACAGGAAGGCAGCGTCCCCACCATTCTTACCCGGCAGTCACTAAGTCCTGTTTATTGACTGAGCTGATCCTGGGCCTGGGACCTGGGCTGCCTTTATGCTTGGCTTTCCATATATACTCCATCACCGACTACACACTCCAGCCCCTGGGTCTCGAAGGTGACTCTTCCCTGCTTCTGCCCGAGTCCTTAGACCCTGACTGAGCTTGGAATATGGCTGAGGGTTGGGGCTGACCGCCATTGCCCACCCATATAGCCTCTGCTGTTTCTGGTTGGCCATTTCTACAGTGCAAGAGTCCCTGGTGTCGGAGGAAATCGTGCATGACCTGGACACCTGCGAGGTCATGGTGGAAGGGGACGAGCTGAACCCAGAGCAGGAGAGCCTGGAGGTGGACATGGCCCGCCTCCAGCAGAAGGGCATCGAAGTGAGCCACTCTGACGTGGGCGTGGTCTTTACAGGTGAGGGGCTGGAGCTGGAGGCGGGGGGTGGGGGGGGGTGCAGAGAAGGGAAGAAGTGGAGTGGCGCATTGGCTTCACACTGGCACCCTTGTGCACAGGGAGCGGGGACACGGGCAGTGCCTTATGCAGGGGGTGCTGGGCACCAAGCAGCACACGCCCCCGGATGGAGAAGTGCTTCTCCTTGCTTTGCTTTCCTTTGTTGACTCAGAAAGCCACGAAGGTATGGCGGTTGGTTCTGCTGACCCAAGTGCCTGCCTTAGCTACTGGGCCCACCTGGGCTTCGGATTTAAGCCCCTCACCTTCAACACCCTACAGGCGTGGACACCATGGCTAGCTATGAGGAGGTTTTGCACCTCCTGCGCTATCGGAATTGGCATACCAGGTCCCTGCTTGACAGGAAGTTCAAGCTCATTTGCTCGGAACTAAATGGTCGCTACCTCAGCAATGAATTCAAGGTGGAGGTGAGTCCCAGGGTGCCCACCCAAAAGGGCCCCGACAGCAAAAGTCACCAAGTGTCCTGACTCTTGGTTCCCAAGGTTTCAGACATTCACGGTGGCAGATACTTAGGGCTCGTGCCAGGGGTGGCTTTGTCCACACTGTAGTGTGCTGCAGGGTAGACGTGCAGTGCTCACACTGCCAGGGTCACTCTGAGGCCACAGCAGCTGGCGGACAATATGGTCTGCTCTGAAGCCTTCAGCAGCCTGTGCTGCAGCCGACACTGTCGACCAGCACCTCTGTGGTCCGGAGACAGGAGCAGTTCAGTTTCCCACCATAACCCAGGTGGCGGGTGGGGGCTGCATTTAGAATGCTCATGTTTTACTTGAGCCCAGGCTGGATGCTGAGAAAAGCAACAAATTTGTGCTGTCTCTCCTAGGGCCACCTTAGAGTGGGGAGGTGGTCTGTGCCGGGCATTTCTCGAGTGAACTGGGGATGGTTTTCCGCTCTGATGTGAATGTGTTCTTTTATAAACTTCACTATAAGTAAATCACTAGCCAGGCGCTATTTCTGGGACGTGTGACCGTGTTATAACACTTGACAGGTTCTCGTTTTTTTATCGTCTTTCTGGTCACTAGGGTAACCCAGTTTGTTCCCAGCCTGGGGCAGGGAGGCCTTGAGCAGCAGCTCAGCTAGCTTTGCCAGCGGCTGACTCTGTTTACCTCTCAGGCACACACGCAGGGGCGTCAGCTTTAGTGGCTCTTTCTCCGCTGCAGGTGAATGTCATCCACACTGCCAACCCTGTGGAACACACCAATCACATGGCTGCCCAGCCGCAGTTCGTCCACCCTGAACATCGGTCCTTTGTTGACCTGTCTGGACACAACCTGGCCAATCCTCACCCATTTGCAGGTAGCACTGTGGGGAAGGAGATACGTCAAAACACTGTGACATCCACGTAGGGTCCGGACGGATACCCACACAAACCTGACAGTAAACATAGCTCACAACCACCACCTGTCAGCTGTCCCCATACTGTCACACAAGCTCACCACGGCCAAGGAGCAGCAAGTGAGCAAGGCTAAGCTTAGTGTTTCCTCTTAGTCTTTGGCGAGGGGGGCGGGGGTCAGGCAGAACACTCTGACACACTTATTTTGACCAAGAGTAGTTGAGGCCAAGGATGGGATGGCTGTCTGGGCAGACAGTGTCACAGAAGCTGTGCCTGGTCTTCAAATCTCTCGGCAGTTGTCCCCAGCACGGCGACAGTTGTGATTGTGGTGTGCGTCAGCTTCCTGGTCTTCATGATCATCCTGGGCGTGTTTCGGATCCGAGCTGCACACCAGAGAACGATGAGGGACCAGGACACCGGGAAGGAGAACGAGATGGATTGGGACGACTCTGCCTTGACCATCACCGTCAACCCCATGGAGGTAGGTGCATCTCCAGCGAGGGAGGAAGCCCAGGTTCGGAGGCCTTGCTGAAGGTCCCGCTGACTGGCACAAGCAGGTGGCTGGTACTCTCTACTTCTTTACCCCAAGATGTTTCTGATGTAACCGGACTGAGCTCCATCCCTCAGCAGCGAGCACCTCCTCCTCCCTAGGGCACAACCTCCCTAGGGTTGCTGATGAGAGCCAGCCTCACCTGCCTGTCACGCTTGACCAGGCGCCTCTCCAGCCTTTCTGTCACTGGAGGCTTGTTTTAGCCTTTGTGGCTTCTAGCTAGACTTGTACCGTCATCTCTTCGCCAGACGTACGAGGACCAACACAGCAGTGAAGAGGAGGAGGAGGAAGAGGAGGAAGAGGAGAGTGAGGATGGGGAGGAGGAGGAGGATATCACCAGTGCCGAGTCGGAGAGCAGCGAGGAGGAGGAAGGCGGCCCTGGGGACGGCCAGAACGCTACCCGGCAGCAGCAGCTGGAATGGGATGACTCGACACTCAGCTACTAAGATACGCGCCTCAACACCTGCCCTCCCGAACTCTGTCCTAGCCACCCCCCCCCCAGCCCACGGGTCCACGATGTACAAAATCATTTCGGCCAGCAGGTCTGCAGACCCCTCTCCCTCCCTTTGCTGAACGTCAGCCTGTGCTTGGTGTGTGGGACCACAGGCTCTGCCTTCCGCCTCCGCCCTCCCTGCCCATCATCACACTTGCAGTTTTTCTAGGAGCTGGCCCCCACCCCAGCGTCAGTCAGGGAGTGGACCCCAGCACCTCAACCCTCCAGAATCTGCAGTCAGTGGACTTGATGACAAAGGGTAACAGTTACTCCCACTCAGTAATCATTTCTCGTCTTCATTTTTAAAAGTTTTTATTTTATTTTTCTCCAGACTAGTGCATGTATAAAGTGGGAGAATGTAGATGACCAACTGACTTTTTAATATTTTGTAAATAAATTGGGATTCTTTGCGTCCTCTGTGCTAGTGTAGTCCAGGACAGGTATGTGAAGTGAAGTCAAAAACACAGGCCAGGAGGAACTCTCCTCCCCTCCCCCCTCCCCCCCAGAAACCCAAGCTGGAGAGGTCCAAGTCGCTGCGGCCCTTGCTGGGGTTTCTGTACAGCCACGTGGCAAGGTGCCATTGGCTTTGAGTGCTGCTTAGGCGACCAGACCCAAGCACCCACTACCACGATGGAGGCTGGGAACAGCCAAGCCGTTGCCAAGGCCCCTGGCCCCTCTCATACACTCCTGTGACTGGCAGCCACTGAGGCTGTGCAGCCTTGTGGTTTCTGCTTAATTATCTTCGTCTCCCTGTTGGTGAAAACATGTAGCTCATGGGAACTGACAGCAAAGGTGCAGGTGGTCGGGCTCCTTGATGTAAAGATAACAGTCCTGAGCGAGTCTGCACTACAGCCCCCAACAGGAGATCCTGAGGCCCAAAGACAGTGCTAGAATGTTCCAAAACCGCCTGTTTTCTCCCCCAGAAGCCCCATGGGATGCCCCATTAGCTGAGAGTCCCGCTGCTTGGCGGTGAGGCAGGAGGAGACAGCAGTGTAAACCCACACAGCACTCAGCTTGTCGTTTTACAATCACACGAGGGCCGGGGAATCTGGCCCTCGCTGCTAGTTTTAAGGATGCTGACGGCTGTGCTGTCTGTGGCCACCCTCCCACGTCCTGTCCCCGTAGCTGCTTTATTAGAAGGAAAGAGGCTCATGAAGAGAGGGACATTGTCATGTGTCAGTAGCTGCGGTGTCCCTTTAAGACATGTGTATATTGACACTAGGTCAGGAAGTGTATGCACTATAATAAAGTTCTGGTTCTAACTCCAGTCTGAGAGTGGAGTCTGCTCTGTCACGGTGGGGTATTTTTTGGCCAGGTAAGTGGGGTTATTTTTGAGACAAGGTCTGCTACATAGCTCCAGCAGGCTGGCCTGGAACTTCCTACGTAGACCAAGCTGGTCTCAAACTTAAAGCAATCCTCCTGCCTCTGTATGCTCAGTGCTGGTTATTGCAGGAGTCCACCCTACCCTTGCCAGGACTTATTTTGGTTTTTATGGTACTGAAGGGCACACCCAGGGCTTCACACATCCCAGGCAAGTATGCTACCACGGCACTGTATCCCCAGACGCCCTCGCTTTGTTTTGAGCCGAGAAGGTAAGAACATAAAAAGGCTTTTATTTCTTTTCACCTGTCTTCACCTGTCATATCAAAGGTTGCACAAACTGAAAGGAAATCCACCTTCCCGGTAAAGAAACATGAAACGACTTAAAAAAAAAAGAAAAGAAAGAAAACACTCTTCCAGCCAGGTACAGAGACCATACACCCAACTCAGAAATGCTGAGTGCGCGCAGAATCTGCAGCCCCACCAGGGAGCAGGGCTAGACTCGCTTCAATAAATAACACGACAGCATACACACACACACAGAGACACGCATTTCCTATTCCAGAGTTGGTGGGCAGACTAAGGGCTCAGCAGGTGCTGTGGAGGTGCTGCTGGGCCCTCAGCTCATCGTGTGGGAGAGCTGACGCCTGGGCTCCTCGAGCCAGCCATGTTCTGGGCCACTGGCGACACAGCGGTGATGGTTGTGCAAGTCTCAGAATGCTACCGAGAGATCCAGCTCCTGAGGTGGCAACTGATACATCCAGACGTGCTCAGGGCAGCACACTGAGCTGTGCCCCTGGATCACTAGGCTTTCCAAAAGTCAGTGTCTGGCTCCGCCACCACAATGGGTTTGGAAACCTAGGCGGAGGCTCAGACCTGCATTTCTAGAGTCTCCCTGCTCGCCGGGACCGCTTTGAATGTAGCCTCTCCTTTGCTTGTACCTCAGAACCTGGCTTCCTAGCTATCTTTCCAGAGGGCGGCTCTTGGGGAGCTCAGGCCTGTCCTTTCTAATGCTGCCTCCATATGTGGCTCACATTGTCCACACAGAGGACTTCATTCTGCCTTGCTTGTCTTTATTCTTGACCACACTGAGCTACGTCTGGCACCAGTCTTGACGCGTTGTGAGGCCTGGCACACACTGTAGCGGAGGCCAGGTCCTCTGCCCAGCCGTAGAGGTTCTGTACATAGTTTGGCTATCGTGTTCTTAGCCGAAAATAAGTGTGTCCATGCCCAAGAGGTCACTTTAGCAGTGCAGAGCAAGTGTGCCTGAGTCTGGAGGGTGCCCTGGCTTCCTCGGGAGCTGCCGGAGGCTTGGGAGGTGGAGGTTGCCAGGTTGGGCCACACAGAGGTGGCGGAGGTGAGCTGAGGACTGGGGTGTCCTGTCTGGGTGGGAGGCACCAGGTGACTGCCAGGCTCGATCCAGGCAGCCTGCTAGGAGCCTGGGAAGGAAGCCCTAAGAACTGTCTTTGCTGGGCCAAGACCCACAGTTTGGAAGACTAGGGGTACAATCCTCAGGTGCTGCTTACAGTGCTGACTTGGGGGTGGGGGGGTGTCACAAGGCCAGCACCCCTCCCCTGCACAAAGATGTACTTCTATTTATGGCTGTTCTGTTCCTTAAACATTTTGAGTCGTAAATAAATAACCAGTGTAAACAAGAGGCAGTTGTGTGGTCCTTCCCCAAGAGGAATAGTTCAGGCTTTGGGGCCCCTTTGATGACCACTGAGCGTGCCTGGTCCCCAGCGCCGACATTTTACCTTGAGGGCTGAGAGCCGGGAGGGACCCGCTATGTGGTAAGCAGGAGGCCCCCTTACTGCCTGTTATCCTTGGACACATTGTGCGCCAGCCAGTTGACTTTGGTTTTCCAGCTCTCCCGTAGAGCTTCGTTGAACTTCACCCGGAAGTGCTTTAGCGCCTCTTCCTCTGTCTTCCCTAGCGCCAGAGAGTCCTGGACAAATAAAATAGCAGGGCTACAGTGAGGGACCCTGCTGCTTCACAATCTGTCTGCAGCCTGACAGGGTGCTAAGTTCTCTCCAAAAGGAAAAGTTCTTTCCCAAGAACTCAGAAGCCTAGGAGTGCCAGGTGGCCTCCAGCGAATGCCCTGGCTAGGTCTGTGTGTCCCACATCACCTCACTGTGAACTGGAAATATGGGAAGGAAGGATTTTATATAGTGTAGAAGAAACCGTAGCTCACACAGATTATGTAGGAGCGTGTGTGTGTGTGTGTGTGTGTGTGTGTGTGTGTAGGCACTTGTGAGAGATGCGTGGATTGACTAAGGAAGGTCACCGCATACCCGCCACCCAGCCTAGGCAAACAACTGCTCTGGCTACTTCCTACCAGACCCCACAGGTAGGACAAGGATGGCCTGAGGAGGCTGTCTGTCATCAGTACCCCCAGAGGGTACCAAATGGGGCCTCTCCAGGATCCAGGCTCCCGGGCAGGCTTGGGGAAGCACAGAGCCCTTGGGTAGGTCCTGACTCAACCCTGGTCATGTTTTTGGTTAACTTGACACAAACTAGAGTCATCTGGGAAGGAGGAGCCTCAGCTGAGGAAACCCCTCCGTCATCAGCGTGCCGGTAGTTAAGCCTGTGGGACATTTCTTTTTTTGGGGTCAATGACTGATGTGGGATGTTCTAGTCCACTCTGGAAGGTACCATTCCTGGGCAACTGGTCCTGGGTTATATAAGAAAGCAGGCTGGGGGCTGGAGAGACGGCTCAGAGGTTAAGAGCACTGACCTCTCTTTCAAAGGTCCTGAGTTCAGTTCCCCAGCAACCTCATGGTGGCTCACAACCATCTATATACTAAGATCTGGTGCCCTCTTCTGGTGTGCAGGTATGCATGCAGAGCATTTGTATGCATAATAAAATAAATCAGAGAGAGAGCGCGGGAGCCATGTGGGGCAAGCTGCAGCCTCTGCTTCAGTTGCCCACCCACGCCTTTTCTTCATGACAGACTACACTGTAAGCTGAAATAATAAACCCTTTGCTGCTTAAGTTGCCTTTGGTGGTTGTCACCACAGGAGAAGGCACCCCACAAGGACACTCACCTTAACAGAAGGCACCCCACAAGGACACTCACCTTGAGATACTGGATATCTTTGGAGCAGCTAAGTTCAGGCAGACCTGCTGCGCGCATCAGGGCAAACAGATGGAGGAAGAGCAGGCCGTGGCGCCGCAGGATGGTGTAGGCTCGTTCACAGTAGCCGCGGAACCTGCAGGTGAGGGAGATGGGATAGCTGAGGTGGGTCCTGGAGTCTCTCCACCACTTCCGCCTCAAGGCCAGGGGACCTGTTTGCACCTTCCCCTGAGCTGTGGCTTTGGTGATTGGTTAATCACAAGCCCTCCTCGCCCTGTCTCCTCCTACAGGAGACACAAACCTCCTTCCCCATGGCCCACAGAGGGAAAACAGGTTTGGAGGTCACAAACAATCCAGAGGAGCGGGCGGGGGTAGGGCTGGCAGCTGTCTCCCACTTTGCTCCCTCGCCCAGGGTCCCTGTCGTCCAGGGCAGGTCATCAGTGGCAGCGCCCTCACCTTTCAAATTTCTCATTGTTGTTAGTTTTCCCCTGCTGGATCACATGGACAAAGTCATAGGTGAGGATGAAGGGGACACGCTCGCGGTTGATCCCAAACTTGGTCTTGAAGTTGCCCAGAAAGTGGCCGAAATCGATATGGAACAGCTGACAGAGGGGAACGGGCAGAGACTGAGAAGCCAGGAGAAGGGGCTGAGGGTGTGGGGCTCAAGCGTGGAGCCTCAAATTAGCAGTGCGGAGGACTTGAACCCCAGGAACCCAGGGAGGAGGAAGAAGATATGGTGGAGAGCAGGGAGCTTCTGTTCTTGAGAATCCCAGGGAAAGACGACACCAGCAGGGCTCCCAGCATCCTTTGGGATGCCAAATTCAGGGCAAAGGGGCCAGCAGGCTAGACTGGAGGTCTAGCCTCAAGACAAACACAAACACACCCTACCTGCCCGCTCTCTCGGATCATGATGTTGTCGCTATGTCGGTCACCAATGCCCAGCACGTATGTGGCCACACAGTAGCCCGCACAGGAGAGGGTGAATTCCTCGATGGCCCGATCCAGGGCCTCCCTGAGTGAGGAAGATTGAAGGTCATGGCCACACCAGACTGCAGCTCTTCCTATCAGAGGTGGGGTCTCCTTCTCTTCCTCGAGTCTATCCTTTTCTGCTTGCTTTACGCACAGAATGTAAAGTACGCTGTCCCAGAGCTTAGGCCTGGGGCACCTCCCTGATCTTGGACCTGTCCCCACTGCCTATAGCATCATGGGGAGAGGCTGAGGCCAGGAGGAGAGGCAAGGCCCCAGGCATTCAATGGACTCCATCTTAGACCTTCCAGGCTTGGGGAAAGTCCCAGATGACAAGACACATAGCAATGTCTAAAGTCATAAAGCTTTCAGTGGTATCACATAGCCATCAGCAACTGACACATGGGGAACAACCTTGCTGATTCAGATTCAGGCTGGCCCCACAGCTGAGCCAAGTAGTCACAGAAGGTCACAGCCCTTCCTCTGACCCCATCTCTGATAGGCCGGCCCTTCCCACATCACACTTCCCAGGAAGGAGAAGGCTCAAAACCTACCCTGGGTTCTTAGACTTGAGCCAGTTGAGTAAGGCGTCTTTGTTGAAGGCGGCTGTGGCCGCCATGTTGCTCTTGTTCAGCTGGATGTTGGCAATGGTGTCTGAGTGGAGGACCACCTCAATGAGGCCTGTGCGGTCTCCGGTGGGGAGGCAGCCATAAGGGGTCATCCTAAGTGAAGGGAGGAGGGACAGCAGAATGTCATGACCGAAGGCTGTCACCAGGAGACATTCAAGCTAGCCACAGGGGATGCTACACCCAGGTGGGTCAGGAGGAGAGGAAGGATGGACTCAGAGGCTCTAGCACTGACACTCAAGATGATGAGAGTTTGGGAAAAGATGCTGCTGCTTCCTGAGACAGTCAGGAGGTCAGGAAGTGCCCAAGGGGGCAAGGCGGATGCTCGGATGCCTTCCCTGCCCTCTCCCAACTCTCCTCTTCCTAACTGACAGTTACGGTAGCTTTGAGCCCTTGAAAAGCACAGGCTGTAAGGGCTGGCCCAGAAGCAAAACAGTTAGAGGATGCACTCCACCTCAGGTCCAGGCCCTCCTGCTTCCACAGGACGTCCATGAGCTGGATCATCTGCAGAGTCAGCATGTCCTGGCGCAGGTCTGTAGTGTGGGGGAGGAGACCGCAAACATCTGGTAGGTTCTACATTCCCACTGTGTGTAGGCCCTAAGGTCCCAGGACCGCCCCTCAGGATAGCCCAGGGATGGATAAGGCTCCCTAGCCCGTCTGCTCACCATCTCCATTCTTAAAGATGATGCCCACGCTGCCAGCACTGCCCGCCTCCTCGCTGCTGTACATGATCCACAGCGGCTTCATCTTGGAGTCCATGAAGGTGCACTGCTCCACACTGCCGGCCAGAGAGTGAGGTCATCGGGTGTCCCTCCACAGGCCAGAGGGTAGGAGGAGCCGTGGTAGGGCCAGGCACGGGGGCTCACCATACTTCCTCCAGCAGGGTGCTGGGGTCGAGCGGAGATTGCAGGTGGGACAGGGCCTCCATGTAGGTCTCCTGGCGCATGCACATATGCATCATCTCCTTGGTTTGGGGCTTGGTGGTCTTCTGAGAGCTCACCTTCACAAAGTCATTCAGTGCCTTAAGCTTGCTCAGTGCTTCCCCCTGGTGGTGATGGTTAGGAAAGGCAGCGATGGGTGCCAGCCCCAGGGGGGAGGAGGGTGCAAGGACAGCATTCTAAAGGCCTATTAAGTAGAGCTTAGCCAATTGGGCCTTACCTGCTTCATCAGCACCTTCATGTGGTGGGTGCTGCCTCTGCAGTAGGCCTCCATGATGAGACCAAAACGGAGGGCTACCGATGGCACATGCATCTCAGACCTGGGAGAAATAAAAAAATAAATGATACCGAGGCTTGCCTGTCGGGGCCACATATCCCTTCCCCAGCCTGAGTGGGACCCAGGACAGGACACCAGAACATCTGTGCCTGCTAGAAACATGAGGTTAGCAAGCCTGAGGTCTCCCTTCCCTGTGGCCCTCATAGGAACAGGCTGGGGTGCATTCGGCTACCGGAGGTGCCAGAAGAGGAAGTGGCCGATCTTGCGGTTAGCCAAGGCTCGGTCCAGCAAGAATTTGGTCAACTCGCAGTCCAGGTAGGACTCATATTTGAGCACTTGCACCAGCTGCAGAAGGTACTGGAAAAGCTCATCATCCCTGCAGAGATGGAAAGTGAATGGAACACAGCTGGTAGGTGGCAGAGGGGGGTTCATCCCAACCCAGCACCCACTTCTGGGCAGTCGGAGCAAAACCGCCTTCTGGAACAGCAGCAGGGCCCTGGAGACAGCACCCAGGTGGGACTCACGTCAGCTTCCGCAGGGACTTGATGGCGAAGGAGCCAACGTAGCAATCGGGGAAGCTAAAGTCCAGAAGTTCCAGGGCGCTCAGCACAGGCAGCTCGGGCCAGGAGCACAGCAAATAGAGCATCTGGGACAGCTTGGTGGTCAGGTGGCGGGTGGGCAGCAACTGTCCATCTGCCGCCCCCTGGGCTCTTTTCCAAAAATTCCCCTCTCTACTCACCTGGGCCACGTCCTCATGTTTATTCCACTTGGTGACCAGCAGCAGGCGGGCCAGCGCCTCAGGGAAGCGCTCCTGGACTTCGTGCCTCATCTTCCACACTAGGTCCTTTTCGTGTTCGTATAATTCCCCGGACCCCCGGCGCTCCAGGATCTCCCGCAGCTGCAGCTGCTGAGGGGCGCAGGCAGGATGAGGGCCTCCAGCTCCATGCCTGATTCTCCGGCTCCTCTCCCCTCCACCGCCCCCTCCCCGCCCCGCCCCCTCCCCCCGCCCCGCCCCCTCCCCCCATCTCTAGAACCCGAGCTCACCTCCTCCTCTGTGATGCGCCCGCGCTCCCCGTGCCGCCCCAGCTCCAGGATCTGCAACAAGAGTCAGGCTCTCGGTCTCCTGGGCTTGGGGCAGCCCCATGCAGGGCCCCCAAAGCAGGGTACCTACAACTCAAGGTCTATAGCGCTTGCGGTTCTCACGGGCGGAAACCGGCTTGTGCGTTACGCAGCCTTCTCCAGCATCCTAGCTCGTATCTATAACACGCCAGACATTACCCAATGGCAGCTCGAATGGCTCGTGGAAACTTCAGAATTGGCATAATGACATAGACCCTAGCAACGGGCAAATCCCAGGGCGGCCAGGTCCTACTCTCTGAAGAAATTGCAGAACTGGACTGGGAAAAGTCTAAAACAGTGCTTCTCAACCTGTAGGTCACAATCTCCTCCCCCCCTCCGCCTTTGGGGGTCGAACGAACAAACCTTTCACAGTGGTCGGCTAAGACCAACTGAAAACACGGATGTTTGCATTACAGTTCATAACAATAACCAAATTACAGCTACAAAGTAGCGACAAAAAAAATAAAGTTCTGGTTGGAGGTCGTCACCACAGCATGAGGCACTGTGAAAGGGTTGCCGCACTACAAAGGTTGCGAACCACTGCGCCAGAAGGGAACGGTCTTCACTGACCTTCTCCAGAGCAGGGAAGTACACAGGATGGGGGGCCACCTCAGGCAGGTAGATGACCAGGGCAGCGGCACTCTCCGTGTTGGGGTTACTACGCACTGTACCCGCAGGGTTCAGCAGCTCTCCTTTCTCATCTGGACACGGGGACAGGCAAGGTTGTATGTGTAAAGTCACTTGCTCTGAGACCTCTACCCTTGCCAGCTGCTCCCCTGGGGCTGGGCCCACCTGGGACAGAGGGCCACATGTAGAGGCGGCGCTCCCCGGTCTTCAGCTGGTCTTTGTAGTCGAACAGCATGAGGTTGACCCAAGCAATGGGGCAGTCCTGGGAAAGGCATCAGTGGGAAGGGGCTGGTCACAAAAGCCCCGTTTGCTGATCTCAGAGGAGGACAAACCTGAAGGCCAAGTAGGGGCGGGGATCTGGGTTCCAAGGGAGGACTCCCAGGTGGACTCAAGGCAAGACCCTTGAGAAGACGGAGGACCAACTGCCTCGTCCTAGTGACAAAAACCAGCATCCTCGGCTCCTAGCTTCCAGAGAAACCGGAGCCAGTCCCATCACCTGGCTTAGTTCCCAGTGTGCATCAGCAGAGCAGGGGTCACTTTAGATACTGGAATTGGTGACTCGGGGCCCAGCCACTCAAGGCAACAGCTGGCTCCCAGTCCCATGGAGGACACTTTTTACCCAGAGAGCTCCTGGCAAAAGCTCACCGGATATACTACAGGTCTAAAGTGGATGTTCCCAAGCAAGCTGTTCGCAGGCTATTCTGAGTAGGAAGGGACCCACACTATGATGGAGGCGAGGCTTGGGGTTTAGGCCCCCTAGACCCCCTTCCTCAGCCTGCCTGCCTGCCTGTGGGACGCTACAAGGAGGCCTAGGCTCCCCCTCGCCAGCCCTACCCACCGCCTTCTTAGACTTCTTCTTGGTAGAGCGCGCCTTCTTAGCCTTCTCCACGACAGCATAGAGAGCAAAGCAGAGGCGAGCCATGCGCGGCAGGTCACAGACGTTAATGTCGAACTCTAGTCGCTGCTTCCACACGGGCTCTGAGCACACGCTGACCTCTGAGCTGGACACAGTCTTGCAGAGCATCTCGTTGCCATGGAAGAGCCCGGCCTGCACAACCAGCTGGGGATGGGGTCGGGTACCAGGCACAGGATGAGAACAGCAGGGGCCTCGGGCCCCACCCCTTCCTCTCTTCACCTGGCTTCTCCCACCAATTTTCTCCTCATTTATTTCTCCTTATTTATTTATTTTATGTATATGGGTGCTCTATCTGCATGTGTGTCTGCACACCAGAAGAGGGCATCAGATCCCAGTATAGATGGTAGTGAGCCATCATGTGGTTGCTGGGAATTGAACTCAAGACCTCTGGAAGAGCAGCCAGTGCTCTTAACCTCTGAGCCACCTCTCCAGCCCAAAATGTCCTCATTCTTAAGTGGGTCTGGAGCTACTTCCTCATGGCGGGAAGGGAGGTTCTTCAGAGGGAAAGCCACTGGCCAAGTAGGACAAGAAGCCTTGGGGCAGGGAGGTCACAGACTGTGCACTGCCAGCCAAAGGCAAGTCCCTTCCCACTCCAGGCCTCTCAGTCTCTTCAAAAGGAGATGGTATTTCCATAGCTCCTTGGCTTGAACATCATAAGCTGCCTTCCTACCCAGGAACCCCACAGTTGGTCAGCCCAGACACGAGTTCCTAGCCCTGCAAGCCTGTAAAATTATGCAGCTAGGAAGGAAGCCCAGATCTTGTTCTACAAATGGGACAATAACACCACCGGGAAGGCAGCTGTGAGATGGAGGATGTCAGGCTTCTGAAAGGTTTTAAAAAGCCAAAGTACACAGAGCCCCTACACGATCTTTCTCAGCCCAGAGTGAGCTCAGACCCCAGAAGATGAGGCAGGTACCCATCTACGCTGCAGGCATGCCTTGGCTAGCCGCAGCCAGCTCTTCCTTGCAACCTCACACCTCCCCAGACACCTCTTCATCCCCACAACCTCCACCAAAGTCGAATACACAGAAATCGGCTCTGCCTGGTTTCTGCGAATCAGTCTCTGGCTGGCTGGCCCACCCCACTCCCCTCTTCCTGTTTTGAAGCGGCTTACAACCACTCCAGGCAGGGACTCTGGGTAATGTGGTCAGGTGGCTTTCGTGTGACATCTTCCCACTCTTCTTCCGCTGCCACCCCTCCTGGCCACAGCCACCTTGTTTGTATAGAAAACAGTGGCTCCCTCACCTGGCCCAGGAGCCCCTACCTTCATCCGCTCATCCGCGTTCACTTTGCTGCCCTCGATCAGCTCAATGGAGAATGGCTGCTCCAGGGACCACAGGGACACAGAGGACGGCTGGGGAAGCAGGGAGGCAGGGTTGGTGGCAAGGTTCAGACACCTGCACTCAACACCGGGGACTTTTGTTTGTTTGTTTGGTTTTTTTGGTTTGGTTTGGTTTGAATCAGAAAATCTGCTGTATAAACACACACGCCCCCCTCCCAACCCTCAACATCCCTAAGACCCACAAGAGGACAATGGAAGCTGCCCCCACAGTTCTCACAGACCCCAACAGGGCACTGGGCACCCATCAAGAACCCCTGAACCCATGGCCTCCTGGGTTTGCATCGTCCCGGCAGACTGTGGGAGTGAACAGATAAGGGTGAGGGACAGAGGGAAGGGAATGCATCCGGCTCACCTTCTTAGCAGGGATTGGGGGAGGTTTGCTGCGTGGTTTCTGGACTTGGGGGGCGGGGTTGCTCTGCTCATCCCGCATGGCAAGGATAGAGGAGGAGTGGACCATGGTCAGGTGGGGGGTTAGTCCGCTGTGCAGGCAGCTGCAGATGTACTGGGAGAGAGAGAAGCAGAGTGAGCTGCTGATGGGCAGCACCCACTCACCCCGCTCCCCCCCCCCCCACAGCTGGCTACCAGGACTTCCCCAAGCTGCCGCCGCCACCTATCCCAAATCTCAGGAGGGGCCCTCCTATTGGTTCCCCCCCCCTCAAAGATGGGGGTCCTTCCTTGTGCTCACAGAGGACCAGTTCAGCAAGGGGATGCTCTCATGGTGAGCACAGAGGCTTGCCTCATCAGACTCAGGAGAGGCCCTAAGTACAGTTCCCTTGATGCTCCTGGGGCCACCCACATGCAGGTGGCAGGGAGGGCTCACCTGGAACTGGCAGAGTGGGTAGCTGCCATAGAGGTACTCATGTCTCCCGTTCACCTGCAGCGCATAGTCCTCAGGCTGCTCCACCAGAGGCTGCCGGAACACTGTGGCCTTCTTTCGGAGGGCACAGGCCATCAGGGCCAGGGGCATGTCCTTGGTGGATACCTGGAAGGTGAAGCTCTCCTGTAGGGAGAAGGGTGTCAGCCTTCTGCTCCACAGTCCCTGTGTTTTCTGGGGCACAGAGGCAGGGCTGCCTGTGAAGGAGCCCCATCTCCAAATCGTGTCTTGGTGTTCACTACTAACCAAGGCATGCAACCAACACCCAGGACACACTGGGAGGCAGGGAGGGAGGGAGGGGAGGGAGAGAGGGAGGCAGGGAGGGAGGCAGGGAGAGAGGGAGGGAGGGAGGCAGAAAGGGAGGGAGGGAGGCAGGGAGGGAGGGAGGGAAGGAGGCAAAGAAGGAGGGAGGAAGGGAGGGAGGGAGGGGAGGGAGGGAGGAAGGGAGGGAGGGAGGGGAGGGAGGGGAGGGAGGGAGGGAGGGAGGGAGGGGAGGAAAAAGCGCCACTATTGGGTCATTCTGCCATTGTCAAATCTGCCTGGTGAGGGGTTAGTTCTTGAGTGTTTACTGCTCTCGCAGTGGCCCTGGGTTTGGTTCCTAGCACCCACATGGTGGCTCACAACCATCTCTAACTCCAGTCCTAGGACACCCTCTTCTGACCTCTGTAAGCACCAGACATGCATGTGGTACAGTTACATGCATGTAGACAAAACATGTATATTCATAAAATAAATTTTTAAAAATCCAAATTTGGGGGTTGGAGAGATGGCTCAGTGGTTAAGAGCAATACCTGCTCTTCCAAAGGACCCGGGTTCAATTCCCAGCACCCACATGGCAGCTCACAACTGTCTGTAACTCTAAGATCTGATACCCTCACACCAATGCACATCAATTAAAGATTAAATAAAAAAAAATTTTAAATCCAAATTTGCCTGGTGAAACAAACAGCTGAGCCTTTTGGCCAGCACAGGGACCTGGCAAATGCCCTCTTAGGTTACTGAGAGAAGTAACTGGGCCTTTGGCTGGCTGAGGAATTTTTACAAAAGAAGGTCCCTCATGGGCAAAGCAGGCTGGATGAAGCAGCCAGGCCAGCAGCCCTAGGGTTGAGACACCACAGGCTCACCTCACTGCCCTCAAACTTCACATTGACCAGCAGGGCTCGGCTGGTGACGCGCAGTATGCCAGCCCGCCAGCTCCTTGCTGAGGGCTCCAGCTGCAGCGGGAAGCTATACTGCAGCCATTCCTCCCAGCCCAGCTGCTGGCGGTGAGCTGCAGCCTCTTCGCAAAACTGTCGCATCTTAGTGCGGAAGTCATTTACTTCCGGGTCCCGAAGGGAGTCAAACTCGTGGAGACCTTTCGGGGAGGTGGAGGAGATCAGCCCAACGCCAGGACGCGTGGGGCCAGCCTAGGCGACCCCCAGCCCCCAGCACATATACCTTTGCCAATGAGGAGGCTGATCTGCGAGTTGATGAGCTTCTTCACTCGGTCACCCTCTCGGGCCACCAGGCGCAGCACAGGAAGGAAGGGCTGGATGTCACACAGCCTCCGCTGCTCGTCCTCCAGTTCCTGCTGTTCTGCTGTCTGGTTCACACAGGTGAACACATAAGCCTCAGGGTCACTGAGCATGTGGAAGAGCGGCTCGTACTGTGCATGATGCCATAGCACCTGGGAGAGAGGGTCACAGTCAGCCCCTACAGGACTCCCACAGAGGGCAGAAGGGGACCCCCAGGAAGACAAAAGCACTCACACCCTAGGACTAGCCATGTCAATAAACTTCCTGTCTTTGCCCTCTGTGCAGGGCACCATGGGGCTTATGGATGACCTTTGACTACCAAGGACAGCCATCCAGATGATCACTATGGGTACCACTATGACTACTTTGTAGACCTCAACTTACTCTTTTGCCCCTTCCCCCCTTCCCCGAGACCCCACCCCCACCCCACTTCCTAAGCGATGGGACTTCAGGCATGAACTCCCAAAATGGAATATATTTATATAAAGCTTATAGCCAAGATCAACTGTTACAATGTCCATTCAGGAGAGAGAGAGAGAGAGAGAGAGAGAGAGACAGACAGACAGACAGACAGACAGACAGACAGAGACAGAGACAGAGACAGACAGACAGACAGACAGACAGACACACACACACACACACACACACACACACACACACACACGGGGGGGGGGGGGGGGGCTGGAGGGATGGTTCTGAGGTTAAGAGCACTTGTTGTGCCAGGCGTGGTGGCGCACACCTTTAATCCCAGCACTCAGGAGGCAGAAGCAGGCGGATTGCTGTGAGTTCAAGGCCAGCCTGTTCTACAAAGTGAGTCCAGGACAGCCATGGCTACACAGAGAAACCCTGTCTCAAAAAAACTAACTAACTAAATAAATAAATAAAAGAGAGAGAGAGAGAGAGAGAGAGAGAGAGAGAGAGAGAGAGAGAGAAGCACTTGTTGCTCTTGCAGAGGACCTGGCTTCAGTTCTCACCACCCACATGGCAGCTCACAACCCCCCTGTAACTGTAGTCTCAGGAGACCCAACACCCTCTACTGGCATCTGTGGGTACCAGGCACTCACAGAGCACACATACATATATGCAGGCAAAACACTCATACACATTAAAATATATGTGTATATATATATATATATATTCATCATCAGAATTGTCCCAAGACTCAAAGCACAGGAACAAAATGAGCCGGGGGCCCAGTGAGACAGCACTGCAGGTAGACACACTTGTCACCAAGCCTGACAACCTGAGCCTGATCCCCACATGACAGAAGGAGATGCCAGAATCCTTCAAGTTGTCCTCTAACCTCCAAATACATTCCATGGCATACACATGCCCACAAACACACACTCAAGCGACACACAAGTAAACAAATAAATGTAAAATGTTCAATTAAAAAAACAAAACCAAGGGCTGGAGAGATGGCTCAGAGGTTAAGAGCACCATCTGTTCTTCCAGAAGTCCTGAGTTCAATTCCCAGCAACCACATGGTGGCTCACAACCATCTGTAATGAGATCTGGTGCCCTCTTGTGGTGGGCAGGCACACGTGTGGGCAGAATACTGTATAAATAATAAATAAATCTTAAAAAACAAAACAAAACAAAACAAAAAGACAAGCTGGGCGGTGGTGGTGCACACCTTTAATCCCAGCACTTGGGAGGCAGAGACAGGTGGATCGCTGTGAGTTTGAGGCCAGCCTGGTCTACAAAGCAAGTCTAGGACAGTCAAGGCTACACAGAGAAACCCTGTCTCGAAAAACCAATCCAAAACAAAACAAAAAACAAAACCAAGCCAGGCATGGTGGCACATGCCTTTAATTTCAGCATCAGGGAGGCAGAGGCACACCGAGCTCTGAGATTCAAAGTCAGCCTTGTCTACAAAGGGAGTCCAGAAAAGTCAGGGCTACACAGAGAAACCCTGTCTCGAAAAACAAAAACAAAAACCAACAAACAAAAAAATTCTGAGGTTAGTTCTCAGCCCTTGGCAGCTCAAAACATAACCCAGAAATCCCACACTTAGTGGGTTGCATGAGCCCTGTCCAAGTCACAGGCAAAAACTACCAAATGCCATCCAGATGTGTGTAATGTTTTGACTCAGTAAATCACCCTGAAAATGATTCAATAAACCCAAACCTCTTTCTAGCAATGGTGTTTACTGTCGTGGCGACAGGTCTAAAGGCAAACAGACGACAAGGCCCTCGCACGGTGGATCGGGTGGTTCTAAAAGTGACCACACAACCGTGGGTAGGACTCGAGCCCAGCCAGAGGCAGCCTCGAAACTGACTGGCAATCTAGTAATCTAGTGGAGGGAAATGCATACTGTTAAAGGGGAAGCTGACTTTGGAATGATAAGTGGAGTTTAACCACAGGTTTTTTAAACAATTCTTAGAAATTTTATCTTGTAAAATTCACATCGAAGGGCTGAGGGTAACGGCTCAGTTGTTAAGGTGTTTTGCAAGCATCGAGTCCATCCCTCAAAACCCACACTTAAAGGGCGCGGGGTGGGGGGTGGGGGGTGGGGGGAATGGGGGGGTTGGAGAGATGACTCAGCTCTTCCAGAGGATCTGGGTTCAGTTCCCAGCACCCATGTAGCAACTCAAAACCATCTGTAACTCCAGTTTGAAGGCATCCAAAGCCCTATTTTGGCTTCTGGTGGCTACCAGACACACACATAGTGGTTGCCCATACACATAAAATAAAAATAAGGCTTAAAACAAGAAGCTGGTAATCCCAGTGGGGAAGAAGTGGAGAAAGGCACAACCTTCTAACCTGCTGGCCAGCCTGTCTTGCCTACTCCAATGAGAAAACAAAAACAGGGTATGCCGGCACCTGAGAAACAGTCAAGGCTCAACTCTGGCAGGCGCACATTTACACGGTTTATACCTGGGAATTCCTTGTCTCCCCAAGCATTAAGATGTGAGGACTGGCCTTAAGGGGGAAGGTATACCTGCTTGATGGTGCTGAGGTTGGCATTGCGGGACACTGGGAAGTTCAGGTAGACCCCCGTGGGCAGCAAGAAGTCAACAGCCACGCTCTGGTTCTCCTCTTTGGTCCAGAACTCCATGGGGCAGTCCACCCCAGGGGGCATCCTGTTGCGTTACTTCTCTGAGGCCCGTTCTCCTGAGGGAAAGGCAAAGGCACCGTGAGCCAGGACTTTGGAAAGTGGACCAGCCAGATCTGGACCACAGGAGGACAAGCAAAGCTTGCCATACACGAGGCACCATCCCGCCTTGGTGGCTTGTAACTCCTACCCACTTTAGGCACCCTCTAGGCTGAGGTGCCTGTCATTACAGGTGGACATGCCATAGGCCAAAAGACTGCATTATGGCCAACAGATGGCCCAGAGGAGGACACAAGTACAGGTGGACAGCTGAGAACCGAAGACAAAAGTCTCTAGACAGAAACCAATTAGTTTAAAAACAGCTTTGACTAGCTAGGCACAGTGGTGCCTGACTGCAATTCCAGTACTTGGGAGGTAAAGGCGGTTGATCAGGAGAGCAAGACCAGCCTCAGCCATGTGGTAAGTTCAAAATCAGCTTGGAGTCCACAAGACACCCCCCCCCCCTCCGTCTCTCTCTCTCCCTCCTCCCCCCTCCCACAGCACATGCGCACACACAAGGAGAGAGCGAATACATGACTTTATCTAAGGACTTACGATATCCGCCATGCCAACCCCTCAAGTCATCCCCTGCCCCCTCCACAGAACCACAGTAATAACACAACATTACAGATAACAGGACACAGGTGTTTGTGCCACCCACCAAATCCCTCCTCACCCCCACCGGCAGCTTCACCCTTTCAGGTCACCCAACCACAACCTGGAATCCAGCCACGGAACATTTGCACACATTGTTTCTTATTCTTATTACTAGGGTGTATCCAAAATCAATTCCTAGTTATTTTCTGTGTACTTGAAAACCTTCCTGGTTAGTGCATCTCTGTAGCCTCAGGCCCACCCCGCCAGCACCATGGGATGCTGCAGACCCAGTCTTGTGCAGGGCTTTTGCAAGTAACCCACTGCTGCTATGCACTCATGGATGCAACAGCCACGTCATATCAAGAAAACATCACTTTGCAGCACTCCTCAACACCCCTTGGCCTTCCACACTTTTTCTGTTCCCCCCAACACACAGCCTAGGGTAGGGGTGGGGATGGAGATGCTACAGATTTCCAGTTTAGGGCTGAGCAGTGAGCAGAAGGTTTAACATTTATACAATCAGTCCGTTCCTTTTATGTTTTACCATTTTTATTACTTGTCGTTTTGTTTTTGAAATAAGAGTCTCACTTTGTAGGCCAGGCTGGCCTCAAACTCTGTGAAGCCTCAACCTCCTCAATGTTGGGATTAAAAGGGTGCATGCACCACTGTGCCCAGCCTATTTTTATTCTTAAAAAAAAAAAAAAAGAAAAGAAAGAAAGGAAGAGAAGAGAAATTCTAGGCTGAGGGTATGGTTCGGCTGGTAGAGTACTTGCTGGCCACCCCACACAGCTCTGCGTTCAATCCCCAGCACTGCATAAACAAACTGGGGGTGGGTTCTGCATGTCTGTAGGAGCAGCAAGTGGCAGGAGAGGGAGGAGGTTCAGAAGTTCAATGCCATCTTCTAGTACTTTGCAAGTTCGAGGCCAGCCTGGACTACATCAGTCTCTGTCTAGAGAGAGGCGGGGGGTGGAGGGGGGGTGGGGGGAGGGGGGGGAAGAGGCAGACAGACTTCTGAGTTGGGGTGTGTGTCTCAGTGGCAGAACACATGGTCAGCATGCTTGAGGCCCTGAATTGGAGCCCAACACCAAAACGTAACAGGAAATTCCCACACCTACCACAAGGTCACATTCTTCAAGATTTAAATGACTTGTTTGGTTTATGAGAAATGCCCTTTAGGTGGAGTACCACTGAGGCAGGGCCTAGCTCCCTAGCAGCCGCTGCACACACCATGTTGCCTCCTGTGCCCTCAGCACCCCCTCTGCTGCTGCTGGTAGCCACTTCCTCTAAGTGTGAAACCACGTCCTACTGGGGGTTCCTCTTTCTGAAGCCAATGTTTCCCTTTTTTATTTAAAAGGGAGGTTGAAGGGGACTACACGATGAAGTCAGGGATCTGGGGATTACATCCACAATGCTAACATTCTTTCCAAGCTTGGGAAGTCAGGGGTGCTTTTGGTCACATGAACACAGAGGCCTGGGCTTTTGAGGATCCCCTACTCAAAAGTCTGGGTCTGAGGCAAGCAAATGGTTTGTTTTCTTGCCCCTAAGCCCCATGGAAAGGAAGGTTCCAGCTGCATTTACCCAGCTGGTGACAGAGAATTAAGTCTGTAAACAACTTCATTCAACCCCATGGTGTGCATACCCCACCATCAAGACCTGAGAAAAGGGACCCTTTCTCTCTTCCCTGGAAGAAGTCTAGAACATTCTTTTTCCAGTAGGGTGTGATAGAGAGAGGGAAGCAGGTCCAGGGACTTTTGAACTACCCCAAGAAAGCACCCTGGAACAGCCATGGAGGCAAACTGCAGGGGGATCTACTGGAGCGGAGCATGCCTGTGCCCCGAGACCAAGTCAATCACAGTCGCTGACCAGGCACACACCCGACAGAACTCTTACATTGCCGCAGACTCACTGAAAGCATTGTACAGCCAGGGTTGGGGATTTAACTCAGTGTTAGAGCATTTGCCTAGCAAGCACAAGACCCTGGGTTTGGCCCTCAGCTCTGGGGGGGAGGGGGGGGAGGCATTGTACAGTCTCCCACATGGACACTGCTCAGATGGAAATCAGTGGCAGAATGCGAGCTCTCCTTCCTAGTCAACCGTTAGGTGAGGGCGAGGAGAGGGAAGAGTTTACACAACAATGACAATGACTCTCTTGAGTAGAGATCTGAGCAACAGAAGCCAGGAATGAAATCAAATACACAGCAGTTCAAGGCCAGCCGGGGCCGCATGAGAGACAATGCCTCAAGAGAAGATATTTTCATGACCCAGGCTTGTCCTCTCATGGAGTTCCGGCCTCCATGCCCACTTCCTTCCTGAGTACTGGGGTTGGGGGCATGCACCATCATTCCCGGTTTCCATAGCAACGAGGAGGGAACTGAGGGTTGCTGCTCTTTTTGAATATTGTTTTTAAAAGCGCGGGTATGTGAGCATGGCTGTGGTGGCTATGAGCACATGTCGGAGGGCAGAGCCGCCAGATTCCAGAGAGCGGGAGATACAAGTGTGACCCACACAACATGGAAACTGAACTGGGGCCTCTGTGAGAGGCTGCTGAGTCAGCTCTCTATCGCCCCCAGTACCAAGCCCTCCTGCCCAGGACACCTTTGATCCTCTGCATCCAGCCACACCAGCAGCCTGATGTATCCTTGGGTTTTCAAGGGGGTGGTGTGGGGTGTGTGTGTGTGTGTGTGTATGTGTGTTAATTTACATCACTTGAATTGGATTGGATTTGTAAAAATTTTTAATTAGCCATAGGTAGAGATGGATGAATCGATGAGTGTTGAAGCTGGCATGGTTGACATAGAGAGTTCTAGGCCAGCCAAGTAGATACAGGAATACCCTGTCTTTTATTTAACAATTACACTTAGCCAGGCGTGGTGGCACACACCTTTAATTTCAGCGCTCGGGAGGCAGAGGCAGGTGGATCCCTGTGAGTTTAAGGCCAGCCTGGTCTACAAAGCAAGTCCAGGACAACCAAGGCTACACAGAGAAACCCTGTCTCGAAAAACCAAAAAAAAAGAAAAAATAAAGAAAGAAAAGAAAAGAAACACACACACACAAAAATTACACTTAGCCAGGGGTGGGGATGTGGTAGAGGTGGGGAGTGGCCCACGCTTTTAATCACAGCACGCTGGAGACAGAGGCAGGCAGACCACTGTGAGATCAAGGCCAGCCAAGGCTAACACAGAGAAAACCTGTCTTAAAAAACTAAAAAAGAAAAAAAATTGCACTTACTTATCACTAATTTGGTCTCTTGTCTCTGTTGCACTGCACTCTCTTAAGATAGCTGGCCAATGAGCTCCCAGCCAGTTCTGCTTCCCCTAGCCAACTTTCCATCTTCCACACATGCAACATTTCACTAAGGTTCCAGGGATCCAAACTCAGGATGTCAGACTTGCATGGCTCTCACTCTTACCCACTGAACCATCCCAACGACACATCACTGGGGTTTTCTGCTATCTCCCACAGAAAGCATCTTTTCCGTGAATGAAGCAATACCCTCTGCTTTAAGACACTCTTCCGTTTTAGAAAGTTCTTCCCTTGCAGCTTGGCTGCCCCCCACAGCCAATTACTGCCCTCTGTGCAAGATGGATGAGCAAGGAGGCCAGTAAGACAGCTTAGACAGAGGGTCAGTGAGCGCCAGGACTGTCCCGAGTCAGACAGAGCGTGACCAATACCAGAATCTCAGGCATTTGTCCTGGCGTCTCGGTCTGTACCTGGATCATTCAGAAGGTGTCTGCAAAAGTGACACAGGACACAGTTTGGTTCCTTCAACCTCTCCAATGTGTGCCACATGACCCACAAAATAGGACAGCAAACTCCACCTCTTTCTGGGTCCATGGCAAATATGGCTGGTTCTGACCAGGCTGGCTCCCCAGCCTCTGTCAACATCAAGGCTGTCTTTGGGGTCCTGCAGACATGAGCCCTGGAGAATAGCCTCCTATGGGGACACATGAGTCACTTTGGCAGGCTACATAGGGACAGGCAACAAGAGAAAGAAGGGAGGGCTGGAGAGATGGCTCAGCAGTTAAGAGTACTGACTGTTCTTCCAAAGGACCCGGCTTCAATTTCCAGCACCGACACGGCAGCTCACAACTGTCTGTAACTCCAAGATCTGGCACCCTCACACAGACATACATGCAGGCAAAACACTAACGTACATAGGATAAAAATAAATAAATTATAAAAAAGAAAAAGAAGGGAAGTTGTGTCTTGCTTTTCCGAGTGATAACCATCTTTCTCCCCGAGGCAGGGAACCCTGGGAAAGCTATGTCATGCTCCTTCAGCGCCACTCCAGAGGGGACTCGGCGTCACTCCAGAGCAAGAGTGTAATGGCTCCCCTGGGAGGCATCTCTACATGTCTGTGGAGACACAGGACACTCATCCTCTGAGCCCACAGATAAGCCATCTGTCCAAAGCCTGGATTGCAGAGTCAAAACGACAATTTAATTGGTCCAAGAAGAGTCTGAGTCACAGAAACTTCCAGAAGGTTACTATGATTAATCTAAGTGTCCATTAACTCAGGCTGGAAGATCTAAGACTGTCACCCATCTCAACAATGAATAGAGAGGTTACGACACAAAAGCATTTGTGGGGTAAGTGAACAGTGACGTGTGGTGGTTGCGGAACCTAACGGCATCTATTGGGGGTCTTCTTGCAGGACGCCCCTCAACCTCAGGAAGCCCTGCAAATCAAGATGCTCATTTTCTCAGCTGTGACCGGCTGTCCTGGAACTCCAGCTGTAGACCAGGCTGGGCTTAAACTCAGAGAGATCCACCTGCCTCTGCCTTCCCAGGCACTGGGATTAAAGGTGTGTATCACCAGGACCAGTTGAAAAAGAACATTCTTTTTTTTTTTTTTTTTAATTTGGTTTTTCAAGACAGGGTTTCTCTGTGTAGCCTTGGCTGTCATGGACTCGCTTTGTAGACCAGGCTGGCCTAGAACTCATAGAGATCTGCCTGCCTCTGCCTCCTTGAGTGCTGGGATTACAGGAGTGAGCCACCACACCTGGTTAAGAAAGAACATTCTTTTTTTCTTTCTTTTTTTTCTTTTGGTTTTTTGAGACAGAGTTTCTCTGTGTTAGCCTTGGCTGTCCTGGACTTGCTTTGTAGACCAGGCTGGCCTCGAACTTGCAGTAACCCATCTGCCTCTGCCTCCTGAGTGCTGGGATTAAAGGTGTGTGCCACCATGCCCAGCTGAAAGAACATTCTTTTTTTTTTTTTATTTTATGTATATGAGTACACTGTCTTCATGTACATGAGAAGAAGGCATCAGATCCTATTACAGATGGTTCTGAGCCTCCATGTGGTTGCTGGGAATTGAACTCAGGACCTCTGGAAGCACAGCTAGTGCTCTTAACCCCTGAGCCAACTCTCCAGCCCTGAAAGAACATTCTTAATATTACTATCCTGCTAAAACACACACACACCTGGAAGCCTCAAAAAGTAGCCACAAAGAGCTGTGCTCCTCGGCTCATTTGCACTCCCCCCATTTACTTTCATGTGTCCAGCAGGAAGCTGACAGGCATCAATCAACCTTGCTCTTAGGGAATTTTTAGTCTAATGGAAGACGACCGTGACGACAGAAAAGCAAAAGAAAATAGAATGAACACAGAGCCAAAGTGCTAGACTGAAACAAAAGGGACTTGCAGGGAGGTGTGGTGTGGACTGAAAGTAGGAGAATACGGTCCTTGGATGAAGCCACACTGAATGGAAGGTTCCAGTGAGTGAAGGATCCAGCAAGGATGAGTAAAACAGAGACTAGGGGGTGAGGATGTAGTAGGAACAAGAGCAAAGGCCCTGCTGCAGGAATTGGGGTGACCAGTCCTAGGGGCTCAGGGAAATGACCAGGAAAGGCAAATTTAGCCCCTGCCCTGGCTCCGGCTTCCAGTTTGGTGATGGATCTTGCCTCCAGCTCTCCTTCCTGCCACAAAGCCATCCAGCATTAGGTTTGGAAGATGAACCACCGGCAGAGCAAGGGAACCCTGGACTCTCCACCCCCAAGTCTGCGGACTGAATAAACATTGTTTCTTTGTAAGCAGCCTGCCCCAGGTATTTAGTTATGGTAACTGAAAACAAAACTTAACATAGTGTTGTTTTCCAGTCACTGAAAGCCATTTGGCAGCCAAGCCAAATGAGAAACAGACACAGTTGTACATTGTATCCACTTTGTTTTCAATTTTTCTTCTTACTTTGTAGCATGGTTGACCTCTATCTAGTCTCAGCCTGCTAAGTACTGAGATGCAGGCACCATGCCTGGCTCATATTCTTTGTTTTCTTACACTAGAAGACTTTCTTCATCACTTCCTCAAAAAGAACTAAGGAGGAATGATGTCAGATACCTGTAACCTTAGGACCAAAGAGGCAGAAGCAGGAAGGTCATGAGTTCAAGGCCAGCCTGGGCTATGTAGTGATTCCCTGCTTCTAAAAACCTAGGCACAGAGATGCACAGCTGTAATCCTAGCCCTCAGGAAGCAGAGGCAGGACTGTCCCAAGTTCAAGGCTAAGTGATTGGTATACACAGAGACTACTGGACCAGCCAGAGTTATTACATAGTGAGACCTTTTTCAAAACCCAAACTAGAGGCAGGAGAGATGGCTCAGTGGTTAAGAGTGCTTGGTGCTCTTCCAGGGGACCAGAGTTTGGCTCTCAGAACCCACAGTGGGTGGCTCACAATGACCTGTAACTCTAGCCCCATGGGGTCTGAAGCCTCTGACCTGGGCAATGGGTATGACCCACATGTGTGCATGCACGCACACGCTCTCACACACAAACACACACAGAGGAAATTTAAAAGTAATAAAGCGGGGTAGTGGTGGCACACACCTTTAAATCCAGTACTTAGGGTGCAGAGGCAGGTGGATCTCTGTGAGTATGAAGCCAGCACAGACTACAGAGTGTGTCCAGGACAACCAGGGCTACTCAGAGAGGCCCTGTCTTAAAAATAAAAGAAAGCCAAGATGTGGTGGTGCACGCCTTTAATCCCAGCATTTGGGAGGCAGAAGCAGGTGGATCGCTATGAGTTCAAGGCCAGCCTGGTCTACAAAGTGAGTCCAGGACAGTCAAGGCTACACAGAGAGACCCTGTCTCGAAAAACCAAAATAACAACAACAACAACAACACAACAACAATAATAATAATATAAAACATGGTGGCACACGCCTTTAATCCCAGCACTTGGGAGGCAGAGGCAGGTGGATTGCTGTGAGTTCAAGGCCAGCCTGGTCTACAAAGCGAGTCTAGGATAGCCAAGATAACACAGAGAAACCCTGTCTTGAAAAAACAAACAAACAAACAAAGAAAAAAAAAGAAAAACACTTATTTTGGCCCCCAGTTTCAGAGGGTTTCCCAGCCCGTTACTGCCGGGCACGCAGGTGGAGCTGCTAGTTGCTGGCTTGCAGAAGCCACTGACATCATGGTAGACCAAGAAGCAGACTGCGCAGCAAACCCTAGGGTACCACCCCTCCCCCCTAGTGACATACTTCTGCCTGCCATGCCTTACTTCCTAAAGCTTCCACAGCGGCCCAGAAGACTGCCACCAGTTGGGGACAAATATTTGGAACACTGATACCAAGTGTGACATTTCAGAGTCACAGCGCCACAGCCACTAAGCCCACTTGCGCGCTGGCAGGGCTTTACTGTGTAAAGGGCCTCACTGGCCCGCGATCGACATCAGGATCAGCGGTGGCTGTTCTTGTGAGATCAGTTTCCTCAGAGAGAAGCTTTGCATGGTGACTGGGTGGAAGCCAAGCCGCCAAGCTTCCAATACTCTGTGTGCAAGTGTCTGGGTTCCTTCTTAACTGTCTTTCAACTTTTTTTTTTGTTTTTGTTTTTTTGTTTTTCGAGACAGGGTCTCTCTGTGTAGCCTTGGCTGTCCTGGACTCACTTTGTAGATAGACCAGGCTGGCCTTAAACTCACAGCAATCCACCTGCCTCTGCCTCCCAAGTGCTGGGATTAAAGGCGTGTGCCAGCCCTTTTCCCTGACCTTAGTTTTGTTTTCTGATCCATTTAATATAACCAGGACAATACTACTCATTGGAGCCGGGTGGCCTCTCCCTGGATCCACCAGGAGCAAGTAGCCCAGCTGTGACAGGGAGAGGCCCAGCCTCTCTTCTAACCACGCCTGACTACGGACAGGCTCGTTCTTGGTTTTTTGAGACAGGGTTTCTCTGTGTAGCCTTGGCTGTCCTAGGCTTGCTTTGTAGACCAGGCTGGCTTTGAACTCACAGAGATCCGCCTGCCTCTGCCTCCCCAAGTACACCACACCGTACTTGGCTGGTCAGGCTTATTTTTGTGCAGACCCAGTGCGTGCGTCCACACATGCTGTGAGTTCATATTGTAATGGCTATATAGTAGCCGGAAGATGTAGAACTCCAGTTTCAGGGAATCCAACGCCCTCTTCTGGCCTCCATGAGCACTGCAAACACATGGTGCACATACATACATGCAGGCAAATACTCATACACATAAAATTAAAACAAATCTTTTTAAAAATCCTAATTCTTTAAGAATAAAGGCCGAAGCCGGGACTGGTGGTACATGACTTTAATCTCAGCACTCGGGAGGCAGAGGCAGGCAGATCACTTTTAGTTTGAGGCCAGCCTGGTCTACAAAGTGAGTTCAGGACAGCCAAGATAACATAGAGAAACCCTGTCTCCAAAAACAAAAATGAACAAACAAACAAACAAAAAAGCTGAAATTATCAGTAGAGGGTATTTTCTGAGCTGTAGAGATGACTAAAAGTGTTTGCTGTGCAAAGCTGGTGACCAGAGTTCACGACTCTCAACCCACATAAAGATGAGATGAAAAAACAACTCCAAAAAGTTGGCCTCTGACCTCTGTATGCACACCATCATGGCATAAGTGTCCCCCAAACACACACAATAATAGTAAGTGTAAAAAATTCAAAGTATCTTGGAAACTAACTTTTTTTTTTACCATGGTGGCTCTGTTTTTACCTACTTCCAAGGTTAAAATTTTGCTTAAGACTTTTATTTTGGGGGTTGGAAACTTGGCTCAGTGGGTAAGAGCACTGTCTGCTCTTCCAAAGGTCCCGGGTTCAATTCCCAGCACCCACATGGCAGCTCACAACTGTCTGTAGCTTCAAGATACCCTCACACCAATGCACATAAATTAAAATTAAATAAAGATATATCTTTTAAAAAATATTTATTTTAAACGAGATCCACAACCAACAAAGACGTTTTAGCAGGCACCAAAGAAAGACCTAGGGATGAATAGAGACTGGGGGAAGCTTCCCAGATGACACTGGCCCTGCCCTGATCTGCCGCAAATGACAACAGCTGCTCAGGCAGAATGTCCTTCACACACACAGAATAATCACATACCCACAAGACTGCAAGAGAATTCCAGACTCCCCATCTCAGAGCCCAGGACACCCAGCTACCCACTACCTGCATGGGTGATGCCTTAGCTACTTTTCTATTGCTGTGGCAAGACACCCTAACCAAAGGAAAGTATAGAAGAGGGAGTTTACTTGGGGGCTCACAATTTTAGAGGGTTAGGAGTTTGACCATGATGGTGGGGAGCCTGGCAGCAGGCAGGCAAACACGGTGCTGGAAGAGCTGAGGGCATACATCTTTTTGCTTGTTTTATTTTTATTTTATTTATTTTTTATTTTTTTTATTTTTTGGTTTGTTTGTCTGTTGCTTGCATTTTTGAGACCAGGTTTCTCTGTGTGGCTTTGGCTGTCCTGGACTCGCTTTGTAGACCAGGCTGGCCTCGAACTCACAACTCACAGCGATCCTCCTGCCTCTGCCTCCCGAGTGCTGGGATTAAAGGCTTGTGCGATAGAAGACACACAAAGGAATGCCTGAGTCTTTTGGAACATCAGCCCCTGGGCCCAGGAACACATTCCTCCAACAAGCCACACCTCCTAATCCTTCCCAAATGGTTCCATAAACTGGAAACCCAGCAATCAAAGGATGACGCCGTTCTTCCAAGACAATGGCCCAGAAACTCAAAAGAGCATCCTGCCTTAATCATACGAATGTCTCAAGTCTCTGTAGACACAGAAGTCCCTACTCTGCCACCACTCAGCTGCACCCCAGCCCCCTTCCTCTTCCTTTGAGAATGCTAGTCCGATGGAGAAGTCAGAGAGGCAGATTTGCCTCAAGTTTCTTATCTGTAATACAATATGACTCTCTTCCTCTACACATCACTCCCTTCCCCCAACCTACCTGCTTTGGATGGGCCAAGGAAGACCATGAGCCGAGGCCCGTCTGCCTGGGGGATTAAAGGTGCTTTGCCATCAGCGAACTTCATCCCACTTCTGCGTGGCTCTCAGCTCCTTATATGTCTGAAAAGAATAAAAGGCGGAAAGAACATTTTAAACACAGGATTTCAGAAACCAGTAGCTGCTCATACAGGATATATCTCAGGGCAGGGAGCACTGCTCAGTGGGAATGCTTGCCTAATATGTAAAAAGCCCCCAGCACTGAAGGGAGACATCATTTCATCTCGGTGTCTCTTCTTGCAAACCAATCCAGCCTTTGTTGGGTCAGCCTTTCTTTCTTTCTTTCTTTCTTTTTTTTTTTTTTTTAGATTTATTTATTTATTATGTATACAAATCTCATTATAGATGGTTATGAGCCAACATGTGGTTGTGCTGGGAATTGAACTCTTTACCTTTTGAAGAGCAGTCAGTGCTTTTAACCTCTGAGCCATCTCTCCAGCCCAGGGTCAGCCTTTCTTACTGCCCCTGTCAATGCCACCCCAGATCCCTTTGGTAGCAACCGCAAGAGCACTCCCAGACCCAAAGCAGGGGTGGGCACACAGATGGCTCAGACGGTCTTTCAGAGGCGTTGGTTGATTTTATGAAAGCAAAGTTAATTGACTCGAGCCATGCCTAAGTTTGAATTCCATCTGATGGCAGGAAAACAAAAAACAAAAACAATAAAAACTTTAGACCTTGATTCCCCACGTAGATCTCTTTTTAAAGCCAAGTCTAAATTCATCCCTGTTGGGCTAGAGATAAAAAGGACAGCTGTGAGAAGAGGGGTGTCTCCTCTCCGCCTTGGGCACACCTAGAAATAACCTGCTCCCTAAGAGAAATGAGAGACACCCTGGTCCTGGGCACCTGTACTGTGGGGCGACTTGGGGCTGATTTCCTTTAGGCAGAGTGAAGAGACACAAAACAACCCACTAATCACTGGAGTCCACTGTGAACAGTGTGTACTATAGATAAACATTTCCCAGGGTCCAAGCTGAAGTCCTTTAGCCTGCCAGCCCAGACCCTGAAAGGATGCTTACCCACCCTGGGGCAGGAGCCTGGGCAGGTGGGTTTACACCCTGAGGTTTAGCATCCAGGGAGGACCACTAGGGCTTTCTAAGAAACTCTCAGCAGAGTTCCCTGAGGCTTGGGCCAAAGACTAAAAGAAGAAATAACTCACAGGCTGACCAGTGAAAACAACAATACTGAGCAGGAAGACAAATAGTAGTAGGGCAGACCCAGGGAAGCCAGAATTAAGTGCGGAAAGAAAGAGCTTTGAAAAAGGGAAAGACAAAGCAGAAGGCACGGTGGAGCTCAGAAGATTGCATCCTAAGGAATTCAGGGTGGGTGATAAAGAGCCAGGCAAAAATGCACCAGGGATTGGACAGGAAGGAGTCAGTCCTACGCTAGAAGATGGACAGGACCTCCGGGCCGGCCTGGGCATGACTTCGGTTAGCCCCTCTTGGTTCAAGGGCAAAGCTAGGGAGGGACAGAGCGCGCAGTGTGACTGCTGGGTAGGGAATTGGGGACAGGGGGAGGCGGGGGAAGGGGGAGCGTGCGTGCACGGAACTGCTTTGGCTCCGAAGAAGTAAACAGCTCGTCCTAAGGAAGCGCATCCTCCTCAGGAGCCCAATGAGGGTCCGGCTCATCCCATCAAGGGCAGCAGGAGACACACCCTGGATTTCATCCTCATAGTCACAAAAAGACGCATATCAGCACTTCCCCCCACTACACACACACACCAGGGAATCCCAGGCAGGCTTGACCCTATGTAGGGTCGGCCACTCCAGTGAGGTGCTGTCGCCTCTGGATGCTTCTGCCTCTCCTAAGACCCTCCACCCTGGACCCCTGATGACCTCCCGCCCAGCCCACCCAAACCCAGGCCGACAAAGCCCAGTACTAGGCGGGGCAGAGCATCTGGCCAGTCTGGGGAAGACAGAGGAACCCTACAGACTCCCGCACAGGTGGGTTTCGTACCGGGTGTCGGCGGGCTCCGTCTCCCTGGAGACAGTTGCCCTGGGGACACGGCGGGAGGGTCCGGAGTAACCAGAGGGCGCCAGCCTCTAGGATGCCGTGTGCAACCCGCAGGGCCTGAGGACAGGCTCCCGCACACAAGGTGGCGGTGAGTGAGCGAGTGAGCTGGGCAGCTGGGCATCGGCGGAGGGGCGCGGCTGGGGCGGGGCTGAACAACGGTCTGTAGAGGGCGGCCCGGTAGGGCGAGGCGGGGCGCGGTCAGAGGCGGAGCATCCTAGGGATGGGGCGGGGCCAGAGCCCGCTGCACCACTATACAGTCCACTAGTGTTAGTATCTCAGCTCTGTCCCGGCACCACAGGAGGAATAGCAGCGAGGCTGTAGAAGGTGGACACCCCTTGGTTGCTCTGCCCGCGAGGCCAGGGACTAAGGCGGGGTTCTCCTCATCTCCGCATCCAGGAGAGTGATTCAGGATGCGTAGGCAGCCCCGCACCCCCCCCCCACCCGCGCCTCTTTCTCTTTCCCTCCCTCCTTCCAGGAATTCTCTGCTTAGCCCTGGCTATCCTGAACTCACTCTTTAGACCAGCTGCCTTTACCTTCCTGAGTGCTGGGACCACTCACCACTGCTCGGCTCAGCCTGGGTCTCCTAAAAATCAGGGGATAGAAGGTACTATTTATAAAGTGAGATCTAGGCATTTCCCTCAGCCTCTTTCTGTCTTAGTTTGCTTTCTATTGCTGTGGTAATAAAAAAGTATGACAAAACACAACTTGGGGAGGAAAGGGTTTGTTTGGTTTACATATTCCTGGTCACAGTCCCTTAAGGGAAACCAAGGCAAGAACTCACAGAGAAATGTTTCTTACTGGCTTACACCCCATGCCTTGCCCAGCCTGCTCGCTGAGTAGCACTCAGGACCACCACTCCTAGTAAGCTGGGCCCAATCAATCATTAATTAAGAAAATATCCTCCCCAGACTTGCCTACAGACAATATGTGGGAGGTGTTTCCGCAATTGAGGTCCCTTTTCCCAGATAACTCTGAGTTGTGTCAAATTGAACAAACCAACCAAACACTAACTAGGTTCCCAAGGCATCACCAGGAAGGGCGGGACATTCAGGCTAGTGTCAGACCTGGAGTTGCTGCCCCAAGTAGCCCCTGAGTCTTGACTTGGGCACAGCCCCAGCATGCTGGTTTTCCCTAGCAGGTGGTCTGCCCACTGGAGTTCACATGGACTCAGAAACAAGGGAGCCAAGACTTTCACCCACACATCTAAGCTCCCTACAGCTGCTCTACAAGGCTGAGGTCCAACCTACTTAGCAGGAGCGATTGCTCTCCCTGGGGCCGTGAATGAGGAAACCCTTATATCCACCATCCTCACAGTCTTTCTGTTTCCCTTTGCTTTACTACTGGGGTGGGGGTGGGGGTTGTACTTAAAGCCTTGAGTGTGTTGAGTAAGCGCTCTATCATTGACTTATAGCTCCAACCATTTTAAAATATATATACATATATACATACACATATACATATATGTATATACACACACACACACATATACATATTTGAAACAAGGTCTCACTGTGTAGCCCTGGCTGGCTTGGAACTCACAGAAATCTGCTTGCTGTTACCTCCCAAGTCTTGAGTCAGTCTCACTAAGGTGCCCAGTAAGACCCCGAAATCCTCAGCTTCCTCAGCAGCTGGGACTACAGGCCCAGTTCGCACAGGTTCTGCTGGCAGAACTAGCATGGAACCAGTTTGGTTTTGCACTGGACCCATGGACCTCCTGCTCTGCCCTGTGCTCTTACAATGTTCTTAGACTTAATGCTTTATGGAAAGAGGAGGCAGAGGAAGAAAGGGGCTGCAGGCCCACAACTGCCCCAGAAAAGGCCAGTCTCATCATCACTGGTCCTCTGAGCCAGAAGTTCCCAGGAATCGCGGAGCCCAGCATGGGAGGACCGGGCTTCAGGGATGGCCAGGATGTGGGAGGTCCCCAGCCAAGACTCACAAAGCCTAGGCCAGGAGCTTCCCACGGCCCCCAGCAGCCCTGTCTGGGGCCTTGGTGCTGGAGCACCCTAGAAGGAATCAGGCAGATAAGGATGCGATTCATTCCCAGTGCTTTCTAGATGCCCCATACATCTTCAGTACCATGTCTAGTCTTTAAAAAGACATGGCAGGCTGGCCGTGGTGGTGCCAGGCTTTTAATCCCAGCACTCAGGATGGGAGGTAAAGGCAGGTGGAGCTTTATAGGATCTCTACAAGTTCAAGGCCGGCCTTGTCTACAGAGAGAGAGAGTTCCAGGACAACCAGGGCTATAGAGTGAGACCCTGTCTCAAAAAACAAACAAACAAACAAACAAACAAACAAACCCAAGATATCCCTCCAGGCACTATTAACATAAACAGAGAAGACATACACTGCTGCAAGGCCTCAAGCACCCAGCTGTGTTGCTCACAAGCTAACCTCTGGGTCATTGGAACCAGGGATGCCCCAGAGCCCCCTTCCCTCAGAGCCTGCAAGCAAGTCTGGGAGCAGAGCCAGCCTCTGTGGAGAACCTAGAGATTTTGAGCCCACCTAAGTTCCCCCAAGGTGTGAACCTGGGTCTCCTAGCCACTCAGACCCCATAGAGCCTAAGAAAGGTGGCTCTATCTTGACCAAGTAAAGAGGGAAGAGAGGAATTCAGACAGCCACCAGGGTACCAAAGAGAGATGCCTCTCACAGGTCAGGCACCAAAGAGATTTTCCCAAAAGAGAAAAACTCCAAGGCTCTTTCTACCTTCTTCTCCATGTGTGGGAGCCCCCATCCCCCACAGGAGCCAAGGCCTTGCATAGTGTTACCCCTTCCCCAAGCACCCCTCCCCCCATAGCATAGGTCTAAGTGAAAGCCAAACTCAAAGACAAGATGCCCACTAACAACGAGATCTTATGACTGGCTTGGAGTGCAAACTGAGCGGTAAGGTACTGATTTGTCTTAGAGTCCAGGGGAAAATACAGGATTTCTTTGAAATGGCAAAACCCACAAAAAGTTAACAGGTCTGAATCACAAAAATATGCTAAGAACTGTTCTGACAAATACAGGAAAGATAGAAATCTTTTTTTTTTTTTTTTAATGGAAATGTCCGGAGAGCTGGGTCAATGGGTAAATGTGCCTTACAAGCCTGACAACGTGACTCTGTCCTGGACCCCTTTATAAAGGTGGAGAGAGAAAGCCAACTCCACAAAGTGGGCCCCTGACCTCCACACACACACACACACACACACACACACACACACACACACACGGTGGCTCATGCGCCACTCCCAACAATAATAATACAATAAAGTTTTAAAAAGTGTTTGGAAAGAAGCCAGGCTGAGGTGCATACCTGTAAAATTTAGAAGATTGGGAAGGTACCCATTGTTGACCTCTGACTTCCACATGCACCCACCACACACACATGATACACACACACACACACACACACACACACACACACACACGGAGTTTCACTACTGTCAAAACTCAAGTGTAAACAGAGAAATTAGATTTCCACCTCTGTTTGTCACGGCCATGAGGAGGCAACTCTCTGCATCCTAACCTGGGAACAGGAAACCAACAGCTCCCACTCACGGGAGCCCCGTTTCCCTCAAGAAGTTAATTTGCTTCATCCATTACTCCTCCCCCCTCTCTGTCCTGACACCTCCAGGTCACCACACTGTGATGGAGTCCCACCTCTTTCAGCTGCCTGCCCACATCCCAACTGCCTTCCCTGCAGGAATCCCGCTTTGGGCTTGCTTCTTCCTACCCGGAAGGGCACCAGCACTCCTAGGTGTGGTCAGAGAAGACAGGACTAGAAGGCTATTCTCTTCAGCTTTGTCAGCATGACACAGCCTAGGGTCGCCTGAGAAGGGAGTACACGCGTGTCTGGTGAGTCGTCTGGGTCGCCCAGCCCACTACAGGTAGCACTAATCCCCTGGGCAAATGGTCCTGGGCTGCGTCAGGAAAGTAGCTAAATATGAGTCTGTGAGTAAACAAATCAGAGAAGGAAGCAGCAGGCAGCATTTCCCACGGTTCTTGCCTTAGCGCCTGCCTGGTCTTCCCGCAGCCATTCTTGGCTGTCAATTTGACTACATCTGGAACTAAAACTCAAACATGGAAGGCACACTTGTGAGGATGCCCCCTCCCCCCCCCCCACACGCCAGACAGGGTTTCTCTGTGTAATAGTTCTGGCTGTCCTGGAACTCTCTGTAGACCAAGCTGGCCTCGAAATCACAGCCATCCTCCTGCCTCTGCCTCCCAAGTGCTGGGATTAAAAGCGTGTGCCACCCACGCCCGGGAGGAATTTTTTGTTTAATTGAAGCAGAAAAATGCGATTCTAATCTGGATCACTGAGTTAGGAATAGGAGGACACCCTTTAATCTGGGCTACACCTTCTGCTGGGAGCCTATACAAGGGGCATGGAAGGAGGAAGCGCTTGCTCTCGCCTTGCTAGCAAGTCCGGTCCTTTCACAGGTTTTAGAGCGGTGGTTCTCAACCTTCCCAATACAGTTCCTCATGTTATGGTGAACCCCAACCATAAAATTAATTTTTGTTGATACTTTAGAACTGCAATTTTGCTTTTTGTTTGTTTGTTTGTTTTTGTTTTTCGAGACAGGGTCTCTCTGTGTCGCCTTGGCTGTCCTGGACTCGCTTTGTAGACCAGGCTGGCCTCGAACTCACAGAGATCTGCCTGCCTCCGCCTCCTGAGTGCTGGGATTAAAGGCATGTGCAGAATTTTGCTTTTGTCATGAATGGTAGTGTAAGTTTTTGGTTTCCAATGGTCTTAGGCAACCCCTCTGAAAGAGGTCATTCGATCACCCGAAGGGTTGTGACCCACGAGTTGAGAACCACTGAATTAGCGCCTGCTTCTTCAGAATTTAAGTGAACAGAGACCGCTGACTAACAGACTTCACAGTGCTGCTACTCCCTGTAACCAAGCACTGAAATGGATGAGACAATACGGGGCTGTTCTTATTCAAACCACCACGGGCTATAACCTGTAAAAATGAAATAAACCCAGTCTTTCCCTAAGGGTTTTTTGTTCACGGTGTTTGTCACAGCAACAGAGTGAAAGTGTAACGGAGGCTAAATTCGGGGTGGAGGGTGGGAATCAGATATCACTTACAATAAAATGTGTTAAATGGGTATTTTTAAGTTCTAATTGGAAAATAGGAAGGCAATGAAGAATTAGGTAGGGTTTCTATTGCCACAATGAACCACCATGACCAAAAAGCAAGTCGGGGAGGAAAGGGTTAATTTGACTGGCACTTCCACATCACAGTCCATCACTGACACAAGCCAGGACAGGAGCTCAACAGGGTGGGAACCTGGAGGCAGGAGCCCATGCAGAGGCTGAGGAGGGGGTGCTGCTTACTGGCTTGCTCCCCATGGCTTGCTCAGCCTGCTCCCTTATAGAACCCAGGACCACCAGCCCAGGGATGGTACCGCTCACAATGGGCGGGCCCTCCCCCCACTGATCACCAATTGAGAAAATGCCTCACAGCTGGATCTCAGGGGAGAAATTTCCTCAACTGAGGCTCCATCCTCTCTGGTGACTCCAGCTTGTGTCAAGTAAAACAAAACTAGCCAGTACACCTGACCCCTTGTCAGCTTGACACTCAAACACATTACTATTAAGCCACAACCCTCCCTTTCTTATTCATCCCCAAGATCTCATGTTAAAAAAAATAATAATAATAACTTTAAAAGTCCCACAGTCTTTATAAATTCAAACACATTAAACTTTTCAATCCCTTTAAAATACCCAATCTTAGCCGGGCATGGTGGCACACATCTGTAATCCCAGCACTCGGGAGGAGGAGGTAGGTGGATCACTGTGAGTTTGAGGCCAGCCTGATTTACAAAAAGAGTCCAGGACAGCCAAGGATACACAGAGAAACCCTGTCTTGAAAAACCAAAAAAAAAAAATAAACTATCCAATCTTAGACAGATGGTGGTGGTCCATGCCTTTAGTGCAGCAGAGGCCAGCAGATTTCTGTGAGTTTGTGGCCAGTGTGGTCTACAGAGTAACTTCCAGAACAGCCAACTCTATACAGAGAAACCCCGTCTTGAAAAAACGCATGCACGCATACACACACCTCTCTCTAATCTCTTAAAACCCAAAATCTTTCAACGGTGGGCTCCAGTAAAGTACTTTCTTACTTCAAAAGGGAAAACTCAGGCCGCAGTCATAAGCAAAGCAGGGATCCACTCACGAGCCCCTGGATTCCCCCAAGGGGGGGGGGGTCACTTCTCCAGCTCCGCCCTCTGCAGCACACACAGCGTGTCTTCTAGGCTCCAGCTGGCTCCACTCCACCGCTGCTTGGTGGCCATCTTATGGTAGTGGCATCTCCAAAACTGCTGGGGTCCCTTGCTGCAACTGGGCTGCACTTTCACCAATAGCCTGTCCTGAGCTCGCCTCATGGTGCCAAAGCCTCAGCTTCTCTGCATGACCCCTTCAATCCTGAGTCTTCAACTGCCACCACGAGGCTGCGCCTTCACCAATGGCCTCCCCTGGCCTCTCACAGTACCAAGCCCTAGCTGCTCTCCATGACAGCTTCAATGCCTTCAAAACCAGTACCTCCTGGGTGACGCGTACACTGCCTAGCTTGGCTGCCAGCCTAAGGTACAACCTTGGCCGCCTCTGGAACACAACTTAGTGTACTGACCTGAGGAAACGCTGTCCGGAAGATTTCACCTCAGTGTTGCTGGCCTCTTCTCAATCACCATTAATTTCTCAGCTCCAGTTGACAGACATCAATTGTCCCAGCAAAGCGAAGGTTTCTCTTTAGAAGTTCTGGTCCCTTGTTAATCACGCTAACTCTAGCTCCGGCTGACCAGAACCACAGTCTTCACACAAATAACCTCACAGAGTATCCACTTCCCTCTGAAACGTCACAAGCCAGGCCTCCATCGTCTGCGCTGCCCTCAACATTCATATCTTCCAAGCCCCTACAGAACATCCCACGGAGCTCTCAGCACTCAGTGACTTTCCTAGCCCAAAGTTCCAAACTCCTTCCACAGTCCTCCCAAAACAACAAAATTGTCACAGGACTGGTACCAACTTGCCTTAGGGTTTCTATTGCGTCAATGAACCACCATGACCAAAAAGCAAGTCAGGGAGGAAAGGGTTTACTTGGCTTTACACTTCCACATTGCTGTCCATCATCGGAAGAAGCCAGGACAGGAACTCAACAGGGCAGGAGTTGCTGAGGAACACATAGAAGGGTGCTGCTTATTGGCTTGCGCCCCCTGGCTTGCTCAGCCTGCTTTCTTATAGAACTCAGGACCACCAGCCCTGGAATGGTACCACTCACAACGGGCTGGGCCCTCCCACACTGATCACTGAATAAGACAAACGCCTTAAAGCCGGATCTCATAGCTGGATTTTTCTCAACTGAGGCTCCTTCCTCTCTGCTAGCTTGTGTCAGGGTGACACAAAACCAGCCAGTACAGCCCCCCCAAAAAAGAGACAAGATCTCATATTTATTTACATAATCTCACTGTAGCTTTGTCCCCTTGGTATACTGTTTTGTGTTGGTTAGAAACAGGGTGTCTGCTGTATTCTCCAGGCTAGTTTCTAACTTCCACCAGCAATGGCGCTACAGCAGCTCCAGAGGTGCATGCTGCCCCCTGTGCTGGTCTGTTCTCTCACGGACTTTTATGGGAAGCTTAATTACAAGAGTCTTCGCTCTCCCGCCATCATCACATGCTCTCATTCATCTCTGAATTCTCACCCTCTGGTTAACTCAAAAAAGCCACTCAACTGTAGTTTAAAAAACAAAAACAAAAACAAAAAGCAGGTTAATCAGGACCTGAAACTTCCATCTCCTCTGGGGTCAATTCCCTAAGCTCTGTCTTAATTGAGGCTCTCGCAGGGAGGCACTCTCAGTGACTAAGGGGGTGGGTGGGCCGAGGAAATGATGCTTGTGCTGTGCTGTTCGCCCTTTCACAAGTTTACCAAAATAAATAAATAAATAAGTAAATAAAAATTTTAAAAAAGCACTAGGGTTTCCAGGAATGGAACTCTGGAATAGACCGGCTTTGATGACACCTGCTGAGCTCTCCGCTGCTCATTGCCTGGCCTAGGACAGGGCTGACCTTGGGCTAAGAAGCAAGAGTCAGTCTGACAGACAGCACACACTGGCAGTCTCTATAAACATTCCCAGGGGAGTCTCGGGTTCCCAAGCAGAGGCTGGAACTGTGTCATCTATGAATGGAAACAAGTGCTCCGTTTGTGGAAAGGGCCTGCCGTGTATACTTACCGCAGGAAAGGTTAGAACAACGGGCTAAACTGGGTGTGTTGAGTCCCTCGCTAAAGGCACCAGGACAGGGGTGAGTTTCTGGACTCAGTTTTCTAGGGTCACCTTATAGATGTGCTGTGGCAACTGCTGAGGACCAAGTGAGAAGACGATTTAAAAAAAAAAAACAAACAAACCTGGCAACATTATTAAGCGAAACGGCCACAGAGCAGTCCCCAGAGAGCAGGTGACTGGCCTGAGTCATGCAGTAACAGCAGTAAGTACCTTGTGTTAAATGCCAGATACCAGAGAGACTGTGCCATGCATCAGGCCCGTGTTAAAAGCCGGGTCCCTAGCCTGGTGGTCCGTGTTAAAAGTCCGGTCCCTAGCCTGGTGGTCCGTGTTAAAAGCCGGGTCCTCAGCCTAGTAGCATAATCTAAATACGCCTTTGTCTTTGTCTTTTCTCTCTCTCGCTTCTCCTCCCCCTCCTTCCACTCACATGATGGCTCACAACTGCTGTAACTCTAGTTTCCGGAGATCTCATGCCCTCTTCAGGCCTCTGTGGGCACCTCCTGCACACACATGGTGCACATGCATACACACACTCAAGTATACATGCGTGCACACAAAATAAATAAATCCAAAACCCAATAAATAATCAAACAAAATAAAACCCAACCACCAAAGCTTCAGCAAGGTCCAAGATGCTGGTTTTAAAGCATGATTTATGCCCATTATATATATCGTAAGACGGTATCCTCCCCTCAAGACAGCTTTACAGACCACTCAAGGAGAGCAGCGCAGTAGAAATGCAAATAAAATCCAGCTGGAGAGGGGCGGGGCACCTAACAGAAGGAGGTACATTTGTGGAAACAGGTTCAAGGCCATATCGTCCACATCCTCAGCTCCCTGACTGTAAACAGATGGATCAGCCACCCAGGTTTAAAGGCAGAAGGGGAGACAGAGTGTTCAGCTGGTGCAGAGGTATTTCCTGGGTCATCTCATGGGCGGTCCCTGTGTGACAGAGCCACATCTATGTAGTCCCCACCTGAGGAATCAAGCCTATGTGTATCTTTATTTTCATTTTTTTTTCTTATTTGTACTTTCCAAGTTTTTATAAGTAACTTGAATTAGGATCTGTATAAAAATATACACTATACATGTACAAATTTATACTACATATGTATAAATATTATATACATATATGCACATATATATAGCATCTAAATATGCAATATAGAAGACCTCTGTCTATAACTCTTAGTAGATGCAGCCACTCCAATGCCCGTATCGTTGCAGTATTTAGTATTTTTGGTTGTGCGCCTAGCCTTTAATGGTTGAGCCATCTTTCATGCCATATTTAGTATTTTTTAAAACTGCAAATTCTTAGCTGGGCCGTGGTGGCGCACACCTTTAATCCCAGCACTCGGGAGGCAAAGGCAGGCGGATCTCTGTGAGTTCGAGGCCAGGCTGTTCTACAAAGTTAGTCCAGGACAGCCAAGGCTACACAGAGAAACCCTATCTTAAAAAAAAAAAAAAATCAAAAGGCAAATAAATAAATCTGCAAATTATAGGAAAGATTAAGCTTTGTCTCAGGTGGAAGCAGTCTTGGCGGGCTTTACCCTTGAGGCACACCATGAATACCTTGTGAGAGACTGTTTGGAGCCTTCCTGGGCTTGGAATTCAGGAAGCCTACCTAGAAACCCCACCGTGGCTATTGTTTTCCTAATTGACCCTCGAAGGGAGAAGGGACCGCCCTTTGTGTATGACTGGGAAGGTGGGGGAGATAGGAAAAACAAGAGGTAGAGAGAAGAAGAAGAAGGCGCGGAGAGAGAGGAAAGGACCGGACCAGCTCGTGGGACTGAGACACCTAAGGACCCGTCCTGCCGAACGGATTCCAGGAGGTTTTAATCTTCTGTCCCTTTAACCTTTTTTTCCTTCTTGTATATGCTAGTTGGGTTGTATAATAAAGTTTAATTGTTAATAAACTGAGCCAACATCTGGCGCCCAACGTGGGGCCCGAACCCACGACCCTGAGATTAAGAGTCTCATGCTCTACCGACTGAGCTAGCCGGGCAGGATTGTAGAATAAAAGGTAGATTATTGAATCTACTAACTTAAAAATTTCTACATTGGTATTGTAGATTGATGGAAATTTAAGACTTTTGATTGATGGAAATTTAAGACTTCAACTTTTGCTTCACATTGATATGAACTTAAATTGTATACTCCATTCATTTTTGCCTTATGTATTGTATGTTATATGTTGACAAAATATTGTATATTGTATGTCAGAAATTTACGTTCTTTTTGTTCAATGTTTATTTGATGTATTATTCATGTACCACTAATGTCTTATAAAAAACTGTTTGGAATCATCGGGGATAAAAGTTGGTATTTAGTTACGTAGAAATCCTATTAGATACTCACTTTGTTATAGAGCAGGTTTGTTTAATAGCTTGTCTATGTCTGCAAAGGAATAGATTGATAACTGTAAGAATAGATAGATTTGCTCTTCAAACTCTTCAGAGATCCACAGAATATGGCATTTAATGATGAGGGCTTTCCTGACAGAGCGAGACATCCGCTCTTGGCCGCCTCTCCATTTGCATCATTGAAGATGGGGGCTTCAAGAGATGCTGGTGACAGAATGGTCACTAGACGGAAAAACTGCTCTGCTACTGCTCTTATCTCTACGGCTGATGACAGGCTGACTGTCTGCAACGATCAACAATGATGCTGGAAAGATGACTGTCCAGCTTTAAAGAGAATAGATGGACCAGACCGTCGGATTTCCTGCTTCAAAAAGCAGTTCGTTGGATGTTTTGGGCCGAAAGGCTGAAGACTGATTGCCCCAATGAAGGAGAGAATTCGGTGACTATCCAGGCAGTCTGCTCTCTCTGTACCCTGCAACTTGGAAGTTGCCTGCCAGCACTTCCTTTATTAGATAGATTTTCCTTCTTGGGTCTCTGATGGGATTGAAGACTAGATAGCCACAGTGTTACTAGAAGCTTTAGTAGATTAATAATTACAATTTCTCATGAAAGAAAAGGACTCTCTTTGGTAGGATAGTGGTATACTTTCCCTTAGGTTAACAAGTATAAAAGGACTTTGTTATGTTCTTGATTCCTGATGAGTATGTATGTATGTATATATGTATATATGTGTATATAGTTCTTAATTTTTTAGAGAGAAGGGTGAGGTATAGGAAAGATTAAGCTTTGTCTCAGGTGGAAGCAGTCTTGGCGGGCTTTACCCTTGAGGCACACCATGAATACCTTGTGAGAGACTGTTTGGAGCCTTCCTGGGCTTGGAATTCAGGAAGCCTACCTAGAAACCCCACCGTGGCTATTGTTTTCCTAATTGACCCTCGAAGGGAGAAGGGACCGCCCTTTGCATATGACTGGGAAGGTGGGGGAGATAGGAAAAACAAGAGGTAGAGAGAAGAAGAAGAAGGCGCGGAGAGAGAGGAAAGGACCGGACCAGCTCGTGGGACTGAGACACCTAAGGACCCGTCCTGCCGAACGGATTCCAGGAGGTTTTAATCTTCTGTCCCTTTAACCTTTTTTTCCTTCTTGTATATGCTAGTTGGGTTGTATAATAAAGTTTAATTGTTAATAAACTGAGCCAACAGCAAATTCTCAATCCAGGCTTGGTGGTTATGAGTTTGATGCTAAACTGACCTACATGGAAAGTTCCAGGCCAGCTGAGGCTACTGAGAGAGACCTTGTCTCAACCCCATTCCCACCCCTGAGTGGGGGCGGGGGAAAGGGGGGGAACCTTGCAAACCTCTCAAGGGTCTCAGTTCCTTGGCAGATCTTCTCCCTCTCAGAGTAAGCGCTGAGGCTAGCTCTCCATACTCAGTCCCTTCTTCCTCCATCTGTCTTCCTCATAGTCTCCGGAGACCCCTTAGCTACAACAACTCTACACCCACTGGGCCCAAGCAAGAAAAGTCTTGGGAACGCACAGACCTCCTGCATTCGCCAGTTCTGTCATTTATCGTCTCTGCCTGTCTCTGTCTGGCAAGGATTCTGCGCCTCCTGCCTTCCTCGGTGCCATTTCTGTCCCCAGAACCTGCATAGTTCAGTTACTGTCTGTCTCTCTTTCCCACTGACTAAGCCGGGCTGTGGGGCTACAGTGGCCGATCTCATCATCTGGTACATTAGGCGGCTGACAACGACCTGCAATTCCAGTTCAGGGGCTACTATGCCCTCTGGCCGCCTCCAGCATCCAGCCTATGCATGGGGCAGACAAACCCATGCAAACACACACATAAATAAAAATAAGTAAATCTAAAAAAAAAAAAAAAAGCATTTCTTGGGCTGAGGAGATGGCTCAGCAGGTAAAAGTGTTTGCCTCACAAGTTCAAAAACCAGAGTTTGGATTCCTAGAGCCCAGGAGGGGTCGGCACTGCAGGCTACCTTGTCATTTCAGTGGCCAAAGGCAACTACAGGGGACCCTCAGAAAAAACTGGCTAGCTAGACTGCCCAATGGGCAAACTCTGGGCCCAACTGAGACAACTTGCTTCAATGAATAAGGAGGAGATCAATTGAAGAAGACTCCCAATATGAACCTCAGGTCTCCAGAGGCGCTCTCACACGCACGCACGCACACACACACACACACACACACACACACACACACACACACACACACACACACCATCCCCATCCATGAGAACTCATGTATATACATGTGCACACAGACGTACACACGAAAAGGGGGAAAAAAACCAATATATTTCTTGTCCAAATTCTGCCTCGTGTTCGTATGACTTTTTCACACTCCTCGTGTTTTTCACACTAAGGGTCGAGTCGCTGCTGGGAGGAGAGGAAGTTACAAAGAAAACAAACATCTCTCCGCAGCAGCACTGTGACTCAAAAGTAGGGAGATGTATGCCTTGGAGTAAAATAAACACGCACGTATCGTGGAAGAGAACATAAAATTAAGGTCAGTTTTAAAATAGGGCTCGAAGCTTCAAAGCAAGGTCACGGTTGGGGTGGGCTGTTGCTGACTGGGGCTATGACTCCTCCAGCCAGAAGAGTGGATGGGAAAGTTGGAGAAGAACAGTGCAACGAGGTCAAGGTCACTGCCAGCCACTCAGCCACATCCCAGCCACTTCCCCATAAACCTAGGTCGCAGGGATCCCGGTGGCTATTTTTGAAGTCGCCTGCCCATGAGCTGCAGCTACAGAGCGAGCAGCAAGGGCTTGGTGGCTCACCTTAGGTGCTTTCATCACAGTTGTCAAAAGCTGAGTTCACGCCACACCATGCAAGCTTCGGCCGTAATTTGTGGCACGGACATCTGTCATTCGAAAGCCATTCCCTCCCACAGTGCGGGCCTCTGAGATTCAGACTTCAAATGGCAGAAAGGTAGAGCTTTTCATGGGCGCACGGCCTGCTACAGGCTTCAGTTATTTCCGGCCATCGGGACAAACCAGCAACTGTGCCAGTCCCTGTTTCAGATGAAAGCTTGCTGGCTTAAGTACACGTCACGTATAGATACATGTTAAATATCGAGGTACACGAAACACCTGCTTCCGGCTAAGTAGCCTAGGTTAGCATCGAGCTCACAATCCTCCTGCCTCAGCCAATTGAGTGCTAGGACTGCAGGTGTATGCCAATGTGCCCAGCCTACCTGTCAGATTCTTTCTATAATTACATCTATTTATGAGCACGTCTGTCTATACAGAACAGGTGGAGTCGGAGGACAGCTTTCAGGAAAGCATTTTCTCTTTCTACCATGTATTCCTAGGGAACAACCTAGGCTGCCAGGCTTGTCAGCAAGCGTCCCTACCCATTGTGCTATCCCACCAGCTCTAGTTCTTTCTTTTTCACTCTTTCAAAGCTGAGGATCAAGTCTCGGGTCTCAGGCATGCTAAGCAAACGCTCTATACCACTGAGCCAAACTGCTAGCTTTCCTCTGTTTGCCTCAAAGGCTCTTGCCTTGAACACTCACCTGAAGCTGTTTCCAGCCATTCTCTCCAAGAAAACCCCCAGATGCCTGAAACCTTGAGTGTCTTACACAATGGCCGTTGCTAGATGTGCCTCACTTAGCTGAAAAACAGACCACACTTCACTGGTTTCCAAATGACAGATGAGTTACCTCATTCAAATACTTGTCACACCACACAAGAGGAGAGAAGCTCTAGAAGGGTCATTCACCCCGGACACAGGAGCCCTCAGAAGCCGGGGGCCAGCACGATCCTTTCACTGACTCTGAAAGCGAAGGATACCTGCTTATTTGTTTTTTTTTTTTAATTGTTTTTAGATGGAGAAGGAATGGGGCAGAGGAGGGGATTTTGGTGGTTTTCCCCCTAGAAGAAATTTTGCATGAATAAACTACGTAAGACCAAGATCCTGGTTGCGTGTACTTCCTCACCGCCAGCAGCAGGTCAGCCTCAAAGAGGAACACGTGTGCCAGCATTTTGCGGTACAACCCGCCCACTTGATTAGGTCTCCTCACTTGAGGCTGCCCTTGAGATAAAAGCAGGGGCCACTTCATTCTAGGGGGGCTTCAGGGGCCTGGAGAGATGGGTCAGTAGTTAGGAGTACACACTGCTTCTGTGGAGGACCAGAGTTCAGTTCCCAGGAGCCGTGTCAGGCAGCTCACAACTGTTCTGGAACCCTAGCTCTGCTCGCTCTGATGCCTCTGGGCCTTGGAAGGCTGGAAGGCACCCACCCACACACACACACACATACATTCCACCTGCCAGGCTCACAATTAAAAAGTAAGATCTTTAAAAATAAAAGACAGGGCTTTACAAGGGCTAGGGGTGTGGTTTGACTTGTAGACAATGTGCCTAGAATGTGCAAAGCCCTGAAGTCTGGTCCCCTAGCAACGAAAACACAGTGTGGGGGAGGGGAGGGTTTCAGTAATTAGCACTAATGGGCAAAATGCGGAGCTGGGGCCCAAGCCCCAGGTTCTGGTTTCTGAAGTCTTGGGGTCACCCACAGGGCTGCACCAAGTTTATCTGTCTTGTTTGCTTTTATTTTGAGACGGGGTTTCCTGTAACTCAAGCCAGACTCGAACTGGCTATGTAGCCAAGGGTGACCTTGAAATTCTGACCCCTAAGCTGTAGCATCATAGGCGTGCACTATGCCAGGCTTGTGCAGTGGTGGGAGTGAACGCAGGCCTTGGGCCATGGTAGGCAAACAACACCTACTAAAGGGGCCACAGCCCATCCCTGACCTGAGTTTCTCACACTGCACAACGGATGCGTGCACACCAACAACAGAACAGTTTCCAGGGTGAATTCTGCTCTTGACAAGAACCATTCATAAACTTTATTTCCACTTTCCACACCACAGAGATTTCAAGAACACAGAGGACCCAGGCTCCCAGAGGAACAGCCCAAGAGCCATCAACCAACCGCCCCCCCCCCGCACTGCATCCCCCACCCCACCCCACCCCACCCACCCGCCGCAGACAGGGTTTCTTTGTGTAGGCCTCACTATCCCGGAACTCTCTTTGTAGACCAGGCTGGCCTCGAACTCACAGAGATCCGCCTGCCTCTGCCTCTCAAGTGCTGGGATTAAAGGTGTGCGCCTAGCCCCCACCACAGCTTGTTTCTGTGCCCCAGAACAACCACCATCCCCACCATCCACCTCCAGCCAGACAGGCAAGAAAGACCGGAGAGGGCAGTCTGCTTAGACAGAATGGCTTTTTGCTGGTCCCCTCCCGACAAGGTCACCGACCTCCTTGGCAGCTGATGACTGTGTCAGATCAGTCTCCCTACGGCTTGAGCGTCCACCATTTCTCCTGGTTGGAGCAAGATGAGCCTTAAAGAGCAAATGGCAACATTTTAACTTACCCGGAAACACGTGATAATTAGGGACAGCTGACGACACTGGTGCGCTAGGTGATGTTAATCTAGTTCCTCTCATTTGATCCTCACAACACCACAAACCTGGCAGCAGATTCCCGCTAACTCTATTTTACAGAGGAGGGAACAGAACACCTGAGGAGTTAAGCCACCCGCTAGAGGCCACCCAGCCGGGAAGCGGGAGAGGGTAAGGTTGGGACGTTATGCAATCATTCCAGAATAATGAGAAAAGCCATATGCCTGAAAAATAAATCACAGCCGGGCGTGATGGCGCACACCCATAATCCCAGCACTCGGGGAGGCAGAGGCGGGTGGATCACTGTGAATTTGAGGCCAGCCTGGTCTACAGAGTGAGTTCCAGGACAGCAAGGGCTACACAGAGAAACCTTGTCCCTCCCCCCAAAAAAGTGACAGTTACAAACTTGGGGAGTAGGGACTGTGGGGTTGGGTGGGCAGGCCCGGAAGTAGCATGAGCGTTGTCCCTTCCCGAAGGGCGCTTCTGAGGCTGGCGTTTCTGCTTTAGAGGTTTACGCTGCACAAAGGAGCGCTAAGGTAGGAAGTAACTCGGGAAACCATTAAGCCACAAATGCATAAAGCCATTGGAGGGGACCAGGAAGGTGGCTCAGTAGAGTGCTCGCTGTGAGAGCACGGGGACCTGAGTCTGGATTTCCAGTGCCCACGTAAAAGCTGGGCATTGCTTACAGGTGCTTGTAAGCCCCAAATTCACGTGGATGGAGATACATGGTTCCGAGGAGCTCAAAACAGGCAGTCTACCTGAAAGGCTCAGCTTCGGGTTCATCTAGAGACCCTGTCTTTTAAATTTGTTTTTTATTTATCTGTTTGTCTGTTTGTTTGTTTTGGAACAGGGTTTCTCTGAGGAACCCTGGCTGTCTGGGAACTCTCTCTATAGACCAGCCTGGCCTCAAACTCATCTGCCCTGCCTCCGCCTTCTGAGTTCTGGAATTAAGGGCCTGTGCCACTGCCACCCAGCTTGTCTTTTGGTTTTTATTCATTCATTTATTTATTTATTTTGGTTTTTTTGAGACAGGGTTTCTCTGTGTTAGCCTTGGCTGTCCTGGAGTCGCTTTGTAGACCAGGCTGGCCTTGAACTCACAGAGATCCACCTGCCTCTGCATCCCCAGTGCTGGGATTAAAGGTGTGCGCCATCACAACCTGGCTGAGACCCTGTCTTAAGGGAATATGGGAAAGAGAGCAATAAAGGGGACAGATTCTCTGTGTCCTCTTCTGGCCTCCATATGTGTGCACCTGGGTGTGTACACACACACACACACACACACACACACACACACACACACACACACACGCATGCACACACGCACACACACACAAAGCCAAACACAAAAGCACATGCCTAGCTGGGCATGGTGAGTACAGCCTTGGGGACACACAGGCAAGGAGACCAGGAGTTCAAGGCTAGCCTAAGCTGTGTAGTGCCTTTGAAGCTGAGCTGAGCAACCTGAGACCCTGTCTAAACGATGGGACTGTCTTAGTCTATATATTTTTTTTTTTGAGACAGGGTTTCTCTGTGTAGCCTTGACTGTCCTGGACTCACTTTGTAGACTAGGCTGGCCTCGAACTCACAGCGATCCGCCTGCCTCTGCCTCCCGAGTGCTGGGATTAAAGACGTGTGCCACCACGCCCGGCTAGTCTATATTATTTACTACACAAGGTACCTAGATTTGGCAAGTTCATAAAGATGAGAGAGTGGGGCTGGAGAGATGGCTCAGAGGGTAAGAGCACCACCTGTTCTTCCAAAGGTCCTGAGCTCAATTCCCAGCAACCACATGGTGACTCTTAACCATCTATAATGAGATCAACAGGCACACATACAGGCAGAACTTTGTATACATAATAAATTAAAAAAGAAAAAGATAAGAGAGTGGTTATCAGAGGCTAGAAGTGGGGAAGAGGAGCCATGCTTGGGATAAGGGGTCTCTCCCAGCTAGTTTTCAGTCATCATCTGTCTTGCTGTGTCTGGCCCCTTTATCCAGTCACAAAACTTAAAAAACTGGATAGCTGCGAGGCATGGTGGCAAATGCCTTTAATCCCAGCACTCAGGAGGCAGAGGCAGGCGGATCACTGTGAGTTCAAGGCCAGCCTGGTCTACAAAGTGAGTCCAGGACAGCCAAGGCTACACAGAGATAACCTGTCTTGAAAAACCAAAAGAAAAACACAAAACAAAACAAAAATAAACCAAATCAAACAAACAAACAAAAAAACTGGATAGCTACTGCCATTGTTACAGCTACTGCCTCTAAGGCTCAGAAGGCTAAGCACTTACTTAGCCCAAGGTCACTCAGCAGGAAAAACAAAGATTGTTCAGTGGTTAAGAGTGCATACTGCTCTTGGAGGGAACCTGTCAGGTGTCAACACCCGTGCAGGGTGGCTGGCACCACCTTAACTCCAGCTTTAAGGGACACCATGCCAGTACATACACACTCCCATATATACACACACAAATAACTTACAAATGATAAAAATAATTTTTCATTTTGCTTTTTGACATAGGGTCTGTCTCCGTAGCTCTGGCTGTCCTGAAAATCACTATGTAGCTTAGGCTGTCCTTGAACTCAGATATCCACCTGCCTCTGCAACCTGAGTGCTAAAATGAAGGTATGTACCTCTATGCCCAGCAAAAAAATAAAAATAAAAAAAAATATATATATATAATATATATTATAAAGATATTTTTTTTAAGCAGCTGCGGCTAAACCCAGATCTGGGCTGGGAGTTGCCACTCAGCAAGGGAGCTTGACTCTCAGGAAGAAGAGCCTGGTTTCCACACTCAGAAGCCCAGCTGTGACCCTCATGCCTCTGCATAGTAATCCTGCCCTGGTCCTCACCCTTATGCAGATGTCTTCCTTTCCTGAAGTCTCAACAACAGGGTGATGCTTTCTCTTCCCTGTTAAGAACGCACTGCCCCAACTTCCACAGAGCAGAGTGGCCCAGCAGTACCAGGGCCCCTGGGGACCATGGTGCTGAGACAGGAGAGAGATGCAGGAAATGAAGGGAGGGAACGGTGCCACACATCACCTCTAAGCAGAGCTGACAAGAGAGTTGCTACTGCTGCTGCTCACAAAGCCAGGGAAAGGGAAGCAGGAGGGAGGCTTGGGGCAGCAACTCGGCAGAGATCACTGGGAACTGAAACACCAGCCTAAGGTCACCCTGGGCAAGAGGTGGGACAGGGCAGGCGCAGGAAGACCACACCGGCTTCTTCCTCGGGAAAAGGCTTACAGAACACTCCCTTTGCCCTGGTGAGTTAGTGAGTGGTTCCTAAGGGGGCCTTTGCCCTGGAACCTCACAATTTATTGAAAAAAAAAAAGTTTGTGTTTGAAAGCACATGAGTGTGAGTATGTGTGCATGTGTGTGCCTGTGGAGGGAAGCCAGATGAGACTTTGGGTGCTGTTCCTCTGCAACACTCTCCACCTTATTTTAGGACAGTTTTTTGTTTTGTTTTGTTTTTTTGTTTTTTGAGACAGGGTTTCTCTGTGTAGCCTTGGCTGTCCTGGAACTCACTTTGCAGACCAGGCTGGCCTCGAACTCACCTACCTCCCGAGTACTGGGATTAAAGGTGTGCACCACCACCACCTGGCAAGACAGGGTATTATTATTATTATTATTATTTAATATATTACTTTCTTTTCTGGGTGGTGGTGGTGGCAGTGGCAGTTGCTGCTCACCTTTAATCCCAGCACTTGGGAAGCAGAAGCAGGTGGATCTCCAAGTTTGAGGCCAGCCTGGCCTACATAGTAAGTTCCAGTACAACCAAAGCTGCACAGAGAACACTGCTTTGAAAAACCAAAGAAGAAGCCGGGCGGTGGTGGCGCACGCCTTTAATCCCGGCACTGGGGAGGCAGAGGCAGGCAGATCACTGAGTTCGAGGCCAGCCTGGTCTACAAAGCAAGTCTAGGACAGCCAAGGCTATACAGAGAAACCTTGTCTCAAAAAAACAAAATAAAACAAAACAACCCCCCAAAAACAACAAAAAAGAAAATAAGTGAAAAACAAAAGATTTTTAATAATTAAAAAAAAATGTATGTGTGTCTGTGAGTATATGCCATGAGTGCAGGTGCTATAGATCCCAGAAGGGGGCGCTGGAACCTCTGGAGGGCGAGTTACAGGCTGCTGTGAGCTGTCCAAGGTGGGAGCTGGAAACCGACTCTGGAAGAGCAGTTAAGTGCTCTTCATCACTGATCCATCTCTCCAGCCCCCTATAGCTTTTTAATTGTTACTTTAAATGTGTATGGTGTGTGATGTCCCACAGTACACACATGGAGGTCAGAATACAACTGTGTGGATACGGTTTTCTCCTTTCACCTTTATGTGGGTTCTGGGTCACCATGCTTGCATCTTTGGGCAGCAAGCACCTTCACCTTCTGAGCCATCTTGCCAGCCCAAGATGGGGTTTCTCCTTGGCCTAGGACTCCTCAACTAGGCTTGGCTTGCTAGCCAGTGAATCGCTGGATCCGTCCCCTGTCTCTGTCTTCTCAGTGTTGGGGCTGCCACACACTGGGCTTAAACATGTTTGGTTGGTTGGGGGTTTTTTTGGCTAGTACTCAAGTGTGTGTGCTCCACGGAACCATTTCCCCAGCCCTCGAGAAGGGACGTTTGCATGTGACTAATGACTTTAACCAATGAAGTTAAAAGTGATCTCCTCCTGGGACCTGAGTAAGTCCTACACGCCAAAGCAAGAGTTCTTACAGGAGACAGAACAAGCCACACAGACAGGAGGAGTTGACTACACGAGAATACAGGCGTATGAGCCAAGAGCTACTTGGAGCCATTGGCAGCTGGGAGCAGCAAGGTCTCCCCCAAAGTAACGGAGGGGACACGGATCTGCTGGGGCCCTGACTTCAAACTTCTGGTTCCAGAACAGAAGGCTGTTGTTTGAAGGCACAAAAACAGTTGCTGCTTTGCTACAGCGGCCACAGGAACCAACACAGCATCTCAACAGGACCTAGAATCCCAAGCAAGTTGCTCCTCTTTTGAGACTCCTCTCTGTTGCCCTCTCCTACCGCTCTCTGCCCACCTCCTTAAACTCTCTCTAAGTGGAAGCAATTTCCCCGCCAGGAGTGGGGCTCCCGGATGGAGCCGCCACATCCATTAGCCTCACACAGGACATGGGACAGGGAAGGCAGCCCTCCTCTGGTAGCCTGACCCTCACCCACCGTCAAAGCCTGGAGGGTTCACATGCATATTCAACCAGAAGGGGAACTTTCTTAGGCCCCAGAGACCTGGGGGGTGGGGGGTGGGGGGGATGAGGCAGAATGAGCCATATTTTGGTGCGCCCCACAAAAGTCACACACAGTGTTTGGCTGCAGAGAATGATCAGGGAGGTTCCCTGCTTGATGTTTTTTTCCACCTTGAAACTGGCAGCCTTTTCTGATATGATGGCTGGGGATTTCCACCAGCCACTTCAGTGACCATTCAGCTCGAGGGCTGAACGGCAGGACCAAGCAGAGATCTGCAAGGGCCGCTGTTTCTCCCTGCTGCCGCTTCGTAGGCGCTGTTTCCAGAACAAAGCTGGTGTTTTTCTCACTGCCAAAAGAAGCCAGGCTCCTGCCGTCCTCCAGGCTGGCCGGCTAGTCATTCATTACCACGACACGACCACGTGCCCCGTTCAGGGCTTTCCTTGCCCATCCTCCAGGGGCACTTGCCTCTGGGACCAGCCCTACTATAGGACCTCCTGGGAAGCACAGGTTCCCTGGGGGAGTCGGGAAAGCTTTCCTAAGGTCCCATCTGGATGAAACATTTACTGGGGCTGTGGACCCACACAGGCGAGCTGGAGAACTGCTCTCTAAACAAAAATAAGTTTGAAAAGAGCAGCTAAGGGGGGATTGCTTCACACATTGCACATTCACTTCCCTCTCCTACTGCGAAGTTGAAGGAAAACACAGCCAAGCAGGAAGCGAGCCCTCACCACCTACAACCACGCTAGCCCCGCTATTTGTGGACCTCTACCCTGGGGTGACCCTCCAATGCCCATTCCCAGAAGCCTCTACTTTCCCTACCTGCCTTGTTCTTAGCATAGTATCTAGTATTTAGTCCTGGCGAGACCTCAGTGAGCATCATCAGTTCAGTGCTGCTGAGCCAGAGAAGGGATGGAGCCACGGCATATTGCTCAGGGATGCTTCTGAATACAGAACATTTGTGAGGGAAAGAATTAAACTGCCAAGAACAGCAGGGCCACCGTCAGGAACCTATGGTGTCAGGGATGAGAACCAGGGGTTATGTCCCTACATACAAAGTCCCTTGGAAGCAGGTAGTGAGCCACTCTCTCACCAGGGGACCCCCCTCCCCCCTTACTCCCCAAAGGCACACTTGCCCCACATACACAGAAGACTGTGCCCCAAGTCTCAGAGGTCAGGGGTTGGGGGGGCGGGAGGGGAGCTTCACTGACTGTTGAGGCTACAAACTGACAGGTCCCTGGCTCCTGGCAGGGCCTCAACCCAATGGAAACTGCACAGAGGACCCCAGATTCCATTTGCAAACTGGGGGGCTGGGGGGTGGAGGCGGTAGGATTTTAAGGAAGCTGGATAAAGGCCCCGTATGTGGACACTTGACACCCTGACTCCACTCCACCCCAGAGCACGTATGTCCACCCTCGTCATTAGTCCCTTCCCAGGTCCTGGGGTCTCCGCCACGGAAGTGCATGGCTACCCTAGTAGTACCCCTATCCTGGGGCCCATGAAATGTCATCCTGATCTCCCTATCTCTTAAGGATGAGGTGCAGAGAAGGAAGTACAAATAAGAACAGGAAACTGAAATAAAAAAGAGCCCCATTCAAGCTGATTTACCGGCAAGAATATTTAAAAAAAAAAAAAAAAAGTCCGGAAATGCAAAGCTGGAGGCGGTTTTGCCACCGTAACCCCGGCTCAGCCACAGATCTGAAGACTGATGTAGCTCTCGCCTGGGTCCAAAACTACAAGGCAGCAGCACTGGTGGTGGGGAGAGAGGGAAGGAGGGAGGGCCCAGAAACTTCAGTGTCTGCCCCTAGCCAGCCCTGACCCTCGGTGAAGAGGCTGGAAGGACTGCAGGGCCAGGGCGCAAAGGATCTTGACGGGCCCCTGTCTCCATGCCTAGGCTGGCATACCTGGGTGACCCTGCTCTGGCTAAGTCTCACCACGACCCAAGACCAGGGAGCCCACACTATTTGATGCCTAGAACGCAGCAAGGGCCCCACCAGCCGGCATGGCCGGAGAGCCCCTGGTCCGGCGGGACACAGAGGAACGGGTGTAGGGGAGATGCTGGCACAGGCGACCGTGAGGACCCCGAGGGTAGCTCAGGCCCAGGTCACCGAAGACTGGCTCCGGAGGCATCCACTGTCCGCTTGGCGCCTAAAGTCAGGGCGCACCGGCTTTGGGTGTTGGGAATGTGCCGGGGAGTCAGCCTCGCCTTGCCTGAATTCCCCAACCCGTTTTTCTTCCCATCTCTGCGACCCATTCCCATAAAGAACGCTTACCGGTCCCGGAGCGGCTGGGCCCAGCAGAGCTGGCAGCCCTGAGGCTGGGCGCGAGTGAGCTGGAGGCGGGGCACACCGGGGGACGGCCCACCCACTGACAGCCCGCACACTCTACTTCCCACTTTGTTTCCTTTCTACAGATAACAGGAAAAACAACTGGTCCCCCACGCCTCTCCAGCCACGCCCCCAGCCCAGCGGGCCTTGCAAGGGCAGTGGCACAGGTGCCTCTGAACCCCGCAGCAGCACTGTTCAAAAACAGTTTTCTCTTAATGCGAAGGCACATCGCCAAATAAAAGTTCAGAGAGGCCCGCGCTCAGGAAGCAGATGCAGGTGGATCTTTACAAGTTCGAGGCCAGCCTGGTCTACAAAGCACATCCAGGACAGCCAAGGCTGTTACACAGAGAAACCCTGTCTGGGGCGGGGATGGGGGGCGTTGGGTGGGTGGGTGGAGCCTGATCCTAAGGAGGCATTTTCTCAATTGAAGCTCCCTCCTCTTTGATGCCAAACGATGACATAAAACTATCCAAGAAGCTGACCCCCTTCTCAAATTTGTGACATACAAATGCCACAACCTTTCCTGTTCATCCCCAAGATGAACATTAATAAAGACATCACAATATAAAATAGTTTACAAAGTTAAACTTCCACAGCCTTACAAATTCACTAAAAATTGTCTCTTGCTAGGTGGTGGTAGCAAACGCCTGTAACCCCAGCACTCAGGAGGCAGAGGCAGGTGCATCTCTGATTTCCAGGCCAGCCAAGTCTACAGAGCAAGCTCTAGAAGCGCCAAAGCTATACACAGAGAAACTCTGTCTTGAAAAACAAAAACAGATAACAAACAACAAAAAGTCGTCTCTTTAAAAATATCCAGTCGTGGGCTGGAGAGAGGCTCAGAGGTTAAAAGTACTGACTGCTCTTCCAGAAGTCCTGAGTTCAATTCCCAGCAACCACATATAATGTGATCTGATGCCCTCTTCTGGCCTGCAGGTGTACATGCATAAGTAACTTGGGCTGGAGAGAGATGGCTCAGCGGTTAAGAGCATTGTCTGTTCTTCCAAAGGTCCTGAGTTCAATTCCCAGCAACCACATGGTGGCTCACAACCATCTATAATGTGATCTCGGTCCTCTTCTGGTGTGCAGGCACACATGTGGGCAGAATACTGTATAAATAAATAAATAAATATTTTTTTAAAAAAAGAAATAATTCTTTTTTAAAAACTCCAGTCTTAGCTGGGCGTGGTGGCGCATGCCTTTAATCCCAGCATTTGGGAGGCAGAGACAGGCGGATCTCTGTGAGTTTGAGGCCAACTTGGTCTACCCAAGGCCAGCCAGGCATACACAGAGAAGCCCTGTCCTTTTTTTTGGGGGGGGGGTGGTTTCGAGACAGGGTCCTGGACTCGCTTTGTAGACCAGGCTGGCCTTGAACTCACAGCAATCCACCTGCCTGTGCCTCCCGAGTGCTGGGATTAAAGGCGTGCACCACCACGCCCGGCGAGAAGCCCTGTCTTGAAAAGAAAAAACAACAACAACAAAAACTCCCAAACAACAAAAAAATTCCAGTCCTTTTTTTTTTTAGTCCAAATTCTCTGTAAAACTCCAAAAAACTTTTTTTTTTAAGTTTAAGGTCTCTCAACTGTGGTCTCCTGTTTCAAAAATAAATTAAGCACTTTTTTTACTTCAAGAGGGAAGAATCAGGACACAGTGGAAATTTGAAGGAAGCAAAACTGAATGCCAACACTATAAATAACTCAATCTTTAATGTCTGGGACTCACTCATGATCTTCTGGGCTCATCCAAGGGGCTTGGATCACTACCCTGGCTCTAACCCTCAGCACCACACACAACTTACCTTCTAGGCTCTGGCTCCACCCCACCAACGCTGCTCTTCTTAGTGACCATCCCATGGTACTGGCAACTCCAAAAATGCTGGGGTCTCCTGCTACAACTAGGTTGCACTTTCACCTATAGCTTCTCCTGGGCTCTCTTCATGGTGTCAAGCCTCGGTTTCTCTATATGACCCTTTTAATCCTGGGCCTTCAACTGCCACTGAGGCTGTACCTTCACCAGTGTCCTCCCTGTCCTCTCACAGTGCCAACCCTCAGCTCTTCTCCATGACCCCTTTCTGCTTTCAAAACTAGTACCACCTGGGTGACTTACACTACCAAGCTCAGTTGCCAGGACAAGATGTAATTTTGGTTGCCTTTGAACAACAGCTTCTCTGTGCTCTCAGGAAACACTTCCCAGAAGACTTCACCTCAGTGATGCTGGTCTCTTCTCAATCACCATTAATTTCTCAGCGCCAGCTGACCAGCATCAGTTGTCCCAGTGTGGGTTCTTTTCTCCGAAAGGCTGGGCTGAAAATCTGGCCAGAGTTTTCTTCAGCCTTCTGGAGGCTAGCTGAAGAATGCTCTGTCCTGAGAACAGGTCACAGAAAAGGCCTTCTGGGCAGGGAGGGAGCGCATGACAGTCGCTCTCAGCCTGGTAGAGACAAGAGAAATCTGTGTCCCTTCCAGAGGGGGAAGGGGGCCTCTGGCTTGCGAAAGGCTGGACTACACTTTATTAAAATAAAGATAAAAGAGTCAAACAACTAGATTTTAATTCACTAAGCTTAAAAGGAGAAGGGCAGAGAGCTGTGAAGAAGGGATGGGGTGTGCCGTGCAACCTTCCAGCCACTGGGTTTTTAAACAAAGCTTACTTGAATAGCAGGGGACGTTCCCAGGACACTTCCTGGGGCTTGTCTCCAGGGTACCTTTGATAAGTTTTTCTTCAAAGAGCCAGCTTTTGACACCTTTTGTGTGGGTTACGATCTGCAAGGAACCATCCTTTAACACATTTGGGTCTGGAGGCCTGTTGCCAGCAGGGGTGTCCGCTCACCTATGCCCAAGCACAAAGCTTACCGGGAGGGAGCATCTGTCCTCCTGCCTACAGGCAAAGGCCCACTTCCCAGTAATGCAAAGGTTTCACCTCAGTGGTGCCGGTCTCTTGTTAATCACACTGACTCTTTAGCCCAAGCTGATCCAGATGACATAATCTTAATTCAAAACAGTCTTTAAACTTCCCTGTGAAATTTCCCAAGCCAGGCCTCCATCACCAGCTGCCTTTAACACTCTTATCCTCCAAGCTCCCACAGAACAGCCCACTGAGCTTTGAACACCCAATGGTTTTTCTAGCCACAGGTGTGACACAGCAATACCTCAGTATCTTGTCACCAACTTGTCTTAGTTAGGGTTACTATTTTTTTTTCCTTTTTTTTTTTTTCCCCCCAAGACAGGGTTTCTCTGTTTAGCTTTGGCTGTCCTGGACTCACTTGGTAGACAAGGCTGGCCTTGAACTCACAGCGATCCGCCTGCCTCTGCCTCCCGAGTGCTGGGATTACAGGCGTGCTCCACCACGCCCGGCTCAGTTAGGGTTACTATTGCTGTGATGAAGCACCATCACCAAGGCTACTTGTGGGGAAAAGGTTTATTTGACTTATACTTCCAGATCACTGCTTTTTATCACAGGAAGTCAGGACAGAAACTCAAACAGGACAGTGACTTGGAGGCAGGAATTGATGCAGAGATGGGGAGGGGGGAGCGCTGCTTACTGACTTCCTTCACATGGCTTGCTCAGCCTGCTCTCCCTTTTGTTTTTGTTTTTCCGAGACAGTGTTTTTCTGTGTAACCTTGGCAGTCCTGGACTCACTTTGTAGGCCAGGCTGTCAGCGAACTCACAGCGACCATTGGCCTCTGCCCCCCTGAGTGCTGGGATTAAAAGGTACACCACCATCCTTCAGCCCCTTTTCTTATCGAAACCAGAACCATCAACCCAAGATAGGCCAAACCCACAATGGGCTGGGCCCTCAACATATCAATGACTAATTAAGAAAATGCCCACAGGTGTGCCTAGAGTCAGGTTTTATAAAGGAATTTTGTCAATTGTGGCTCCCTCCTCTCTGATGACACTAGCTTGTGTCAAATTGATATAAAACGAGCCAGGATACCTTGTTTTTTAAAAAGCTGGCTGAGCTGGGTATGGTGGCGCACACCTTTAATCCCAGCACTCAGGGAGGCAGAGGAAGGCAGATTGCTATGAGTTCGGGGCCAGCCTGGTCTACAAAGTGAGGCTAGGACAGCCAGGACTACACAGAGATACCCTGTCTCGAAAAACAAAAACAAAACAAAACAACAACAACAAAAGAAAGAAAGCTGGCTGGCAATTGCAGTGGATAAAGGCTCTTGTTACCAAACCTGCTGACCTGAGTCAAATCCTCAAAACTCACATTGTGGAGAGAGAGAACTGACTCTCAAAAGCTGTCGTTCATGAACTTCATGCTTGTATCATCATCATCATCATCGTTATCATCATCACCACCACCACCACCCCTACCATCATCTCTACCACACACATGTTTAAACAAATATACTAAAAAATTTTCAAATGGGTATGTGTGGGTGACAATGATCCAATGATGCCTTCACTATGCACGATGCTGCCATGAGCCAATGTGCACTTTTCCACCGTTCTCTTTGGTCCTCACTGCAGCCCAGGACACTTAGTGTCATCTTTAAGACTCATCATTAATAAGGACACACTGGCTGCTCTTCCAAAGGTCCAGAGTTCAATTCCCAGCAACCACAAGGTGGCTCACAGCCATCTACAATGAGATCTGGTGCCCTCTTCTGACACGCAGACACACTTCCGGGCAGAATACTGTATACATAAATAAATCTTATTTAAAAAAAAAAAATACGGACACTATGTCGTTGTAGGAGGCCACAGTCAATAAACAGCCAACCTTTCTCAGATCCTCAGGATGTCTACCTGGCCTTGCTGTTGTTGTGAGTCTCTTTCCAAAAAGCCCAACACCCTTCTTAGGGTATCCATCCTTTTCACTCAGAGTGTCAGAAAACTCAAACTAAATTGACATTGGAGCAGGCACCCCCATTCCTCAAGTTCCTCATAGCGTGGCCGCCTCCTGCCATCCCCTCTGGTTTCTGATCTCTTGCTCTATTTTTAACTGTTGTCACGCCTGTGTTAGAGGAAGCTGCCTCAGGTTCCCTTTGAATTGTAAATAAAATGAACTGCTTATGGTGGGTAATTTAAGGCGATCCTAAGAGAAAGGGGTGCTCTATCCACAGGGAAGCCACCGCTAACTGGGTCCTTCTCTCTGGAAGTGAGGACAGCTGGGAGCAAGCACTCTGGCCCGCTTTGGTGTGAAGGAAGGAAGCTAGCCTGAAAGGGTGGGGCTGCTCTGTGGAGAGCCTGCGGGCTCCAGGCCTGCTCTCTTGGTTCCCAGAGCCTTCTCCTGAAGACTTCCCCCTCTGCAGGCAGCCAACTTCCGCAGCATCTCCCGGATGTAACAAACAGCAAGTGTCTTTGTTCTGCTCAACCCCCAGTGGCTTCACCATAGACACCCACACATGACCACAGGCAGGGTTACCTCAGGGCAGCTACCGTGAGCCCTGGGCACAGAGGTGGGGCAGGAGTGAGAAGTCCTTCCCTGCCCCAGCCTGCCAAGATGCCCACTTTGCTGCAGATCGCATCCTTCCAGGCAGGACAGAAACTGCCCAGATCATTCCTTTACCCTTTGAGCAAGAAAAGTGCGGTGAAGCACAGCAGCATTTCCAGACCAAGACTCTGCCCTGGAGCCAAACTGCCTGGGCTGCAGCAGTGGCGCTGTGTAGTTTCAGGCAGTGACTTAACTTCCCTGTGTGTGTGTGTGTGTGTGTGTGTGTGTGTGTGTTTCTGTTACAAGGCAATGCTGATAGCAGGGTTCCACTTGTAGAATACTCCATGGGATTAAACCAATACATATAACACTGTAGGCTGGGGATATGGCTCAGGGATAAATGGCTTGCTTTGCAAGCACGAGGATCAGAGTTCAAATCCCAAGAACCCACAAAAAAAAGCCAGACAACGGAGTGCACATCTATAATCTCTATGTACACTAGGTGAGAGAGGAGTCAGATATGGGAGAATTCCAGAAGCTCATGTGCCAGCTAGCCTGGGCCAGACAGCAGTGAACAAGAGACTGTCTCAAGACATGATGAAAGATGGTAACAGACATCTGAGGTTGTCCTCTGACCTCCACATGTGTGAGCCCCACAACATACACAAACATTTAAGAACTTGTTTCTATCTGTAAAGCCGAACGAACCTCCATAATATGTTTTTGACTAATTGCTACTACCTTAGCTATTCTAGAACAGTCTCTGGACATTGCGGGATTGGACGGTTCTGCCCTAGGACTTGACACACTGGCTACAGATCTGTTCAGCGGGTTCTGAGCAAGATAGCAACCAAGCCTCGTGGTACAGGCCTGCCGTGCTGGTTACTTAAGAGGTTGAGGCATGAATAGTACAAGCCCCAAGACCTGTGTGGCCTACAGAGTGAGCTACAGAAGGCTAGCTTGGGCAATTTAGGCAGACATTGTCTCAAAAGAAAAAAGAAAAAGGGGTGGGGGGCTGGAGGCGTGGCTTAGTGGTAGAGCCCTTGCCTAACGTACTCAGCCCCACCCCCACCCCAGTTCCATCCTCACTATGGTGCAAAAAGAACAACAACAAAAAAAAAACCCTGCACCCGCTCTGAAGTCCCAGGCTGCCACATCCCAGCCACCACTTACCACTCTGTGCCCCTGGGGAAGCCTTCAGCCTCAGGTCCCCATCCATACCTGGAAGACTGAAGCTGTGCCAGGATTGGGCAATCCCTGGCTAAATCCTGTCCTGCCCTGCCCTTGGCACTGAGGCCAGGCATCAAGTTAGTTCTGAAAAGTTTTCTAATGATTTCCCTGGAATTCAGGTGCCCATGGGGTGGAGTAAGAGGCAGAGTTCCAGAGTCAGGAGGCTGCCACCCTGGGCCCACCTAACACGGCCCCTCTGGCCACTCTATGTGGCTGTGCTGGGGTGCATGCTAAGAGGGAAAGGAAACCATGAAGATGATGACGATAGTGTCTGACTGCGGGCTGAGGCGGCCAGAAGGGCCATCTGAGGTCAGCACTTGTTAAACAACAACAACAGAACACATCTTTTAAAAAAGTCTCACTCTGCAGCTCAGGCTGGCTTTGAGCTCACATCGAGATTTGCCTGTATCCGCCCCATCAAGAGCTGAACTTTGCCGGGCGTGGTGGTGCATGCCTTTAATCCCAGCACTCAGGAGGCAGAGGCAGGTGGATCGCTGTGAGTTCGAGGCCAGCCTGGTCTACAAAGCGAGTCTAGGATAGTCAAGGTTACACAGAGAGACCCTGTTTGTGGGAGGGGGGGAGAAGAGCTGAACTTAAAGATATGTGCCACATAGCTGGGCGTGTTGGCACATCCCTTTAATCCCAGCACTCAGGAGGCAGAGGTGGGCAAATTGCTGTGAGTTCAAGGCCAGCCTGGTTAAAAAAAAAAAAAAGCATGTGCCACTATACACAGCTATTCATTTTTATTTACTTACTTATTTTTCTACACCATCAATACTTTTCTCCAGTAAATCTCCTCTCCCGCCGCTGGTTGCCCAGAGTCAATTGGATGCTGTGGCTACGATTTCACAGGATTGGCCCCTTCACACAGCTCACAGATGGGGTAGACCCTTTCGGGCGCTCCAGCAGCTCATAGCTAGGGTAGATATTGGGGTGGGCCAACTCAAAGCCCTGACCTGGGCTTAGATGGTGGCTGATCCAGATTCCCAATGGGACCCCATGCCACCTCCTTGCAGTGGCCGGAAAGGGGCTGGGCCAGCTCTCCTGAGCCCATGCCACTGCCCACAGCTGAGCCCGGCTACTTATTTTGTTGGACTTATACAGTTATTTACCTATGGCCACAGTGCTCATGTGGAGGTCAAAGGGCAGCTTTACGGGAGCCGATTCTCTCCCTCTATCACGTGGAGCCCTAGGCTAAACTCCAGACATCGAGCTTGGTGGGGTGGGAGAGGTCTTTACCTGCTGAACCATCTTGCCAGGTCAGAGGTCAGAACCTTTGAGCAAAGCCATTGTCTCAGTAAGATGGGAGTCATGAGGGTGTTTAAGTTTACACCGTCCCAGGCTCTGAGAACACTCCCCCTGCCCCCTAACCCCACCCCACAGCAAGCTGCAGCATGGAGTCAGAAAGGTGAGGTGAGTAGGCTGCAAATAGCAAGGAAGAACCTTCCAGTGGCCAAAGCTAGAACATGAACCATACAACAAACAAAGTAGCATTGTTCATATCAAATCAAAGCAGAAAATTAACATCTAGGCAGCTGCATGGATGTCACCAAAAGATGCAGGACCATGGTTATGGCTCAGTGGTAAAACACTTGCCTAGCACACAGAAGGCTCCGGTTCCATCTGGCACAGCATAAACCAGGATGGTGACACACGCTGTAATCCCAGCAACAGGGAGGTGGAGGCAGAATGATGAGAAGCCCACCTGGATCTATTTGGGGCTAGCCTGAGCTACATGAGACCCTGTCTTAAAAAACAAACAAATGAAAACAAGAACCCACCCAAAATTAAACCAAAATAAAACAAACAAAAAAATCGACATGTGGCTCAGTGGTAAGGTGCTTGCCTGGCTTCCTGAGTTCCATCCCTGGGTTCTATCTCTAGGTTCAGTCCCTGGTAGCAATAGCAGTAGCAAGAAGCATGCCACAGGGCTGGAGAGATGGCTCAGAGGTTAAGAGCACCGACTGCTCTTCCAAAGGTCACGAGTTCAATTCCCAGCAACCACAACCATCTATAATGAGATCTGGTGTCCTCTTATGGCTTGCAGGCAGGATATTGTATACATAATAAATAAAGAAATCTTAAAAAAAAAAAAACGACCGAACAAATCAAAGAGAATCAGACAAGTTTCTTTCTCTTATGTTTGTTTGGTCAGTTTTGTTTTATTTAAGACAGGGTCTCACTGTGTAGCTCTGGCCTTGAATTCATTGTGTAGACCAGGCTGGCCTTAAGTTCACGGAGATCCACCTGCCTCTGCCTTTTCAGTGCCAAGATTAAAGTCACGCGCCATCATGTCTGGCTAGACAAGTTTCTGGTACAAAAGAATTCCAAGTAACTCATGTGATGCTTTGGCCTCAAAAAGCCTAACTGCTGTCAGTGTGTGGGCAGTACCCAGTGACTTCCTTATAGAAACTACAGGAGAAGCAGAAGGCAAGGGCGTGCAAAACAAATAATAAAATTTGAAAGGAGAAAGGAAATAAGAACAGAGACAGACAGGCAGAGAGAAGAAAGGAAGGAAGGAAGGAAAAGAAATGGGAAAAAAACAAACAAACCAACCCTTGGCCAGACATGATGATGCATGCCTTTAATCCCAGCTCTCTGGAGGCAGAGGCAGAGGCAGGCAGGTCTCCCAGAGGCCAGTCTGGTCTACTGAGCAAGTTGCAGGACTGCCAGGGCTACACAGAGAAATGCTGTCTTGAAAATCAATAAACAAACAAACATTTTTTTTTCTTTAAAGAAAAGAAGGCCAAGAAGAGACTCCATACCCTATGAGCATATACAGGGGGAGGAGGTCCCCCTCAGTCACAGTCACAGGGGAGGAGAGTAGGGGGAAAGCGGGAGGGAGGGAAGAATGGGAGGATACTAGGGATGGGATAACAATTGAGATGTAATGTGAATAAATTAATAAAATATATATAAAAAAAGAAAAGGATGGAAGGGAGGAGGAAAGGTTAAGCCTTTCCTTCCACAGGTCAGTGAATCCTCTGGACACTGTTTATATCAGGACCTTGGAAGGCTGGTCTGTGGCTATGCCATGGCTGTAGCAACCTGAGCTCCAATGGCCTTGAGTTGCCACCAGATGCTCATTTGCTCGCCTCTTTATCTGACATGAGGATACTATGTACAGGGATGAGAACCTAGCACTGTGTGTGAGCATGGCCAAGTTCTTTCTTGGGGGCCACTTCCCCCTGTACTGTAATGGCTACATCACAGTCCCAACTCCAATGTGTTCACTCGAAGCCAGCTCTCTGCCCCAGCTCACTGTACCTTGAGCCTCACTGCATTCTTTTTTAGGATTTTATTTATTTATTTTTATGTATATAATGTTCTGCCTGCATGTATGCCTGCCCACCAGAAGAGGGCACCATATCTCATTATAGATGGTTGTGAGCCACCATATGATTGCTGGGAATTGAACCCAGGCCCTGTGGAAGAACAGCCAGTGCTCTTAACCTCTGAGCCATCTCTCCAGCCCCCTCACTGCATTCTTATCCTTGAGTTCTGCCAGTGTCTCCTCCCCTAATCCATCCCAACTAATCAGATCATCTTTGAAGATCTTGTTTCCAATTCTAAGGTTCTGAGAGAGCAATGCTCTTCTTTGGAGGGGGATGGGGAGGGGAAGGGGGGGGGGAGAAGGGAACATAGTTCAACCCAGAACAAGTTCTATATTGATACCACTGTTAGGAACCAACAGTCTAAACTGCAACCGATATTACTGTCAGAAGTAGGGTGTTATGGAAACAGTTGTCAAAGGAAATGGGAAATTAGCTGACTTGAGGCCAGGCAAAGGATATAGAGAGGTCTCTGTTCGTGGCTTGGAGGCTAGCCTTTCATATTACATGGGAACAGACAGCTCTGCTAGGTTCGCTGGTCTCCAGGGACTTCCAGGTTGGGGCAATCATTAGGAAACTTCAGGCTCTGACTTTTCTTCTTCCTCTTCTTTTTTTCAAGGCAGGGTTTCTCTGTGTAGCCTTGGCCGTCCTGGACTCACTTTGTAGACCAGGCTGGCCTCAAACTCACAGAAATCTGCCTGCCTCTGCCTCCTAAGTGCTAGGATTAAAGGCTGGTGCTGCTACCGCCTGGCTCTGACTCCTATCAGGCTTCCCAGGTGCTGTAAGCCGAGGTTTGGTTTCATTCTGTCTACTCTAGAACGGGAGAAGGAGGGCTGCGGGTGTAGCTCTGCTGCAGTGCTTGCCCAGCATGCCAGAGACCCTGGCCTCGATCCCTTGCCGCACAGTGGTTAAACAGACAAATAAATGAAGCACACTGGGAGTGGTGCCACCCCAGCCTTGTTATCGCAATACGTGGGAGGATGCTGAGGCAGGAGGATGAAGAGTTCCAGATGAGGGCCAGTGAGATGGCTACGTGGGTAAAGGGGCCTGCCACCATGCCTGGTGACTGGAGATTGACCCCAGGGACCCACATGGTAGAAGGAAAGAAGATGCATCCTAAAGTTTTCCTCTGGGCTGTACACCTGCATGATAGCAAGCAGGTGCCCTCCCATACTAAATAAACAGAGGTAATAAAAATAATTTTAAAGGAAGAGTTTTAGGCTAACCTGGGCTACATCTCAACTACCATATATTTACCTTTTTTGTTCTTTTTGAGACTGGGTATTACTTTGTAGCCTCAGATATCCTGGAACTTGATCTGTGTAGTTCAGGCTGCCCTTGAACTCACAGAGATCTGCCTGCCTCTGAGTCCTGGGTGCTGGGATTAAAGGCTGCGCCACCAGGCCCTGCTTACATTAACTTTGTAAAGGGATACTCCTTTTTCCATAGTCAGAGGCTACAAAGGGTTAAATACTTTCCTGTGTGCTGCATGGCAGAAGCCACAGCCTGTGTGTAACCCTGAGTTGGCGCACTGCACCTGGCAAGGGAACAGGTTTACTTATTTAAGAAGAGCCACAGAGCTGAGTGACTCTGACCACTGCTCCCTGTGAACTACCTTGTTTTGTCAGACAAACCAGCCTGCTGCCTTCTGGAAGCCCATGACGGCTGGCAGTGGGTGGGGAAGGCATTGTCCAAGAAACGAAAGAAAAAGCTTGCACCCCATCTAGAAAAAAAAAACGGTTTCCTCATTCCACCCTTGAGCTGAAAGAGGCCCTAACTTGTACTCCCTGCTAGGAAGCCCACGCCCCGGGCCTGGCCCACTTTAAGGCTAAAGCTTTACCTGGTCAGGATGTCAAGGCATTGGTACAGACAACCAGCACAAATGGGGCTGGAGTGATGCTGGTCTTAGGAGCCAGCACTGGTTTTTGCAGAGGACCCAAGTTTGGTTCCCCCATTGGGCAGCTCACAAGCTCCTGTAACTTTAGCTCCAGGGGATCTGACACTCTCTTATGACCTTTTCAGGAATCTATGCACAGACACACATAGACACACACTTTTTTATATATATGGAGAAATGTATTAAACGAGTATGAGGAGAGAAGGAAGGGAGAGGTACCCCAGAGAGAGAGACAGAGACAGAGGAAGAGAGAGGAAGACACATAATTTTTTTTTAAAAATGTATTTATTGGCTGGGCATGGTGGCACATGCCTTTAATCCCAGCACTCGGGAGGGAGGTAGAGGCAGGCAGACTGCTGGGAGTTCGAGGCCAGCCTGGTCTACAAAGTGAGTCTAGGACAGCCAAGGCTATACAGAGAAACCCTGTCTCGAAAAAACAAAAAACAAAAAATGTATTTATTAAGCCAGGCAGTGGTGATGCACGCCATTAATCCCAGCACTCAGGAGGCAAAGGCAGGCAGATTGCTGTGAGTTTGAGGCCCGGTCTACAAAGCAAGTCCAAGACAGTCAAGGCTACATAGAGAAAACGTCTTAAAATACCAAAAAACAAACAAACAAACAAACAAAAAAGTATTTATTGGGTTGGAGAGATGGCACAGAAGTTAAGAGCACTGGCTGCTTTTCCAAAGGTCCTAAGTTCAATTCCCAGAATCCACATGGTGGCTCACAACCATCTACAATGAGATCTGGAGTACAATCAGGCAAGAACACTGTATACATAATAAATAAATAAATAAATCTTAACACACACACATGGGTGGCACTTGCCTGTAATCTCAGCCCTCAGAAAGGCAGAAGTAGGCAGATCTCTGTGAATTTGAGGCCAGCCTGTTCCACAAAGACAGTCCAGGACAACCAAGGATACAGAGAGAAACCCTGACTCAAAAAACCAAAACAGACAGAAGTCTTTATATTGTGTGTATCACACGTGTTTTGCCTGCATGCATGCACACACACACACCCACACCCCATGTGTGTACCTGGTGAAACGGAGGTCAGAAGAGGGCTTTAGATCTTCTGGAACTGGAGTTACAGGTGTTTGTGAGCCAATGTGTGGGTGCTGGGGACCTGGCTGTTCTGGAACTCACTCTGTAAACCAGGCTGACCTGGAACTCAGAGACCCACCTGCCTCTGTCTCCCCAGTGCTGGGATTAAAGGTGTGCGCCACCATGCTTGGCTATTGCCCTATACACATAAGCAAAACAAACAACCAAACAAAGTATTAAGGAGGTTTCAGATAATCCACTAGGGCTTTATGATGGGTGAGGGCCTGAGAAGCCAGCCCTGGCAACACAGGCTGTGTGCACTAGGTGGCAGATCACTGTGGCAGTTACAGCCCTACAAGAAAAGGCCTGGCTAGGAAACTCCCAGGTAGGGCTGGAGAGTCTCAGCAGGAGGAGCCTGGGGCAGCATGCTCTCTGACTAGAGAGTGGTGGGGGGTAAGCCTAGGCAGAAGCTTGTGCTAATGTCAGAGAACAGTTTTCCACACTATGTTTTGCTCTATAGGCAAAGTTTGGTACGTGGTTAAATTGACTGATTGTTGCTAAGGTGGGGGGGCCACCTTAGAGGAGGGGTAGCAGAGACAGGAAGGAAGTACAGGTGGAGAAGGAAGGCCTGAGAACAGAGCCTTGGACGCCACCACTAGACAATGCTTGGGTTACCTCATGTCTGGTGGGGGAGGGGAGTGAGGGAGGGGGAAGTCAATGGTTAATTTTGTGGTAGAGCACAAGTATGTTAAACAAGGGCAGCAGGCATGGGGTAACTTAGAAAAGCAGAGGAGGGCTTGGAGAGGTGGCTCAGCAGTTAAGAGCACTGATTGCTCTTCCAGAGGATGTGGGTTCGATCTCTAGCACTCACACAAGGGCTCACAACCACCTATGCAACTCCAGGGCCAGGAGATCCAACATCCACTTCTGGTCCCCACAGGTACCAGGCACACAGGTGGTGCTCAGATATATATTCAAGAAAACACCCATACACATAAAATAATGATTAAAAAAAAAAAAGAGAGTATGAGAGCCGGGTGTGGTGGCGCACGCCTTTAATCCCTGCACTCCGGAAGCAGAGGCGGGCGGATCGCTGTGAGTTCGAGGCCAGCCTGGTCTACAAAGTGAGTCCAGGACAGCCAAGGCTACACAGAGAAACTCTGTCTAAAGAAAGAAAGAAAAAAAAAAAGAAAAGAAAAATGAAAATGGAATGTCTATTTTATTTTTGTTTTTTGAGACAGGGTTTCCCTATGTAGCCTTGGCTGTCCTGGACTCACTTTGTAGACCAGGCTGGCCTTGAACTCACAGAGATCTGCCTGCCTCTGCCTCCTGAGTGCTGGGATTAAAGGCAAGAGCCACTATGCCTGGTGGATATTGTTTTCTTTCTTTCTTCCTTTTTTTTTCTTTTCTTTCTGTTTTGTTTGAGACAGGGTTTCTCTGTGTAATAGCGCTGGGTGTCCTGGAACTCACTCTGTAGATCAGGCTGGCCTCGAACTCAGAGATTTGCCTGTCTCTGCCTCCTGAGTGCTGGGATTAAAGACCTGCCTCTTTTCTTTAAGTTTTTGGTTTTTTGAGATGGTTTCTCTGTGTAGCCCTGGCTGTCCTGAAACTCATTCTATAGATCAAGCTGGCCATGAATTCAGAGCTCCGCCTGCCTCTGCTTCAGTGGTGCTGGGATTGAAGGTGTGCGCCACCACTGCCCAGCAGAGGCATTCTTTTAAAAAAAAGATTTATTTATTGTATGTATATGAGTGCTCTATCTTTATGAACACCTGCAGGCCAGAAGAGGGCACCATATGGTTTCTGGGAATTGAACTCAGGACATCTGGAAGAGCAGACAACGCTCTTAACCACTAAGCCATTTCTCCAGCAGCTGAGACACTCTTAAAAAAGAAAATCTAAAGGAGTTGAACAAGTCTGCATGTGCTATGTGTGTAGTGTGTGACACATATGTGCATGTCTGTCTGTGTGTTGTGTATGTGTGTGTATTGGGTAGGACTAGAACAGACACGGTTAGCTTCTAGCCTGTTGGTCTAGATCTTTTCTGGCAACTCTATCCCTTGTAACCAAAGGCTAGGCATCCAGAAGACACATGTAGCCCATGGCCATACCTGATTGGACCAGAATGGAGGCCCTGATTCCAGCAAAGCCAATCAAGTCCTTCCCAGAAAAGGGGTCTTGGGACCAAGGTGAAGAGGCCCAGGGTAGGTCAGCCTGGCAGGTGGGACAGGTCGGGACAGGTGAGTGCTGCTGAGGGCTTCCTTAGCCCAAGGGAGGCTGGGCTTCGACTGTGGGTCTTATAAGAGCAGCCTGTACCTGTAATGCTGTGACATGAACATCTGGCCTTCGTCCAGTCTCCTGCAATCGGCTCCTAACATCCTGGGAAATTTTGCAGTCGCATCTTTCTGTGGCCAGGGCTGACTGGTACTAGAGGGCTACTGGACAGTCTCAGAATGGGGCTGGCTGCCTGATGAGGGTGGGGATTTTGAGCCCTGCCCCACAGCCTACTGAGAAAAGAAGACGGTAGATGTCACCAGTCATTTCCACATAAATACTCAAGAGAACAGTGCACTATTTGTTGCTGTTTGTTTTGAGACAGGGTTTTATGAACCACAGACTGGCTCTAAATTCACTACAGAGCTGAGGGTGACCCTGAACTCCTGATCCTCCTTAAATGCTAGGATTACAGGGGCCTGTTTTAGGGGGTCCTAGGCAAACACTCTACCTCAAGAGGGCAGTGTTCTGAGCACTTTCTGGTCACTGGAATAAAAAACAAATAAAAATCGAGCCAGGGAAGTGGCCTTTGGGTAAGCCAGGGTGCCCTGTGTCCTCTCCGGCCTCAGCCACTCATCTCCCCACTGTGTCTCATCTGGCCCTTATTGCGAGTCAGAAAGCGTAAGCGAACATTTCCCAGAGTTTTCAGAGCAGCTCCAGTAAATCAGCGAAGCCTGACGAGGGGTCCTGAGACCTGGGCTTTAACACCAGTCCTCCAGGAGCAGGGAAGGCAACCAGGGGACTAATGGTGGGTACCGGGCAGGGGCAGCCTTGGGGACAAGGACACTTTACTACAAAGTCCTCTTTCCTGTCCCAGTGGACTGACTGGTTTCTGAACATAGCCTGGGAAACAGACTGTGGACTCGGCTGTAGAATAAGGTAGAAATAAGATGGAGTCCCACAGCCAGCCCCCGCCCCCCATCCCCACCCCTCCCGCCCCCTCCGCCCTGAGTTCTATCCCACTCCATCTGCTTTCACTGCCTCTGACGCTGCCCCAACCAGGACTTGCAGGTCCAGATCTTCCCTGGCTTGCTGTGGAGTCTGGGCCTTCTTCCCATTGTGTGGAGTACCTGTCTCTGCATCTGACTGTTGGTAGAATTAGGGGCCCAGCAAAGAGGTTACCCAGCTGACCCCTTGCCCAGAGGGACCCCACTTTGCCCCCTGTTGTACCCTTGCTTTGCAGTATTCATCTGCTCAGCTGTGACTGACTACTGGGTCAGCCGCTCCCTGGGAATACTGTTCTATACATATCAGGGCTGGTGCAGTGGCACATGCCTGAAATCCCAGCACTCAGGGAGGCAGGGGCAGGTGGTGGCTCTCTGTGAGTGCCAGGCCAGCCTGGTCTACAGAGTGAGTCCAGGACAGGCAAGGCTACAGAGAGAAACCCTGTCTTGAAAGAAAGGCCACTTGTTCTCTGCTTGGCACGCAGACAGCACTGTAGGTTAGTGTATAGGAATGCTACTGAATGAGTAAATGATGTAATTCTGAGTGGGCTAGTTGGGGGCAGTAGCCAATGAATATGAAGAATAGCGGCAAGAGCCACCTCTAGCCACTGCGGAAATAATTCTGCCCTGCGCTTCAAGCTGGACTTTACATTCAGAGTTATGGGGCCTCATAATATTCACCCCTGACAGCAAGGAGGCTGGCTTTGCTTTTGTGTGAGAGTGTGTGTGTGTGTGTGTGTGTATGTTTTGTTTGCATGAGTACACGTATGTGTGCATATGGAGATGTCAATGCCTGGCACCTTCCTCTCTTTCTCTTCACCTTAGTTTTTGAGACAGGGATCCTTCCCCCAACATGGATTCACCAATTCAGCGAAGCTGGCTATGCCTCCCTAGCACTGGGATTACCGATGCCTACTGTACCCAGCATTTTATGTGGGCACTGGATACAGAACTGTGTAGTGGAAGTTTTGGTTTCTTTGTAAACTTGGTTATGTCATGTAAATATGCTTTTGTTTTCATCCCAAGTGTGGGATTTTAGTTTGGGCTTTAGTTTGTCCACAGCTGATAATTGTCTCCTGTGGGGCCCGGTCTTAGGCAGCATGGAAAGGGGCGTGGTCTAGGACTCTGAGGAAGATAAAAAGGAGAGCAGTGGAAGAGAAGGTGTGGCACACGGTGGAAGCCTGTGGAGTGTAGCAGTTTAGAGAGACCAGAGACTGGTGTGGCGGACTGAGAGAACCGTTTCAACACAGCGGCTCAGAGGAGACTGCTTGACCACAAAGAACCCAATTGACCCTCAACAGCTGGGAGCAGTAAAGGGGTCTGCACCCCCTCTCCCCTCTAACATTCTTTCTCATACTCAGGGTTAAGGGGTTGGTGGGAGGGAGTAGAGGCTTCAAACCCCAAGTTAAACAGCCAGGGTCAACAGAACTCAGATTCTGTGCTTTCCCAGCAAGCACTTCACCAATGGAGCCATCTCCCTCGCCCTGTACTTGCTTTGCACAGGGGTCTCAGCCCCTTGTATCTCCAGAGAAGGGCCTGGGGCTAAGCATTCTTAACTCAGTTCTCGAATCAAGGAGACTTACAGCTTTAGAGAGAGGCATGGAGGGGCACTCTGCAGCCTCCCGATGGCCCCCCTAGCCAGCCGGGTGACCCCTAGGCTCCCTCCACAGTGGCCTTCACCTCCACCCCCAGTCCCATGGTGAAAGACTAGGGGCAGAATTCACTGGGGGAAAAAAACAGGAAGTAGAGGCCAGAGGAGGGATGCAAAAGTTCCCAGGTGACTGTGCCCCCCACAGCACTATAGGACAGGGAGCTGGGGGGCAGCCCTAGTCTGTGGGTATGCAGTGAGGTTAGGCAAGGCCCCACAGTGAGGGTTCTATTTAGGGACAAGTCACACCTGTGCCTCAGTCTTAACTCTTATCTCAGCTATGCACAGCTGCCCAGTTTCCAGAACAGACCAGATAAGCTCATGACTGGCCAGGGTTGCCCAGCTTTTCCCACGGTGGGGTCAGGGCTCCTTGCTCTTTTCTCAGACTGGTTTATATTTGTGGTGTGTTTTTGTTCTAGGCCTGTAAGTGTACAGTTGGCAGGGCAGGGCAGGGCAGGGATACTGTTCCTGGATCCCTTTCTGTACTTGGAGAGCAGGCAGCTGAGGATCTGAGCCGGAGACTCTGGTTCCCCCAGCTGTGTCTGCCAGGAAGGCCGGGTTCCCAGTCAAGCTCAGCTGCGTATGCTCTCTCAGCAGGCTGAGACACCAAAAAGCTCGGGACTCTAGTGACTTCAGGGTTCTCCTTCCTACCCTGAGCTCAGGCAGCCCCAGCACACCAGTTATGTGCTCTGATGACATGTAGAAGCAGGCTGACATCTCAAGGGGGAAAAGGGACTCTGATGGCCTGAGACGGTGAGGGGACAGCTCCCTACCATGAAGTTTCAGTCTGATTGCCCCATTCTAAGTCAACAAGCTAGGCTTCTGGGGACCCTGTTCCCAGTCCTACCGCCAGGGCCTTTCCCTGCAGGAGCCTGGAAGCCTCATGGCATTGGGATTATCCCGCTTTCCGGAGCTCCCCAAAGCCTTGTCCAGGGGCACTCATCTTCCCCTTGGCTGTTTACTTCTTCCACATTCATCCCTTCTGCCTCTACAGCAGCCTCCAGACATCACCCAGCATCTTAGAGACTCTTCAAGCCAAGCACATCTCAACTGCCAGCTCCCTGGGCCCGCCTGTCCTGCCCACCGCTGTCTCCCCTCTCACAGAGCCTGGGCCCGCCTGTCCTGCCCACCGCTGTCTCCCCTCTCACAGAGCCTGGGCCCGCCTGTCCTGCCCACTCCTGTCTCTCCCGCTCACAGAGCCCCTGCTGTGCAGGCAATGCCAAGGTTGAGAGCCGGGTGTCACTGACCCTCAGCCACTCACACCTACACCAGCCCATCCTCACTTCGCCTCACACAGGAGCTTCTGGAGCTGTTCCGTCCGTCCGTCCATCTGTCCATCAGAAAGCACATGCCAAACAGGTTGGCTCTATGTCCCTTCCAGGTTCCTGCTTCCTGTCAAGGTGGCTTGGAACTAGAATCAGGCAGGGCTGGCAGCCAGTCTCAAGTGTCCCGTCTTCTCTGCCCTCCTTGGACGAAGTCCTACCTCAGCTGTGTGCAGCGTGCAGGACAAGCAGGGAAGGTGAACACTGTGAGGGAGGCACAGCCTCTCTTTGGAAGGAGACATGCTGCACGAAGAAGGGACCTATAAGGGAATAATGTGTATAAAATGCTTAAAATAGCCCCTGACGTCATTGCTGTCGTCATAGTGTGTATCTTTTTGTTTTTGAGACAGGGTCTCATGTAGCTCATGCAGGCCTCAATATGTCGCTAGGAATGACCTCGATCTTTTTTTTTTTTTTTTAAGATTTATTAGAATACAATGCTCCGCCTGCACACAAGAAGAGGGCACCTGAGGGCACCAGATCTCAGATGGTTGTGAGCCATCATGTGGTTGCTGGGAATTGAACTCAGGACCTCTGGAAGAGGCTTAACCTCTGAGCCACCTCTCAGTTCTAACCTTGAACTTCTGATCTTACTGTCTCTGCTTCCTAAGCGCTGAGGTCACAGGTACCCACAACTATGACTGACTTATCACTGTCTGTTCTAATTATATTATTATTTTGGTTTTTCTTTTTATTTTCTTGTTTGGTTTTTCGAGACAGGGTTTCTCTTGTAGTCCTAGCTGTCCTGTACTCACTTTGTAGATCTGGCTGTCCTTGAACTCACAGAGATCCACCTGCCTCTGCCTCCCAAGTTCTGGGATTAAGGGGTGTGTCACCACACCTGTCGACTATAGGGTTTCCCTGTGTAGCTCTGGCTGTCCTGGAACTCACTCTGTAGAGCAGGCTGGCCTTGAACTTACAGAGATTGGCCTGCTTCTGCCTCCCAAGTGCTGGGATTAAAGGTATGTGTAATATCACACTCCGTCTTGCATGTGAGGTGATAGAAGCTGCATGCCTGAGGTAACACAGCACCAAGTGTTGAACCTAAGCCTGTTGGACGCCTGTGCTCTCAGGCTCCTGTTTATGTAGGTCTGTCTCAGGTCTGGTGTCAGCATTGAGCATCTACACGCTGCCTATCACATTTCAAGGTCTGTAAGTTCACACCTCCACAGGACTGGTTGACGCACAGGTGGGTTCTCCCTTATGGGGTGCCGGCCCTACTGCTCAGCTCAGCCCTTCTCTCTGGGAGTCTGCAGCCTGGTCACTGGGCCTGGGGTTAGGGCTCCAGGGAAAAGCCAGGCCCCATCTAGTGACAACTGCAGGTGGGACAGTTCAAAGCTCAGTAGGCCTAAACTGTGCAGTGCTTTCTGATGCAACAGCCAACCTCTTGAGGGCAGCCACTGGGGTGGGGCATATCAGAGATTGGTGCTGCTAACTACAGCAGGTGCTGGGCTCCAAGGCTTGTTTTTCTGAAACTGCTTCTTCCTTCCCCAAACTTCCTATTTCTTATTTCCCACACTGCAAGTGACAGAGTATCCAGAGCTGTGTCCCCTTCATGGGTGCTGTGCAAAATGGCTCTGATCCACACCATCTTCCCCTTCCTTCCTCATCATCTCTGCAGGCACCTGAGGCCACCTTCCAGCCAATGTCTAGCTACTCTCTGGGGAGCCGAATGGGGCTGCTCCTGGGCAATTCAGCCCTCTCCCCTTGGCATTTGCCCCTTCCACCTCCTCACGTAGCCTGACTGTCCTCCCAGTTTCCTCTCTGCTGTAGTGGCTTCAGTTCTCCCCGAGTCACTCTGCATGGGCGGAGACCATCAAGGGTTGGGGATTATTATAGTTTGTTCCCTGTCCTGCATGTTACTAATTGAACACCAGATATTTCATCTTGGATATGCAAGTGGCATTCTCTATTTGGAGGACACGGGATTACAGGCATCTGCACCACAGAACTCAACCTGGTTCTCACATTCACAATTTCGTGTGGGTAGGTTAATGCGCTGCCAGCATGCTAGTTCTCGGCTTTACCGGTTGAATGCCAGCTGATACGATTGGTGGTGATCACTTTCACTCACTGAGCCATCTCATCGGCTGTTTACTGTTTTTCTGAACACTTGTGTCTGGGTGTGAGTCAGGCACCACCCAGGTATAGAGGTCAGGACAACCTGTGCGGGTCAGTCCTCTCCTTCTACTATGTGGGCTGCAGGAACTGAACATGGGTCAAGGGTCTTCCCGCTCTTGAGCTGTCTCGAGGGGTGTTTTCTCCCTGGGTACTGTGAATGGCATCTCTGCCATGCTAAGCTTGAACTCTGCAGGGAATCACACCCAGCCCCATCAGCTTGCTATTTGAAGTTTCAAACCTGTCCGTGATGGCTTGAATGAGAAATGGTCCCCACAGGCTTGGGTCTTTGAACAATCGGTCCTCTGGTGGGTAGAGGCTTAGAGGTACAGTTTTGCTGAAGGAAGTGTGTGTGTCACAGGCTGCTGTCTTGAGTAAAGCACTTGAGTTTGTTCTACCCTATGCTCTCACAGCTCCCATGCCTTCCCACTCCTCTCTGAAACCTTAAGACCAACAACCTTTTACTCCTTAGTTATGTCAGCTATCACGGCAACAAAAAATTAACTGATATACCTTAAAAAGGACAGAGGGTAGTAGCCGGGACAGGAATCCTGAAAGAGGAGGAAACAGCCTTTGAGAAGTGAGGCCACAGAACCGAGCAGGAAAGGGTTAAGGTGGCAGCACAGGCAGACTGCTATAGGGTAGGCCAAGGTCAGAAACAAGCAACAGACAAGTAACTCTTCACCTCACAGGTGGCTGTGAAATGCGCCTGGCAGGAGAGAGAGGCAAAGGCATGGGCTTAAGGAGAGACAGAGCACAAGGTGGACACTGTGCGCCCCCCCTACCTGTGTAGGCGGTGATCCACTCTGTGCCTGCAGGTACTGAGCTTGTGGCCAGATCCACAGGGATACTGTGAGGGCTTACGGACAATGAAGTCTTTGTCACTTGATGACCTCTGGTCCTGCTTAGCTGTAAACCTGACATAGCCTGAAATTTAATCTGGAAAAATAATTTTAATTGAGGAAATTCCCAGATCAGATTGACCTGTGCCCATGTCTGTGGATTATCTTAATTTAGGTAGCCCCAAGGGCCCAGCCCACCAGGGGCAGCATCATTCCCGAGGCAGGGAGGGGGATCCTGAACTGTATAAAGTGGAGTATAAGCCTCCCAGGCAGGCAGCGAGTAATGTCCCCCAGGGTCCTGTCCAACTTGTTTGGCTGTGAAGCGAGTTCCCTGGTCAGAGGTAATGGCTGTGGATCAGACTGCAGGGTTGTCTTCAAGCTCCTGTCTTGATGTCCCTCAATGACACTGTGACTGGAAGCTATAAGCTAAATAAACCCTTTCTGCTCCTCCACTGCTCCATCACAGCAAGAGAAAGAACACAGAACATCTCTCCAGCCTGAGGCAGGGGAGATACTTGTGGTGTTTCCTGTTGGTTCCCAGGCCTCTGGGTGTAGGTCAGCACAACACACCCACCAGCTAACTCCTTCAAGCCTCAGGGCCCCACAGACCCCCTGCACCTCCTCCCTACAAGGCACTCCCACCTTGCATGGGTGTTTTTCCTAGGGAGCTATCACAGTAAACAAAGAAAGACAACACTGCCTGATACAAGCCAAAGGTTCGTACAGTTTAAAAAAAATTTTTTTTTTTGCTTTTATAAAGAAAAATAACATTGTGTTTTACGTATGAATCAAAATATAAGTAAAAGCCCCTCCTGGGTGCACAGGGCGCCAGGCTGTGCTGCTGGGAGGGACATTGCTGGGCGCTTCCTCAGGGCAGGAGACAAAGGATGCTGGGGAACAGTTTGGTTTCATTAGGCAGGAAATAAAATTTAAAAACTTGATGCACCCACTGTACAAATTCAGACCAACAGGTGCTACCTCCGAGCCGGAAACTCTGGTGGCAGCTGGATTCACGGAGGCCTGACACTGCCTTGCCCCGACTGTCCATGTACTGGGGTGTGAGACAACCTAGGCGCATCAGAGCTCAGGACAGCGTGTGGAGGTTAAGTCAGGTCTCCTTCCCTAAGGTAAAAAAAGCACCCGGAGCTTAAGAAACCACCTCCTGGCAGGGTGAGTGGGAGGCATCTGTCTCAAAGCACAAGCCTTACCTGGCAAAAGATGTGTAAAAAAATAAAGTTAAACTTTATCCCTGAATGACAGTGAAGACCCTTCTCTGCCCCATGCCCCTCCCCCACAACAAACCCCAAGGGATGCAACACAAAGACACACACAAAGACAGATGGACAGACACACACACACCTGGGGCCAAGGCCTGGGATGAGAGAATGGGACTGACCCCCACAGGCACACATGGCCCCACAGCAACAAAAGGGCCACTTAAAACAGTTCCTCCTTCTTCCTCACAGGACAGGATGTGTTCCAGCAAGCCTGCAGTGTCCTCAGCAGGGCAGTCAACTGAGGCGGCCTGGAGCCAGAGGCCATGTGGGACACAGACGGGGGCAGGAAGAAGGAGAGGATAGGAGGGCCCCAGGAGAAAGGGATCTGGGTGTGGGAAAGGTCCAGTCTCATCTGAATTGTGCAGCTCACGGGGAACTGATGGACCAGGGTGGCTCTGGTGTTCTCAAGGTAACAGAGCTACTTGCTGGGAAAGTCACAAAACAGGCGTGTGAGGCAGGAGTCAGGGGAGGGCAAACACTCAGGATGCACAGCTGCCCAGCCTGCTCCTGGAGTCTTGCTCTCCACAGTGGGCAGGTGTGAGGGAGATGCTCTACGTGCCACTCCCAGGGGCTTTCTTCAGCTTGGTTCTTGGTGGGCTCTGAGGCAGGCCTCTGGTGTCTCGGAGTACAGAAAAAGATGTGACTCACTGGGCAGCAGTAGGGCAGAGGCAGGCTGGCCCCTGGTGCAGGTACAATAGCACTTATATCCCTGGGGATGGGCAGCCTGCCAAAGACCCCTGGCTTCGGGGTCAGAGTGTCAGCACCAAACACAGTTGATGTCTGCAGTCTGTGTGGGGACAGCAGGTATCCTGAGGTCAGGGACTCAACGCAGGAGGTTGAGGGCCCTGGTGTCAAGGCGGAGAGAGAGCCCCTCAGGGAGGGTCTGAGCGGCAGTGGTGGAAGCAGCACGCACGGGGCACCGCCCTCTGGAAGGGCAACCAGGTGGTCAGCGCAGGCTCTGGTACACGTAGGCTGAGGTGAAGAGTGCATTGGCAGCCAAACTCAAAGCCAGGAGGCCCTGGACCAGGGAGGGGCCCATACGAGCTACAGGCAGAACAAAAGCGACAAACAGTGAGGCTGGCTTTCTAATCCAGGCAAGCCCTCTACCCTAGCTAGCCAGGCCACATCCAGTCTTCCCTCCAGCAAAGTCCTCCCTGGCTGGAGCCTTGCTTCTCTGAAGGCCTATCTTTCCAGGACCTATATGACACCATGGACCCCAGGTCAGGCTACCTGTGACTACACCCAGGAACAAGACACCAATGTCACAAAGGAGGAAATGGTGTTGCAGGATATTTGATTCTACTGTGATCCCTGAGATTGTGAACTGTAAAAACTGTCTTTTGAGCCAGGCGCCTTTAATCCCAGCACTCAGGAGGCAAAGGCAGGTGGATCACTGTGAGTTCGAGGCCAGCCTGGTCTACAAAGTGAGTCCAGGACAGCTAAGGCCACAGAGAAACCCTGTCTCGAAAAACAAAACAAAACAAAATCCCAACTAACCAACCAACTAAAAAAAAAAACCTGTCTTTTGTTTGGTATGGTTGAGCCCTAGCACACACCTTTAATCCAACAACTTTCTGTTCACAGGATTTAGTAAAGTTAACCCTAGATCAAGAGGCAAAACAAGAAACCAGCTGACAGGGATTAAAGAGTAGGAGGGACTTTGAGTTGAGGGGAACCTTGGACAGCATGTAGAAGCAGAAGGGCTTTTAGCTCTTCAGCTGCTTGGCCTTGGGTTTTTTAAGCTTTGAACCACCAAGCCTTTGGCCTTGGGTGTTTTGGCCTTTTCTTCTCCGGCTGTCAGCCGAGTTAATGAGACTTTTGAGCCTTTTTCTTCCTTCTTTTTTTTTTTTTTGTTTTTTTGTTTTTGTTTTTTTATTTTTTGTTTTTTCAAGACAGGGTTTCTCTGTGTAGCCTTGGCCATCCTGGACTGACTTTGTAGACCAGGCTGGCCTTGAACTCACAACGATCCACCTGCCTCTGCCTCCCGAGTGCTGGGATTAAAGGCGTGCCCCACCACGCCCAGCTTTTTTTTTTTTTTTGGTTTTTCGAAACAGGGTTTCTCTGTGTAACCTTGGCTGTCCTGGATGTACTTTTGTAAACCAGGCTGGCCTTGAATTTAGTAATCTGCCGGTCTCTTCCCCAAGCGCTGGGATTAAAGGCGTGCGCCACCACACATGGCACAGCTTTTGAGTCCTTTTCATTGGGACATGAGCTGAGTAGGAAGGTCAGCTGGGTGCTTTCTCTGCCTCTCTGCGCTGGCAGGTTTTTCACCCCGGCGCCTGGCTCCCAAGTTTTTCTTTGTAAAAAAGAATGCTTGGGGTTTCCATTTAGAGGTTCCAGGTCCTCTCCTCAGGACCTCCAAGTCACTAGATCTGATCCGGGCACAGCACTGGCTCCTAATTAGGAAACTTCCCTGGCTGACCTGTCTCTCCCACCACCAGTGTCCTGCCTTCCCAGCCAGCGCATGTCACTGGATTAACACTGATGGTCTCACACCCTGCCTGTCAGTTATCTAGCAGGCAAGAAGCCAGGATCAACCCAAGAGGCTGGTAGCACTCTGGCCCAACAGGAAGCCTTCGGAATCCCCAAGCCCACAACCCGGAAGGCTCCGACTCCCCAGAGCAGAGCCATCCTGGATGGCTCCAAAGTCTGCTCCGAGCATAGGAGCCCTGGGCTACCCAGGGCTACTGAACATCTGACATGGGGCTAGAGCAGCTGAGGAGATGAACTAAGTTATCACAGGTGTGGCACTCTAGAAGGTTCTTTATCATAGATAGTAGTCCCCTGAAGTGAGCTTGGGGATTAGCTCTCCCAGCTCTGGATCACAGACCTTTCCAGGGAGAGGTCTCCTCTGAGCACCCTTTGGTGGTGGTATCTACCACACAAGTGGAAGACTGGGACGAGTCATCCTCTTTCTTGATGGAGTGGCCGCTGTCTCTTGTCAGCATCGACCTCATATCTGCAGAAGGAAGAACAAGCACCCACTGTACCCAGGGACACCCCGGCAGCTCTGCTGCAGTCCCACGACAAGGTCCTCCAAGTCCCAAACTGCTCCCCGCTGAGCGGCAGAGGGTCAGGGCCTTGTTTGGACCCCATGCTGAGGTCAAGGCAGCAAGTAAATGCTAACTGGCACCAGCAAGTCCCATGAGGCCACAAGGCTGAGGACCAGCATGGCTCCAGGAATATATGGGCTGATTGCCTAGCCCCTTCCTCTCAGCACCACTTAGCCCATGTGGCCAAATCTACCTGCACTTACAGACCCAAGAAAGCCACACACCCCCTGAGAGGGTCTGGATTTTAACAGACTTTAAGCAGTTAACTTTTAAAAAGGCTCTGGCAGTGTGTGAGGGTGTAGTGAGATGAAAGCACTCATAACAGTGCAGGCTTCCCAAGGCCCAGTGAACGAAGACCTGAAAGTCACTTACGAAAGAACAAAACTCTCCACCAGAGCCACACTGGGCAGGCTAGTGCTCACGAGTGACTAGGGGTGCCTCCCCCCGCCCCCCCCCCCACAGCGGCAGATACCCTCTGGGATCAGTCAAGAGCTCCCATGGCAGCTCCTGCTGCTTACTTCAGGACCACACATACCCGTGGTGTGCTTTGTGTCCAGAGTGCGGTTCCTCTGGGGGAGCTGGGAAGGCTCAAGGAAGAGGCTACCATTGGGTGGTGAGTGCTCTTCCGAGCTGCTGGGGGTATTGGGCGCTTCCCCAGAGGGCGAGAAGAGCAGCAGTTTCTGCCCTTTCAGGTTGAGCCGGGCAGGGCTGATGAGGGGCCTGCGGTGGCGCAAGGACCCAGAGCTGGAGGCCATGGAGCTGGCCACAGAAGGTGCTGGGGAAGGGAGAGGGGAGGAGGGGAAGCTGGCCGACAGCAGAGAAAAGTAATCTGCAGAGAGAGGACAGTAAGACAGAGACGATTGTATGCTGAACTTACATTTGCCACCTGGCTCTTGCTTTTTTGTTTTGTTTTGTTTTCTGGGACAAGGTTTTTCTGTGTAGCCCTGGCTGTCCTGGACTCACTTTATAGACCAGGCTGGCCTCGAACTCACAGTGATCCACCTGCCTCTGCCTCCTGAGTGCTGGGCTTAAAAGCGTGCGCCACCACGCCCTGCACCACCTGGCTCTTGGACCTGGTGCTTTCCCCTAACTCATGAAGGAAGGTAAAGTGCAGGCTAGGGACAGTGGGAAGCTCAGCAGGGACCTGAAGGAGGAGGGGCCCGGCCCCACTAGGACCTGAGCAGCGGCTACGGGTGGAAGCACCTCCCTGGGGCTCCATTTGGGGGAGCAGTATTATATTGTCTACCCCAGGATCTCCACCTCTCCTTCACATCAGAGGAAGCTGAGACACGGCCATGTTCGTCTCTTGTCCTTGGTGGGGTTTGAACACAGGTCCACTGCCCCCAAACTCAGTTAACCTTATACAGATGCCCTTAGCTTCAGGGATACCTGGAAACAATTTTCCAGTCCCTTCTGCCAGCTCTCATTTTTCTTACCTGAAAGAGAAACCTCCCCAGGTGGAGATACCCGAGACGGTGGGCGGCTCCCGCTGAACAGGTATCCTGAGTCTGGGCAGAAACAAAAAAGCAATATAGACAGGACCAAGGGTGACAAGCCAGAGCCCTCTCTGCCTCTACATCCCTGCCACACAGTTAACTTCCTGTTTTCATGAAAACAGGTACTGCCATCCAGGCACACGCAACACTCCCACTTTGCCAATAAAGACACTGACGGCTCCACTAGGTCAGAGGAAGTCAGCAGTGGCCACAGGTTCTGCCTCATCACTCGTTCCACACCATGCATGTATGAATGTTTATCTTGCATGAGGTATGTATGTATGTATGTATGTATGTATGTATGTATGTATGTGTACGTACCATGTGAGTGCAGTACCCACAGAGGCCAGAAGAAGATGCCAGACTGCCAGAAACTGGAGTTACAGATGGATGTTTGTGAACTGCCATGTGGGTGTTGGGAATGGAACCCCCATGCTCTGGAAGAGCAGCCATGCTATTAACCACTGAGTCATCTCTCCAGCCCCAAGGTACCATTTTTCACTCATCGTGAGTTCCATTATTTTTTTCCAGGGGTTGCCACAGTTCTTAGTCCCAAACCATTGGACCTCATAGGGCATCCAACACTGCCTCTTCCTAAATCAAATATACCCTTAGGGCAGGGTCCTGGCTCGTATTCTATGGTCTCCCAAGTGCCCAGATGCAGGCAGCTGAAGTACCACAATGGTCCCTCCTCTCCTCGAGGTCAGGCCAGACACCTAGGAAAGGCTCTACAGCTCAAGTATGCCTATCAGCGTGCCCCCAAACAAGGCGGGAGGCGGACCTCTATGAGGCAAGAGTGGCAGGCTTCAGCATCTAGCAGAGAAGCAGAAGTGTAGAGAAGAGAGAGAGAGAGAGAAAGGGAAAGACAGAGGAAGAGAGGGAGGGAGGAAGGAGAGAGGGCTAGGCAGGAGGCCCACCCTGGTGCCTGAACTCTAGACCTGGTCTCCTAGTGTGTGAGCCATAGGCCCACAAAGAGCTTGGTCCTGGACCTCCTCACTGCCTTGGAGCCCTGGGGTCCTACTACCATTATTGAGGGGTCCACAGAACTCTGCTGCCACCTTGTGCTGCAACAGACAGATCTGCTGTCCCTAAGAACCAGGAGGAGGCCTATTAACAGACCTGTCACTGGGACTGCTACCTTCCTCTCCCAAGGGGCTTGAGACTGAAGTCAGTCAACCCTACTGCTCCCAGTCAGTGTGTCCTGCAGGCCCTAGGCTGCTAAAGACACATGGGGCGGACTTCTCTACTGTTAGCAGAGTCCCCCCATTCTGATTAAGACGAGTAGCCACTTTCGCCCAAAAGTCCACTCTTGAGTGCTTGGCCAAGCAGTCCTTTTTCCTCTCACCACAGTCCCAGACACAACTGCCTCATTTTATTGTTGTTGTTTATTTTTCGAGATAGGGTTTCTCTGTGTAACATTGGCTGTTCTAAAACTCACTTTGTAGACCGGGCTGGCCTCGAACTCACAGAGATCCACCTGCCTTTGCCTCCCAAGTGCTGGGATTAGAGGTGTGCATCACCACTGCCTGGCTATTGTTATTATTTTAGATTCTGGGAAGGCCTCAGGCCTCATGTACCCTAGGTAAGTGCTCAATCACTGAGCCACACATCCAGTTGGAACCCAAGGCCCCATTCTGTGCCCTGGTGAGACTAAAGCCTGGCCTGTCAGCTTCCTGCACAGAGTAAATCCTCACAACTCCAGAGAGTGTACACAACTAGCCCATGTCACAGGCAGGGAAAGGAACCCCACTGTAAAACAACTTGTCACACTTCTACCCCTAAGAGCGCAGATGGGGAGAGGCACACTGGCAGCCGGGTGGGTGGGAGGCAGAGCCTGGAGCTAGGTAAACGGACTGCTTCCTGCACAGGGCAGTCCTGCCTTTCACCTTCGTACTGGATATCCTGAAGCTGGAGTAAGGGGAGGCGTGGCGGCAGGACATGGGCTCTGGCAACAGAACCAGGGTCCTCCACAAGCACAGTGTGGACCTGACTGTTGAGCCACCGCCCCAGTCCCTTATTATTATCTCTCCTATCTATCTGTCATCTATGCACCCATCCACGCATCCACCCTCCTACCTACCTATTGACAAGATGCTGCTATGGAGCCAAGACTGGTCTTGAACCCTGAGGGTGTACTAGGAAGGGGAGGGGCGAGAAGGTGTCCCTCCAGACGGGGCTGGGACCTGGCCTCTTCAGGCTCTACAAGCAGCAAGCAACCAGCAAATGCAACTGGACCAAACAAAATCCTTGTCCTTCAGATACACACTTTCCAGTAAGAAAGGAAGGAAAAGGGAGGCGGGTGGATTTCCTGAGGCTAGCCCTGTCTACACAGTTGAGTTCCAGGACAGCCAGGACTACACAGAGAAACCTTGCCGTGAAACCCTCCTCCCAACCAAACAAAGCCCCACCAAGCCCCACTGACTGTAGAGAGTGAGGAACCTACTTTGGCAGCGATGTTGACGACTGCAGGTGCACAGCTGAGAAGCGGAGCATGGGTGGCTTCTGTGACAGCCCGACCTCCCCGCCAAAAAGTAACAGTCTAAACAGGAAGCCACTGAAGGGAACTCTTGTGTTTTTTTCTTTTTGGTTTTTCAAGACAGGGTTTCTCTGTCCTGAACTCACTCTGTAGACTAGGCTGGCCTCCCAAGTGCTGGGATTCAAGGTGTGCACCACCACACCTGGCTAAAGGGAACTTTTAAAAAGGCGTGATAAGGCCGGGTGTGATGGCTCACGCCTTGAATCCCAGCACCCGGGAGGCAGAGGCAGGTGGATTACTCTGAGTTCAAGGCCAGCCTGGTCTACACACTGAGTCTAGAACAGCCAAGGCTACACAGAGAAACCCTGTCTCAGGAAAACAACAACAACAACAACAACAACAACAACAACAACAAAAACCCCGGTGTGATAATGATGCTGAGGTGTAGCTCTCCACAATGGACGGCTTCAGGCAGGGCTGCAAGAGGGGAAGGACGCAGATCTGTCTGAGGGGCAGGCTACTGACCATGCTCCAGTGAGAATATGGATAAAGGCTGGGCGTGGTGGCGCACACCTTTAATCCCAGCACTCAGGAGGCAGAGGCGGGCGGATCGCTGGGAGTTCGAGGCCAGCCTGGTCTACAAAGTGAGTCCAGGACATCCAAGGCTACAGAGAGACCCTGTCTCGAAAAACCAAAAAGAGAATATGGATAACACAAATTGGACTTGTTTTGTTTTAAATTTATTTAAAAATGTTTATTTTTAGTTTTTTTCAGGTGGGTCACCAGGGTTGGGGGATGGATGTGGACGGACTGGGAAGTAAGTGTGATGGGGCACATGATGTGAAATTCCTAAAGAAATCAATAAAAACAAAATAAAATTAAAAAAAAAAAAGAAGAAGAAGAAGAAGCGGCTGTAGAGATGGCTCAGTAGTAAAGAGCACTGTCTGCTCTTCCAAGGGACCCGAGTTCAGTTCCCAGCACCCACATGGCAGCTCACAGCTGTGTTTAACTATTAAAAAGGAAAGAAAGGAAGGTAGGTGGAAAACGGTAAAGAAAACCTCAGTGAACCTTCATTTACTGAGACCCAATGGGTGCCGTACTTTGTGAGGTGGGTGGGTGGGTGGTATCTCACACAGCCCAAGCTGGCATCAAACTGGCTATGTATTTGAGGACCGTGAACCTCTGGTCCTCCTATCTCTCTACCTCCAGAGTGCTGGGTTTACAGGTGGACTCCACCATGCAGTATTGGGGATTGAACCCAGAACCTTGTGAATGCCAGGCAAGTACTCTACCAACTGAGCTACATCTCTAGTCCTCCTTTGAGTCCTTTAAATATATAATTTCAAACAACACAACCACCCATGAGGAACATTCTTCTATAGGTCCGTGTTCTGGGAAGGGAAACAAAAGGGTATGATTCGTCAATGTGGCTCCCGAGTAGGCTCTGAGGCAGAGTCTGAGCCTGGCCCTGCCCATCTCCTCAGCTGACATTTCAACTATCTCTTTGGTATTATGCCATCTCTTCCTCACAGGATTCTGGCTCAGCTGTCCCCAGCCGGCTTCTGTCATCAATGCTTACTAGATCTTACCTGTCCGGGTCAGAGAAGGTATGGTTCCCAGGGAGAGGGCGCGACTGAGACGGCCTGGCAGCGAGGAGGGTGAGACCCGGCGGGAAGAGCGGAAGAGCTGCCGCTTGGTGAGAGGCAGGAAGCCGGGTGGAGTGGGGACGAACATGGATGCCGGCGAGGCTGTGATGCTTGGGTAGGAGGGCATGGCCAGGCTGGGGCTGGAGGGCAAGAGGCTGGCAGCATCTCCTGAGAAGTACCTGCAAGGGCCCGTGGGACACAAAGAGGAGGAGAGTGAGCTGGGAAGGTTCTAGAGACAGCCTCTGCACAATGGGGCCCGGGCCCTCCCAGAGTGTGAGGTGGGCCTGAGTTGGGATCCCAGAGGAGGGCGTGCGTTAGTCGAAGCAAAAGAGCAATTGTCCACTTATTAGGAGCGGGTGGCTGGGAGATGCCAGCATGACCCACCCTACCCTGCATGCCCCCTCCAACCCTTCAGGCTTCACTGCAATCTACCTCTACTACGAGTCTCGGCATTAAAGTGACACTGTTACCCTGGCGAGCCTCATGCCAATCCCCTTTGGCCCTGAAGCAAATATTCCTATCCCCAGACCAGGCACTCATCGAGGCTCGGCCGACCTGGGGTTCTTCTGGCCGCCTCCCATTCTTTTCCTAGAGGCTCCCAACGAGGCAGCTGGGCTCAGAGACACTCTAGATGGTTTCCAAGTGGACTGGGACTTTAGAAGATGCTGCCACATCTCCCTGAGGCTGGGCCTCACGAACATGCCCTCCTGTAGCAAAGGGGGAGGCAGCCAGGCCCTGGCTTCCCAGAAATGGCTCTTACAGTGTACACGCCAAACTAAATCGTAGAAAAGACCCCTAACGAGCACCAAGCTGCCCAGAAGACAGAAGGTGACAGTGTCTCTTTAACTTGAGAACGGTACAAATCACACAACAGAACCTGATGGCCACAGGCCAGAAAGTCACCATGCTTCTGATTAAGGCACCCGATTACAGAGGGGAGGGGGCAGAGGCAGTTAATACATTAGTCTGCCATCTGGAAGGAGCTGCCGGTATCCAGCCTTACCTCAGTCCCAAGGGACAAATGAGCTCAGCAGACACTGTGCCGATGGATGGGCTGGCAAGGTCAGGCCCCATGGTGGAAGGGCTAAGGCACCCGCGCTACCATGGCTCAGTGCCTCGGGGGGCGGGGGGTGGGGAGACACGGGGGGGGGGGGCAGGGGGGGTGGTTACTGCTAGCCAAGTTCCTCATCACCTCTTTCCCCATCTTTCAGTTTTGTGAGAAGTGTATGTAACCAGATGGTGAATGCCCAGAGAATCAGATGACCTTCCGAGTCCCTTGCAAAGGACTGAACTTCCAGCTCAGTGTCTGGGGAACATAGGAAATCAGGGCACAGTAGAGGGGCATTCTTGGATGCACCCTAACTTTGCTCCCAAAGCTGCCTTTTGGGGGCTGTTAGAAGCCCCACTCCTCACTCTAAGATTCTGAGGAATGCTCTGTTTAAACAGAGAAGTGGATTTTTTTTGTGTGTGGGATAGGATTTACCTTAGTGGTAAAGTATTTGGTGTGTGTGTGCAGTCTGGGTTTGACTTCTAGCACTGAAAAAAAAAAAAAGCTTGGTGGTCTACCTTTTTCCTTTCAGGATTATAATGGAGTCTGTCAGGACCTCAGTCAATGGCCGGCGGGGGGTGGGGGGGGGGGTGCGCGGGACACCCGTTTAGGCACCTTAGGGTGTACAGAGGTGAGGCTGGAACCTGGGTACCACATGCTTGACTGTGTATGAGCCTTTGTGGGGAGACACTGGGCCCTGCTGAGAATTTGGTGGAAGTTGTGGCAGGGTGTGTCTGTCAGTCAGCCTCAGAGCAGGTGCAAAGGCATGGCCCAGCCCTGCCAGCAGGTGGCAGCAGGATGCTACACTAGGCCTCCTGTGCCCATTCTTTCCACAGCCAGGAGCCAAGAGCGACCCTGGAGTAGGCAGCCCCAGGGCTCAGCAAGCAGTGGGGGAGGCAGTGCGTGCATGGAAAGGGTCCTAGACAGGCAGGAACCACGGTCTCCTGGTCCTTAGCGTCAGCAGCAAAAGCTGAGCTGGGCTTTGCTGGCACTTCCCTTTTCTCGCCACTCTGCCCACCCTTGGGGCCACGCCATGGTTAGCCCTGGGGTCCTAGCCACTGAGCACGGGAACTCATGCCGCTTTTGAAGCCTCCTCTCTCAGGCGGAGGTGAGAGAGGGCTTTGGAGGTCTGTCTCCCTCTTGCTGTGACACAAAGTAGCATCAACAGATGAGTGGATCCCAAAGGTGGGGAAGCCTGGCAGGGCTCAGCTCTGCGCTGCCCTGGGCAGTTCCTGAGGCCCTGTGTAAGGGTCCAATGCCTCTTTACTGAGTGGTCCCCAAATGCCTGCAGCTTGAACCCAACTCTGTTGTCTCCTGTCCCCTGGGAGCACTGACTGAGGAGGGCCACCAGGCTGAGGCTGAACTCACTAACCCATCCCCTGAGGGAGCCTCAAGACTTCCTCCTCAGAGCCCCATCTAGAGCGTGGCTGCTTAAGCATCAGCTTATTCACATGGGAAAAACCCTGGGCAGCAAAACAAGGGAACAGCTGTAACCCCAAGCTGTCCCATGTCATTGCCAGTTCCCCAACCTGCTCCCAACCCCAGACTCCTGTGCAAGTGCAGCGCAAGCCCAAACCCACCCACCTCCCACCTCGACACAGAAGCCCTTCTGAAGAATCATTAAAGAAAAAAAGACGCGGTACCTGGTGCCAACCGGAATGAGCAAGACCCAGGAGGCATTTATTGAAAACACAGCATTCAAACATGACGTGTACGGCCAGTGGTAGTTACAATGTTAGGGTCGCTAGACAATTCATCACAGTTCCACTACACGACAAGACTTGTACTGGGTGCAATAAAGGACACAACAGGATGGACGGGCTGGACAGGGGATGGAGGAGGGTGGTCAGTGGTTTGCTCCAGGGCTGGTGTTAGGGAGCATCTGCTGGGCCCAGCGTGGGGACCCCAGACCCAGGTGAGTACAGCAGCCTCCCTCCTTCATTATCAGCTGTATGTACCTGGATGATCCCACTCTGACTAGGGATGGCCTGGTGCTGGTCCCCAGTCAACAAGCCACATTCCAAGGGTGCCTGTGTTTCCTCAGCTACGGACAGCGACACCAGAATAATCTGGCACTTTCCAACTAACAAAACTATAAAGGACTATTAATGTTAAAACATAACACAAAACTCTTTTTAAAAGGCCAGGAACCCCTGTCCCGCCATGCCTCTACACCCACCGGAAGGCAAGGACGGCGTGCCTAGCAGGGATTCTGTCTGGCTAGAGCTGGCTCTGTGTATCATAAATAATTTAAATGTGCACGCATGTGCGTGCGAACACACACACACACACACACACACACACACACACACACACACACACACACCTTGCTTCTATCCAATGCCAAGAATGCAGGAATTAACACCATACTGTCAGCCTCTTTGATTTGAGACTGAGATCCACAGTAGACCTAAGAGGACGCGCAACGACAGGCCCAACACTTATCACATCTTCCCCCCTGTAGGCCTGTTTCTTGTGAGAAAGAGACAGGCAGCTGTGCTCCACAAGGTCAGTAGCAGGCAGCTAGCCCACATCTCAACATGGCTCCTCCACACCTCCTCAGAGACGGGCCTTTCATACCCTTTGCCCAGAGCAAGCCAAGCCCTTCAATGCCAGGAACCAACCCAGCCTCCTGACCCTCCTGGCTGAGTGAGACACAGCTACTGTCTGCTAACGCAGGGTCAGAGGATAGACAGAACGGCCTTTAAAGACCCTCGAACAGCTTTACCACAGTGGGGCTGGGCGCTTCTCCAGCCTTGCATGGGGTGCCAAGGATGACTGACCAGCCACCTCAAACTCCCAGCAGCCGATGGCCACGTATGATGTGACAGTCATTCATGTGTAATCTGCCTTTGCCCTACGTAGGCTCTGGTGCAGCCAGTAGAGGAGCCTGCAGCTAGTGGGATCTATGCTAATAGACAAGCGGCAGGACACAGCAGCGGAAGGAGTGTTAGTTCAGTCTGGAGCCACCAGAGGGCAGCATGCCAGGTGGGGCAGCACTGTCTATGCTCCAGACGAGATCTTACACAGTGACTTCTTCCATGGCCATCACCTTCCCTGCCAGCATGTCACCATGTGTTAGCTCACACGGTCCTCAAATCCACAGCACCCAGGGCCCTAGAGAGGGACCTCCTCCCACCCCAGATGGTTTACCAAAGCTGAGAGACAACTGGGGTTTGTCCAAACTCAAACAGCTAGCAAGGGCCTGGTTTGTGACCCTTCCCCTAAGATGGCGGCTTCTGGGGTGGCATCCAGAGAAGCTGTGCCTGAGAGGAGGCTGAGGCGGAGAACACATGGGCCCTGCAGCTGCTCCAGAGAATCTGAGGCAGAAGTCTTGGCACCCTATACAAGTAATCCAAGGAAGCCTCCAATGCCAGAGGACAAGGTGACAGCGACCCGGTGTCACCAGCAACCTGTCCCTTCGGGGATGATCAGTCCTGGCTGGCTACAGGGTTTGCTCACCACAAGGACTGTCTACTTGGGAGGGGCTTGCCTCACAAACCTTAGCCAAGGCCAAGCTGGACTAAGAACTGTACTGGCCACGGCCAGGGAAGGACCCCGAGGCAGGACTGGGACAGACGCCGAGAGGCAGTGCAGCCACAGGAGGAACGAGGGAGTGTCGGGTTCAGGAGACGAGGGGACAGCTCTGCTCTAGTCCTTTGCTCACACCGCTGAGAGGCCATGGCTTGTTACCTAGCTAATGTCAAGCAACTGACAAGGACCTAGCACGCAGGCTACATCTTCCCTTTGGAATCAGTCAAAGAAAAGCTGGAGCTAGCAGGAAGCCATGGGTCAGAAGCGGGACATCTGAGAGCTGCCCAAGTTTCAGTCACTGGGGCTATGAAAGGGTCTTAAGCCAGAGGGGTGGCTGTGTGAGCAACTACAGGGCACCTGGGGAACATGGGGGCTGGGAGGCAGGGGCTTGGTGGTGCTAGGAAATAAAAGCATGAACTCAAGGCTCTGCTAAGGGGGTAGGAGTGGGGTGGCTAAGAAAAGACAGAGTTGCCTACTTCAGGGGGCGGGGCCAAGCCCTGGGCCAGTTCATCACCTGTCCTCCCCCCACAGTCACTGCTGCTTCTCTGACCTTCGGGGCCGGAACCTCCGTGAGCCTGTCGTTTTCCTTGTAGCCACAGCAGCAGTGAAGCCCACCAGGCAGCACAGGGACGTAGTACTGAACTTGAGTGTGTCTAGCCAGCTGGGCGAGGCAGCCTGAAGATACTGCTCCATCAGGTGCAGCCCCAGCAGCACGGCCCAGAGACAGGTAGAGAAGGCATCAATCCGGCGGAGCCTGCTGGAGAAAGCAAGGTGAGTGTGTATTCAGTGGGCATACAGAACCCCTTAGCCCTGTCACCAGGGGGAGAGGCCAGCGAGGCCAGCGAGGCCAGCCTGACTCACAGTCGCCCATCACCTAGCCTGGGAACCGAGGCAGGAAACTGCCCTCACCTGAGCTCCCACAGCTTGCTACTCTGACTTTAGAGGGATGTGTGAGGTGACTGGGCCTAGCGCAGAGGGCAAGTGGCCAACTGGCTCAGCGTCACTGTTGGTTTTGGTCCTGCACTGTCCTCCTGGCCCCCGGAGAACTTGGACACGTTTTCTAGCTGCATGGAGTTCAGCACAGAGCAGAAGACCACCCAGACCTCCTGGTTCCTACACCCAGGCGGTGTGCCACGTGCAGACTTCTGCCCACCCAGTCGCCAGGCCCCACAACACACCTGAGACGGCCAGCGAGCAGCATAGCCAGCAGGCAGGTGAGCAGGCCCACGGCCACAATGCCGGTCTGGTGGCTTTGCCCAAAGGCCCAGGCTTCATGCAGCTTCTCTGTGGCATGCTCAGGCAACAGGCCCAGCAGCTGCTGCCAGCCCTCTGCTTGAGTAGTAGTGTTGTCTGAGGCAGCAGAACTGTTGCCCCCAGGAGGTAGGGCTGGGGGCAGGGCAGCCCCTGGGGTGAAGGGTTCGCTGGGGCCATACAGTGTAGTGGACAGCAAGAAGGCACAGGCCAGGAAGGCCAGGGCACGGAGCAGGACGACCTGGAGTGGGGCCTTCACTGCTGAGGAACTGAAGCTCTGGGGAGGGAGAGATGGGTCAGTGAGAAGCCAGAAAGCCACCAATGGCTACCCCTATGCTCAAAGTGTGGGATGCTGGCCAAGCCCCAATACCCAGTGGTCCTCCTTCTACGCCCTTACCTTGATGCTCAGGCCACCGCTGTCTCATCCCAGTGCTAAGCTACTGCCTCCCTGTGGCAGGTGGGTCTCTGCTCCTTCTCCTTTACAGAAACCTTTCTACACATGGTCACTTTATGCTTCCAAATTTTTCAATCACTTTGCCATGTTTTCACGAGAACTTCCGATTACACTTAACTAGAATGCCAGTAAGATGTGCAGACAACTCTGGCAAAAGCTCATTTAAACAGATTGGAAACCAGAAAGCTAGAATAAGACCTAGGGGTCTGAGGTCTGATGACAGGGATCGCCTGTTCTACTGAACAGACAGAGGAGAGTAGGCACAGAGGTAAAATGGCCAAATGGTCAGCAGCGAGCTACAGGACGGAAATGACACAGCTGGTGCACGACCCAGGCCGCCTCTCACACAGTGTGGAGCAGCTTGTGGGGGGATGCTCACTCTCAACGCATTTGCTATTCTGACTTAGCTTTTGCGCACAGACAAGCCCCCTGTCTGGACTTATTATTTTTAAAAAACCCAGACTACTGGGCTGGAGAGATGGCTCAGAGGTTAAGAACACCGTCTGCTCTTCCAAAGGTCCAGAGTTCAATTCCCAGCAATCACTTGGTGGCTCATGACCATCTGTAATGAGATCTGGTGCTGTCTTGTGGTGGGCAGGATACTGTATAAATAATAAAATCTTAAAACAAACAAAAACAAAAACAAAACCCAGACTATTTGTTTACACACTGTAACAAAACTAGAGTTACTTTTAGCCACATGTGCCTGGGTCTGAACCCCTGCTTTGTTGTGAATCACAAGCGTAGCCCCTTGCAACCATCTCAGCCCCCAATCCTTAGTTCCCACAGCTGTGACCAGGAGCCACGGTGCCTAACATCACAAGGCTGCCTCAAGGAATAAGCACAATAGTGTCTAACAAGTGGAAGGGTCGGCAGGGCAACCGCAAACCAGGCTAAGGAATATGACAGCCACATCGTGATCCTAGTCACTCTTACAAAGACCCTTCCAGCTGATGACACCAAAGGGTCACCAGGCAACTGTTTCCCAGGACTGGAGTCTTGGCATGCTGCACTGTGCCCCAGCTCTGAGAGCATCACCCACACAGACTCAACACTCAAATGTCCCGTGGCCTCAGACCTGCCCATGGGCCTGGTCAGCCTCCCGACGCCGCAGCTGGTGGCTGAGAAGCAGGGCCCGCAGCTGGCGGTTCTGGTGCTTGATGTAGTACTCTACAGCGGCCTGGCAGGGGCGGCACAGCTTATACATCTGCTCCAAGTGGTGGCGGTATACCTCGATCTCTTCATCATAACGGCCCTGTGGGGGGAGGGGGGAGACATGGCCTGCGTTACAGCTCGGACCTGGGTTCAGATTCCAACCCTGCCTGTGCAAATGGTGATCTGAGCTCCTAGGAGTAAGGGCTAGCAGAGGACAGGAGCCCACGACACGGTGACACTAAGCTGCTCAAGTATGTGGCACTGGGCAGACAGTGTCAGGATTCTGGCACGACAACCAGGCTCAGGTCCTTCCTGCCTTTCTCCTTGAGCCTAAAGGTCCAACACACACCAGAGAGCTGGCTGCTGGTTAAGCCTGGGTTAGCAAGAGCCAACTGATTGTTCTGTTTCACAGTGGCCCAGGATACAAGTCCCATCCCTTGCTCCCTCAGGGATGCAGTAAGGTACAGCTGGTGCATTGGGGGTGGGGGGGGTGGGGGAGTGGCTAGTGTCATCTCTTGCTGGGGTACACAGGAAAGTCACTTGGCAGCAATCTTTCCCTCATGGCCTCTTTGTAAATAGCATTTATTCATTTATTTAGTGTACGTACATGAGCGTGTATGTGGAGGTCAGAGGATAATTTGTGGGAGTTTGTTTTCTCTTTCTACCATGTGCACCCCAGGAATCAAATTCAGATAATCAAGTGTCTTTGCCCTCTGAGCCATCTTGACGGCCCTCCCTCTTGGCCTCCTAGCTCATTCCTCGTCCCTCTCTTTTCTAGGCATCTCTGGGCCCCAGGTGGGATCTGCCTTTACTCCTCCCAGGACAGCATGCTAGGCAGGGCAGACTAGCGAACGAGGCTGGGATGCATGCAGCCCCTAAAGCTGCAGCTGGAGCTCAAGACCTCTACCTCCTGAGGCCTCTACCTCTCCTGAGGGACAAACCCCTCTGGCCTGGCAGGCTCTGGTTTCCAGGGTGTTCACCCAGGGGCCACAAGACCACAGTGAGAGCAAGCTCAGCTCCGGCTGAGAAGGAAGCCACACAGCCCGGAACGTGGGGTGGCAAGAGGTGAACAGCCAGAGGGCTGGCTCTACCCGGCCACGCACGCTCACCTCCTCACGTGGTGTGAAAGCAGCCAGCTGCTTGATCTTGGTGGTCTGGTGGTGGCTGCACCTCCGGCACAGCAGGACCTGGCTGCTCACCCACTGCTGCGGCTGTGCAGGGTCACGGGGACTGGGCACACTGCTCACGTGGTTCAGGTGCTCCATGTACTGTGCTGGGATGGGCTTGTTGTAGTCACCATTCTGGGGAAGGTAGGAACTCCTGGTCAGTGGGGGCCCACTCAGGAATGTTCCAGACTCCAGACAACCATACCCTGGCTTTCCTTACACAAAGCAACAGCACCATTCCTTCTGATGCTGCCTCACGTGGAACCCCCAAAATCTAGGTGCTAAGAAGCCACCCAGCATGCGCAGCAGGACAGGCCCTGGGGTGCCCCCTCCACTTTGTCCCTTAGAACCACAATGAGGACTCACTGAGCCTGTAGTTGGCTGCCCATGTTACTAAGTCTCAGGAAAAGCTACACTCAAGCCGCTCACATACTGTTTATGGGGGCTGGGCAGTCAAGACTGTGACAGAGAACAAACTATCCACAAAGCTGAGTACGTAATATCTGTAGACCTAGGCTACAGAAGACATGCCCTGCTCTTGACTTGAACCCCAAGCTTGGCACCTGTTGTAGTGAGACGGGACAAGTGGCCACAGTTCCCTGCACCTGTTCTTTTTCCTCAAAGGGAGACATGGTGCCAGGACTACAGTTAGAAGACAGTGGTGTGCAATGCTGAGCTTCAGGCTGGCTCAGAAGCAGCCTTAGCACTGTCCACTCACTGCCAGCCTGTACCTCTTGGAAGCCGTTGTACTGCTCACAGTGGGGGCAGTCCCAGCAGTTGCGGTTCCCATAGGGCACCAGTGTATCGTGGTTGCAGAACCAGCAGTTGACCACTGTATGCGTTGGCTTCCCCCTGTGGACCAAGGACAGCAGGGTTAGTCTGGAAGACTACTATGAGGTGTTAGAGCACTGAGGAACAGGAAGTGGCATCCAAGAAGGAGATGAAGGCCCAGCCAGAGGCGATGGAGGGAGGAGGGACCCTCAGATGCTGTGTTCTCCTAGGATGACCTTAACTGACAAAGTACTTTGCAGGAGGCAGCTGGAGACTCACACGCTCTGTAGGCTCTGGAGCACCCACCTGGGAACCCAGGGCCATCAGCCCCCCATGTTCTGGGTCTCGGACAGTGGGGAGGGTGGTGGCATAAGCTCAGGGCTAGCTAACCATGGCCAATAGAGATAACACTTGGGACCTTTAATCCCTTGTGAGCAGAAGCTGTGTTCTAAGACTGAAGGAAGCTTTCTGTCTTTCTCAGAAAAAAACCCTAGAGGAGAGCGAGCCAATGGCAGGGACTGGTGACAGGAGCAGGGGCAAGTCACAGCTGCTCAGCTAGGACCCAGCCTTTTGGAGAAAGAGGTAGGGGGGAGGGCAGGCCCACAGTGGGCTTCGTTGGCCACACAACAGGTGTGGCTGCAGGCTAATCCTGGCCCAGATGCTGGGGATCTATCGGTGCAGCACTGCAGGGGGCACACAGCAAATGGCCAGCAAACCCAGCCCCAGGACTCTAGAAACAAAAAGGGTGAAGGCAGCAGCTGTGGAGCCCTGGCATCCTGGCCTAGCCCTTTTGCCCTGTCCTCACTCAGAGGCCATGTCTAGTTCAGGGGCACCGCTGAGACCTGAGCAGAGGGAGCCACCACACACAGATGCCATGACTCTCTAACATTTGCATCCTGAAAGAGAGGGTCCCGGGCTATGGAGGCTTATGACTGTGTGCCCAGGAGGTTTCCATTTGTCCAACTCAGCATGTAAGCCACACCTGACTGCTTCTGCATGTCACGAGGAGGCAGTGACAAGACACAGGAGTCTTGGAATGGAAAGGGCCATCTAAGCTGGGCAGTGGTGGCGCATGCCTTTAATCCCAGCACTCGGGAGGCAGAGGCGGGCGGATCGCTGTGAGTTTGAGGCCAGCCTGGTCTACAAAGTGAGTCCAGGACAGCCAAGGATACCCAGAGAAACCCTGTCTCGAAACAACAAAACAAAACAGACCAACCAACCAACCAACAGCCACACACACAAACAAAAAGGCAAAGGGCCACCTAGTTAGGAGGCCAGGAGGGAGGTCAGCCTTGGAAGTGGGGCCTTCGCTCCTGACTCTGCCCACACTGACTGCCTAGCAGCTCCACTGCCTTCCAGGTTAAGGAAGGAATCCTGGGAGCTGGGGATGAGCACACCTCCCTCAATGGCCTTTGCTCTTGGGAAGTACTGAGCAGTGCTCTGGCCTAGTCAATGTCAATAAATGACCATGATGGGGAAGGCTGGTGCTTTTAGCAGCCCAGCCTCACACTTCCTTCTCACTGAATTCTGGCCTACCCACTTAAATAGCAGGAAGGAATGCTGGAGAAATGACCCAGCAGTTAAGACACTCACTACTCTAGCACAGAGCCTTAAGACTGGATCCAGCACCCACTTCTAGTGGCTCAAAACTGCCTATAACTCCAGCTCCAGGCATCTGAAGCCGCCGGCCTCCATAAGCACCTGGATTTATGCACACCCTCCCCCCCCCACACACATACAGAGTTTAAAAACAATAAAACACAAGCAAGCCCACCAAGAACCTCCACACCTCACCAGCAGCACAGGGCCCACAGGCAAAGCCTAAAGACCACACACAAGGCAGGGTACCTTGTGCCTTGGCTTCTAGGGTCACTCCATCTCTTAAAAGCTTCATTTTAATCCTCGTTTCTCAAATGACTTTGCTACTACCTGGTACTTGACAGCTTTACTGAAAGAGGAATGCAGGAAACTGCAGCACCAGCTGTGGCTGGGGATTTGGAAATGTGCTCTGCTGGGGTGCCTGTGTGCCTGGCATTCCTAGGCAATTAAGCCCTTACTTTGTGGTAATTTGTACATCTTTACAGGCCTCTTTGTAATTATGCATGAGGCATACCTCAGAGCTGGTACCTGGGCAGGATGCCTTCTCATCTGCCCCAAGGCTGAGACAAAGCATCCACTACCCCTGGAGCTCCGAGCCCTGTTCAATTTGATGGGAAAGGCCAACTCTGGGCTTGTTCTGGGGACCAAAGACAGGTAAGCAGGGACTGTGGCTCTAGGGTGACAAGTCGGCCAGGAAGCCCATCCCACCCCGGAAGCCATCACTCCCACGCTGGGTCTCCAGCTCTGTTGCTATAGGGAAATGGCTTCTGCAAAAGGCCTGCTCTGGAAGTGGAAGGCAGGGGGTTCATCCTCCCCTAAAGCCAGAGGCTAATCTTTGCCAGGGGTAGACGCTGGGGTGGGGTGGGGGAGGTTTCCTCTGCAGCCAGGGCAGCCATTGTCCACCACGGCTAGGTAGGATCTCTATACAAGACGCTACCTCTTACAGAGACAGCCCAAAGCTATGTGGGCAGGAGCAGGGCAGCTGGCCCACAATCTAGACCTAGCACCAACCATCAGGTGCGAAAGGGTAGGTGAAAATGCAAACAGTCCCAGCAGGCACTTTACAGTTCTAACACTGTCCCCAGGGTAGGCTGGGCAGTCTTGGCCTCAGACTCACATAGTTATTGTTTAGGGAAAGCCCCTTTGCTTCCCTGACAAATACCTTGGCCCACTTTTCCTCAAGGCAACAATCTCAATTCTATGACAAATCACATTTGAGGAATTAGGTGGAGGTGGTAAGATGGTATATCCACCACCACCCCCCTCCCTTTTTTTGGGGGGGGGGTTTTGAGATAGGTTTCTCTGTGTAGCCTTAGCTGTCCTGGACTTGTTTTGTAGACCAGGCTGGCCTCAAACTCACAGCGATCCGCCTGCCTCTGCCTCCTGAGTGCTGGGATTAAAGGCGGTATATCCCTTTAATGCAGGGGAGGAAGGTGACTCTGCAGAGGACAGCATCTCAACCCATGGCCAAGCCCAGGCCATATTCATTGCCATGGCTGAGTGAAGGACCTGGAAGCCACTTCTCCAGCTGGTCACTGTGACACTGAACTCTTGGATGCCAGAGGGAACCCGAGGGAGCTATGGTAGATGGATCCTGAGAAGGGGCCAGGGGCAACTGCATGCCTGGTACCCCTGCATGAGCTCGAAGCACACACAGCAGGAATAATGAACACCTGCTTCTGCTATGTTTTCTCCATCAGCCCAGGACATTCAGGAAGAACAAAACTCCTGCCCCACACCACCTCAGCACAGATGTATTACTTCAAGTTCCTTGGCCCAGGAACCAGTTGGGGCCAAGGCGATGTCAAACAGAGGACACTGGATGGGCTCAGTTCCTGGAGTGGTCTGAGTCTGTGGGGGGCCAGTGTGCCTATCTCTCCTTAAGCATAGCCTGTCAGAGCCAGGCTTGCTTCCTTCAGGGTCCAGGGAAAGCTCTGCTTCACAGGATGTCCCTTCTCTGCTTGTCCAAGTGTGACCTCACCTAACAGGAATAGTTCAAGAAGGCACATCCTGGGCTTCGGTGGCTGTGGCAGTGCGCAACTGCGACTCTGCACAGCCTGGACTAAGGAGCTCCAGATCTCCAGCCTAATGTCACAGCAGCAACGCCAGCCACAACAGCAGAGAACCCCAAAGCTGATCCCTCAGGGACGGACACACTATCCACTCTGTCCATTGAGCACCATGCAAGGTTTCCACAGATGACAAGTGAGCAAAATGCACTGCCTGGACTGGGACACAAGAATGACAATACACAGAGTAGCTGGCAGCAGATGCCACAGGACTGGCCAGCCAACACACAGGGCCCATGCTGTCACCCAGAAACAGGTGCTCTCAGTTGCAGGGCAGAAGGCAGGAGAGGGTCACATAAAATGTGCACAGAAAGTGGCATCTACTGAGCTGGAGCTCAGCCCAGACCCAGGAGCAACGGGGCTCTGAATGCTAGGACAGGCTCTGTTATACATCTGAGAGGAGGCTGTGTCCTCCTCAGTCAACGCCAACAGATGCCACAGGCTGTGCAGGGAGGAAAGTGACAGGTGCTGAGATGCACTCCTACGGGGTGAATCCCAGGTGCATTATACAAAGGGACACGGCCCACCTGGGCAGCAGCATGAAGAACTGTGTTCCCCAGCTGTAAAATGGATGAGAGCGGCAGTACCTGCCTCATTGGAGCTGCCGCGTAATTACAGGTACTCAGCAGCCTGTGTCACCTGTACAGGAACAACGGCTGCTCTCATTATTAACAGTGACCGGGACAAGAAAACTCCTCGGGTGGCTGGGTTTGGGCTCTAGAGGACTTCTCAGCAACCACTTTGGCCACCTTTAAAAACTCAGGAAAGGCTGACCGGAAAACACCCCCTCCACCAAGAGGCCTTCCAACACCAACTCCTTGTAGCATTCCTCCAATTTATTCAACACCACACTCCAGCACAGCTGGTCCTGGCCTGCCACAGCAGTCTCCGCTAGGCAAGGGCAAGCTGCGGCTTCTTGCTCAGTCAGTCTTGCTTCAGAATTGTGAGTGGCCAACCTACCTCCAGACGAAAGGCAGCGCCATACTCTGACCAATGAGCAGTACTGGTCCAAACACTCAACCTTGACAGTGTGCTATGAGCATGCAGGCGGCATGAGGGGGTTTGGCTCCCACTGCAGGAGTGCATGCCCCAAGGCTCCAGGTTCCTGCCTCCAGCAGAGGCAAGACCCTCACTGGCAGGACAGGAAAGGGTGACCCAGTCGTGGCCACACGCCCTATCCTGGGCTGAAAAGAGAAGCAGTGATATCCAGGAGGAACCCAGCTATGGGTAAGCTCTGCTTGGGACAGGAACAGAGTGGCCAGGCTCTCCCCTAACTCCAGGTAAAGAAAGACTGCTTTGGGTTGCCTGATCTTAGAGCGCCCCCCCACCCCCGCCCCCACTTCCTGTTCCTGAGTGGGAACAAGCTTAGGTTGAGATCCTTAAGAATCAGGCACTTGCCCGGGCAGTGGTGGCGCACCCCTTTAATCAGAGCACTCGGGAGGCAGAGGCAGTCGGATCTCTGTGAGTTCGAGGCCAGCCTGGTCTACAAAGCAAGTCCAGGATAGTCAAGGCTACAGAGAAACCCTGTCTCAAAAAAACAAAAACCAACCAACCAACCAAACCCAAGCACTTTCTCAGTCCCCTTGAGATGTGGCCCCCTCCTCCAGACACAGCGGACTTCCTCTCCCTCCTTAGAAAGGCCCTGTGACTCACCTACCTCTAACTACTTTTTGCCTGTCTTCAATTTCAGGAGAAAAGCAGGGTCAAGGAAGCCAACCCATCAGCCAGGCTGCCAGGTGATCAAACCACGGCCCCTTGTTGCCCAGAAGAGACTAGGGTCAAGTCCCGAGCTTTGCACATCCCTGGCTGTCCCCAAGAGGGTCTCATAAACGCACACATGCTCCTGTCCTCAGGAAATGTGATCAGGTGGACGATTCCCTCACCCTGCTGTAGAGGTCATTCCACTTCGGGGTCTGACCATGGAGGCTAATGTCCACAGCCAGCTTTGAGAACAGAGGTCTGTGTGATCTCTGAGCCATGGCAGGGCACAGTACTGCCCCCAAGACCATCCCAGACAGGTGTCCAAGGAGGACAGAGATTCACCTGAGTGGACAAGTTCCCTAAATGTGTGGAGCGCAGGTTCCTGCCTGAGGCCGCTGCTGTTCACACGTGCCTCTTGTAAGTATTCAGCTCGAAGGCTTCACCCGGGGGAAGCGTCTGTGAGGACTGGTTATTGTCATCGCATGCGGACCATTAAGTGCCACTGGCTCTTATCTCCCTAACCGATGGCCTGCAGAGGCCCGGCAGAGCAGTACAGCCAGGGGCGCAGGCCTCGAAGGGAGGAGCAAGCTGGCAGCCCCCTCCCCCAGCCTCGCTCGGAGACTGACCCCGGACGAGGTTTTTAGGGGGCGAGGGAAAGGGTGGAGGAAGCGCAGAAAGGGTGTCGCGCATCCTCAAGCAGGCCCGGTCGGCCCGGGGGGCACTCGGCCGTGGCCTCGCGGGGGCGGGGCGGCGGCCCCGGCCGCGTGCAGCGGGGCGCGCACTCACCTCCGCGCGATCCGGTAGAGCAGCACGCCGGCGGCAGCGCACGCCGTGATCCCCAGGCCGCCCGCCAGGCCGGCGGTGGGGTAGCTGGCCAGCAGCGCGCTCACTCCCTCCATGGCTCCCGGGCGGGGTCGGTGGGCCGGGGGCACGGGCCGCAGAACGGATTCCCGGCGGCCCGCGCGCTCCTGCTCGCGCCGTGACCTTCGCTGCTTTGTAGGCGGCGCGGACCCGCCCCTTGACTCGGCGCGCACCCGCCGCGCAGCCAATCGCCGCACGGGACGAGCCAGGGTGGGCGGGGCCCCGGCGGAAGCGCTCGGCGCTGGCTCGGTAGCGACCTCCAGCGGCGGGAGTGGGAAGTCACGCTCTAGAGCCGAAGGGAGTCCCTCCCGGGCCTGCTGCCTGCGCATGCGCGCATTTTGCATCTCGACGCGATAAGGAGAGTCGTCTCGGTCCTGCTATCCGGTGCCAAAGCTTGCCAAGGCTTTCCTCCTGCTAGTCCTGTTTTCCTGGCGTCGGGCCAAAGCCGGCCTGTCCTGCTCCAGAAGCCACAGTGGTTGAAAATTAGCTTGCGCAAACACAAACATCTAAAGATGGGAACGAGGTTAAATAATGACAGGATAGTCATGTTTCAGAACATAATGCAGCCATTAGAAAGAATGGCTGAGCTTGTGGTATTGGCCCTGAAGAGGTGATTTTTTTTTTTAATTCAAATGTAGGATTTTCAAAGTTGTCAAGTTTGATGAAGCCTGAGCTTGTGCACTTGAAATAAATTACCTCAGGGAGTGAGCTCGAGGGAAGAGCCAGCATTTTTGTGAGCTAAATTACTGATCAAGAAAAAGTCACTGAGGCTTGGTGCCGCCCACGTTTATCCCAGCGGAGGCAGGTGGATATCTGTAAGTCTGAGGCCAGTCTCATCTATGCAGTGAGTTCCAAGGTCACCAGACAATCCAAGGGCGACTAGTGAGGCCTAATTGAAAAAATAAAAAATAAAATCTTAGCAGGAAATACTTATATCAGGACGGGCAGGTGTAATAGTGCATGCCTTTAGTCCCAGCACTAGGGAGGCAGAGAAAGGCTGAGTTCTGTGAGTTCGAGGCCAGCCTGGTCTACATAGTGAGTTCCAAGACACATACACACAGCGAGAGGGGTTGGGGGAGAGACAGAGAGAGAGACCCTGTCTCAAAAAAAGTTTATCTAATTACATGTTATGTCTGTGGAACCGCAACACACACAACTTTATGAGTGCTTTTTTTTTTTTTTAAGATTTATTTATTTATTATGTATACAGATTTCATTATAGATGGTTGTGAGCCAACATGTGGTTTCTGGGAATTGAACTCATGACCTTTGGAAGAGCAGTCAGTGCTCTTACCCTCTGAGCCATCTCTCCAGCCCCCCTTTTATTTATTTATTTATTTATTTTGGTTTTTCGAGACAGAGTTTCTCTGTGTAGCCTTGGCTATCCTGGCCTCACTTGTAGACCAGGCTGGCCTTGAACTCACAGTGATCTGCTTGCCTCTGCCTTCAGAGTGTTGGATTAAAAGTGTGTGCCATCACGCCTGTTTTATGAGTGCTTTTAAGATCAATGTCTCTGGCCAATGGTGCATTGAGGGTCACTATAACCTCTTACTTCTGTTGCTAGGTCATGCACAACCATGGATGTGCATTCTCAGGCAGGCAGGAGGAAGCAGGCTGAGTGAAGGAAACCAATGTGAAATCACAGGGGCCTTTGGGTCTGTCTGGGCTGGAAGGCTTCCTCTGCACATCAGAGAAAAGGCCTTCCAGGAGAAAAAAAATCCTTGTGATTTCACTAGCTCTGGGTGTGCCTAGGGTGCACTGGCTCATAAATGCGTGGAACTGTGGCTAAACATGCCTTCCTTTCTGGATTTGGTACCTGACCTGAGAGTTCCAGGGGAGGTCTCTGGTCGGTAGAGGCCTGTCATGTAAGAGCGTCCTGAACATCACTCACGATCTGAGGCATCTCATTATTATTGGTATCTCTAAGCCTTAGGTAAAAGGAAGGAAGGATGATTTCAGCCACAGAACTGCTAAAGAGTGGCCAGGTCCCAAATGTCCTCCAAGGCCCATATGTTAAAGTTTTGGTGTGTAGCTGGTGGAGCTACCGGAAGGTGACAGGTGGAGACCTTAAAGCCGAATAACAAATGAACAAACAAAACTGTCTTTTATTTGTATGAATGTTTTGTCTGCATATATGTCTGTGTACCACAGTGGTGCTGGGTTTCCACAAAGGCCAGAAGAAGTCTCTGGGTCCCCAGATGGTTCTGAGTCATCATCTTAATAGACAAACCATTTCTATAGCCCAGGTGGTAAAGGTGTAATAGAGGGTCACCAAGGCTGTGTGCTGCAGGGCACTATAGAGGGGCTGTAGCCTCTTGTTCCTGCTTCCAGGCTTTGTTGTGCTGTGTACCTGATATCAGGAGCTGCCTCTCTAGAGACCCCGAAACAATGGATCGGTCAACCATAGCCAAAGCAAACCTTTCCACCTTTTAAGCTGACGAGCTCAGGCGTTAGTTTCTGGCCTTGAGTTAGACCGTTCACCAGCTGTGTGGTCTCTTGGCCCTCGCTTAGTCACTCATCCAGCTGGAGGGACACACATCCCTGTAGTTCAGTATTCCATTTGTGATCTGCACCATCTCAAGGTAGTTATTTATACACATTTATGTACAGTCGGCCTCACTACTGACAAGGTTGCCAGGGTTACTTACTTGAGGAAATACCTGCCCCCTTAGTCCAGTGTTTGGCAGGTGCCTGGATGAAGTGAGGGTTGTTAAAGGCAGAAATGTATGTGTGCGCATATAGATGTAGGTATAAGGACTATTTAAAGGTACTGAGTTGGGGCTGGAGAGATGGCTCATTGGTTAAGAGCACTGGCTGCTCTTCCAGAGGTCATGAGTTCAATTCCCAGCAACCACATGGTGGCTCACAACCATCCACAATGAGATCTAGTGCCCTCTTCTGGCATGCAGTATATGTAGGCATAATACTGTATACATAATAAATGAATAAATAAATATTAAAAAAATAAAGGTAACAAGTTGCTGCTTTTAGAAGACAAGGTTTGATTCATGCAAGTAACAGGCAAAACACTCATATATAATATACATATATTATATATATATATACACACAATATATACATATATACATATATATACAATATATACAATAATAAATCTAAAAAGCTTAGAATGATAAATTTCTAGGGCTGCGTGTGGTGGTGCATGCCTTTAATCCCAACACTTAGGAGGTGGTCTATAGAGTGATTTCTAGGATAGCCAGGGCTACACAGAGAAACCCTGTCTCAAAAAACAAAGCAGAAAAAAAAAAGGAACATGATACTAGCTCAATGCAGGGAAAGCAGAAAACTAACTTACACTAGCCAATATAAAATGTACTTATTAGCCAGCTGCGGTGGCACAGATCGCTGTGAGTTAGAGCCCAGCCTGGTCTACAGAGCAAGTTCCAGGACAGACAAAGCTACACAGAGAAACCCTGACTTGAAAAACCAAACCAGGGGCTGGAGAGATGGCTCAGAGGTTAAGAGCACTGACTGCTCTTCCAAAGGTCCTGAGTTCAATTCCCAGCAACCACATGGTAGCTTACAAGCATCTATATTGAGATCTGGTGCCCTCTTCTGGTGTACATGCAGGCAAAACACTGTGTACATAATAAATAAACCTTAAAAAAAAAGAAAAAAAGAAAAAAGAAAGAAAAGAAAAACCAACCAACCAACCAACCAAAAAATTAATAAAATGTATTTATTGTGGAAGACACAAAGGCATAGGGCAATGGCCACCACTACAATGAACAAACATGATGGAGAGGTGGGAAAGAGAAGAAGAAAAAGAAAAAAACAAAAAAGAAGTGGAGAGGCAGAAGGGGAGACATGATGGCAAAGACAGGCACCCACATACTGTCCACAGGAGGTCCACATGCTGTCATTGCCCAGCAAGGCTGGTGAGATGGTGTGCAACAGTCTGGAGCTTATACAAGTGCAAACTCAACTCCTGAGCAGCCTGGCCATGGGATGCCCCTGGCTCTGGCCAAGGACAGAGGCAGGAGATGAGGAAAGGCTCCCTTTCTGGATTGGACCCCTTGAAGGACCACCATGACTTGATGCCACCAGAGGCCAGAGGTGTCTGTGGTTCATGCTGCTGCCCTAGGCCATGGTGAAGCCCGAGATCCACGTGGACATATGTGGCCTGTGCTGTTGATGTCCTCGGGCCTTGCTGCCTGGGAGGTGGGGGGCAGGACATGCTGACGTCCTGAGGCCATGGTGAGGCTCATGGTCTGTGCAGTCGCTGAGAGCCATAAGTGGATCCGTGGTCCTGATATGGCCAGGGTTGATGTCTGTGGTCTGGGCAGCCACAGGAATTGTGGCGCTGGTAGTGGTGTGGGTTTGTGAGAGCTGGTCCCACCCCTCTCCAGCCAAGCAAGGCTCTCCTCAATTGATGGCTGCTGGCGTGGGTGCAGGAAGAGACTGACTCACTGTCCTGTGGGGAGCTGGCTCTAGGAATTTGACTATGCTCCAGTGAATATATGGACAACACAAAATGGATTTGGTTTCCCCTCCTTTATTTGGGGGTGGGTGTGTGCAATCATGGGGAGGGGGAGGGGGCATGGGAGGACTGTGAGGAGCTAGTCAGCACAGTATATTTATTCCTAGATGTAACCAATACTGATGAGGTGTTTATATTTATTGAGGTACTTGATGTTGATAATTTAAAGGTAAGGAAACTGGGGATTGTAGCTGAATTAGCAGAGTACTTGCCTATCATGCATAAGGCTGGGGGGTCGATGCCCAGCACTGATCAACAATAGAATTATAAATAAACATTCAAAGACCAAAAAACAAAAACATGTATTTATCTGTAGCCAGACTTTTGGCTACATTATTGTTTTCTTTTTCTTTTTTCTTTCTTTTTTTTTTTTTTCTTTTTTTCTTTTTTCTTTTTTTTAGTTTTTCGAGACAGGGTCTCTCTGTGTAGCCTTGGCTGTCCTGGACTCACTTTGTAGACCAGGCTGGCCTCGAACTCACAGCGATCCGCCTACCTCTGCCTCCCCAGTGCTGGGATTAAAGGCGTGTGCCACCACGCCCGGCTCTTTTTTTTGGTTTTTCGAGACAGGGTCTCTCTGTGTAGCCTTGGCCGTCCTGGACTCACTTTGTAGACTAGGCTGGCCTCCAACTCACAGCGATCCGCCTACCTCTGCCTCCCGAGTGCTGGGATTAAAGGCGTGCGCCACCACGCCCGGCTCTTGTTTTCTTTTATCTACCTCCATACACCACCCCTATGCCTTCCAACCCCCCAACACTAGGTGGGAGAGAAAGGTTAGAGCGGAAAGGGGACAGCAATATCGCCAGACTACTTCCTGCTGATTAGGGGCGAGTTTGATCTTCCTCATCAGGAAATATGCAACCAGCATCAGGAACAAAAGGGAAGCGGCAGCTGCAGCCTCTCTTGGGGCTCTGGCATCTATATACCCTCTGAAGAGTCCCCAGAATCCCAAACTTCAACTATCCTCAGCTGGCAAAATCACTCCCCTGCTAGAGCAGGAGGCAAGTCACAACAGTCCGCTGCTGTGGGCAATCTGAAACAGCCTCATATCCCACACCTGGGATTAAAACAAAAACATATTCATATAACATTTCTGTGTTAAAAAACAAAACATGCTGGGCGTGGTGGCGCACGCCTTTAATCCCAGCACTCGGGAGGCAGAGGCAGGCGGATCGCTGTGAGTTCAAGGCCAGCCTGGTCTACAAAGTGAGTCCAGGACAGCCAAGGCTACACAGAGAAACCCTGTCTCGAAAAACAAAACAAAACAAAACAAAACAAAACAAAAAAAACACATTCGACTGGATGCGGTTACACTTGTAATCCCAGCACCTGGGGAGGCAGAGGCAGGCAGATCGTTGAAAGCTCAAGGCCAAACAACCCAAAATTCTCCACATTTATCCCAAACCACAAGCGAAAATGAAGCAGTCTAGCCAAGTGTGGTTGCTATGCCTGTAATCCAGCAGTCAGGGAAGGCAAAAAACGCGAGGATCAGTCCAGTCTCATCCTTAGCTACTTAGTTTGAGGCCATGCTAGAATACATTGATCTTGTCTCAAAACAAACAAACCCAACCCTAAACAAACAAACAAAAACCAAAACACCACTAGAGAAATGGCTCAGTGGTTAAAGCACTCATTCTTGCAGAGGACCTACAAGAGTAAGTTTGATTCCCAACATTTGTGTGGCAGCCGTAGGGGACCCCTCCCCCCTCTTCTAACCTTCGGGGAACACCAAGGCACTTACTTGTATGTCTTGGTACATACAATATGATATGAAACTCATAAAATAAAAAAATAATAAAAACCAAAAGAAATTAAGGAATCTAAAATTTGAACTTAATAGATAAAATTATTCAGGTTTTCCTAATACTCAAACGCCCTGGTTTCACACTGCTGCCTTGAGCCACTCACTGTCAAGCAGCCTTGAGTTTCTGGAATGGAGATCACTCTCCTGCCTTGCAGTTCAGGAACGTGTATAGGCAGTCACTTCCATCGACTGCTAGACACTTAGAGGAGCTGGGGAAAGACAGTGGCCTCGGGTCTGGAGAGATGGCTCAGAGGTTAAGAGCACTGTCCACTCTTCCAGAGGTCCAGAGTTCAATTCCCAGCAACCACGTGGTGGTTCACAACCATCTATAATGTGATCTAATGCCACCTTCTGGCATGAAGCTGCCCATGCTGGTAGAGCACTCATATACACATAAATAAATAAATATTAAAAGGCACCGGCCTCGTAGACAGTAAAGGAACAAACGGAAATGACAGACTCTGAAACTCTCCTCCCCTCCCCTGCAGCTGAATCCGTCAAGCATCTCAATGTCCACAGTGACAGTGACGTCTGGAGGACAGACTGCTGATCCTTCCTCCCTCCCTTCTTCCCAACACAGGCTCTTACATGTAGCTGTAGCCGTGGCTGGCCCGGAACTCTTTATGTACATCAGGCTGGGCTTGAGCTCTAGTTATACCCCTATCTTTGACTAACTGTGCATAGTCTGTGTGTGTGCCCTTGCTGTAGACCAGGCTGGCCTCAAACTCACAGAGATCCGCCTGCCTCTGCTTCCCCACGTGCTGGGAATAACGGTGTGTGCTGGCCTTGATGATCTCCTTGTGGAGCTCCTGACCCCTCTGGGTCCTTCCATTCTCCCATGCTCCCATACAACTCTCAGTGCTCCGCCCAGAGTCCGGCCGCAGTCCTGATCCCCTGCTGGGTGGAGCCTCTCAGAGGACTTATGTGAGTATATATCATGTGTGTCTTTCTGAGTCTGGGTTACCTCACTCAGGATGATCTTTTTCGAGTTCCATTAATTTGCCTGCAAATTTCATGATTTCCTTGTTTTTGATAGCTGAGTAGTATTCAATTGTGTAAATGTACCATTTTCTGTATCCATTCTTCAGTTGAGGGACATCTAGCTTGTTTTCCAGATGCTGGCTATTACGAATAAAGTTGCTATGAATATAGTTAGTTGAGCAAATGTCCTTGCGTGGTGGAGCATCTTTCGGGTATATGCCCAGGAGTCAAGGCCAGTGGATTGGACCCAGGGGGGGCCTGCACAAACTGATGCACCAACCAAGGACAGTGCATGCAGAGAACCTAGGGCCCCTGTTGAGATGTGGCCGATGGACGGCTCATTCTGCACATGGGAGAGGGGACTGCCTCTGACATGAACTCTGGTGTCCATGATTTGATCACTTGCCCTTCGCGGGGAGGCCCTATAGGCCCACAGAGGAATGGGATGAGACCTGACAGGCTGTGGTCAGATGGTGGGGAAGGAGGGGGCCCCCTGTCAGAGGACTAGGGGAGGGGGATAGGGTGGAAGAGGGAGGGAGGGTGGGTGGGAAGGGGAAGATTCGAGCAAGGGGAGTAATGTGAATAAATTATAAAAAATAAAGGCGTGCACTATCAACCACCACTACTGCTCGGCTTGCATGGTCAGGGAGCAGACGGAGGAGATGGCTCCCTGGTAAGAATGCCTGTCCAGCCAGCACTCCACAGACTGAGTGTGGGGGTACATCCTAGTAATTCCAGCACTCAGGGAGAAAAAGCAGGACTGGAAGTTCAAGGTTGGCTGGGCAAGGCAGTGCACACCTTTTAATCCCAGCACCTGGGGGAAAGAGGCAAGCAGATCTCAGTGAGTTCAAGGACAGCCTGGTCTACGAAGGAGTTCCAGGTTAGCCACAAAGTCAGGATTACACAGTGAGACCCTGTCTCAAGCAAAGAAACAATCACAGAAAAAGTTCAGGGTTATCTCTACTAGGCACATAGGGAGTTTGAGGCCAGTTTGGACCATATAAGACCCCTGTCTTCAAATAAAATCCTAGTATTTACTTATTTCATTTTTGAGACCATCTCATGTAGCATAGGCTGGCCTCAAACTTGGTATGTTGAGCCAGGCGTGGTGGCGCACGCCTGTAATCCCAGCACTCGGGAGGCAGAGGCAGGTGGATCACTGTGAGTACGAGGCCAGGCTGTTCTACAAAGTGAGTCCAGGGCAGTCAAAGCTACACGGAGAGACCCTGTCTCAAACAAAACAAACAAACAAAAACCAAACCAACAACAAAAAAACCTTGGTATATGACCATGCCTGATTCTCCTGCTTCTACCTCCTGAGTGCTGGGATAAAAGGCGTGCACCCACGGTAGTGCACGCCTTGGGTGCACGCCTTTAATCCCAGCACTCAGGAGTCAGAGTCAGATGGATCTCAGAGTTTGAGGCCAGCCTGGCCTACAGAGTGAGTTCCTGGACCTCCAGGGCTATACATTAAAACCCTATCTCAAAAAAACAAAAAACAAAAAACAAAAAAACAACCAAAACAAAACAAAACAAAAAAACCAAAAACCAAACCAACCAAACAAACAAAAAACCCTCACGAAAAAACCACAACCAAACCAAACCAAACCAACCAACCAACCAACCAAAGGAGGTATGTAAACACCACTAGTCCCTCCTGTCAGAGCACAAGCAGCCCCAGGGCCGGCAATCACTCCTGTGAGGCACTGCATTCCTCAGCAGCAGACGATGACACTACTCAACACACTCAGGATCTGAGGCCAACACTGGTGGCTGTGACATCCTAAACTTGAGAGTGTGCCTGTGGGCTGGAGTGACAGCTCAGAGGTTGAAAGCACTGGCTGTTCTTCCCAAGGTCCTGAGTTCACTTCCCAGCAACCACATGGTGGCTCACAACCATCTCTAATGTGATCTGATGCTCTCTTCTGGCGGACAGACATACATACAGACAGAACATTACATACATAATAAAATAAATAAATCTTTAAAAAAAAAAAAGCATGCCTGGGCTTAAATGGATTTCACTTCTAGAAATACAGCCAGGAGGCAAGCAAGCAATAAGCAGTTCCTTAAAACTGCCCTGGGTTCAAATGTGGGAAAAGATGATAAATGCAGGATAATGTTTATAATGTAGCTAAAAATTGTCATGTCGGGTTAGGCCCAGTGGTGTACAAGTACATTTTCAGCACTTGGGAGGCTAACGTAGAAGAATTAAAGTTTGAGCCAGGTGCAACTGCGTACACCTGTAATCCTAGCACTTGGGGAGGCAGAGGCCGGAGGATCTCTGTGAGTTCCAGACTAGCCTGGTCTACAAACGGAGTGGGGAAGGATTTAAGGAAACTACACGCTGTACCCCCACTTCCTGCCAATCTCAGTGGCTGGAAACTTACATTATGGATAAACCTACATGGGGAACTGGAAACACACAGAGGGAAAACTGTGGCAAGCTTGTCCACGGCATCACCACGCGCTGGTTGCTCTTCCCTGGCCACTGGTCCTCACAGCTGGCTAGAAAACAAGCTGTGGCTTTCACTATCTTGCCACGCTTCACCGCTGGACCCCGTGGCTGGTTTATGGTACAGTGAGCATAAAAGAACACAAACCCAGCACAAACTTAAATTAAATAGCATGATTTAATTTACTTGCTGCTCAGTCCTCAATCCTCTTAAGTTAAAAAAAAAGTTATAATTAACTATTAACGTTAATGAATTTAAACCTTCCAGAAACATGAATCCAAAAGGAAAAGTCCAACAGGTGACATGAGCCAGGTATTCTATGGCCTTTGCTGTTTCAGTTTCGAACACTAAACATCAACGGAAAAGAAAATCTCTAGGGTTCTCAGTTTTATTCTTCTACCGCACAACAGCGTGGCTTGTTACTAAGCACGCTCTCCCAGCAGGTACACGATGAACTCATAGGTGGACAGAACAATGGCAGTATTGGGGATCTGCCGGATGAGCTGAGCAAACAGTCCTCGGTAGAAGGCCAGGTAGCCCTCCTCTCGGAACACCAGGCGCGCTGTCTGCACGAACGACTTGTACTTGCTGCCTTCCTCCCGGAGCCGTGTCCTGATTACCTCTGTGGGAGAGACACAACAGGGAAGAAGTCAAGAGTCCTGTGTCTACTGGGCATCTTAGTCCTAACATGGACAGGGCAGTCCAAGAGGGACAATGAAACGTTAAGTTCTAGCAGGTACAGTGGAGCACACCTTTAATCCCAGCACTCGGGAGGCAGAGACAGGCGGATCTATGTAAGTTGGAAACCAGCCTGGTCTACAGAGTGAGTTCCAGGATAGCCAGAGCTACATAGTTGAGACTCTGTCTTGAAAAAGAGAGAGAGAGAGAGAGAGAGAGAGAGAGAGAGAGAGAGAGAGAGAGAGAGAGAGAGAGAGAGAGAAAGAAGAAAGCTAAATTCTTTTTAGACCATGTTCTGCTCCCCAGATTGCCTCAGATCGACCCACTCTGTGTAGCCCCCAGCATAGTGGCCCAGAGCTGGTCACTCCTGCTTGTCAGCAGACCTCAGAGCCTGGGAGGCACTTGCTGATCTCTCCTGCATCTAGACTTTGTAGCTTGTTAGTAGTGTCCCAGCACACAAAGGGACCTACGCCTAGTTCATGAGACACTGGTGCGTCTGTCACTGCTGAACATGAGGCTTTTGAAAACACAATTTGTTTCACGGCACAGTGAACTGGTTTTAAGTAGGCTAGTGGGCCAGTAGTGACCTCATCCTTGCATCTTCCCTAAGGGGGCAGCTCAGTGGCAGAGCACCTAGGTTCAGTCCCTACCAGGAAGTGTACTTGGCTTGGGACACAGAGGCAAGTGGATCTCTGTAAGTTCAAGGCCAGCTTGACTTACATAGTGAGTTCCAGGACTGCCAGATATGTAAAAGGCTGTCTCAAAAATAACAATAACAATAAGTAAACAAACATAACCAAAAACACTCAAAGAAACAAAAAGCCCAACTAGTAGATTTATGTAGCACCTACCCAAAGTCGAAGGCAAGTGATTTTCATCCAGCTCCCACCTAACTTTTTTGAGTCAGGGAGTTTTAAAGTAAGATCTAGTTTTTGGCTTCTTTGAAAACAAAAGTTTAGTGGCCCACATTTTGGCTCAGCAAACTTTTGCCACACTGAGATGGGGCTGACCAAGGTAGAGGCCCACGTAGCCTGTGTCTATGCAGTCAATGATGGTGTCCCTCTGCCCTGCAGGGACACAGTGAGCATCTCTAATTCAAAAGTCTAGAGTGTCACCTTGGCCAGATGGAACATGCTTAACCAGTCAAGTTGTGCACATACTCCAAACTGAAATCTCTGTACTCAACCACTCCTGCCACATGCATTTCAGGCAGGGACATTCAAACTATGTCTGCATTTCAGCCTGTGCAACCCAGGTTGTCGATGTGACAAATGACAAACCAGACAACTGTTTAATGTTTTTAGGAGAAAAGAGCAAAACATACCATGTGGGTAAGCAATGCAGGAGGCACATCCCTTAGAAACAGCAGCAGCTGCCATGAGTCCAAAAAAGCTGGAGGAACTTTTCTCACTTCCATCTGTGGAGGAGACTATCGGAGCTTCTTTCAAACACTTCTTTAAACTCTCATAAATGGCAAAGCAGATGATTGTCTCTGAGATCCCAGCATAAGAGGCAGTCAGCCCTCTATAGAAGCCACGGATGCCTTCTGTCTGGTACACATGGCGAGCACACTGGAGTGTATTCATCTGCTTGCAGCCTCTCACCCTGTCAGAGGGGATCAATGATAGACACACCACACCCAAGTCACAAGGGGGATCACCTATGACACAGCAATGACATGGGAGAAGAAACCTGTCTCTCTTGCTCTGAGGCCACCTGACCTCTGGCCCACTGTGAAGCCAGTTCAGTTAGCTGAGAAACCTGACAGGCCTACAGAGTAGATGGCATCTGAATCTACAGTCACTGAAGCAGCTTATAGCCTTTGACCCAACTCTGTTAAATTCTAATGGAAGATAACATTTGTCAGAGAAAACAGTTGGAACCATCCAAATATCTAAAAACAGGACTAGCTAAGTAAACTGGTACATACACATGATGATGACAGATATGACAGCAGAGAGATATGGGAAAGCTAAGTAGATAGTAGGACACAACTATATACAAAGTAAAACATATGACACAAGAGGAAAATGCTGAGGGGAAGGGTGGGGAGACATCTTCTTTCTGGTCTACTAGGGATTGAGCTCAGGGCTTGTGCACGGCAGGCAAGGGCTGTACCACTGGGTTACCTGCCAGGCCAAAGGCTTTTTCTTACTATTGTACTCTAGAGTGTGATTTGTGTGCATGCTAAGGACTGAACCGAGGGCCTCATACATTAAAACAGTAACAACAACAACAACAAACACACACACACACACACACTTTCTGATATTTTACTCATTTATTTAATTTTAAAGCTTCTATTGGTGTATTTATTTTGCACGGGTCTGTGCAGCAGGCATTAGATCGCCTGGAGCTGGAGCTGCAGGTTGTTGCAAGCTGCCTGAGGTGGTGCTGGGAATTGAACCTGGGTCTCTGTAAGCGCAGTGAATGCTCCTAAGTGCTGAGCCATCTCTCCAGCCCACGATGCTATATTTTATTCTATTATTTCTAAGGTCAGTCAAAACCCCTGCCTTAAACTTTTCAAAAACTGATATCCCAGAGTGAGCTGATGCACTACATTTCTTACTATTCTTATGTCTTTGTCCTCACTTTACAAGGAAAAGAACAGAAATGATCTACTTTTTGTTTGTTTTTTTTATAGATATTCCTTTTTGTCTATAAAAAATGGCCTCTGCTTGAGTCACTGAAGACGTGTGCGTGTGAGGTGGGTTGAGACAGGGTCTCTCTGTGTAGCCTTGGCTGTCCTGGACTCACTCTGCAGACCAAGCTGGCCTCGAACTCACAGTGATCCACCTGTGTCTGCACGCCCCCTACCCTGAATTCTGAGATGAAAGGCATGGCTTGACACATTTTGTTTTATAGAATAAAGTATTGCTGATAACTGAATCATGGACTGAAAACAATCATGAGCTTAAACAGCCAGGAGCGGTAGCTAACACCTGTAACCTCAGCATTTGGGAAGCTGAGGCAGGGATGGATGTGAGCTTGGGATCAGCATTGATTATAGAGTGACACCCTGTCTCAAAAGTCGACAAACAAAAAGAGATTTTAGGCAAACTGTTAACCTTCTGTACTCTAATGAACTGTTTTTGTGCTCACACCTTTTTGTGCAACGTCTCTCTCTATACCTCCACCTAGCTCCTCTCCAAAGGGTGGTAGCTGCTGCCACCTCAGGAGGCTCTGCCACCCTCTTCTGATTCTATCCTGCCTAGACTGTACTACGGAGCCTCCAGCGTGCTGCGCACCTCATCCCTCTTGTCCTACCAGACCATAATTCTCTTTGCTCACTGACTGTACTGTGGAAGGTACAAGACAGGAACAACTTCCCTGGCAGCCACTGGAACAAGACATGCTCACTGATGTTCACAGATATCACCCAAATAAAGGTCTAAAATGTCCTGAGCTCTAGAAAGGTTCTCAGTCAAGAGATGTATTTATCTGTTGCTAAACACAGGTGTCACCAGGATACTGTGACCACTTGGCTCTGAGGCGATATCCAAGGCTGCTAGGAGACAAGGCTGGCCAGAAGCTTAGAGCACAACCGTAAGGAGGCAGGGACATCCCCAGTGAGGGGCAAGGACCGCACTCAGGAAGATGGACAGGTATGACACACATGAAATTTTTGGAAACTGCAAAATTTTTGTTTTGCTTATTTGTTTGTTTGTTTTTTGAGATAAGGTTTCTGTATAGCCCTGGCTGTCCTAGACTCTCTTTAGAACTCATAGGTCTCCACTTGCCCCTGCCTCCCAAGTGCTGGGAAGAAAGGTGTGCGCCACCACTGCCAGCTGCAAAGGACTGTCTTAATGCTTGGTTCAGAAGTTAGTTACCCTGGAAGTAAATGACCCTTGTCATTGCAAGCACTTCAGAGGGCAGAACAGACCGGGGCCCTGAACAGGGGGTGCATGGCCACAGGAGGATGGTGAGCCCAGGCAGGTTCTTCCTTCACCCCGCAGGCACATCTTGGCCTCTCCCCTCTCCTTTGAGGCAGTTGGAGGGAAGATGGGACTGCTAGTGTTCCCAGGGCTCACATTTCTGGGCTACACGGCACAAAGGCTCTTCCTTGAACTTAGACTGGGAGAGGCCACATTTCTGGTAGGAATGAGCATTCCTTCAAGAAGTATGAGTGTGGGTGACACCCACAGAAATGACAGCTGTGGTTTTACACAAATACAAACATTTTTCTACCACGTCCATTGTAAAGTTAAACAGCATTGTTTAGTATACTTGATTCTGTGAGAATCACAGGAGTTGTTTGCTGCTGAGAAATCTGATTTATGTATAAAAGCATTATTACTGTATCACAAATTTTAAAAATGCTAATGACTTTATTACAATTGGTTTCTATTTCTTTAAAATCCTTACTCTAGTCAAGGGTAGCAGTATAACTGGTAAGCCTCGCCCTGGGGAGGCTTGAGACAGCAAGATCACAGACTTGAAGCAGCACAAACTGCACAGCAAGACTGTGTCAACAGAAAACAAAGCCCCAACATTCTGTAGTGTCACCAGAGCACTCAGGGAACACAGTATAAACACTCCAAGAACTCCATGCTAGGTTCAGGACAGACATCAGGGACATCTGGGGGGCTACGTTCAAAGTGCCCTCGCCGGTATCCTTCAGCTAGACAGCCAGGCCCCTGCAGAGTTCACAGCACACTTCCTGACATGGTGTTCAAAAAGAGCTCCAGAGAGGAACACCCAAGATGGAAGCTGGACCATGGAGAGGCCTTTCTGTCCATCTTCCCGTGTTCTCTGTGGCCCCTCTCCCCCCACAATGCTGCCAGGAGAGATTGCAAAAGACATTCCTCCACATGTTAGAGAGAGATCTAGAGGGGACACTCAGGACCTCTCCTTCTCATCCACAGCTGGGATTGGGAGAAGGGAAGGAAACACGCCAGGAACTCCCAGATAAGGAAGGAACTGTTAACTTACTTTCGTTCTAGCTGCATCCTCGTTTTAACCATCCAAATAGGATTCATTAAGGTATTTGTGACAAAAGCTGGAGGGAAAAAACAGTCATCACGGATACAGTCAGTGCTTACTAAAGCTGTCTCTACCACACAGTGTGCAGCGGCCTGACACAGCTGGGCACAGAAGCAGTGCAGCCACAAGCCCTCTAGTTCTCCCGGTGCAGCAGCTGTTGCTGCGCCATGTAGAGCCTTTTCAGCCTCTAGGTGGTGCTGCTAGCACTTTACTTCATTCAAATCAGGAAAAAAACTATCTAAAATTTCAATTTAGAAGTTTCTGATCCAGAAATGATAGGGTTTTAAAAAACTTGCTGATCTCTACTTATAGCTAACATTGAATAAGGGTGTTACACCTTCAGTTACCTGAATTCAAACTTGGAAATTTAAGGAAACAAAAACTAAAAAAACCCATAGATCCTCAGGAATCATTTTGGCAAGCCTTCTGTATAGCCTTTTAACATTCCAGATCAGCCCCAAACATCAAAGCCCAGCTCTCCTCCGGGGCCCAGTGTCCTCCACAGTCCTGGGTAAGCAGATTAATTAGGGCACTGGTTGAAAAGCTCCCTCAAGGTGTGCCTGCTTTACCCAGAGTTCTTCTGGGTCAGTTTTACAAGCGTTACAAAGCTGATTACCAGGGTCTGGATTACGGCTGAATCGCCATGGGCCGACCTGTTTTGGACTGGTACACTGTCCTTCTCAGGGCTCAGGATTAAGAGAATCACTGGTATTGTGTGAAGTAGTTTGATTAGCATTGGTTTTGCTCTGCCTAAAGATCATAATCTGGGTTAGTAATTCTATTGAGAGGAACAAAGGAAATTGGTGAGGATACATTGCAGGCTGTTGCTAGACTTCAATGGACAGAAGTCTTTGTGAGGAACGGCAGAGGTTCCTCCTAGTAATTTAGAACTTTCACAAGCATTCCCTGGAGGAGGGCCTGCCCTGAGCTCTGCAGTAGAGGGAGGTGGGGGGGGATGATACTTCCTGGAAAGAGAACAGACCACCTGGAAGCACAAGGAAGGCCTTAAGTTTGGCCTTAAGTACCAGGAGCACACAAAATAAGCAGACGCCTTGGGCCCCAGACCCAGTGCCCTGCAAACCAGCTGTTCTGGGTGGATGCACCTCAGGCACCCAAGGGAGTAGGAAAGAAGGCAGCTCCCACTCCACAGTGGAACTCTATAGGGAAACCAGGAAGACGTGAAGACCACATTAATATTCCTTTAGAAGAAGCACAACTACCCAGTGCAGGGAAATATATGTCTGGAGGAAGAATAATAAGCTTGAGTAGTCAGAAAATGAGATGTTTACAAACTGCTAATAGTCATATTCTACAAACTCCAATATAAAGCTTCTGTAAATTATTTTAGGTACAAAAGAGGCACGGAGTTAACTTCTAATTTATGGAAGAAAAAAAAAAGGAAAGCAAAACAAAGCAACACATGCTTTGGGACACGAGTCTTTGTCTCATTTGCTAGGGTAACATACCTGCAGAGCCAGCTGAGAAAATGTGCACAGTATTGCTATTAGGCACGAAAATGCCATTAAACTGTTCTTTGGCTTTGGAGTAACATGCAAAGTACACAGCCCTGTTAGGACAAAGAGAGAAGGCCATGAAGACACCATTACAGCACTTTAAAGCATATATGCCCCTCTGTAACCTCTATGACATGTAGGAGACCACAGGAGAAAGTAAAGATTTTAGCTGGCAAGGAACCAGAGGCTGGACGCACACCCAGGCCTGCCACTGCCTCTGGGATGTTCATGCCCACCCAGGAATTAAGTGGTTACAGGGCATCCAGGATAAAAGAGGAAAATGAGACTTTTGGTAACACATATAAAGAAGATGAAATATACTTTCACGCTCTTCTTATTTGTTTATTTTAGAGACAGAGTTTCTCTGTGTAGCCTTGGCTGTCCTAGAACTCGATCTATAGAACAGGATGGCCTCGAACTCAGAGATCCACCTGCTTCTGCTTCCTGAATGCTGGGATTAAAGGTGTGACATCATTCTTGGCTCCTTTCACAATCCTCAGACAGGATTTCTCTGTTTAGCCCTGGCTGTTCTCGAACTCACAGAGATGTGCCTGCCTCTGTCTAGGAAGTGCTGGGATTAAAGGTGTGCACCACCATACCTGGCTTCCTTTCACATTCTTAATTCTGGATAAATGCTAATCATTTGAGTAGAAATGTATACTGTCATTTTTAAAGGTGTAGACTTTTTAAAAAATGTATTTTATTAATTTATTCATATTACATCTCAACTGTTATCCCATCCCTTGTATCCTCCCATTCCTCCCTCCCTCCCATTTTCCCCTTACTCCCCTCCCCTATGACTGTGACTGAGGGGGACTTCCTCCCCCTGTATATGCTCATACCGTATCAAGTCTCTTCTTGGTAGCCTGCTATCCTTCCTCTGAGTGCCACAGGTCTCCCCATCCAGGGGACATAGTCAAATATGGGGCACCAGAGTTCGTGTGAAAGTCAGTCCCCACTGTCCACTCAGCTGTGGAGAACGTCCTGTCCACTGGTTAGATGTGGTAGGGGTTTCATCTCTACATGTAGGCTGCCTGCACTGACGATGCAGGAGCAAGGCTTCTCTTCACCCCTGCTGACTGACGGTCACAGAACCCGTTTCAACTCAGGAGCCTGTTGAACAGGGTCCCAGGAAGCCACTGGTTTGGACTAAGCTCTGGCAACAGATCCCAACAGAAAGGACAAAAAGGAAGGTGAGGGGAGTAATCACATGTGCTGAAGTTCCAGTTCCTGTTACTGAGTCAAGTTATCTGGCCTTCCAAGAAACCAGGATTAGAGAAAAGCAACAGATTTCCCAAAGGGGCCAGTTCCCTCACTTCCATCCTTCTACGCGAGTAACCTGATGTGAACCAGTTACTTATTTTCCTATTTCTCTCTCTGTCCTTCCTTGGTAAGTCTGAAACACAAGATCTTTTGATGTATACCTTTTGATCCTGTTTATGCTTTCTGCAGCCCTGTTTGGTCTCAACAAACAAGCACACACTCTGACTTTATGGAATAAAGCACTGCCAGCTCCTAAAATAGAAAAGGTTAACTAGAGTTTTAAGCTACATTGTTAGGACTTTGGCCCATGACACATACTGCTACTTGTTCCTTTTACACATACAGGTCCCCTCTATTAGCACTGCCCAGGAACTTTCTGTAATGCCAAGACACTAGCTAGGCATGGATGATGAGTACTTCAAAAGCGGTCAGTATTTGAACTAATTAAAAAGGAGAGCAGCGCCGGGCGTGGTGGTGCACGCCTGTAATCCCAGCACTCAGGAGGCAGAGGCAGGTGGATCTCTGTGAGTTCAAGGCCAGCCTGGTCTACAAAGTGAGTCCAGGACAGCCAAGGCTACAAAGAGAAACTCTGTCTTGGGGCGGGGGGAGGAGAACAACACTAGGCATGGTGGTGCACGCCTCTAATCGCAGCACTCAGGGAGGCAGATTGCTGTGAGTTCGAGGACTGCCTGGTTTACAACAAAGCAAGTCCAGGACAGCCAAGCCAAGGATACATAGAAAACCCTGCCTCGAAAAACAAACAAACAAACAAACAAACAAACAAGGTGAACAGTAGCTTAGTGTGCTAGGATAGTGCAGTTCTATGAAGTCTTTAAAGAAAATGTAAAAACCAAGGATATAATGTTATAGAAAGTAAAGCCTTTGTAATTCCTTCAGCCTAATGTTCCTATGGGTCACCTGGATGTCCTGCTAAGAAGGCAGATTCTGATATGGATCTGTGCAGGCTACAACACTGAGCATGTCTACACCCAGGGACTGACTGCACACCACACTCAAGGTAAGAAACTCAGAGAGATTTGAGTGCTGACAAAAGGTTAATTTTCCCACTTAAAATAACAGAGCCCCCTATTCACATACTAAGAACCACCCAAGGTCACCACTGTTTCTACATGTCAGATATGTTTAGGCAATTTTAATACAGGAAAGACAAACAGCCATTCAACAGTGTCCCTCTTGGGCAAGAACAGACCCAGGGCCGCATGCTGATCTTGATGAGCTCATGCAACAGTTAAGTGCTTACCTTGATGGTGCAACTCCAACCAAATTTGGACCCAAGCCTCTAAAAAGTGACTTTGGTCCCTCCTTTTCCAGGATTGACCTGAATAAGAATTAGAAAAAGACATAGCTTTAGACTCTCCCTGGAAGCTGCAGATGTGGCTGGCTAGGTGAGGGCTTACCTAGTGTACAGGAAGCCCTAGTTGATTCTCAGCAATAAACAGGGTGTGGTGGCACACACTTGTAATCACAGCCCTCGGGAGGTAGGAGCAGGAAGATTAGAAGTTCAGCGTCATCCTTGGCTACAAAGAGTCTGAGGCCAGCCTAGGCTACATGAGACTCAAAACAAAACCAAGACTTCCGAGCTAGGCCTATTTGGGTAATTGAAGCCAACCTTTCCAGCGTCTCCTTGAAGAACACACTGTTAAGGAGTCCCAGTCTCTCACTTCCCTCTGTAGAATATAAAACCCGAAGGCTATATAATCAGACAGGAGTGTTACAAAGAGTAAATCTCAAGAAATACTGTCCTAGGACATCTCTGATCCTGTTTCTCAGTTACTTGAACGCACTTCAGTCTGGAATCTCATTTCCTGTGGAGGCTGAGACAGAAAGATCACATGTTCAAAGCCTGTCTAAACTACACAGTGAGTTTAGGGCGGCAAGCCTCCAGCTCAAAACATATAAAGTACAAAAAGAAGAGTGGTGACGATGCAGGCCAGTGGCACAGAGAGCACTGACCGCACACACACACACGGAGGCTCTAGCTCTCAGTTCTGCTTTGCCTGCAACCTGGGCCCCACTGTATTATTGTGAATTTATGATTTTATTATTGCTTCTGGAGACTGTCTCACTATGTAGCCAAGGCTGGTTTCTCCTCCTTCAGCCTCCTAAGTGCTAGGATTACATGTGTGTAATACCTCATATTGAATCGATGAAATGTCTTTTTTGTCTTGGTTTTTAGAGACAAGATTTCTCAGTGTAGTTCTGGCTACCTGGAATTAGCTCTGTAGAGCAGGCTGGCCTCAAAATTACAGAGCTCTGCCTGCCCCTGCCTCCCAAGTGCTGGGATTAAAGGCATGCACTACCACCGCCTGGCGAAAATGTCTTTTTTAAAACGTATTTTTGGGCTGGGTGGTGGAGGTGTACACCTTTAATCCCAGCACTTGGGAAGCAGAGGCAGGCAGAGCTCTGTGGGTTCGAGGCCAGCCTGGTCTACAAATCAAGTCCAGAACAGCCAGGGTTACACAGAGAAACCCTGTCTCAAAACCCAAAAATAAATAAATAATAAATAATAAAATACAAACAACAACAGATCTTACTAAGGGCCATAAAAACTGAGACTAAAATTATAGCATGTAAAATTATAAAAATCAAAGGTTACAGCAAACAGTTATTAGGCTTCTATGAACACAATGCTTTAAAATGAAATTTGTGGAAGTTTCATAAGAGTCACAAGGCCAAAAATAAACCACCTGGTTCATAACATATACAACTTAATGTTTTCAATGAAAACACTTTACTTCTGTTATCTTCCTCAAAGAAGACTGTTTCCAAAAGGCGAACTCCTTGAACAAAACATGTCTCCAGTAGCACCTTGAGGTGACTTACATCTTATGACATAGCAAGGACTAAGGACTCAAATGCGGCTCTACCCGACAGTCGTTTAAGTGTAGACTTTAACTGTGGTCTTCAGTAATGAGCACTGTGCAGCCTAGAAGCTATTTAAGAAGGGTGAGGGAACCTCTGGCTCCAGAAAGCTGGGAGCCCTCATGCATAATGCAGCAGGGAGTGCATGTCCTCAAGTGACTTGCGCCTTTTAAGAGCGGAAGACAGACAGTCTCCATAGCTACGCATTTAACAGTGGCAACAAGTCAAACCTGTTACATAAGCTGAACTTCTGCCCTATCTGGGTGTTTATAAACTCTTCTGAACAATCAAGCTCCCACTGTGCATGCATGGCACACAGTTTTGAAAGACCACTGTAGGATCCAGGCTCTCTCTCTCCCACAGGCATGCAAGCTTTCCTATTGGAAAGACCACTGTAGGATCCAGGCTCTCTCTCTCCCACAGGCATGCAAACTTTCCTATTGGAAAGACCACTGTAGGACCCAGGCTCTCTCTCCTACAGGCACGCAAACTTTCCTATTGGAAAGACCACTGTAGGATCCAGGCTCTCTCTCTCCCACAGGCATGCAAGCTTTCCTATTGGAAAGACCACTGTAGGATCCAGGCTCTCTCTCCCACAGGCATGCAAGCTTTCCTAATGGAAAGACCACTGTAGGATCCAGGCTCTCTCTCTCCCACAGGCATGCAAGCTTTCCTATTGGAAAGACCACTGTAGGATCCAGGCTCTCTCTCTCCCACAGGCATGCAAGCTTTCCTATTGGAAAGACCACTGTAGGATCCAGGCACTCTCTCTCCCACAGGCACGCAAGCTTTCCTATTGGAAAGGCGTGGGACACAATCAGTCTTCTCTGGACACACATGACTAGGAGAGTGTCTCATCAAAGTATCTATCAGAACAAGGTAGTTTTTGAAAGATATGGACTAGCTAACTGATATGGACTTTACATTTCAGATTGAAAGAAGGAGCTAGAGGGGCTGGAGAGATGGCTCAGTGGTTAAGAGCACTGGCTGCTCCTCCAAAGGACCCGGGTTCATTTCCCAGTACCCACATGGCAGCTCACAGCTGTCTGTAACTCCAGTTCTAAGGGATCTGACACCTTCACACTAATGCACATAAAATAAAATAAAATATTAAAAAAAAAGAAAAAGAAAAAGAAAGAAGGGAGGAAGGAAGGAAGGAAGGAAGCAGCTGGAGAGACGGCTCAGGGTAACAGTCACTCGCTGCTCTTGCAGAAGTCCGAAGTTTGGTTCCCAACAGCTGCGTCAGACAGCTCACTTCACAACAACCTATACCTCCACCTTCAAAAGACTGGCCATCTGCACTTATTTTATTATTTAATAATATTTTTATTTAATTATATTTAATAATAAATTATTATTAAAAAATTTTAAGACCTTAAAAAATAAAATAAGAATCCTTAGTAGCTCAAATGTTCATTTAAAACACATACTTTTTCAAAAAGAGATACCTGACAAAACATTATTTTTAAAAATTGCATGTTGTTAAAAAAAATTGCATGTTGTAAAAAAAATTATGTTGTAACCTCCATATGCATGCATGTATACAGCATAAAACACATAATTTTTTGTGTGTTTGTTTGTTTTTTGAGACAGAGTTTCTCTGTATAGCCCTGGCTGGCCTAGAACTCAGAGCCCTGCCTGTATGCACCACCACCACCAGGCTGTCTTTGGACTTTTACTCATGGAAGGCAGTTTCTTTTTCTAAGCAAATAGCTTTGATGGTTGTGCTTAGACAGGAAGAAGTTCTTGTTGGTTTCATTTCTGTCACTATTGTATTCCTGCCTCCCAAGTTTGTGCCACCACTGCCCAGCTTTATCTGGGCTTTTGATAAACACAGTGTCTCCTAGAATTCAGAGCAGAACCCAGGATGGGCCTCGGAGTACAGATAACGTCTGGGGCTTATCCTTGCTTACTGTCTTTTTCACAGACAGCCCTGGTACAGCATCACCCCCGCACTTGGCTTAAACAAGTACATTCTCATAGCCTGAGGATGTGCTTTCTTCACATGGGAATTGGAACTTACCATACAAATAATCTGTGCTGTAAACCATACCTTAAAAAGCACAGGAAACCCAGGCCCCTGCTCAGATGTAGCCGATAGGCAGCTCCTCGTAAGGGGAGCAGGGGCTCTCCCTGCCATGGACTCTGTTGCCTGCTCTTTGATCACTTCAGCTTGGCAGGGTGCCATACCAGGCCACAGAGGAAGAGAATGCTGGCAGTCCTGGTGAGACTTGGTAGACTGGGGTCAGCTGATAGGGGAGAAAGGCTCCCATCTCTGAGAACTAGGGGAAGGGCATGAGGGGAAGAGGGAGGGAAGATGGGGCCAGGAGGAGATAAGAGAGGGGGCTATGATTGGGATGTAAAGTGGAAAAAAAAAAAGGGACAGGAAAGAAATGAGCTGGTGGTGCACACCTATAATCCCAGCACTCAGGAGGCAGAGGCAGGAGGATCTTTGTGAGTTCTAGGCCAGCCTGGTCTACAAAGGGAGTCCAGGACAGCCAAGGCTACACAGGAAAAAACCCTATCTTGAAACAAATAAACAACAAACAAACAAGCTCAGGAAAGCATTCACTAGTGATAGCAAGGTAATGTGTCTACATGGTGGGAGGCTGGTAAGCCCTGAACATGACTTTTACTGACCTGCTCAGTTAGTTCTGAGTGCTTCTCCCGTCACACACAACATTTTAAGGAGCTTGAGGACACTATTAATCAGAACACACACTTCGCACATTCAAGAGTGCAGTGCGAGTGAGGAGACAGAAGACCATGTACATAAGCAAGCAGCAATGCTGGCAGATGGAGGGAGGTGCTGTGGATAAGGGGTGGTGGTGGCTCAGTTTAATAACTGGGTCACTGCAGGAGATTCCTGAAAAGGTGTCAAAGCCACACAGATAATGTCTGAGGGCACAAGAGAAACTTGTGCCTTTATAATTTATTTTTGAGACAGTGTCTCACTGTGTAGTCCTGGCTGCCCTGGAACTTTATATGTAGATCAGGCTGGCTTCAAACTCAAGAGTCTCCTCCTGAGTGCTGAGATTAAAGGCATGTACCACAGTGCCCATTCCTGCGCCTCTAAAGGAACCAGGAGGCTGGAGGGAATGGCATGGTCACAGGACCGCTGAGTGACAAGCTGCAGGCCCCAGGGATGGCTGTGGGCTGAGGCTCCTGCTTGGATGAGGCATGTGAGCAGAGTGAAGACGGTGGACAGCTACATCTCAGGCCAGGGCAGCTAGGATGAGAACCTTAGCCTAACGCTAACACGGCACAGCACTGTAGCCTTCGTCAGGACAGCACTAGATTCCTATATACTTTGGAAGCAGAGCTGACAGGATTTACTGTGGGTTGAGAGAAGTCTCTAGAATGGCTCCAAGGTCGCAGAACTGTAGCTGCAAGGATGAAGCCGCTTTAAGCAAGCAGGCTCTAGGCCTAGCAGGGCAGAGCGTTCTGGTTTGTCCCCATTTTGTTAGGGATGAGTGGAAAATATTCATGCTGTCCACAGGGCAGCAGAGGGTGGATGTGAGAAACCCCATCACTCACAGATGACTAAAAGAGACAACTGGGGACAGATATCACTGAGGGACTCCTAGGACCCTGCCACAGCAGGAAGAGGTAAGGTTACCTCTCTCTGAGGCTAGTAGCCACAGCTAAGGAGGCAGCAGCAACAATGAAAGGGCTGAGGTCCTGGTCCTGGCATCTCTGTGCCAGCACCACCTACGTCTCCACATAGAACCTGAAAGAGGCTGCATGCAGGCCAGCCATGATCTGGGCTCATCTACTTTTGGCTTACCTTGCTCTTAGCTGCTTCAAACTTTCCTAGAAATAAGGGGCTGTGCACTAAACATGACCCTGGGCACCTACAACTGCTAATCTGTATGCCTTCTCTCTAAGATGGGAGGAACTCAGGTCCAGACACTAAGCTAATCCTCTTTTTGCTTATTTATATTTTGAGACAGGGTTTCTCTGTGTTGCCTGGACTCTAGACCAGGCTGGCCTCAAACTCACAGCAATTCACCTGCCTCTGCCTCCCGAGTGCTGGGATTAAAGGTGTGCGGCACCATGCCTGGCCCAGACACTAATCCATTAAGGCTGCTGTGAAAAATCAATAGAATCTTTTTAAAACCTGAAAGCTATTGGGGACAGCCCAGGCTGCAGAAGAATCCTAAAGACTTACATAACAGGCTCAGAACTAGAGCCTAGACAAGCAAGACAACTGCACAGAGCCTTTCTAACATGGGCAGCATCATTAACTTAACAACTGACTTAATTCCATGGTTTCCATTTTGACATGAATAGAGTGTAAATGGATATTCATCACAGCCACTGACTGTATCAACCAACCACTGCTGCAGGTCTGTGGTGAAGCACTGGCTTTTGTGTGGTGTGGACGTGTTCCTGAAGTTTCAGTGACAAAGTACCCTTTCCCTTTGGCGTCCACTGTAATGAATAACTACTGCAGGCGGGGCTCCTGAAGCCTACAGTGGGAACCTAGAGGAGGAGGAGACACACTCCATAAAACTCACAGAAGAGAAACATTTCCATTTACCTTACAGGCTCTGCTCGGTTGGTAGCTACAGCTTTTGGATAGTGGTTTCTAATGGAGGGTTGCAAATGGAGGATGGCAAGCCTGTGTGGAGCAGTTCCTCTGAATGCTCGGGAAGTGGCCTGATGACCTGCCTCCATCTCACAGTGACATCTCAAAAGGTGTCACCTGACACCAAGCAGGAAGTATTCTTTCAGCCACTGAGGACCTTGGATCCTGTTTTGTCACAGACATGAAGATAAGTCGTAGAGGCTTTGCTTGACAAAGTTCCAGAGACCTCTGACTGTCCAGTATGGTTTTTAGAGATCCAGAACAGCTGTTGAGGTTTTGCTTGACAAAGTTCCAAAGATCTCCAGCTGATGACCACTGCCCTTAAATATTACATATGGTCCAGGTGTAATTTTGTCTAAAAATCCCTTGGCTGTCCTGGACTCACTTTGTAGACCAGGCTGGCCTCGAACTCACAGCGATCCGCCTACCTCTGCCTCCCGAGTGTTGGGATTAAAGGCGTGCGCCACCACACACAGTTTAAAAATCTGCCTTTTCTCCTAAAATTCTTTCTCCTTATTTCTCAGCCCTAATGAAACCCTCACAGGGAAAACTTTTTCCCATAATGTTGAAGTAAGGCATCTGTCCAAAGGCTTGAGACAATGATAGAGTTTTATTTTATTTTATTTTTTTGCTCTGATTGTGAGCAGCCAAGCAGAAACTGCATGAAAGAAAGTTAGGACCTTGACATAACAGTACCTCGCTAGATACTGTAGAAAAGTTTCTTTAGAATCTGCTTTGAGAGCAATAGACACTGGGCTTGGAAAGTCACACTTTACAGATATTTTACAATAGAGGACCCCTTGGCACTTAGCCTAGGTTTAGATAACACCTGTTGGTTTATCTCTCTGCCTCCCAAGTGCTGGGATTAAAGGCGTGGGCCATCACTACCTGGCTTAAAACTTTAAAGCCCGGAAGAACTGTCTCTCTCACATGCTCACTGTCTGTCTCTCTGTCTCGCTTGCTCTCTCTTACTTTTCTGTCTTTCTTCTTACTTGCTGTTAACCTTATTTTTCTGTATCTGTCACTTACTTGCTGTTCTTCTTGGGCCAACCCCCGTGTTTTACTTAAAGTGAAATTTCATTTTTTTCATTACAGATTACAGCATGATCTTTCTCATCTTTTACAATCAATAGGGTGTTTAAAAATCAACAAAGCAAGAAAACAGTCTAACAAAGAAATACAAACAGTTATGCATAACCTACAATAAAGTATACATCAAAAAATCAATCAATTTCCAAGCAATGGTCAGCATAACTTGATTATTATTTCTTAAACAATACTTGGGAAAGTTTAATCATAAATTAATCTCGAAGAACAAAACAAAACAAAAAGCCAGAAACTAAAAACAATACACACACACACACACACACACTCTTCAGTTTTGTGCTGTATATGCCTGGATCTATTATTTCCTTTTGCCCACTGCTCCTCAACCTCTCAACATCTGGCTCGACAGCCAGTTGTTCCCCACCGGTTGGCTTCCTTTAACCAGCCGTTTACCACCTGCTCAATTCTCCCTATCAGGGACCCACCAATAGTTTCTCTTCTCTCCTCTTCACTGTTCCTGGAGCTGGTCTGCGGGAGCGGGGCTGTTTGTCTTCACTGAGGTCTGTGCTGCCTCCGCATACCCTGGCCTCTGGTCTATCACCAGCCACCTGTTTTTGGGACTTCACTCCCTTCCTCACCATTAAAACTGAAAACCTGATCCTCCTGGGCAGCAATTTCTCAAAACATCTGACCAGCACGATGGCTCAGTGGATTAGAATGTCTGTCACCAAGCCTGACAGCCTGAGCCTGATCCCAGGAGCCCTGCCCTCCACCTGTATGCTATGGCACACCATCCCATTCCTCATTAGTGTATTCGGACCAAAAGCGTATAAAGTAAACAGGCGAGTGACAGGAGACGCTACGTGAATAGGATGGACGGCACTTACTTCAGAACCTGTAAGAGTCCAGGTGTCACAGACGTTGGTCTCATCACTCCAGCTCCGCTAATGGTCCCCAGATGAACCTGAGGATAATATACTGTCCGAAGAGCTAGTCTCGAAGACTGCAATCTTGTCTTAATGACTTCTAGTGGACATGTGAAAATAGCACCAACTGTGCCCCCGCACCTACAGAAGAGAAACCACAACAGGATCAGAAGGCAACACGCGACTGTCAGCCTCTTCTTCTTTAGAACAGATCATCTGAACTCATTTCATACAACTTAAAAGAAAGTTAAAAATATTAGCTGAGGTTCCAGAACTACAGAAAACCACTTCACAATGACCCACCAGCGCGATGCCATGTCCCTCTGTATCTCTACACAGTGCTCAACCAATTCCCAGTTGAATGCTCATGCAATCTCACCATAAGACTTGCCGTGAATAGTCTAGAAAGCACAACAATCTCTGCACATGCAAGCTGGATATTCAGATGGTGCTGCCGTTTTGAATATCTGTTTATCACAACACAGACCTAACGTGGACACTACTCAACATTACATCTTTTTTCAACTGTGGAATCCTATTTCCTTCCTTCATGACTGACGGGCATGCACTGTGTTGTTCTGGCCACTGTCTCTCCTAGTCATTCCTCTAAGGCAATCACTTCAGTTCTGCCCTTCACAGGTGTTGATAGCAAGAAACTTCTGAACTATTTTTTAAAGAATTTTCTTTTTGGTATAAGAATTGAGCCCAGGCTCATGCCAAGCAGATGCTCTAAGCTACACTCTCAGGCCTTTGTATTCTATTTCAAGACAAGGCCTCACTAAATGGCCCAGCTTGCAACTCTCCTGCCCCAGCCTCCTGAGCAGCTGGATCACAGGAGTGTACACAACCATACCCAGATTAAACACCGTTCTTCAAGACAGCTCACTTGTTTATCCTAAACTACCTATTTCTACCTTCTCAACACTGTCTACAAAACCATGCTGGATGGGCTAGCTACAACAAATGATGCCACGTGCCATCTAAGGTCACCATGCTGGATGGGCTAGCTACAACAAATGATGCCACGTACCATCTAAGGTCACCGCCCGTACAACTAGGGACTTTCCTCTTTGGAAAACACGGCCCTACATCAGAGCAACTCCAAGTTGGGTCCTGGGGTCTTACTCACCTTTGCATCTATGGCATCAGGACCAAATAAGTTCACAAATGGTAATTTCTCAGCCAAGGATTATTCAATTGATAATTCACAGAGAAAGTCTTAATTTTTTTTTTAAGTATATTTATGGGCTGGAGAGATGGCTCAGTGGTTAAGAGCACTGACTGCTCTTCCAGAGGTCCCGAGTTCAATTCCCAGCAACCACCTGGTGGCTCACAACCATCTATACTAGAATCTGATGCCCTCTTCTGGCATACAGGTGTATATGCAGATGGAGCACTCATACATAAAATAAATAAATAAAATCTTTTAAAAAAAGAATCATAATGTGTTGGGGGCTAAAGAGATGACTCAGAGGTTAAAAGCACGTCTGCTCTTCTGGAAGTCCTGAGCTCAATTCCTGGCAACCACATAGTGGCTCACACCATCTATAATGAGAGCTGATGCCCTCTTCTGGCATGTAAGTATACGTGCAAAACAGAGCACTCACATACATAAAATAAATAATAAATCTAAAAAATCCAGAATATTAACATCTAATATGCAGGATAGCTGGTATGTGACCCCTATAAAAGGGCTCTTCAACCACCAAAGGGTCACAACCCATAGGTTGAGAACCGGTGTCTTGAGTGAAGTACCATATATTGAGATGTGTGTCTAAATAGACAATGGCGTGAAGACAGAAAATAGAGACTGGAGAGATGACTTGATGGCCAAGAGAACCAAACTTCGGTTCCCAGCACCCACATCCAGCAGTTCATAACTGGTTACGTCAGCTCCAGAGAATCTGATACTCAGTGGGCAAAGGGCTTTTCAGGTCTCTACAGGTATCCACACACTTGACACACACACACACACAAATTTTAATTTTATTATTATTATTATTATTATTTTTGGTCTTTTGAGACAGGATTTCTCTGTGTAGCTCTGGTTGTTCTGGAACTCACTCTTAGACCAGGCTGGCTTCGAACTGAGATTCACCTGCCTCTGCCTCCCAAGTGCTAGTATTAAAGATGTGTGCTACCTTCATTTGACTCACAAATAAAAATTTTAAAAGAAATTACAGAGAGAAATTTGCTTAAAAAATTTTTACAACTTAATTTACATTTTGTGTGCATATCTTACGGGGGGGGGTGCGGCAGATGATTCAGGATGTAAAACGTTTGCCTCACAAGTAACCATAGTAACAGGGAGGTAGAGACAGGTGGATCCACAGAGCTCACTGGCCAGCCCATGTAGCCAAACTAAATGAGCCCCAGGTTCTATAAGACTCTGTCTCTTAAAAAAAAGTTGACCTTCACACACATACACCAACATATGGATGGATACAAGAGCACTTTATTTTTAGGTCAAGTGATCAGAGTCTGAGACCACTATTTTAAGCGTGCTCCTTGGTGGTTTTAGTGATGTTGTTATTAGCAAGCCGGTATGCTGCTAAACATTCTAAAATGCATAGGACAGAACAGTTAATCATCCTGCCAAAGCTGGAAAACTCCACTCTAGACCAGTAAAATGGGCTGCCTTGGAGGCAGTGTAAACAGGGTGGCACTGCTGGCAGCATCCCAGCATTTGGGCCTCTGTTCTAACCAGACCGTAGCCATACAGGATGAGTGGGATCAAGGCCATTTCTAGTGTTAACTCTGACTCACCTAAGCCCATTAACATGATACCATCTACTCCACCACAGTGTCTGTTCAGAGAAGAGCATGTGATTTGGGCCAAGATAGTCACATAAATGCCCTTAGAGCAATGACTGGTTTAGAAATAGGTGTGTCTCTAAACTAGTTCCATTTACTGAAACTCAAGACCTACTGAGTGGTAGAGAGACAGAGGAACTGCATGCAGGTAAGGGGACAAGCAGGTATCACTGGGAGGCAGAGCTGTCAGGGCCACAGTGACTGTGGAGTGGTTGCTCCAAGAGTTAAGCCAGTGGAAAGTAGATTTTCTATTGCTCACAGCTCATAGGTAGGAAGCTGACTACTGCAGACAATGTTCAGAGGGTAATCAGCTCTCACGTTTCCACTGGCTATGTGGAAACTTCCCGGACATTAATTTCTCTCCCAGGGTAAGTCTGCACTGGCTACCATGCCAAAGTCCAGTAAAATTCTCTGGAAGGTTCTACTCAGAGCAAACATGGAAGTATCTGAAGAGTGATGAAATGTCTAGGAGAAGACACAAGACTCAGTTTGGCTGTAAAGTCTATTTGCCTAATTTCTTTCTTTTCTTTCTTTCTTTTTTTTTTCAAGACATGGTTTCTCTGTGTAGCCTTGGCTGTCCTGGACTCACTTTGTAGACCAGGCTGGCCTCGAACTCACAGTGATCCACCTGCCTCTGCCTCCTGAGTGCTGGATTAAAAAGGCATGCACAACTACACCCAGCACTTGCCTAATTTCTTGAACATAAATGAAGCTATGACTATGACTGAGAGTCTTCACTCCCTGTTCCCTTTTACAAGAGGCTATGATCTTGGGCGCGTTTCCACCTTCTCTCAGCCTCCCTTTAAGAGCTGAAGCAGCACTTATTATACAAAGGCATATTTAACATTTACCTGTTTTTTAAAAAGATTTATTTATTATTTATACAGTTGATTGTCTACACACCAGAAGAGGGCTCCAGATCACATTATAGATGGTTGTGAGCCACCATGTGGTTGCTGGGAACTGAACTCTGGACCTTTGGAGGAACTCTTAACCTCTGAGCCATCTCTCCAGCCCCAACATTTACCTTTTTATATCCACATGGCCCTTGCTTAATCTCCCCTGTGGATTAAATACCTCTCCTCCAGTTTAGGATAGAACAACTACCACAAAATATACACTGGATCTTTCTGCTAATTTTAGGGGATCACAGAGTTATATAAAAATTTAAAATTATGTACATAAATTACCTTTCACCTTAGAATTTCAAATAATCAGAAAAAATTTTAGATATGTAAAACATGCTGTTTCCTAAGCATATACCCACTTATCTTAGTCACTAAAACCAAGTACTTTTTACCAAAAAAAATTATTACTTTTAAAATATTACATTTATGAGCTGGGAGCGACGGCACACTCCTGTAATCCTAGCACTTGGGGAGACAGAGGCAGGTGGGTCTCTGTGAATTCAAGGCCAGCCTTGTCTACAAAGCAAGTCTAGGACATCTAGGGCTACACAGAAAAACCCTGCCTCGAAAAAACAAAAAACAACAACAAAATAAAATAAAATAAAATAAAATTACACTTATTTATTGTGTGTGTGGAGTGTGAGTTCTTTCCTTTCACCATGTGGGTCCTAGATATTGAACACAGATTGTCAGGTTTGGTGTCAAGTATCTTTGTCAGTAGAACCATTTTGGTGGACCATGAACTTTTATTACACATACTTATTTAATGTAGGGATGGGTAGGTATTGCTGTGCATGTGTGGATGTCAGAGAGACAAACTCACAGTTCTCTCCTGCTATGTGGGTCTCCAGGTTTGACTCAAACTGTCAGGCTTGTCAGAAAGCCCTTTGCCCACTGAGCCATCTCTCAGGTCCAATGTGTTATTAATTATAAAAATCACTACCCTACTAGTGGTAAACTGATTTCCATGTTCATGGACTATTAACAGGCACAAAATGGACTTTACCAATAATACAACAGGTATTCTGCAAGCCTCCCAATCTTTAGCAATTCAATAATTTTTTCATCTTCTTGGCTACTTCTGTAGTCACTACTTGAAAAACATTAGTTGCGGCTGGGTACACACCTTTAATTCCAGCACTCGGGAGGCAAAGGCAGGTGGATAGTGAGTCCAGGACAGCCAAGGATACACAGAGAAACCCTATCTCGAAAAACCAAAAAAAGAAAAAAAGAAAAACATTAGCTGTTTTTGGCATATACTATAATATTCTGGCAAGTTTATCTGAGTATCTGACAGCAGGCTTATGAGATGTCAATTATGCAAATTGCACATTTATTTTGCTATGGCAAAACCAATTTTGGATGTAGCGGATTCTCTTTTAGATGATACATCCTCGATTCCATCTCATTTGGGAAGAACATTTTTTTAAAAAATATTTTATTTAATTTTTAAATTTATGTGTGTTGGTGTGAGGGTGTCAGATCTTGGAGTTACAGACAGTTGTGAGCTGCCATGTGGTCGCTGGGGACTGAACCCTGGTCCTTTGGAAGAGCAGGTGGTGCTCTTAACCACTAAGCCATCTCTCCAGCCCGGGAAGAACATTTTTAATCGCACCCCTGCAGCCCTAAAGTTGGAGAGATGGCTCAGTGGCTTGCTGTGGCAGAGGACCCAGGCTCAGGTCAGCATGGCGGGTCATAACTGTTTATACAACTCCTGTTCCAGTGGGCTCAGTATCTTCTTCTGGTCTCAGTGGGCACTAGGCATGCACATACATATAAGCAAGCAAAACACTCATATACATAAAACAAGAATACATTTTTTTTTTCCAAGACAGGGTTTCTCTGTGTAGCCTTGGCTCTCCTGGACTTGCTTTGTAGACCAGGCTCGCTTCAAACTCACAGAAATCCACCTGCCTGTGCCTCCCTGAGTGCTGGGATTTAAGGCATGTGCCACCATGGCTGGCTGCAATAAATATGTCATGAGAGGAAAAAAATAACCCAAATAAAGAAAAACCCTATCTTTCACAAATAAGGGAAATCTAAATCAGCATTGCTGGATACAATATAGTCTCAGCAAATATTAATGTGTAATTCAGCAATACGGTACTGTTTCTCTTTACTTAGGACAATTCAGACTACATTGTTTAATACTGACAGGCAGTTGTAACCTGTCAGAATGGGTTAGTGAAGGGAGTTCATGGTACCTTCATTCAAGACACTTCCATCCTTAGCTGGAGGTGGGGGAGCTGAGGGGGGTAGGTAGAATACTGTCATACGCCTTTAAGCAACACTGGGGAGGCAAAGGCAGGCAAATTCCTGAATTCAAGGCCAGCCTGGTCTATAGAGTGAGTTCCAGGACAGCCAATACTACACAGTGTTGCAGGATATTTGATCCCATTGTGAACCCTGAGATTGTGAATTGTAAAAACTTGTTTCTTGTTTGGTGTGGTTCAGCCCTAACAAACACCTTTAATCCAAGAACTTTCTGTTTACTCTGTAAACGGGTGATTATGGTGTGGCTTAGTGCAAGCACACAGCTTTAATCCAAGAGCTTTCTGTTCACAGGATTTAATAAAGTTAACCATAGGTCAAGAGGTGGAGCAAGTAGCCAGCTGACAGGGAATAAACAGAAAGGAGGGACTTTAGGGTGAATGGAATTTAAGATAGTGTGAAGAAGAAATAACTTTTGGCTTTTCCTCTTGAGATGTCAGCTGAACTAACAAGCCTTTGGCTTTTGGGGGTTTTTAACTTTGAGCTTTTGGGTTTTGGCTTTTTCCTTCTGGATGTGAGCTAAGTAGGAAGGTCAGCTGGGTGCTTTCTCTACCTCTCTGAGCAACCAGGTTTTTAACACAGCATCCGGCACCTGAGTCTTCATTGGTAAAAAATCAAATGATTTGAGATGTTCTTTCTTTGTAACAACAACACAGAGAGACCACAAAAAAAGGGGGGGGGTAGAGGAGAAACTTGCATCCTATTGGCCATTTCCCAACCAAATTAAAACAAAACAAAAAACAAACCCCACCTTTCCACATATACAAATGTAGTAGATGAAATTAAAGTCAATTTTATTCATAATAGTATATATAACCTGATAAAAGGTATGCATTATATTTGTTTCATCAAAATTCCTGTAAGCCAAGGGTTGTTGTTTGGTTGGTTTATATAGCTCAGTGGATCCAGCTAGGACTTGTGTATGCCAGCCAATGCTTTACAGTGAGCTGTGTCCTCAGATCTCGGGTGAGTTGAATGGTCTCTACACTTTCCCTAGACAATGAACAGCCATCTCTGAAATGCTTCAGAGTAACCAGGATTAAATTGGTAGTGACAGTGCTAGACTATACCTGTCAGCCAGTAATCTGTGGGAAGGCAGTAAATCCTGAAAATATCTATAGGCTACATTTTCAGACCTTAAAGATCTACCATATCCTCATTAAAATACTTTTTTTGGAGCATGCTGGGGATTGAACCAAGAACCCAGGGCCACAGTCATACTAAACACACAATCTACCAATATGTGTAGAAGAATGTTAATTCAGAACATGGCTGGTTTTGCTAGAGATCACATCCAAAGACCTTCTAAGTCTATGTGATCTGGTTGGAATAAAGACACGCTTTAAAAAATTATTTATTTTTACTTTACATGTATTGGTGCTTTGCCTTCAGCATGTATATCTATGTGAGGGTGTCGGGTCCCTTGGAACTGGAGTTACAGACAATTGTGAGCTGCCAATTGGGCACTGGGAATTGAACCTGAGTCCTCTGGAAAAGCAGGCAGTGCTCTCAATCACTGAGCCATCTGTCCAGCCTCTCAAACACACCTTTAATCTAGGAGACAGAGGCAAACAGATCTGAGTTCAAGGACAGCCTTGTATAAAGTATCAGGTAAAGAAAAGCTTAGGTCCCGGTATCGTGAAACACACCTTTAATCCCAAGCGAAGGTACAGTTAGCTTGTAGAAGGAAGCCCCCATGTTTGGAAGTGATGGCTAATTGAATGGCAGAAAAGGTAACCAATCAGAGAAGATTTGACAGACTAGGATATGCTGAACTCTGCAGAGAAAAGAGAGGAAAGAAAGAGAAGCAACTTAAGAGGCAACTGTCTCGAAAAACCAAAAAGAGGCAATTTTACAAAGAGAGGGGATAGTTTTATAAGAACTGTATTAGAGAGATGGGTTGCAAAGTGAGAACTCAGGTGAAGATGGAATGAGCCAGAAAATTAGAGCAGATTGCTGAGTCAGTTTGAGGCCAAACAGAACATTTCTGGGTTGAGAAAGAAGCCAGATTAAATAAATCAGCTGGGAGAAGAGTTTGAGCCGAGTTGAACCAACTAGCCCAGAGCTCAGAAAGAACAAGTAAGGGTTAGCTCCTTCTGCAGAGAGTCTCAGAGGCTGAAAACATTCTAGACCTACGGTAGGCTGTGAGGAGGCCAGGAGATTTCAGGAGTAGGCCCAGGTTAGCAGACGGAGGCAGTAAGCCTCACAGACAACAAATGAGCCTGGAAAATAAAAGTTACTTTTACAATATGTTATTTCCTGGCCCCTATTAAAAATATTTAAAGGTCATGTAACTGTTTATTATGACAAAACACACACACACACACACACACAAAATATCATACCATAAGAATAAGACCAAAGGCATCCAGTTCAGATTGTCTGAGTACTTCTTTGCTTTGACAACACTAAAGAAAGCAGAAATCTTATAGGAATACCTTTTACAACCAAGAATAAAAAGCCCATTCTCGAAGATGCAAAGACACTAAGAGGCACTCTGAAAACGTTGAGACCAAATGCCTTAAAAATGTTTCAGTTTGGGGCTGGAGAGATGGTCTAGTGGTTAAGAGTGCTTGCTGTTCTTCCAAAGGACCCAGGTCTGATTACTATCACCCACGTGGCAGCTCACAACCATCTACAACCTCAGTTCAAAGGGATCCAATGCTCTCTTCTAGTCCCTGATGGGCACAGGGCACACATGTGATACACAGACATACATGTAAACAAAACACCATACACATGAAATAAAACCTAAAAAAGTATTTTGACTCAGCAGCTGTATTTCCACAGGTAAGAATATGATTTGTAGTGGAGGAGAAGGAACAAAGAGTAAAGATTAGAAAGATGTCGTCAGTGTCACAGGATGTTGCTATAAATTATGCCAACATCTTCACTGATCCCCACCCACGAGCTTTAGAAACCGAATTTGCCTTCACTGTTCTCTCCACAACTGGCACTGAAGAATATTAGACACAGACTTTCTAATGAGAGACTGTACTCAGAAATACATGAACATTCAATGTATCACTAAGAAGAAAGCAAAGTGAAGAACAGGGTGGGCTAGCCAGGCAACATGCCGCACGCCTTGTGATACTAGGGTTTGAAAGGCTGAGGCAGGACTGCTGGGAGGTTAAGGCCAGCCTGAGCTTTATAGTGAATTCTACACCTGCCCATGCAAAGTGAACAAACAAAAAGAACACGGTCTTATGTTTAAAGTGAATATAAAACTGGGTTGGGATGTACACATACTCGGGACCTTTTCCAAAGTGCTTGCCTCTAGATGTTGGCCTGTGGTGGCCTTTCTTCCTGTCCTGCTCTCTTCTCAAAGGGTAATATGTTATACTGAAAATCTGACTATTACATGTTAATACAGGAAATAATCTTTGGAAGTAACCTCTGTAAATAATCTAGGGACTTGTCTCTCCAGGGGGGAAGAAAAATTAAAGACTGTGAGCTGTTTTGGTACAGTCTTTATTTTTCCAGGATCTAAAATCAACTTTCACTGGTTATATTAATTTTTGAGTCTGTTATAGCTAGTGAAAGTATTCATGTATCACTAGGGCCTAGTGCCACACACCTTTAATCCTAATTTATGTATCACTAGGACCTAGTGCCACACACCTTTAATCCTAATTCATGTATCACTAGGACCTAGTGCGCCACACCTTTAATCCTAATTCATGTATCACTAGGACCTAGTGCGACACACCTTTAATCCTAATTCATGTATCACTAGGACCTAGTGCGACACACCTTTAATCCTAATTCATGTATCACTAGGACCTAGTGCGACACACCTTTAATCCTAATTCTTGGGAGGCAGAAGCATAGACAGGGTCACTGTGAGTTCTAGATCCTGACTTCAATAAAATAAATTATCTGTATTAGAATAGCAAGGGATAGCGTTAAATCTGTGTGAGAATACAGTCCTTCAACAACTCGTCAATAAACAAGGAGACACACCGTTTTTAAAAGCCAGATCTCTTCTCAAAGACACTGAATTTAGCTTTCCCGAAAGACGCCAGCTTAACAATGGAGGAAAACAGTTACACAGGCCCCTGGGCTGACAACTTTAAACTACAGACCATGCCCTCTTCATACTCAACTCCTTTCATGATCTACCTTAACAAGGACAAAAGCATTAGGCCAAAATCCAACTAGTAATTCTGAAAACATCCTTTTAAAAGCTCATTTCTTCTCTTATCTGCATGCACGGAGATCTCAAGCTGCTAATGAAAGAACTAGAGCTTGTTAAACACCATGGCTTCAGGCACAGCACTAACAAACTCCCTACATCTTAATGAGTCCACCGCAGTATTCTCTATCAGAACCTGAAAGGCTGGACTTGGCAGCCAGAGGGCACTGTGAAGGATGAACAGGGAGACGCATCCAGACAGGGCCATCAGCTACAGTGAGTCTCAACACAGGCCACTCTAAAAAACTCCTCCAGTCAACAGCACGCACACATACAATGTAGGAAGCCACCTCAGTAAAAAATAAAGTGTAAAAATAAAAAGTGTGTAAACTTATTTCTCTTGGCTTCAAAGTCCCAGAGATGACAACAGAAAATGGTTTACCTTTAAGAGTGCTTTCTGGTGTTAGTCTCAAAGATAATTATCAGCGAAGCCATGGAACGGAGGAGTGACAGAAATAAACTGGACAAGGAAATTCTTCCTGTCTAAGCACAACCATTAAAGCTATTTGCTTGGAGAAAGAAAGTAACTGCCTGCCTTGAGTAAAAGCAGGAAGACATCAGAGGCCCTCTCGTCATGGTATTTTCTGGGTAGTTCTTCGGCCATTACTTTTTAGGATAAGGAACTCCTTGGGTATAGTACTCAAGTGAATATGCTAACACGGGCTGAACGAGTTATCCTGCGTTATGTAAAACATCCTACACTTAAAATTGTGCTAAGTCAAAGAGTTCCTCAAGACCCCGGGCTGGGGGTGGGGGAGGGAGAGCCACAGCTCCACAGATAGTTTGAAAACCAACAAGGATTCCATGCCACTGGCAGCTATGACAAAAGGAAAAAAAAATCTGCTTAATTTTAGGGGGTCGGGGAGGGATTCAGCTCCTGTTTGTTTCCTCCTACCATAATGCGTTTCTCCATTGAAAAACATTTAAGGTGCTCAAGGACATACCTTCCGAGGTTCCCATTTACCCTCCCACGTGGTGCAGGCCGGCATCCGTTCCCCCCACATTCCACAGGCCACGGCTGCCCTGCGACACCTGCTTGCTGCTCTCTGACCGTGCGCAGTGCCTCCCGCGCTACCCCTGGATGTCCAGCATCCGCATCTCCCTAGCGGCGAGTGACCGCAGCGTAGCCAGGGAGGAGGCGCAGGAGGCAGGAGTCACAGGGGCTCGGAGCGTTCGCCCCTGGTGACAGTCACACCAAGCCAGAAATTGTTCAAAAGAACACACGGCAGAGAGGCGGTCGGTGGGTGGGGGATGGGAACGCGGACGCGCCGGGTGGGCAGCCGCGGCGAAGCCCCGACCCTCCCGGGCCGCCCGCCCTCGCTTCACCCCGGGAAACGCGGGTTCCCGAGGCCACGGCACGCCCGAGGGAGGAGGTCGGGGCTGAGGCGAGCGCCTCTGGGGCCCGAGGCTCACCCGCCGGCGAAGAGGTGAAGCAGCGTGTTCTCCTTCTGCTGGGTGCCCGTCGCCATGGCCGCGCCGGCTCCGCGGCCCGCCGCAGCCGCTCGTGGGATGCGCGAGGTCTCGGGCTCCGCTGGCCTCCCTCAGGCAGCCGCTGACGCTCCCATGCGCGCGGGAGGCCCAGGCGCCCGGCTCCCTCCGCGGCGTGGCGGCCCGCCCGTCAGCGGCCTCGGCGGAGCCCTCCAGCCGCTGGTCAGAGCCGGGCTCACGGCCGTCACGTGGCGGAGGCTGGGCCGTGACGTCACGGGGCGCGGTGCGGCGGAGGTGTGGGCCCGGATCCCGCGTGCCTATTGGACGGCAGGTGGATGTGGGCGTGGCGATCGTGCAGGCACGGGGCGGGGCCATCCCCTGGCGGGGGGGCTAGTTGCGCAGGACTGGTAGTGGGTGGCCTGAAAACCTGCCCAGGCTTCTTGGTCCTTCTCAGAGGTTGGAAACCAGGCCCCATGAGCCAAGCCTCACCTTAAAAATAAACAAACAAACAAATGTTTAGGTTCATGTGTATGTGTGTGATTTGGTTTTTGTTTTTGTTGTTGCTTTCGAGACAGGGTTTCTCTGTGTCGCCTTGGGTGTCTTGGACTCGCTTTGTAGACCAGGCTGGCCTCGAACTCACAGCAATCCGCCTGCCTCTGCCTCCCGAGTGCTGGGATTAAAGGCATGTGCTGTTGTGCCTGGCTGATTTGTTTTGTTTTTAAGAGGGTCTTACTGTGTAACCCTGGACAGCCTGGAACTTGCCATGTGGACCAGGCTGGCCTCAAACTCACATTTGATCTGCCTGCCTCTGCTTCCTGAGTGCTGCATCTAAAAACGTGTGCGACCAGGGCTGGCATGTGTTTATTTTTGTTGTTTTAAGACATGGTCTCACTATGTAGACGTTTCTATGTAGACCAAGCTGACTTCGAAGCCAGATTGATCCACCTGCCTCTGCCTCTCCAGTACTGGGAAACCATACCTCTGAGATGGCTCAGAGGTTAAGAGCATTGATTGCTAGTCCAGAGTTCAATTCCCAGCAACCACAGGGTGGCTCACAACCGTCTATAACGTGATCTGATGCCCTCTTCTGGCCTGCAGGTGTAATGCAGGCAGAGTATTGTGTATATATAATAGATAAATCTTTGAAATTTTTTTCATTTTGTAATATTTCCATATGCAAAAAAGTATACAGATTATATATTACATCTCACAGCTTAACAGGAAAAAAATACTTGATTTAAACAAGCCTGCTCTGCTCCAGCGTACCCTTAGTATTTTGTGTGTTCTTGATCTCTCTGTAAATAGCATTATATTTGGTATGTATTCATCAGTGTGACATTTGTACTGTGTGTTCTCAGATTGAGATATCCAAACTGCTGCTCCGCTTAGATGTCCTGGACCACTGCCACACGGAGACTGGCATCTTCTTAACCTCCAGGCCTGGTTACCCTGGCAGCACCCTGATCACATGACTTCGGTGACTTGCCTCACTTGGGCTCCTGCACTTTGTTTGTTGTTTTATTTAAACTGTCCTTTCCCATTCTGGAAGGAACGTGAGCTCCATGGGAGTGGGGACCTTGTTTTTAGACTTTGTGGTTGTTCTTAACAGACTGTTCCTGTCACGGTACCTGCTACCTAGAATTGCCCAAGGAACTAATAAACAAATGTCCTACGCTGAGCTGATCACTCTCCTCCTCCCCCAAACCTGCCCAGCCTCTTCTGCTCCTGGCCCCTGGTAGTAACTCTGTATTCTGCACAGGCACTGAGGCCATAAATGCCTGCTTCCAAACTGACTCACAGTTTCTTCTCTCTCCCTCCACCGCCCCCCTTTCCTCCCTCCCCAACTAGGGATTCTAGGTCTCACCAACTTTGCAGCACCAGCCACTGCTTTGCCCCTTTACCCTCCAGAGAGTTCAGATGCAGAACATGCCAACCCTTTGTCTTCTGTCTCCCAGAGCTGCTGCAAATCACCACCTTCTACAGACCAAGCTGCTAGATGCCCTGTGTGTACACACACAGGAAAGCTGGAGTGGGAGGCGAGTGTGAGCAAACACAGCCAATCTGTATTTGATAGTGGGCATTGCTTAGAAACAACTGCCAGGCTCAGTCATCTAGAATACAAACACACTGATTGCTCTATGTTAAAGCCATCGCTGCCGGGCAGAGCAGAGCGGAGCTGTGTTTCACGTCTGGGAGTAGAGTTCAGCTGTAGAGCTGTTGGCATGGGGGCTGCATACCAGCTGCACTCTAATATTGGAGAAAGAAACGAAAAGGGTGAGATTCTTCGATCTTCCTGTATCTACCGAATCCTTTGCCCTAGTTCTGTAGGAAGTGAGAGCTTGCCCTAGCTAAAGTAGATGTATAATATTTTTAATAAAAACATTTATTTTATTAATATTATGTTATCTATTACATATTAATATTAATAAAATATTAATCTTTTATTAAAATATTATAAATATAGCATGTATACCACATGTACGCCTAGTGCCTGAGGAGGCCAGAATAGGGAGTCAGAGTCCGTGGAACTGGAGTTACAGAAAGTTTTGAGCCTCCATGTTGGTTTCTGGGAACAGAACCCATGTCCCCTCCAAGATGGTTGAGCTGCCTCTCCAGTCCCAGCTCAAGGTGGTTTGTAGGGCAATGGGGGAACTTAAGCAGAATACTGCCAGGCTGTTAATCAGAAGGGAACTGTCCCTCTCTAGTCAGAGTTTTGTTTGTCTATTTGTCTGTCTCTCTCTGTCATGAGGCAAAGTCTCCAGTGGCCAGCCTGGAACTCTCTATGTAGACAAAGCTAAATTTGAACTCCCGGAGCTTCATATGCCTGCCCCATCCTAGGCTGGACTCTAAATCAGGGGCGGGGCCACCCTGGAAACCCACCCCTTTCCTTGGCTGCTGTTTGAGGCTGGGATCCAGGCTCTCACCCCTAGGCAGAGCCAGTCTCCTGGCTTCTCCTCGGGTCTGTCAGTGCAGTGCAGAGCTGCACGCGCAGCTAAGACTCCATCAGCTTGTCAGCAGTGTGGCTTTCCTGTGAGAGTTTTCCCAAGGTCTTTCACATACGCTATCTCACTGCAAACCCATGCTGTTGGCAGCCCTGTTGTTTTGTTCCCTCTTTACGAAACAAGCAGGTCAGATCTGCTCAAGGTCAGCAGCTAAATTGGCGGCTGATGCAAGGATCTGTCGTGCCTCTGTGCTTTTGAATGTGCCGTTTCTAATGCCAGGCTGTCACCCTTCCTCCACGGCACAGGTTCCTTCTGGCCCTTTAATACCTCCCCTTCCTCCTCCTCCTCACTGGAATAAGAAGCAAGCCAGCTCAGAGACTGGCCTCTTTGTAAAACATCTCTGTAGAGCCTCTTGCTCCTGCTTCCTACTCCTGAAAGGATTTTACTGCAGGGCCTGTACCACAGAGCTACAGCAAGAGGTAGTGAACTGCTCTAGAGTCAAAGGAAGAACTGGGCAGCATTTTCAGAGGGAAGGACTGGAAATTTCTGTTGACGTAAAGAAGTTATTTGACTCAGCAGTCCCACGTGGAGGAAGCTGTTGGTTTCATGCGATTAGCGCAGCTACTCCTTTAGAACAGTTGTTACAGACTCTTGATGGCACAGCAGAGGCCGAATGGATACAAATCCTTTCCAAACCACGCACGGCGTTGGGTCAGTGGTGGTGGGCTTGCGCAAAGACTCGTGTGTTGTATCCAGCTTGGCATAAAAACTGGGTATGGGCTAGCAGCAAGATGGCTCAGCAGAGGACCCGGGTTTGACCCCAGCACTCATATTGCAGTTGGTGTTTACAACTGACCATAACTCCAGGTCCAGGGGGTCCGATGACCTCTTCTGGCCTCCAAGGGCACCAGGCACACAGTGGTACACAGATAGATGTACATGCAGACAAAACATACATGTACATACAAACAAACAAACCAATAGGGCATGTGGATAGGTGTTTGTAGTCCCAGCACTCAGGAGGCAGAGACAGAAGGATGAGAAGTTCACAGTCAGCCTTGGCTACATAGTGAGTTTGATGCCAGCCTGGCCTATAGAAAACTCTGTGTCAAAAAGAAAAAAAATTCACTGGGTGGTGGTGGTGCACGCCTTTAATCCCAGCACTTGGGAGGCAGAGGCAGGCAGATTGCTGTGAGTTCAAGACCAGCCTCCAGCCTGGTCTACAAAGTGAGTCTAGGACCGCCAAGGCTATACAGAGAAACCTTGCCTCAAAAAACTAAAAAAAAAAAAAAAAAAGAAAAAAAAAAAGAAAGAAAGAAAGAAAGAAAAAGAAAAGAAAAAAATTTCAAAATCAAATTTAACAATAACAGGAAAAGGGTAAAATATCATGATGAAATGGCTTATGACGCAGGAACGTGAAGCCAGTTCAGCACTAGAGCATCAATAATATCCTTTATCAGGCTAACAGAACAAAGGGCAGGTGTCAATAAACACAGAAAAGCGCTTGGCCACTATTCATGATGAAGGAGCGCAGCAATCTTCTTGCCAATAAATGATGTGTAAGCCAGGCGTGGCAGTACACACTGTAACTCTAGCCCTGGTCTGCTGTCATGGTAAGTCATCTACAGTAGAAACCTATTCTTTTTCTCTACCTATTTAAAGAATTAAAAATCAGGAAAAGCAAGGTCTCACCACTAAAAAAAATTTTGTGTTTGCGTGTCCTGCCTACATGTATGTCTGTGTACCACTTGAGTGCCAGAGCTCCCGAGAGCAGGTCCTCTGTAAGAGCAGCCAGTGCTTTTTCACACACACACACACACACACACACACACACAGGAGAGAGAGAGAGAGGGAGAGAGAGAGAGAGGGAGAGGGAGAGGGAGAGGGAGAGGGAGAGGGAGAGAGAAGGGGAGGAGTCTCAGGTGGGAAGGAGCTCTAAAACAGTATATGTTTGGAGACTGGCTGCTCCCCCCCCCCTATTTATTTATTTATTTATTTATTTATTTTGCTTCAGGACTGGCTGCTTTGGGCTATCACAGGGGCAGGGTAATCTAAACAAAGAGAGGCTAATTGGTTCTCAATAGAGGAAACCAACCTGCCCACTGAAAAGTTCCCTTGGTGGGGGGGAGGTGGGGGTATGTCGGGGGGGGGGGGGGAGGAAGCCCGGCAAACTAACTTAGTCTTCAAGGAAGCCAAACACCCTTGAAAGTGTAAATGAAAAGTATCTTTATCTACCTGGAGCCTCTTCTTCCTTCCTGCCTGCCTACCTGCCCAGTCCTTCACTCAGGAGGTAGATGTGAGAGCCTCAGGGACTCAAGTGTCTGGAACCATCCTATAGCTGACATCGTACCTAAGGGTAAACAGTGACTGCAAAGGTGCTTACCTCTTTTTCATGGCTGTCTTATTGGTCCTAGATAGCACAATGAGGTAAGAAAATAAGTGAAAGGCACAAAGACTATATGCTGTGTTGTTGTCAGTGACTCCGTCTTGCTTTGTTTCTCTTTCCTTCTCAGGGTCTGTCTTCACTCTGCCTTCTGAGTGTCTGGCTCAGGCTCCTGGAGGATGCCTCTATTAACACCACCACCACCACCGAGGCCCAGAGAAGAGGAGGCAGGAGAAGGCTGCTGTGAAACGCTGTGTTCTAGATGTGAGGTGAACATTGCAATCAGCTCACAGCATCTGTGGGACCCTGCACAAGATCAAACCCGCCAAAATCCGGGCATAGACGGGTAGATGATCTCCAGGCCCCACTCCTTCCTGCGGAACTATCAGCAGAGGGTAGTTGCTGGGAGAGAAACAGCCACTCGTTTCTGAGGATGTGGCCATTCATAGGTCTTCCATGCTCTAGTGGATAGCCTCACAGCCACGCGCATATGGGCAGCACTAACTGTACTTTGTGGGCGAGAGGGAGGGGAGGGAAGGGGAAGGGGAGGGGAAAGGGAGAGAGGAAGTTACCAAGGGACATGTTGAAGGAACATGGGAGCAGGGAAAATGGGGGTGGATATGATCATATTTCAGGGTATAATATATATACACATATAAACATGCATATACATATATGCATATGTATTAATGGCAATTGCCAGGAGAGTATCACATCTGCAAGGTGTCAAAACACCAGACTACTTGACTAAAGTTCTCAGGGAACTTGCTTCTGCAGGCAGCTCCTAACCTGGTCCTCACATAAACATCTGTCCCTTTCTAAAGGTTGAAAGGTTGGTCTGGAGATGTGGATCTGGGTAGGTAGAATTTTCAAGAGGTCTGCTGTCTCTTCCTCAACGCTGGTCTCTTGGACATTGACTTTTGTGTGCCATAGGCTTGACTTTGCTAACGCTTGGAACGGAGAAGTAAAAGCCTCTTCAGTCACAGGTGATGTAATTGTTACAAAATCCTGGGGAATTTCTATAACAACTCAGAGTGAACTGGTAAGTTCAGCCAAGTCACAGGAGGTAAAGACAATATGTAAAAGAAACTTCTTTTTGCAAATAGTTGGCTTATGAAGCTTTAGGCAATTCTGTTTAGGGCCAACAGAGCGACTCAGCCACCAAGTCTGATGACCTGAGTTCAGTACCCAGAGCCCAGTACACAGTACCCAGGACACGGTACCCAGTACACAGCAGGACAGAGAAGGCTCTGCAAACAGCCCTTTCACCTCCAACATGAGCCATTCCCCATGAATGCCCACGCACATGCAGATAAATGTAATTTAGGAAAGCTTACTTATAATAGCACTGAGAGAGAAAATGAAAGAGAAGAAAACAGGCATAAAAGAGTCCATGGTTCTGTGTAGCCGTACTTTTTTTTTTTTTTTTTTTTTTTTTTTTGGTTTTTTGAGACATGGTTTCTCTGTGTAGCCTTGACTATCCTGGACTTGCTTTGTAGACCAGGCTGGCCTCGAACTCACATCGATCCACCTGCCTCTGCCTCCTGAGTGCTGGGATTAAAGGCGTGCTTTTTAATATCGATTTTATTTGCGTTTCTTATACCTCTACTTCCCTTCCAAACCCCCAACACTAGGTAGGAAAAAGGTTAGCAGGGACAGTGGACAAAAACCTCTTTATGCTTAGTTCCTGCTGATCTCAGCTGTCAGGCTAGCCAGCAAACCAGCTAACCAGCAAATGCAGCTGCAGGACGAACCATCAGCAAGCAGCCTTCTTCTTCCTCCTCGGAGGGTCAAGAAAATGTTCTAGGGCTGGAGAGATCCCTCAGCTGTTAAAGGTTAGGCTCACAACCAAAAAAAAAAAAAAAAAGTTCTATATTTGGATATAGGAATATAGGTATAGGAACCTAATGAGAATAAAGTTAATTGGAGGTCCCACTCTGAAAAAAAAAAGAAAGAAAGAAAGAAAGTCCCACTTTGAGGCTGGGCATGGTGGCACATGCCCGTGATCCCGTACGGGGGAGACAGAGGCCAGGTGAGCCAAAGTTCAGAGTCATTCTCCGCTGCATAGTGAGCTTGTGGCCAACCTAGCACACAAGAGACCCTGTATCCAAGAAGAAAACAGGTTTAAATTGTCCACAAGTGGTGGCTCCTGCCTATAATCTCAGCACTGAGGAAGCAGAGGCAGGAGGCTCGGCAGTTCAAGCTCAGACTACACAGCAAGTCTGACGCTATTCTGGACCATAGGAGGCTTGTCCCACAGCCACCAAAGTCCCCTCTACAGTAGATACACCTTATTGTGTGCATGCCGCGTCTCAGAGAGGGGGACTAGGTAGACAAAAGCAAGGCCAACTACATGTGCCGCGAGCCCAGGAGTTGGGATGTAGCTCAGTGGTAGACTCTGCGCTTAGGCCACGGCTTCAACCACTAGCAGGCATAAATAGATAAAGCGAACAAATGCACCACGTGCCAAGCTCAGAGATGAAGGAGGACACGGTACCCATTGGCCCATTTGCTTGCTGTCTCTGACTTGACAGGTGCAAGAAGAAAAGCATCCTTGTCCTCCCCCCACCCCCTCAGGTTTCCAAGGCCAGTGGCTTCCGGTGACCCGATGCAGGTTCTGTCTTGTTTCTTTCCCTCTAGCCTCTAATTTTCTGACTCTTGTTTTGCTGCATAAACTGCCGGCGCAGGCAATCGCTCGCCGCCACAGTGGCTTTGGGGTTTCAGTGCTTCGTGGGGGGTGCTTTAAAGGAGCATTTTTGCTTTATGAGCACCAGAGGTGGGGCTAGGGCTCATTTCTTTCTCTGGAAGCTTCTGGTAGCTTCGTGTATAATCAACTGATAGGACGCCGGAGAGTCTGGGTTCTATCCAGGGGCAGCGAATGACAAATGCCAGGCCGCCGCTGCCCTCACCTTCCTCTTTCTAACAGATCCAGCCTGAGCCAGCTTTCCCTGCCATGATCTCAGTGAGATTTTGCAGGCCAAGCCTCCTCGTTAATGAACGGCCTGGCTTGTCCTGGCAAGGCAAAGCCAGGGCGGCCTGTAAGTCTCTGTCTGCCAGGATGGAACCTGCTTCCCCTGACTCTCTTGAGTGTCCCTTGTTCCAGTCCACAGTGTCCCTGATAGTTTCTTTAGAAGGAAGTCACCTTTGGGATGAAGCCGAGTCTAAGAGGCTTGCCTTTGTGTCTCCCATTGTGTTGAACGATGTTGACAATGTGGTGGTCACTCGAAGGAATTGCTGGCACCCCTGTGTCCGTGCGCTGGCCAATGAGTGAGTACTGCCCAGAAGAGGTCTCCTCTCTTCCCTCTGCCTGTTGTCTTGGCCGCAGCTTCCTGGAGGGAGCGGAGCAGGAGGCTCTGTGACTGAAGAAGAGCCCCCTGTGCCTCCATTTCCCCACCTGTTGTGGCGGTGGCAAGGTTAATTTTGCTGATACTTCAGAGTAAGGACTAATCATGGCTGGGTGGGGGCTGGGATGATGGCTCAGCTCCTGAGAGCAATCGTTGCTCTTGCAGAGGACCTAGTCAGCTCCCAGCACCCAAGAGCAGAGGACCTAGTCAGCTCCCAGCACCCAAGAGCAGAGGACCTAGTTAGCTCCCAGCACCCACATCTGGTGCCTCACAACCGGCAGTTCCAGGGAATCGGATGCCCTCTTCTGGCCTTAATAGGCATGTGCACGCATGTACACACACACACATACTCTCTCTCTCTCTCTCTCTCTCTCTCTCTCTCTCTCTCTCTCTCTCTCTCACATACACACACCTTTTTTAAAGAAGAAATTTTGTTCCAAACACAAGAGATGGGATGGACTGTAAAGAAAGATGTTAAAGATGTCATAATCTCAAAAGAAGAGAGAACTGCCTGGGCAGTGGTGGCGCACGCCTCTAATCCTGGTACTCAGGGAGGCAGAGGCAGGTACATCTCTGAGTTTGTGGCAACAGAGAAAGTTCTAGGACAACTAGGACTGCACAGAAAAATCATGTCTGGGAAAAATGAGAGGTATGTGTGTGTATGGGACAGAAGGGAGAGAGAGAGAGACGAAGAGAGGTGTCATTTATTGAGCTCCTATTGTATGCCAGCCACAGGCCAAAGGATGTAATAGAGACAAACCATTATCCAAAAGTCTTGGCTGGGAACAGCTTAGGGAGAGGTCTGACAGCAGCAGCCTGGGTGGACTTTACAGTGTGAGCTGTAATGATTTTAGAGAAGTCAGATAGAGGATGTGTCTGACTTTGGGTGGCACTCCATCTTGAGGTATGAAGCGTTTCAAATAGTCACCTGCAGGGACTTTATAAGCAAAGTACCCTTTAAGCAGCTTTCTGGCCAGTACAGGTCAGAGTGTGCTGCAGATGAGGTCCTGCCAGACTGGCTCCTGATGCCAACAGGAGTAACCTATAGCTTTTGTGGCTCAGGTTTTACAACTGCAGATGAAAGACTTTGGATCTGTTTTGCTTCATCTGACAACCACCGGGGATGGATAATCTCCAGGGGTGGCCAGACACTGGCTGTGCGTGAGTTCTAGAACCAATGCCAAGCTCACCAGCCAGAGCTGCAGCTGCTCACCACCTCCAGCTGCTTTTCTCCCTGGATTCTCACACATGCTAGGTAAGGCCTCTATCACTGAGCTATAGTCTTAGTCATGTCCCTTGAGTCTTGACTACACAGCAGCCCTTCATATACCTTACCTATGTGAGCCTCATTCACTTAAGCTGGAGAGAGGTCAAGTGCGGGGGACATGGCTTACCAAGGCACCTGCTCAATAAGCGTGAGGACTTGAGTCTGGGTCCCCAGCATCCACGTGAAAACCAGGCTGATGGCGTGCATATGTAACTGGGTGCCAGGGGGTGGAGGCGGGCTGACCTCTTGAGCTCAACCACCGTCCGAGCTCAACCACCATCCAGCCTGGACCAATGGATTCCAGGTTCAGTACGAAACCCTGCTTTTAAAAACACCCGATTTGGCCGGGCGTGGTGGTGCACGCCTTTAATCCCAGCACTCGGGAGGCAGAGGCAGACGGATCGCTGTGAGTTCGAGGCCAGCCTGGTCTACAAAAAGAGTCCAGGACAGCCAAGGCTACACAGAAAAACCTTGTCTCAAAAAACAAAACAAAACAAAACAAAACAAAAACCCAAAAAACAAAAACAAAAACCAAACAAACAAAAAAAACCCACCGGATTTAAAACTCTGGCTTCTGCATACCTGCGCACATGCTGTACCCACATGCATGAAGATATGCACACAAACATATGTATATAAGACATATGCATCTAAGAGAGAGAAAGGGAGAGGGGAGGAGAAAGGTAGAGATAGATGGATAGATAGATAGATAGATAGATGATAGATAGATAGATAGATAGAGACTTTAAGTACACTGTCTTATGCAGAGTCAGGAATGAACCAGCTGCCTGTGCCTACAGAGTGAGGGTATGTAATGCCGAGCTGGTGTGGAGGGAGCAACCCCCTGGAGTCAGGCCAGATGGATTCACACCCCAGGACCCTGAGCCCACCACCGAGCCTTGCTGAGCAGTGGCTTCTCCAGCTATAATGAGATGGACCATAACAGCATCTGCTTAGGGTATAGGAAGGATTGCATATTATCCTTGGGATTGCCTAGAGAAAGCATCCAATTAATACGAGGCACATTATTCTCCCAGTTTTAAATCCCTGGCTCTCAGCGTGGGTTTATGTCCCTCTGAGTGACAGAAAGGCCATTGAGGACTCTCAGCACAAGAGAAGGAGCGCTGGGGTTCTTGTCCACGCATGTTACTCCTCAGCCTGGTACCCAGCACTGGCTGGCTGCTAAAGGATGCTAGGTCATGGGCATTAGTACGGCCATTCCGCGGTGGAGATGCAATGACACTTGGATCCGCAGCAGCATCCAACCCTGAGGAGCAGGCGGGACAGAGCAGACCTCATTCATTCATTCATTCATTCCTCCAGTCATTCATTTATTCATGGCCGCATGCAATGCTTCTCTGCTACAATCTGACCGCGGCACCGGCCTCCAGAGCACTCGCTTCGTGCAGGTCCTCAGAAAAAGCAAAAGCCCTAAAAGGTACTGGTGCAACAGGTCATCGCATTCCTCTGGGAAGGCACTGGGACCCTGGTCAGCAAGGGCGGGGAGAGTGGTATAGGAATAGCAAGTGCCAGCGGACAAGGCCTGGTGCCCGGAGAGAAAGGCTGGCAAGTCCTAAGTCCTGTGGGGCTGGAGAGCGGCAGGCGTGGAGAGGAAGAGGGAGCCTGGGGTTACTATTCCATCCCAAGAGCAATGGAGATTGCCGAACAGTTCCGGAAGAATTAGAAGATGACCAAGCTGACCGTGTGGTGGCCATGTGGACAAGGCATCTCTTGGCATAAGGCTGGGATCTGGAGGTTAGAGTTGAGAAGGGTAGGTGGGGCAGACAAGGAAGGGGGACCCTGGACCAAGGGCCACGGCACTGAGATGGATGTGCGGGGTGCCGGGTGCGGGGTGCAGGGTGCGGGGTGCGGGGTGTGGGGTGCGGGGTGCGGGGTGCGGAGTGCGGGGAGAGGCTAGCTATAAACTGACTATGGAGGGAAATTGCAAGTCACAAGCTGTAGCAGACAGATGGCTTATGGGAGCCAGTGAGGAGCCTGCTCAGTGGGTCCACACAAGACGGGAGGGCACAGTTCCTGTAGTCGGAAGTGCGGATTGTGGACCCCTCGACCTGGGCTTCCCATGTGAACGTCATGGTGGAACCTAACTTGTGTTTCACCTCCACACTAAACTTTCTGGTGACGCTGCTGGGCCCCCCACCTCAACCAGGCCTGAACAGTTGCAAAGTGTGGCTGAGCTAGAGGCTCAGAACTAAAGCGCCAGTCCTATCTCCACTAAGGCCAACAGCTGGCTTTCCAAGCCACGGTGCTGAAATGCAGAAACCCTCCTCTTACTCTGCTAAGCACCTAGAGCAAACAGAAGGGTGAGGCTGGGCGAGGAGGGCTCTGTCTGCTCAGGGGCCTCGCCTCAGTTGCATCTGGCGGCATTTAAGAATCCCTCTGGCAGGCCAGGAACTGAAGAGCCTCGACACCGACAAGCACACAAAGCAGAAAGTCCTAGGTCCCTGTCGGTGATACCAGCAGTGACTCCCACAGAAGTCCCTGTATTGCTGCTGAGGCAGAGTAACTTCAGGCTCGCCGAGTCACTTTTTCACGAGCCAATTTTTATTTGCCCGTTTGTTTTGAGAAAGGCTCTTGTGTAGGCCAGGTAGGGCTGTACCTCAGTGTCTAGCAGAAGATGACTTTCAACTTCTGATGCTTCTGCCTCCATCTCCCCAGTACAGGGACCACAGGTTTGCACCGCCACACCATTTATGCAGCGCCGGGAATAGAACCCAGGGCTTCATGCCACTCTACCCACTGAGCTCCAGTGATAGCCCCCCATGGCCCTAGCCCTCCAAGGCTAGTAAGTCTCAAGGGACTGAAGGATTCATTACTGTTAGGATTCTGCCTCAGTCTGCTTACCTGTGATGTCATTGGCTACCTCTATGGGGCGTGGCCCTAACGGGGCTATATAAAAGGACACACCCACCTCTCCCTCTCACCTCTTATCTCTTACGTTTCTCTTATTTCCTCTCTCCTCTTCTCTCCCCCCTCTCTCCCCCTCCCTGCTTTTCTCTCTCTTCCTCTCTCCCCCCACCCCACCCCCCTTCTCTCCCTGGGGTACCCCTTTCCCCTTCCCTTCTCTCCCCATGTTCATTTAATAAAAGTCTCCATCTAGTTAGTACCTGTTGTCTGCCATCTTTTTTTTTTCTCTAATCCGTAAAATGACTGTGTAGAAATGAGGCCATGTGTGTCCTTCCAAAGGAGCTGGTTCCAGTTGCAGACTTGGCATGGCCACAGTGTGAGCAGGGCAGAGTTAGGAGGTTGTCACTCTGTGCCCGGGGAAAAGGGAAGGGACAGGCCTGTGAGAGCTGGCATCTGGTCACATGTAGAGTATCTGTTTCATGCCGTCTCTTTCGGACTCACAACAGCACAAAGCTGAGGCTGCATTATCACTGTCCCCCATTTACAAAGGAAGAAACTGAGGCCCCAACGACCTGTTTTATGTAGTTTTTTTCTCCTCAGGGTTAGAAGTGGCCTTTCCTGCTCCCTTAGGACTCTGCCTACTCCTTTCATACAGCTTTCATGGCACTGCCCCAGGCCCCTCCCACTGACCTGTGGGTTCTCTCAGGACTGGGGCACCTTATCTCCAGCACCGGCCCTTAAGGACACTGGTAAACTCTGGTTTCATTTTGCTAAATAAAGTAGGCCATAGGGCAGGGGTGGGGCTCTGGGGTAGAGCATGCACCGAGCATGTGCAAGGCCCTGAGTGGATTTCATTCCCCAGCACTACAAAAGTAAGGGGAGAGGGAGGGGGAGGGGCTCAGGGCCGGAGTGATGGCTCAGTGGGTAAGGAGGTTTGCGGTACACACACACACACGAGTTCTTGAGTTCAGATCCCAGTATCTGTGTAAAGCTGTAGGAAGTCTGAGACTGGAGGATCGCTGGGGCTTGCTGGCTACCCAGAAAAGCGCAATGGTGTGTGCACATCTAACATTCCCTCTGGGGAGCGGGTGCAGAGAGTGCAGAGCTGTCAGGAGGATGCAGATAGCTCCAGGTTCAGTGAGAGACCCTGTCTCATGGGAATAAGGCCAAGGTGAGAGGCTTCCTCTGGCTTCCGTATATGCCACACTCAGGTGTGTGTACTTGCATGTGTGTATACAACACACACACACACACACACACACACACACACACACACACACACAGCTTCTACCTGAATTCTTTCTCAATGTCACACTCAGGACTCAGGTGTAAATAAGAAATACTCCTTGCCCTTCTTGGAGCTCAAATGTAGTGAAAGAGACCAACCACTAACAAAGGACTAAAGGCCCATTAAAGGACGCTCGCAGAGGGCCCAGAAAGGCAGTAAACACGTAATGGTGTGCATCTAGCTCTCCCTTTGGGGAGAGTGCAGAGCTGGCATGAGGCTGAGACACAGAGGATGCAGAGAGCTGGGGAGGTCAGTCTGACTGGTAAGAACAGGAAGTGCAAAGGCCGAAAGGTGGAAGGAAGCTCAGATTATGTAAGGAGCAGAAAGAAGCCCGGCCAGTGAGGCTGAAGTGAGGTGAGGTGAGGTGGGTGGGGGTGGGGCAGGGAGAAGCACAGCTGGGCAGCAGTGTCCTTAAGCAGCTGGGTTGGGTTCTACCCTCCATGCCTGGGATCTTCCAGGAGCTCGGTTGCTGATGCAGGGTGCTGAGTGACCTCCAAGGCCCGGTGCTCTTTGGTCCTGTAACACTGAATTTCAACTCGCCTGGGTCAAAGGATGTCCTGCCAACTAGTAGCACGGTGTTTCTGAGCGCACCTGTGAAGGTTTTCTGGAAGAGATCGATATTTGGATGGGTATCCTGGGTTGGAGCGATTTCTAAGGACTTAAGAGCACTCGATGTCTCTTGGGGAGGACCTGAGTTTGATTCCCAGCATCTACCATCTGTAATTAGTTCCAGGGGATCTGAAACCCTTTTCTGGCTTCTGAAGGCACCAGGAATCTACACAATATAATACATACATGCAGGCAAAACACCCATGCATATACAATTAAAAAAAAAAACAAGTGGGCCCTTACTGATTCAGGTACCATCTGATCCATTGGTGGCCCTAGTAGAGTGCAGAGACAGGAGGAAGGATAGCCCTCACTGTTTCTCGAGCTGGACAGCCATCTTTACCTGCCCTTGGGCAATAGAGTTCCTGGTTTTGAGCCTTGGAGCCTGAATTGAGACCCATAACACTAGCTCTTTGCTCCCAAGCCCCTTGGGTGTGGGCTGAAACTATAGCTTTGGTTTTTCTGGGTCTGCAGCCTGCAGATAATGACACCTCTCAGCCCCCAGAGTCACAGAGTCCCCTCCCCTCGGTTCCTCTTTTTCTCATTTTGTTTTCTTGAGACGAGGTCTCTGTGCTGGTTGGCTTTTTGTCAACTTGATACAAGCCAGAGTCATTTGGGAAGAGGAACCTCACTTGAGAAAATACTTCCGTCAGATTGGCCTGGAGGCAAGTCTGTGGGGGGCATTTTCTTTATTAGTGGTTGACATGAGAGAGCCCAGCCCACTGCTGGTGGTGCCACCTCCTGGGCTGTATAAAAAAGCAGGTTGAGCAAGCCAGGGGAAACAGTTGCTGCCTCCAGGTTCTTGCCTTGGCTTCCTTCAGAGGACTGTGACCAGGGATGTGTGAGCCAAACAAGCCTTTTCCTCCCTAACTTGCTTTTGCTCAGGGTCATCATCACAGCAATAGAAACCTAAGACACTCCCACTGTGTAGCCCAGGCTAGCTTCTAACTACCCCTATCAGGTTCTGGCCTTATGGGCATGTGCCACCATACGTGGCTGTGCATCTCTTTCTGTGTTCCACTTCTCTGCAGAACCCTGGCTGATACAGTCCCAGAGTTTCTGCATCTGAAAACATGATGTGCCCACACGCGTGCATCAGACACACAATCAATCAATAGATCAGAAAATGTACCTTTCATCCTTTTTTGTTTTTGTTGCTGTTTTTGGTTTTGGTTTTTTGAGACAGGGTTTCTCTGTGTAGCCCTAGGTGTCCTGGAACTAGCTTTGTAGACCAGGCTGGCCTCAAACTCACAGAGATCCACCTGCCTCCGCCTCCCGAGTGCGCCACCACAGCCTGCCTGGCTGCACCCTCCACTCTTGAGTGCACACTTTGTGTTACTTCCTTCCCTCACCCTGTTTGTTGTTCCCTGAGAGACTGGCTTGTCCTGGCTGAGCCCCAAGTGGTTCCTGGGAACTTGATGTCCCAGAAGATGTTTCTTCCTCCAGCTGTCCTTCGAGGGCTTTCCCTCTGGGCATGAAAGTGGGAGTGGACTCAGATAATCTCTCGGAAGGAGGCTTGCCAGCATCGCTAGGCAACTGCAGGACACGCCAGTCCTTGAACAGAGAACCCAAGCTGGCACTTCTATCCTGGTTGTTAAAGACAAGACTGGGGGTAGGGGGTGGGGTGGGGGGAGGGGGAGAGGGTGGGGGAGGGAGGGGGGCATCTAGCCCCTACCTGTGCCCTTGCAGGCACCTCTACCATCACCAGGCACACTCTCATGCATAGACCTTTAAAAGTGTTTTACTCCTGAACGGAAGGTTTGGTCACAAGCCCCAAGTCTTGAATAAAGAGCATCTGGGGAAGTGACAGTGAACAGCTGTCTCCTTTAGACCTCAAGTCCCAGGAAAGGCAAGGTGGGATGTTTAACTTAAGTTTTTATTTTTATGATACAAGATGTGAGATCAGTAATTATCTCCAAGGATCAAAACAACGGAAGATGGCATGATCAGCCCCCCAGGTTCAGCATGTATCCTGGCACTTGAGCTGCACTTCTACGCTCTGTTTATTTTATTTTATTATTTTAAGAACGAGTCTTGTAAACTACAGTGCAATGGCCTGCTTCCCATGGGAGCCTCTGAATGCTCTATGATTCCCAATGCTTGGGAGGGATTCTGGAGAGGATTTCACACTGGACAGTGCGTTACAGTGATGAGACGCTGGACATTCAGAAACTGTCCCTGAAGTTTTGAATTCAGAGCTCTCAAGCCAGCTCAGCCAAGGAACACAACTGTCAACAGCATAAATGTCACTGTCCACAGCACTGGAAAAGACAGGTTACATAATGCAGCGTTTGGAGGGCCACTAACTCAGTCCCACAGACTGGGGCCTCTGGAGGCTGACACTTGTGCCTCAGAGTGCTGGAGGAGGCAGGATGTCTGCGATCAAGGGTGGGCAGGGCCGGATTTTGCTGAGGGGTTGCTTCCTGGCTGCAGACAGGGCCTTCTCAGAGGCGTCCTTACATGACCCTCCTTTTGTAGTGTGCGCCCCCCTGGAGTCTCTTCCTCTGGTTTATGGCTTCATTTAACCTCAACGACTTCCTTAAATGCAGTCTCAAAGTTCATCATCACTTACCAGGGGGGGGAACACAATCTAAGAAACACAATGTCGGCATTGTGCAAACCTCAGGGTTCACCCACGCCCACACTGACAGACCATATCGTCCACGTAGCAGGAAGCGGTTGCTGCTGTAACGTGGTGTGGTGGGCTAGTTGTTGTCAACCCTTTGTGAGGGTTCGAGACGGGGGTCTCCTAGCTTGCCGTGTAGCAGAGGCTAACCTTGAGCTCCTCAGCCTCCCAAGTGCTGGGATGACAGGTTTGCACCACGGTGCCCAGTGAATCTGAGGGATTGGATTAGCCTCAAAAAGAAAAGCTATCCATGCATCCTTGGAGCACTGTTAACTTTCTTCCCGTGTGGTGGTGGTGGTGGTGGTGGTGGTGGTGGCGCGTGGTCCCCCCTACTCGGCCCTATGCTCCTCCACCTTTCCAGCTCAGTCATATATGTGTGGAACCAAGATGTTATTGCTTACTGCTACTTGGGCTCTGCTTCTTTAGGTCATGTCAGTATAGTTAAATCTAGAAATACATATTTAGATGCACCTGTGGTCATCCTGATGTTTCGCTCCAGTTATAATCCAGCACCGCACCGCCCCCCCCCCCATTTAGCCTAGTTTTTCCCCTTTTAAAAAATGATACCTAATTAACTAATTTTGTGTGTGTGTGTGTGTGTGTGTGTGTGTGTGTGTGTGTGTGTGTGTGTGAGTTCTCAGGAGCTCAGCCTCCGCAGCGAGCGCCTTTACTGCTGAGCCCCTCTGCAAGCCTTCCCTCCCCCTTTGCCTACCGAGCAGGAACCTGCTCACACCATCTATTGTCTGGGCCCTTGTTATCAGATCTCGGCACACCTGTGCAGAGCTCTGGACCGAGCCTGCATCCCATTCTACATGACATCACCACCCAGCGCAGTGTTTATCCATAGTTTCCTGTCTCCCGTCTCATTCATTATGTAGTCTAGGCTCGGCCTGAACTCACTGTGTGCCAAGGAAAAACTCCCTCACTACCAAGCTTGGTTTATGCTGTGCTGGGATTTAAATCCAAGGTTTCCTGTACACATGTGGCGCGCGCGCGCGCGCGCGCACACACACACACAAATAAAACAATAAGGGTGGTGATGCACGTCTTTAATCCCAGCATTTGGGAGGCAGAGGCAGGTAGATCTCTGAGTTCAAGGCCAGCCTGGTCTACATAATGGGTTCCTGGACAGCCAGAGAAACCTTGTCCAAAAAACCAAAAAACTTTTGCCAGACGGTGGCTCACACCGTTAAGCTCTGGGTAGAAGCTGGTTTTGCTTTTGCCTGCTGGCACGTGAATGGATCTTGTGTACCACAGACTCCTGCTGTCGTAATATGTGGCTCTCAGTGACCATGGAACTGAACCTTTCAACCCGATCTCCTCCAGCAGACAAGTGTGAGCATCGGGCCAGCACACTGGAAAACATAGACCTGTGGCTGAGGAGGTTTCCCACTTTCCCACAACCGCCCTTCTGCCATCAGAAATGAGCGTGCATCCATCCTAGACCAGACGGCACACCCCAACCCAGCAGCTATAAGAGACACCCCAGTCTAGGACATCAGCAGAGCCCAGCCCAGTCATCGGAACTGCTTATTCATAGATCTGTGATCTGTAAGGACACGTACTACTTAGTCTACTAAACCATGAAATAGTTTGTTATGCAGCAGTGTAACACCAACATACTAAAATATATGATTATTCTCTCATTTAAAATAGGGCTGGAGAGATGGCTCAGCAGTTAAAAGCACTGGCTGCTCTTGCAGAGGACCTGGGTTCAATTCCCAGCACCCACACCACAGCTAAAAACCATCTGTAACCCCAGTGCCAGGGGACCCGAAGCTTTATTCTATTCTCCTTGGTCACTACACCCACGCAGTTCACAGACAAAACGCTCATACACATAAAGGTAAAAGCCTTTTTATTTTTTATTATTTATTTATTGGTTTTTCGAGACAGGGTTTCTCTGTGTAGCTTTGGCTGTCCTGGACTAACTTTGTAGACCAGGCTGGCCTCTGAACTCACAGTGATCCTCCTGCCTCTGCTTCCTGAGTGCTGGGATTAAAGGCGTGTGCTGCCACCACCACCCGGCTAAAAGCCTTTTTAAAAGGCTCTCGGGGGGCTGGGATTGTAGCTCAGTTGGCCAAGTGCTTGCCTAGTATGCAGGAAACCCTGGGTTCTAGCCCCAGTCTGGCATAGACCAGGAGTAGTGGCACACACTTTAATCTCAGCACTCAGGAAGTAGAGGCAGGAGGATGACGTTCAAGGCAATAATAGTGTACTACTTCCTCAGTGTCCTGCCTCGCAGCAGCATGAGCCACGGAGGGCACTGCAGGTGCTCCTGGGAAGCCTTTGTTATAGTAGCACACAGTCTTGACCATGAATTATGTAGCCACATGCCACCAGACCTAAGTCATCTACACAGCAGATTTCCAAATCCCCAGTGCCTGGTACCATCTGTCATCCCCCTGACAGAGGGGCATTGGGGCGGGGGACTGAGGCGGGGAGTGAGGATGGGTGGGGACAGTGATGGGCATATCACAGTCCCCACACTTGTACGCACATCTGACCTAAAAGATCCCTTGCAAAGGCCCTGGGTGTCCCTATCCCTCTGTGAAGCCTGTGGGGGAGTTCACAGCTGCCCTGTGCTGCCGACCAGGTGGGACACACTAGTCTCCTGAGGACTCTGCTGCTCTGTACATTTCCTCACTGGGGGCCGCAAAAGAAGAGCCATCTTTTGAAAACTTGCTTAGAGAAATGCTCATGGCAGCATTAGATCCCTCAAAGCTAGGCAGCCAAGCAACCCAAATGCCCATCGACCGGATGGGTGGATTACTAACATGGGGTACCCACCCAATGGACACGACTTGGCTAACAGGGAAAGATGTACTGAAGACCGCTACACCAGGGGAAGCCTGGGAGATACCTGCCGAGTGAAAGAAGCAGACACTCAAAGCCACATAATGTATGATTCTGTTTACGTCCAGAGTGAGCAAATCTAGAGACAGAAGGTGGATTCGTGTCAAAGGCTGGATGGGGGTGGGGGCGGTACGCCGGGTTGACAGCTTAGCGGCACGGCTTGTTTGAGGAATGATGAAATGTTTAAAAATTGACCGTGGAGATTGTGTAACTCCGTGAAGACACACTGATGACATTGGATTCTACACGTGAAATTGGTGAATTGCAGAGCACGTGGGTAACAGCTCAATAAGACACATTAACCAAAATCAAACAAAACCCTTCATCAGATCTAGGGTGTGCATGCTGGATACATGTTCTGCCACTAAGCCAGCTATGCACCCCAGCCCCAGGAAATACTCACTTAAGTTAGAATTATTCGTAAAAGAGGTGTTTCTACAAATCCCCAGAGGACTTGGGTCAGGGTTCAAGTCCCTTTTGTGAACATGGCAGTAGTTTGGGTGGAGTCCTTTGGGCCAGTACAGGGCCTAATGAGAGCTTACCCCAGGGTGCGTAGCCAATTGCAGTGTCATGCGGTAAGCGAGCAATGGGCATCCGCAAGTCTCAAGCTGTGAGGTGAAGGGAATTACCTGGAAATAAGAACAGAGGGCTAGGAAGATAGCCTGGCTAGCAAACTGCTTGTCTGTATTGCGAGGATGAGGACCTGGGCTCCATCCCGCCAGTGAAAAGCCCTGTTTCCAAGCAAGAACAAAAACAAAATCAAACAAACAAAAAAACCAAGGTGGGACTAGGGGGATAGTTCAGTGGATAGAATGTTCACTGGGCAAACGTGAGGACCTGAGTTCGAACGCCCAGCACTGTGCAAAAGCCAGGCACGATAGTCTGTGTCTCTAATCCCAGCATTGGGATGGGGTGGGGGGTGGGAGGAGACAGGCAGAGCCCAGGACTCTCTGGCCAGGCTGTCTAGATGAGTGGCAGGCTCCAGGTTCAAAAGATAAGGTGGAAGTGATAGAGGAGGCTTCCTAACACACACACACACACACACACACACACACACACACACACACACACGCCTGCACGTTGGCAGAGGGGGTGGATTTTGTAAGCAACAGCACTCAGAGTCCTCTGCAGGGCTCTGGCTCAGCCAGATGAAAACATGACTATAGCTACAAGGTTAGGAAACAGCATCCAGGCAGCCAGGGAGGTCAGTGTCAGAACCAGTCTGAGGGAAGCGCCACACACCTCCTGAGGTAGAGCAGCGTTCACGGTGAGGCACAGGGAGTCTGGTAGGTTTTCAGGGCAATTAAAAGAAAATCACTTTTCCTATAGGTCAACCTTTGCCGAGTACTGTGGACCCTTAGCATGTTCCTGGTACCTTGTTCTCCCTGTCACCAGTGGTCCCTGAAAGAGCTGGCTTTAAGGACTCTCAATTCATGTGGTAATTAGGCCCTGCCATGAGTGTGCCCCTCAAAGGTTGGAAGTTTGGTGCTCTGTGTGGTAATGCTGGGAGGTGGTGGCCCTTTAAGAGGTGGGAGGTCATGAACTGGCTCCTCCTTATGATCTAGACTGCAGTCTCACCTTCTCTCACATGCTCCTTCCAACAGGGTCCTATCTGCAGCTGGAGGGACTCATAAGAGAGGCTGGAGTTACCTGGGCTCGTGAACACCTGAGGTGGGCGCTTGGGTGCTCCGGAAGAGCTCGAGTGGACTTACCACTCTGCCATCTCCCCAGTCCTGCTTTCAGATTTTCAACCTCTAAAACAAAATAACTAAATCTTTTTTCTTTATTAAGCACCCGGCCTCGGGCATTTTATTATAGTAACAGAAAGTGATCCTGTGATGAGTTTAATAATGAGTTCCCCCAACCTCCACATCAAGATATGATTACCTCAACTGGCAAAAGTGACTTTTTTCTTTTTTCTTTTTTTTCTTTTCTTTTTCTTTTTCTCTTTTTTGGTTTTTCGAGACAGGGTTTCTCTACATTATCTTAGCCACCCTGGACTCACTTTGTAGACCAGGCTGGCCTGGAACTCACAGCGATCCGCCTGCCTCTGCCTCCCGAGTGCTGGGATTAAAGACGTGAGCCACCACAGCCGGCTGTTGTGACCTTATTTTTGAATAAAGGTCCAGTGCAGATGCCATGTAGTTAAAGACTCCAAGACACCATTACGCTGGGTTGTGCACGTGAACTCTAAATACAGGCTGATGTCCTTATGAAAGGCAGGTCAGGAGAGAATACACCAAGAAACCACGTGAAAAGGGAGGTAGAGAGACACAAGGGAAGGGACCTGAAGCCACCAGGATCTAGGAGGAACAAGGAGGGCCAGCTGGGCATCAAAGAACACGCCTGCAACCCAGAACTCAGGAGGTGGAGACCTGGGATCAGGAGTTCAAATCCACCCTTAGCTACAAGGTGAGTTTGATCCAGTTAGGGTAACGTCCTGTCCAACCTCCCTACTCCGGGGAAAAAACCAAAACCTCAAGTTTCCATTAACACGCTGGTTTCAAACCCATGTGCTTCAGAATAGTAAAGCATAAACTTCCGGGTTTGTGTTTTTTCGTGGACCATCATCTTAAGAGGGCTTCGGGTCCCCCATGGGTGAGGCCCACCCTCCTGCCTGGTGCACATCCTGTGCCCGTTCCTAGCTGTTTTTTTCTATGGGTATTTTCCGCCTCAGGTTGCCCATGTGCCCTCCTCACCTTTTGCATCAGAGCAAAGCAGATAGATTGACAAAAAGCATCTATGATCTGGGTATGGCAGGCGGGAGGGTTGCTGCCAGTTAGAGGCCAGGCTGAGAAACAGTGGGATCTCATATCAAACAGCCACCATCAACAATAACAAACAATAAAGGAAGAGATGTGGGCCCTGGAGTTCAGGGGGCGGAGGGACACTTAGTCTGGGTTCCGGGCAAGTTGCTGTAGCTGTGCGACAGTTCCCAGGCCAGCTGGGAGTTTGTCGGCCTGCCTCACCAGAACAAACAAACAGGCTCCCAGGAAAGTCACGTGGGCTGCCTCCCTCTGCTCCCAGCTTTCCTCTCAGCAAATAACAGAGTGGCTGATGCCACGAGGTGAAATGCTGGCCTGGGAGCCACTAGCCCCTTGGGGGTGGGGGAGGCACCTATGCCTTGGTGTTGGGGTAGCTACTTATGCAGCCTTCGCTCTGGGCTGTGGCTGGTCTGGTTATTAATGGGTCTGGCTTCCTGGAGCCTGGATAGGACTTGTTTGAGTCTGTCATGCTGTTTTTTTTTCTTGCAACGTCCTCCCCCCCCCCCCCCCCCCCAGTGAGAACACATGCCTAAGCAAGGCCCCAGCAATCCTAAGTCAAATCAATGGGGCAGCGTTTACCTACCGCCCACGTTCAAGGCCTGACTTTCCCCCCACTTTCCCTAGGGACAAATATATTGACCATGGGTAGAGAATGTGGGCTCAGGGTGTGGGTGTGACCTCTAGAGCATTGGCCTCTAATGGTGTCCTTCCTCAGAATGGCCTCAAAATCACAGCGGTCCACCTGCCTCTGCCTCCCGAGTGCTAGTATTAAAGATATGCACCACCACGCCCGGCTTAAGTATAGCACCTTATATACTATTTACAGGGGGAAACCAGCCGCAGTCCACTGAGCTATGTCAGACAATATTGGCAAAGAGAACATGTGACACCTCAGGCACAGCTGCCTAAGGGCTGGTAACTACAGCCCAGGAGGAAGAGTCAGGTCCCCAGCAACCTTGACTTCTCTGAGGCCCTGGCTGCAGAGTGAGATGAGCCTTGCCAAGTCCATTCTTGGTAAGGACAAAGATCTAAAGTTCCCTCTGTCCTTTCATTTGTGGCCTCTGAGAAAGTCTCGGGTCAGCGGCTGCCCGCAAACATTAGTATATTACGTCATTACCTCCTTAGTGCAGGAAACGAGCAAGTGCAATTTGAAATTAAAAATGTGTTACTGGGTCAGCAACATGGTTCATTGGTAAAGGCGCCTGGTGCAAAGGCTGGTGACCTGTGCTCGGTTGGCATCTCCAGCTGCTGTCTCGTTCCTGACGGGCAACCTGAATTCGATTCCTGGGACCCACATGGTGGGAAGAGAGGACTGATTCTTGCAAGTCATCTTCTGACCTTCACGTATGCACTGTAGCACACGCACCCCCAAGTACGCACAAATGTAATAAAAAGCTTAAAACTATAACCATCTTTACTAGCACTTCCAAAATGAAATATTAAGATATAGCTCTGTAAAAACAAAACAAAACCAACAGAAGAAAACGTGCAAGATCTACATAGGGAAAGTTAGAAAACTTGAGTGAAAGCAATCAAAGGGGCTGGAGAGCCGCTCAGCAGTTAAGAGCACCGGTGCTTGAGGGGGGGGGGGGTGTTGACTACTGTTGTGATAAACACCATGACCAAAGGTAATTTGGGCAGACAGGGTGGCAGGGTTAATCTGGCTTGCAGGCGGGTTGGGAATTTAGCTCAGTGGGAGAGTGCTTGCCTAGCAAATGCAAGGCCTTGGGTTAGGTCCTCAGCTGGGGTGGGGGTGGGGGGCGGGAATCTGGCTTGCAGGTCACAGTCTGCCATCAAAGGAAGCCAAGGCAGGACTAAAGCAACACCATGGTGGAAGCCTGCTCACTGGCTTGCTCCCTCTTCATCCAGACCGCGTGCCTAGAGATGGCCCTACCCACAGTAGTTGAGCCCTTTTAGAAGAATTAGTAATTAAGAAAATGCTTCAGTGGCAGGGGGTGGGGGGGTGGGGGGAGTGTAAGGAGGGGGAGGAGAAGAAAAAGAAAATGCTGCGGGCCTCCATGGGCAAATATGTGCATGCATGTGGTATTTACACATACACACACACACACATGAGCACAAATAAATAAAAAATAATTTAAAATAAATATTTAAAAGAACTATTTATTTATTTGTTTTTTTGAGACAGGCTCTCTCTGTGTAGCCTTGGCAATCAAGAAGATGCCCCCCAGACTTGCTCACAGGCCAATCTGACAGGAGCAATTCCTCAGTGGGAGTTGACAGCCAAGATTCACCACTACAGAGCCAATGTGGTAAGGCTGCATACTCTACTATTTCAACTGTATGACATTTGGGACGCTGGACGCCTGTGGAGACAGTGAAACATCAATGGTGTTTAGCAAGAGACGACCAGGGGAAACACAGACAGTTTGGGGGACCCTGGAACTGCAAGGCTGTGCCATGTTATAGTTGTCCCAATCCACAGAATGCATGGCACTGTCCTAATTTGCTTTCTACTGCTGCGATAAACACTATGACCAAAAGCAACTTGGAGGGGAAAGGGTTCACTTCATCTGAGGGAAGTCAGGGCAGGAACTCAAGGCAGGAACTGAGGCAGAGGCCGTGGTGGAACCCTGCTTGCTGGCTTGCTTCCTAGGGCTTGTTCAGTCACCTTTCCAATATCCCCAGGGCCATCTGCCCAGGGGTGACACTGCCCACAGTGAGGTGGGCCCTCCCACACCAATCAAGAAAACGTCCTACAGCCTAGTCAGGTGGAGGCATTCTCTCCATGGACCTTCCCTTCCCCAGGTGACTCTAGCTTGTGTCAAGCTGATGAAAAACTAATCAGCACAGACATCAGGAGCCGGCCCTGAGGCACTCTGGGAGATACCGACATTGTCAATGTGGTTTGTAACAGTGATAGAAGGCTGAGGGCAGAGCAGCAGGAAGCGTGCACGGAATCTGCTGCGAACCTACAACTGCCTTAAAAATTATTCTATAAAAAACTAGAAAAGCAGGGCTGGAGAGATGGCTCAGAGGTTAAGAGCACTGACCTCTCTTCCTAGAGGTCCTGAGTTCAATTCCCACGTGGTGGCTCACAACCATCTATAAAGAGATCTGGTGCCCTCTTTGGCCTTCAGGAGTACAAGCAGGCAGAGCAATGTATACATAATAAATAAATAAATTAAAAAACAAAACAACAACACCCCCCTCCCCTCAAAACTAGAAAAGCACCCAGGCAGGGTGGTGCACACCTGTAATCCCAGCGCTTGGGGAGACAGAGGCAGGTGGATCTCTGTGAGTTTGAGGCCAGCCTCAAAGTGAGTCCAGGATAGCTAAGGTTACACGGAGAAACCCTGTCTCAAAAAACCAAACCAAATCAAACCAAAAACCTAAAAAGCCTGGTGTGGTGATGCTTACCTGCAACCTCAGCACCTGGGAGGCTGAGAAAAGGATTAAAAATTTTTGGTTAGCCTGGGCTACATAGGCAAGTTCTGTCTCAAAAATAAAACCCAAATCAACAAAGGAAGTCCCAAAATCCAAACAAAAGCAAGCAACCAACTAACCAACCAACTGTAATTACTCAGTACTGGAGAGTTGGGGTGTGGGATTCAAGAAGGGACCACCAATGAGGTGGTTCGTCCATTGGATGAGATTTATTGAAAGAGTCACTAAGTCCATGGGCAGACAGACATGTGACCGCTTGGCAGGGTCTGAGGAGAGTTCTGGTCCAGGAGGCAGGTGTGGGGGTCCCTTCTTATAGACCTCAGAGGAAGTGGGGTTCATGTTGCTGTCAGAGGCAGGTGGTAGGGCAAGGGGCAGCCATGTAGCCAAGCTGTTTCTGATTCCTGGGTAGCAAGGGAACCAGAGAGGATTTGGGGGGTGGGAAGATACTACTCCAAGGATGTGGGAGAAATGAGAAGGGGGCGCTTCCAGTTGCAGGGTACCTGTTATATGGTGGGGGAATGTGTCCCCACGGGTAGTCCTCTGATGTTCTGGAGCTTAGCAGCCTGAGGTCTTCTATGCTTCCTTGGGGAAGGGAGCACAGCACCTGGCATTCGGGCACAGGGAGTCTGTGTACACACTCCTAGCCACTCTCAGTAGAGTCTCTCCTTGTACGACATGGATTCTGGATCAGTTCTGAGGAGAGACAGAGAGGGCTGCAGCTGGGCCTAACTTGATCAGAGCTGGTCTTGGATTTAGTATTTCCTCCTTGGAGTACCCAGGAAAGCCTGGTACCAATTTGCAGACAGGCGCTCAGTACGGAGCTTGCCAGTAGCCTGGACGCTCTGGAGAGAGGGGAAAGGCTGCCACAGGTGTGTGTGGTCTCCTTAGCTCCAGAATCTGACAGCCTTGCTCCTTCAAACCCAATATTGTAGAGGCAGAAGTAGAGGGAAATAGAGGAGATGCCTTGGATAAGGGCTTGGGAACTGTCTTAGTGTTGTTGTTGTTGTTGTTGTGTGTGTGTTTTTCTGAGACAGGGTTTCTGTGTAGCCTCAGCTGTCCTGGACTTGCTTTGTAGACCAGGCTGACCTCGAACTCACAGAGACCCACCTGCCTCTGCCTCCGAGAGTGCTGAGATTACAGGTGTGTGGCACCACGCCCAGCTTCATTTGGGTATTACTGCTGTGAAAAAACACCATGACCACGGCAAGTCTTATCATTGGGGCTGGCTTACAGTTTCAGAGGGTTAAGCCCGTTATCATCATGGCGGGAAACATGACAGCACGCAGGCGGGCAGGCAGGCAGGCAGGCAGGCAGGCAGGCAGGCTCGGTGCTGGAGAAGGAGCTGAGAGCTTGATCTGCAGGCAGCAGAAGGAGACTGTGTGTCACACTGGGCGTAGCTTGAGCACAGGAGATATCAAACCCGCCCCCCACAGTGACACACGTCCTCCAACAAGGCCACACCTCTTAATAGTGTCACTCCCTGTGGGCCAAGCATCCTAACACACGAGCCTATGGGGGCCATTCCTATCCAAACCACCACCACGGGGACAAGCAAGGGGGCTGATATGGCTCAGAAGCAAGGACTGGTGGTCTCTGTCCCCTGGACAGGCCAGTGGATACCTAAGGTCCTTGGCCTACTGCTTGCCGACTGGGATCCTATTAAGTCAATGCTGCCTGTAGAATGGATGCATGGAGTCGTTTTGTTTGTTTGTTTGTTTGTTTGTTTTCTTTAAACTCCTTCACCTTTCTCTGCTGACTGAAATCACAGAGGTAACAGGACCTGCATCCCAGAGGGGAGCCTGAGAACTAAATGAGTCCCTGTGGCTCTTTCTGGCGCCACTGTGTCCTCTAGTGGCTGCGGGGGTGGGGTGGGTGGGGGGGTTAGAGTGGGGTGGGTAGCTACGAAGCACTCAGGACTGCATTAGCCTGGGAGGTTTGTCTGTGTCCCCAGGGCCCTCGCTGAGCTTCTCTCAGCTTCCTCTCTCCCTCCCTCCCACATCACAGGACAAGACTGGTGGACACCTGTCGGGGGGTTCTCTTAAGGAAACACCTTTATGCACCCATAGCCAGCATCTGCTAAGAAGCAGAGGGGACCACCACCACCCCAACCAGGAAACCCACCCACTAAACCAGAGGTGGTGGCACACATGAACATGGAAGGATACGATGTATCCCTGGAGGCTGAGGTGGTACCCGAAACGGGGTACAGGATCAAGGATTGATGGTAGGGGAATATTCTAGAGTGCCTGAACTCAGGGAAAAGGGGCAGTTCAGGGAGGAGGGGTCACAGGCTCCTAGGGCAGGCTGAGGTCAAGTTTGAAAGCAAGAGGAGAGAGACAGAGCTGTCCCAACTGCTGTCCCCCCCAGAAGCATCCGTAAACAGAGTCCTTTTATTTGTTTGTTTTTCAATACAGGATTTCTCTGTGTAGCCCTGGCTGTCCTGGAACTTGCTCTGAGACCAGGCTGGCTTCAAATTCAGACATCTGCTTGCCTCTGCTTCCTGAGTGCTGGGGTTAAAAGTGTGCATCACCACCACCACCCCATCCAGCAACAGAGTCCTTCTTAACTACCCAGAAATCTCAGAGGCATCTAAAACAAGTGTCGGGCTGACGTCATTTGAAAGAGAGCGTGGAACTTGTAGCTTCTCTATTACAGTGACTCTGTAATTTCTGTATTTATTTTATTTTAGATTTAAGATTTATTTTTATTTTGTTATGAGTAGTTTGCCTCCATGTGTAATCTGCCACATGTATCCACTGCTCTCAGAGGCCAAAAGATACTGTTGGGCCTAGGATGCAGGGGGACCTAAGTTCCACATCTCTGGGACCACACAAAACCAGGCATGGGCCGGGCATGGTGGGACACACCTTTAATCCCAGCACCTAGGAGGCAGAGGCAGGCAGATCGCTATGAGTTCGAGGCCAGCCTGGTTCACAAAGCGAGCCCAGGTCAGCAAAGGCTACACAGAGAAACCCCATCTCTAAAAAATCCAAAACTGAAAAAAACAAAAAAAAACCAAAACCCAAAACCAACTCACCAACTCCCCCCCCCCAAAAAAAAAACCAGGCATGGTGGCATATGCCTATAATCCCAAGAAATGAAAGCAGGAGGATTGGAAGATCAAGGTCATCCTTGGCTACAAAGACAATTTGAGGATAGCATGGGCTGCATGAGGCCCTGCCTGGAAAAAATCATTTAAAAAATGATAAAAGTAACAGAAACAGAGAACTGGGGACAAGTGAAACCCCTGTGACTTTAACCATGAAACAGTCATCTTGGTCCATTGCTCACAAGGCTGCCTAGCATGATAAAATCTGGGTTAGACTAGCTATCAGGCTTCGTCAACAGTATGTTACAAGTGAGAATCTAAAAGCGGACAGAGACTCTGTAAAGATGAAATGTCAGAAGATTCTGATGGAGACGGATTGAAAGCAAAACAAAATGAAACAGAACATTTTTATCACTGGTAAGACTACCAGTGATGGGGCTGGAGAGATGGCTCAGAGGCTAAGAGCACTGGCTGCTCTTCTAGAGGTCCTGAGTCCAATTCCCAGCAACTACATGGCGGCTCACAAACATCTGTAATGTGATGTGATGCCCTTTTCTGGCATGCAGGCACATAAATAAGTAAGTAAGTAAATAAACAAATAACGAAATGAGACTGGAATTTTGCTGGTTTTGCTTATTTTAGTTGTTTAAAAAAATATACCCCAAATTAAAAAACCTTTAAAAGAAGTTACGCATGTGTAGGACTGCTCTTCTTGGAGTTCAAAGAGGCCCAGGTGACTGAGAGGCTAACCAGCACACTCCACTGGCAATGTCTTAAATCCCCAGTGCCCGCTAGGGGGCGCCCGAGACCGAGCTAATCCATCCAGGATGGGGATTCCCAAGACCCTTGTTTGTAGATTTGCAGATTCCATATTCTCCAGGGAGGAACGTTTGCTCAAAAACTTGCAGCCGGCGTCAGGGCCTCGGCCACGACCTGGGGAATGCGGCTGACAGTGTACAGGTGGAACTGGGCTTTCGTGATTTTTTTTTTTTTTTAAATATAATGTCTCCCATGATACTTTGGTTTCTATGCCTGGGTTTCTTCAGCCGCTGAGGGGTGGGGATACTGAGGAAAGAGGGAGGGAGGGAGGGAAGGGGAGAGAGGGGGGGGCGGAAATGAAGCACCGTGTGGACATCAGAGGGCGTCTGCCCTCACCGTTCACCTTGCTGAGACAGGGTGTGTGTTGCCCCCTCTGTGTACTCGGGCTAGCTGGCCTGTGTGTTTCCAGGGATCTCTGCCGTCTCTTTTTCCCATCCCAGTCCCGGCATGCGGGAATTTCAGATGCACCCTGCACGGTCAGCTTTACATGGATTCTGACTGCTCCGCAAAGAGCTGAACACAGAGTTACCCTACGACGCAGAAAGTCCTGCCTCGACGAATCTTCCCTTCTCAACCCCTGAAAACCACTGTGGGTTTGTCTATCTGCATTTCATGGCTGTGGGCCACACACCGGAGGACTCTTTTACTTTTGACCTCCTTTACTCAGCATTAAACTTTGGTTTTTTTGTTTTTTTGTTTTTTGAGACAGGGTTTCTCTGTGTAGCCTTGACTATCCTGGACTCACTTTGTAGACCACGCTAGCCTCGAACTCACAGTGATCTGTCTGCCTTTGCCTCCCAAATCCTGGGATTAAAGGTGTGCGCTACCACCCGGCTGAGCATTATACTTTCAAGGCTTCCCCATGCATTAGATGTCAGAATGCCGTCCTTTTTCATTGTTGAGTAATATTCCAAGTATGCATGGCCTTCCTTCCTTCCTTCATTCAAGTTGTTTATAATGTTTAGTCTTTGTGCATGTTTTTGCTTGACCTGTTTACTTCTAATGACTTTAAAACATTTATTTCTCTACCTATTTGCTGTGTGTATTTTTACACACATGCGCACAAGTGTGCCATGGCACACACATGTAGTTAGAGAGCAACTTTGAGTCAGTCCTCTTCTGTCCCCATGTAGTTCTTGGCGGCTCAACTCAGGTTGTCAGGCTTGGCCGAAAGTGTCTTTGGCCCATTGAACCGTTCACTGGCCGGTTGAGCTGTTTCATTTTAAACAGCTTTTCTTTCTCCTTCCTTTCTGCGTGTACGTGTGTGGACACACGTGTGGAGGTCAGAGGACACCTCGCAGGAGTCAGTTCTCTCCTTGCACCGTATGGGTCTCAGGGACTGAACTCAGGTCCTCAGGCTTGGCAGACAGCATCCTTACTCCCCAGGTGGGTGGTGTGGCTGGCCCCTGACTTGCTAATTCTAAAGAAAATCTCCCTTGGCAACAGGGAGACTCAGAAGATTTGTAACCCAAACCAGGAGTTTTTTCTTCATTTTCCTCTCAGTAAGGACCGGGCGTGGGGTGGGATGGGGACAGAGGCGCCGTCTCTAGAGTGTGACTGTCTCATCTGGGACCAGCAACAGGGAGGGTTGCCACCTGCTGAGTCAGAGACTCCCCCTGTGAATCCTGTGTTGGTCAGGTACAGCGCCAGGCGTTCAATTGTGGGTTCCTCCGGGAAAAGTGAGGCCTTGGGCTGAAGTCTCGTTACTTCCTGCCCAGCGGCTTGAGGCTGGTTACTTAATTCACCAGAACCCGTGTGCCCTCCCTCTAGTGAAGAATGTCTTTCTGGATGAGGTGAGATCACGTGCTACAGCGCTGTAGCTGGGTGTAGGATGATCTGCTGACGACGACGTTTAAAGGAGCCCCGAGGATGCTGCCAAGCAGGTGGGCCCCATGGCGGCTCAGGATCCCTGACTTGGCTGTTTGGGTTGAAGGTATTTGGGGGCAGGAACAGAAAAACGGTGAGGGTGACAAAGGGGCCCGCAGAGTAGCAGGCTGAGAGGAGGGGAAGAGAGCGGGTGAGCGGATGCAGGCTCAGACAGGCAGAAGCTGACAGCAATGGCGGGATCCCAGACCTCCCATCTGGCCCAAATCTCGCCTGTAATCATTTTGAGGAGGAGTGTTTGCCCAGGAACGCACTCTGGGAGAGGAGAGAGCGCTTCTTATCTGGAGGATTTTCTCTTAGGCCTTCCCTTGTGGAGTTTGCTGATAATTTTGGAGGGAGTTTTTGCCGGGAAAAGGCAATAAAAGTGATGGAGAGGCTGGAGGGCCCGCTGATGAGGCAAGATGAGAGAGAGGGAACTTGTCCTCTGGGTTGATTTAGAGGAGCTGGGAGGCTAGGGGGGGCTGAGCTGGCAGGCATTAAGGGTCCCAGATGGGAGGAGGAGTTGAGAAGAGTCTGGGAGGACAATAGGAAGGGTGACAAAGTGACTCTGTGGAAAGGAGGCAGAAGGCTGACTTTCAAGGTGACACCTGGGCACAGAGCCTACTTAGGAGAACAGTGGCCCCTGGGGGGCTCTTGGGCTTGATTAGGCTAAGGTCCCTGCCACCTCTGTCTGTCCCAGGCACATTGCCTTCCTCCCACACTTATTTGGAAGCACTGGTTGGCTTTGCAGCCTGGACCTTCCTGGCTGTGCACGGGCCTGGTGACCTGGCCAGCTGTCGGGGACTGAGCTGTGGTCTCTGGATCAGCTTCACTGAGAGGCATTTGACCAGCTCTGGGCTGGCGTCCTTCCCTCCTTCCCCGCCTCCTTCCTTTCCCTTCTCTTCCCTCCTTCCTTCCTTGCTGCTCATCCCTTCCCACCCTCCCTCCCTCCATTCTTCCCTCCTTCTCTCTCCCCTCTTAAAAAAAAATCTTTTATTTACTTATTTATTTTGGCTTTTCGAGACAGGGTTTATCCGTGTTAGCATTGGCTGCCCTGGACTCGCTTTGTAGACCAGGCTGGTCTTGAACTCACAGACATCCGCCTGCCTCTGCCTCCCGAGTGCTGGGACTAAAGGTGTGTGCCACCACACTCGGCTTTTTTTTTTTTTTGTAATTATCAATTATCAAATTCTAGTTGCATGTGCATGTGCCACTGTGTGTGTAGAGGTCAAAGGGCAACTTGTGGGTGAACTTCCTTATGTGAGTCCTAGAGGGATGGAACTCAGAACACCAAGCTTCGTGGCAAATGCCTTTAGCCAGTGAGCCACCTAGCTGGTCCTTTCTTCTCTCTTTTGGACAATCCTTGCTATGCAGCCCACACTGGCCTAGAGTTTTCTCCATCCTCCTGCCACAGCCTCTTGAGTGCCAGGATCACAGGTGTATGGCACTTGTATTAGTTACTTTCTGTTGCTGTGGTAACGCACCTCCATCAAGGCCGTTCTTGAAAGAAAGGGTGTCTCTGAGCTTCCAGCTCCAGAGGGGTCTGGGAAACACGGAGGCAAGCAGCAGGCACAGTGGTAGGAGCAGGATGTCCTCGCATCCTGAACTGGAAGTGCTTTGGGTTTTTTTTTTCTTAAGATTTATTTATTTATTATTATGTATACAGTGCTCTGCCTGCATGTACACCTGCAGGCCAGAAGAGGGCACCAGATCTCATTACAGGTGGTTGTGAGCCACCATGTGGTTGCTGGGAATTGAACTCAGGACCTTTGGAAGAGCAGTCAGTGCTCTTAACCTCTGAGCCATCTCTCCAGCCCCCTGCTTTGGGGTTTTTAATCTCAAAGTCTACTCCCCAGTGACATAATCCTTCCAGCAGACCAACACAGCCTGAACTCCCGCCAAAGAGCACCGCCAACTGGGGACCAAGTGTTCAAGTGCCCAGAACTATGCGGACGTTTCTCATTTAAACAACTAGACTCCGCCCCCAAGCCGCCACAGGAGAGCCCGTCTTGTCTTGGTTACTGTTGCCGTGATGAGACACCATGACCAAAAGCAAGTTACTTCACTCACACTTCCATATAACAGTTCATCACCAGAAGCAATGAGGGAAGCCGGGTGTGGTGGCGCACACCTGCAATCCCAGCACTCAGAGAGGCAGAGGCAGGTGGATCTCCGTGAGTTTGAGGCCAGCCTGGTTTACAAAGTAAATCCAGGACAGCCAAGGCTATACAGAGAAACTATATTGGAAAAAAAAATTTTTTTTAAAGGCAGTTAGGGCAGGAACTCAAGCGGTAGAGGAACCCAGAGTCAGGAGCTGATGCGGAGGCCATGGAGGGGTGCTGCTCACTGGCTTGCTCCTCATGACTTGCCTAGGCTGCTTCCTTATAGCGCCCAGAACCAACAGCCCAGGGGTGGCCTCACCCACAATGGGCTGGGGCCCTCCCCCGCTAATCACTAATTAAGGTGCCCTACAGGCTTGCCCACAGCTCATCTATGAAGGTGGTTCTTCCCAGATAAATCTAGATTGTGTCAAGTTGGCGTTAAACCAGCCAGCACAACTGTGCCCGCCACTGGGACAGCTCACTTCCTTACACTGTCTCCCTGGCCCTATGAAGTCAAGATGCCCGTGCGTCTGACCAGCCCCATGTAGTCATCAGACAGCTACGTGTCTCTCACCCTTTGTCTATCTGGCTTTAAGAGCCGCAGTGACATCCTCGTCATGGTGTTCAAACTGGGACTAGATATGACGGTTTGAGAGTTGTCACCACCAACCATGGACGGTACGAAGGCCCTGATGTGGGGTGACTCACTGAGGAGGGGGAGGTGGATGGAGACTGAGGTGTTGGGTGGCAATCCTAGAGCCTGGGGAAAGTGAGGGGACAGGAGAGAGCGGATATGATTGTGACAAACACATATCAATGTTTCCCAAATCCGCAGATACTGACGAGATAGTCTGTGTGTGTGGGGGGGTGACAAGGACCCTCAGGGAGCATCTAGGCTGATGGACGAGAACAAGGCTGAGGCAGCCAGCGCGGCAACATTCTGCTTATGGAACTTGGAGAGAAGTGAAAAAAGCATCCAGACTCCATAGGGATCTGCAGAACCTTCCCAGAACTGGGGACACTTGGGGCAAAAAAAAAAAAAACACTTAAGAGAAAAGTCTTCACAAACACACACACACACACACACACACACACACACACGCCAGTGTTGAAAACTGAGGAGGAAGAATGTTCTAGAAGAACTCATAAGAGAAACACAATTGAGCATTGTGGATGTTTAATGGGGGTTTAGAGTTTGGGGCCATGCCCAATTTGATTGGCAGAGCCTGTGAACAGCTTGTTCCTGAAGGGAACTTGTGGAGACTAGAGTCTGGGTTTGAGCTTTTGAGCTGTGGCCACTGCCTGTCACCACTGGCTTGCAGGCCAAATTCAGCCCATTTCTGGTTTTGGAGAGACCTGTAAGCTGACGGTGAGTTTTGTATCTTTTTTTTTTTTTTTAAATGGTTAGGGAAAGTTATTGTAAGGCAAATGGTTCATGACTATGATGTAAAATTCAAGTCTGTGATAGTCTTCAGTGAAAGCATGCCTGGCTTCACAGTCACCTGGACGGCAGGTGAGGCCCACTTCTGAGTATGTCCTGGAGGTGCTTCCGGAGAGGGAGATGGACCCTGAGTGTGAGTAACTATCCAGTGAGCTGGGAGCCTGGACCAGACAAGGAGCCAACTGGCGGAGTACTGGCCTACCGTTTCTACTGGATGTGTGTGTGGGGTTGTTTTCAAGATAGGGTTTCTCTATGTAGCCCTGGCTGTCCTGGAACTCACTCTATAGACCAGGCTGGCCTCAAATTCACAGACATCCACCTGCCTCTGCCTTCCTGAGTGCTGGGATTACAGGTGTGCATCATGACTCCCGGCAAATGATAACTTCTAAGCCGCCCATCGTGTGTGTGTGTGTGTGTGTGTGTGTGTGTGTGTGTGTGTGTGTGTGTTTGTATATTCATGTGTGTCAGGTGTGTGTGCATATTTTCACATGGACGTGAGCATGTATCAGAGGTCAGCATAAGGTGCCTTCCTCAGTCTCCCCCTTATTTTTTAAGATTTTTTTTATTTTTGAGATAGGGTCAGGCTTTGAATCCAGGCTAGTTAACTCATCTCGTCTAGCTAACCACTGAGCTTCATGGCTCTTACTGCCTCCACCTCCCTGAGACTGCAGACACGTGTCACTCTGCTTGGCTTTTTATATGGGTGTTGGGGGCCCAAACTCAGGTACCTGTGCTTGTGCCATACTTTACTGACTGGACCATCTCTCCAGCTCTCAGTGACATAAAATTTGGGACACTGAGGACCCTTTAGTGAATAAGACAGATGTTGGGGCCTCGAGGGAGCTGCTCTCCGGAAGTCACCTGTGTGTGAGGGAAGAGGCCGTTTGGAGTGTGACCAACCCCTGCATCTAGAATTTCCCCTGTCCCTCCTCCCATCACAGTCTGCAGTCATGAGTTAGCCCATGACCTCCAAAGGTCCCACACCCCACCTGGGATGTTCTCTCTGGCCTGTTGTTTATGACAGAGCCATCAGATGGCCTCTCTGTGTGTTCCCTCTCACTGGTAGAGTGAGCACGCTGTTTACCTAGGGTCTGAATCATTGTTTTGCTTTTCCCTTCGGGAACAAGCTGTTCACACCAGGACAGGTGTCAAATCTTGTTTGCTGGTTGGGGGAAGCCACCACACCAGCTCCCAAGGGACACATGTGCCCCTGGGAGCTGCTTTTAAAGGCCTGTAAGTGGAGAGGGAGCTGTCCTGTTTGGGATCCCATAATGGCCAGGCTGACTTGAAGGTTTCTGTGTGCACACTGTGCGTCCTCAGCTGAGTGCTCACTGGGATCAGGGTCCCTGTGCTGTGTGTATGGGGCTGGGGTCAGGGTCCCCGTGCTGTGTGGATGGGCCTGGAAGGACACTTTTTTAAAAATAAAATATTTATTTACTATATTCTGCCTGCACACACACATGCACACCAGAAGAGGACACCAACTCTCATTATAGATTGTTGTGAGGCACCATGTGGTTGCTGGGAATTGAACTCAGGACCTTTGGAAGAGCAGCCAGTGCTCTTAACCTCTGAGCCATTTCTCCAGCCCCCACTCTTCTTTTAAATTTTTATTTTATTTTTTGGTTTCTTTAGAGACAGGGTCTCTGTGTACCCTTCGCTGCCCTGGACTTGCTTCGTAGATCAGGCTGGCCTCGAACTCACAGCAATCTGCTTGTCTCTGCCTCCTGAGTGCTGGGATTAAAGGCGTGTGCCACCACGCCTGGCTTGGAAAGACACTCTTGTCCTGACAAGCTGAGAAGATAGCTTGAGCTCAGCTAGAGAGGCAGCCTTGATGGTGGCTGAGAAAGGGGACCAGGAGCCAGATGGCTGCATGCAAGGCTGCTTTATCTCTTAGCCGCTGTTGACCTCTCTGCACCCCAGCTTCCTGCCCTTCTGTAAGATGTGGCAGTCATTGCCCCTACCTCAGAAAGTCTTGGTGAGAACTCAGTGGTTTCATGTTATGATGTACTTGGAATGAAGGAAAGTGATTCTGTGAAGGGACCTGCCTTTCTGTTCTCTCAGTTCCCAGGGCTCCCTCACAGCTCGGCTGTCTTGTTAGTACAGGATGGCATTGCTGTAAAAGCCCATGGCTGCACGCCACTAAAGGGAGCACGTCATTCCTAGCAGGCTCTGGGTAAGTACTGGATAAACGGCTCTCCGAGCGCAACTCTTTTTCCTCAGAGGTCCACATGCTGGTCCTGGAAGGGGGAGATCCCAGAGAAGCACCCTTCCCTGTTAATTCCTGAAGGTCTTTCACAGCTGGAGCCTTATTTCTCATGCTGGCCCATCCAGGCGTTGGGTGTGGCTGGGAGTCTGTAGGATCTAAGAAGAGGGTCCCAGGGAGAACAGGACAACGTGTAGGGTGCAGGGGTTTCTAAAACCAGGAGATGGAGGGAGGGCAGCTCCCAGAGGACACATGTTTCCAGCGGTCAGGACAGAGGTTATTTGCCAGTGGTCCTGAAGTGTTGCCAGTGGTCAGTTCCCTTTGTTAGTGTTCCAGGAAGAGTGGGATTCTGGGTAGGGTATTTGGCAAACACTCTGCCACTGAACTGTACTCCCAGCCCACAAGCCCTCTTTTGAAGTTGACTTCTAGGCATTTCATTCATTCATTCATTCATTCATTCATTCATTCATTCAATCCTGCAACAAGCACACACTGAAGTCCCAAGAATTGTGCAGGTCAACAGTGCATCAGTATAGACTTTGCCCTGAAGGATCCCAGGGTGGGGGGAGGGGCAGACAGGAGAGGCAGACAGATAATTACAAGCAACAGGCAGGTAAAAGAAGACTGAGTCTGAATCACAGGCCAAGGCGTGAGTAGCTCACAGGTATCTTGGGGTGCCCCGCCATCTCAGGGGCCATGGAGTTTGTGACTTTTCCTTCCCTTATTGCTGTCTGGGACTCACAGTGGGTTTTTAGCCAGAAGAGATCACACAGGGCAATGCTGGGCGTGGCACTAGCGAGGCCACTGCCTGCTGTAGGGACACGGAAATGCCTGGGTGTTCTGTCCAAGGGAGAGTCCTATATTTTCATGAAACCCAGTGAAGCGAGCCCCAGCATGGTGCCAAGGACATCTTGTTCAGGGGAGAGGTGGCACTTGAGCTTCCCTGAGGCCACTGGCCGCAAGGACTGGCACCTGTTCTTGTTCTGGCTCTGGGGCCAGGAGGGGCTGTCCTCACTCAGGGTCCACACTGCTCCAGCTGGCTGGGGATACTGGAAGTCCTGGTTTCCTTCCTTACTCGGCACTGGGGAGCGCTTGATGAGGCCACCGTGTAAAGGGCTGGTTTGGGCTCATCCTCTGAGCCTGTCACACACTGCACACTGGAGTCTGGGCAGAGCCCAGAGCTGTCTGTGGCTCCCAAAAGGAGCACACTGACACCTCCAGGAATGGATGTTTCAATCTAGTTTCTCTTCCTTGGATGAACCCCACCCCCCTTCTCCCACCAGCTGGCAGTGGCAGGACTTCTGGTCCCCAGCAGACTAGTGCTGAGCTTATCTGGTGAGAACATGGAAAACAGTCCCTTTGCTCAGCTGTGCTCTTGGTTCCTGTTCTGAGCTGGAGGACGGCTGGTCTGGAGCTTCAGGTTTAGCCTCACTCGAGGCTGCTGGGATTCCTGGGCCCACCGTCACTGAGTCACCTACCTCACCAAGCATAGCCATGGGCATGTTGGTTCAGAATCTCCCTGTGATTTTACAAGCTTTGTTTGAGGACTTGACTGTTAACTGAAGAAAGAGAAAGAAATATGGGAGCACACCTAGCTTCTGAGTGCCGAGGACCCTTCCCACGTTCAGCCTTGTGGGATGGTTGCAGGGTAGAAATTCTCTCTGGTGTGGATTCTGAAAGAGACAGTATGGGGCTGGATGTGGTGGTGCACACCCTTAATGCCAGCACTCGGGAGGCAGAGGCAGGTGGATTGCTGTGAGTTCAAGGCCAGCCTGGCCTACAAAGTCAGTTCAAGACACCCAAGGGGAGAGAGAGAGAGAGTGAGAGAGAGAGAGAGAGAGAGAGAGAGAGAGAGAGAGAGAGAGAGAGAGAGAGAGAGAGCTGACTTCAAATCCTGGCCTCAGCACTTACAGCTGAGGCAACCTCCACGGGCCACTTCCACTCACTGACTCCCAGCATCCTTAGAGGTAAAAACGGTACCGAGATTCATAGCTGTCTGTCCCACCTCCCCCGAATCCAAGGTCACTAGAGGTTCAGGGTGTGACAGGGGGACAAGCTGGACCTGCTTCCAGCTCTGCTCTATTGTATGAAGTGCCAGCAGGCTGGGTCTAGCCTTGGATAAATCCATTTCATAATGCAACAGCCTTTGGCTGGAGAGATGACAGTGGCTAAAGTGCATACTACTCTTCCAAAGCACCAGCAACAAGAGGTTCACATCCTCCTCTAACTCCAGCTCCAAGGGACCCGATGCCCTCTTCTAACTCCCTTGGGCGTATATATACACTTGGGGCGCACACACACACACACACACACACACACACACACACACACAGAAAGAGAGAGAGAGAGAGAGAGAGAGAGAGAGAGAGAGAGAGAGAGAGAGAGAGAGAGAGAGAGGTATTAAAAATAGGAGTTGAGAGATGGCTGAGTGATTAAGAACACTTGTTGCTCTCCCAGAGGTCCTGGGTTCGATTCCCTCTACTCACATGGAGGTTTACAACCATTTCTAACTACAGTTCTAGGGGATCTAGCGCCCTCTTCTGGCTTCCATGGGCGCCGGGCATACACATGGTGTCCAGATATATTTGCAAGCAAAACTACTCATGTGCATAAAATAATAAATAAATAAATAAACAATAAATCTCAAAACAATGTAAAATAAATCTTAAACCTTAAAGCAACAGTCTTGACCTAAGTGACAACACTTTGAGTATAAGTGCCAAGAAAAAAAATTTCTCCATATCATTTTCTTATTTTTTGTAGACAGGGTTTCTCTGTATAGCCTTGGCTGTCCTGGAACTCATTCTGTAGACCAGGCTGGCCTCAAAATCACAGTGATTTGCCTGCCTCTGCCTCCTGAGTGGTGGAGTTAAAGGCGTACACCATCACGCCCAGCATACTCCACATCTTGGAATAACAGACAGTTGTGAGCTACCATGTGGATGCTGGGAATTGAACCCGGGTCCTTTGGGAGAGCAGGCAGTGCTTTTAACCACTGAGCCATCTCTCCAGCCCTAATACTCCACATCTTAATACCAGTTAATTGTCAGTAGCTTCCAGCTTCCAGCACCGGGAGGCACGGATTGGCGATTATTTGGGCCAATAAAGAGTAACATCTGAGAGTGCATCCAAGCATATTGGAAACCTCAGACACAGGAGCTTTTCACTCAGGCCAGATGAAAGCCCTCACCTGAGATCATAAAAGAGGAATGCATCAGGACAAATGTGCAGGCATGCTGCGGTCTCCGGAAGCTTGTCTTGAGTCTTGTCCGTGAAAGTTAGCGCAGCGAGTGGCTCCTGCCTGTGCCCCAGTCTCGCCTCCAGCTCAAACTCAGTTTCTCCCGCTTGTAACACGTCGCCCACTTCAAACCGACCTTGTGTCTGACCACAGCTTCAGTCCCCTGTATACCCCTTGGGCCCCTGCAGACCTTTCCTGCTTGCACTGGCTCTGCCTCCAACCTCAGCACAGCCCCTCTGACCTTTTTAGCCGCTTTAACCCTTTCCTGGACATTCTGCATATATTATCTTGCTATGGAGTTAAGACTGGAGCCAAGCAACCTGTGACTGCCAGCTAGCTACCAAGCGAAACTGGGATTACCTGGCAAATTGCAGCTGGCTTGTGAATTTATTACTATTTGATAAATTTTGACATTGAGGAAAGACACAGCTATGTCTGTGACAATGACCTGTTTCAGAAATAGAGCTTTTGCAAGTGTAACCAGAGGTCTTCAGATGCGACCATCTTGGAATTGGGTGGGCCCTACATGCCATCGCCGGTGTCTTCATATGAAGAAGACTGGACTCAGAAGGCTAAGACAGAAGGCAATGCCATTTGAGGTGAGAGGCCAGGAGAATATGGCCACAGCCATGGGCTGAGGAAATTGTCTACGACAGAGTGGAAAGGCCAGAATAGCTTCTCCCCCAGAGTATCGCAGGGAAGATGGACCTGCTGACACCTTGATTCTGTCCTTCTGGCTTGCTTTGGAAAGAATAAATTTCTCTTGTTTTCAGACACCCAGATTATGGTAATTTGTGACTGGTGGCAGCTTTCCAGAGAGGGAGATCGGCAGTTATCACAAGAATCTGCTTTAGAGCACACAGTAGGTGCTCATTAAAATCCAGAATTGCCAGTGCTGCCATGTCTGAGGACACTGTGAGCAACATCAAGGCAGCTAGCTATGTGACCTTTCAGGGGACAGTCTGTGACCCTGCAGGGGACCCAAGTAGCACTAGGAGCATCCTGGGTCTCCAGGGGCAGTTGCTCCTGCTGACAGAGTGTTTCCTTTAGAGTTCCTGGCCGGAGCTCTGAAGGACCGAGCCAGAGGGAGAGGGTGGAGTTTGCAGCTGGAGAGGGCAGCGGCAGGGCTGGGGCTGAGGCCTTCAAGAAGAATGCTTACCACCCTGAGTCACGGCATGTAGGCCAATGGCTGTTTGCTGACACATCACACCCCAGAGGGGAGGACAGCAGTGACCTCATGCTGGTTGTCAAACACTCAGCACCCCTCCCAGCCCCGCCCAGTGCTTTAGCACTGCCCAGAGGGAGCTGTCCCCACCCCACCTCTGCCTGAGTCCTCTCCTCCCCTACGCACACAGGCCAACAAGCAGGACAAGCTAGCCTTTGGGCCAAGACTTTAGCTGCTTTTGGGGCGACGTGGATGGTTTCTACTTCCCCAAGGGCACTGGGACCACAGACGCTGGAATACAAGCTACGCAGCTGCCGCAGCTGCAGAGAGCAAACACTCTGGAATAAGCTTTGCAAGATGCATTCCCCGCTGCCTCTTGCCTATAAAAAAGGATGGTTACAGGTGGGGAAACTGAGGCCCAGAGGCTCTACATCTCTGAATTAAAGGGCATCCCAGAATAGGAGCCTGGTCTGGAACTAAGAATTCATCTTGGGATTAAGTCTGCTGCAAGCCCTGAGCCAGGCCCCTCATTCTGCCTCTGGGTTCCAGAGTGCCTGGAGTCAGCCTCTGGGTTTTTAATTTTTAAAACCTCCTGCTTTCTTTCTTTTTATTATTTTTATTTTTTATTTTATTTTTTTTTGGTTTTTAAAGACAAGGTTTCTCCACGTAAACTGTCTTGGAACTTGCTTTGTAGACCAGGTTGGCCTTGAATTCAGAGATCTACCTGCTTCTGCCCCCACCAAGTGCTGGGATTAAAGGTGTGTGTCACCACCACTTGGCTTTCTTTCTTTCTTTAAATTAAAGATTGAAGAACCCAGAGGGTTCTGGAGCCCCACAGGGAGACCATCGAGGCCGGCAGATCTGGACCAGGGGGCCTACACAAACCATTGTGCCAACCAAGGTCAATGCATGCAGTAAACCCCCCAGTTCAGATTTAGCCAATGGGCAGCACGTTCTCCACAGTTGTGGGGAGAGTGGAGACTGCCTATGACATGAACACTGGTGCCCCAATTTGATCATTTCCCTTTGGTGGGGAGGGCCACCGGGCACACAGAGGAAGGGGAAGCAGACTGTCTGGGTGAGACATGATAGGCTGGGGGCATATGGTGGGGAAGGAGGTCCCCTTCAGTCAGAGGTCTGGGGGGAGGGAAATAGGGTGGAAGAGGGAGGGAGGGAGAGAATGGGAAGATGCAAGTGAGGGGATAACAATTGGGAGGTAATCTGAATAAATTATAATAAAAATTTTAAAAGTCTGATTTTGTTTTAAAATTGAATATGCATGTGTTTGTGTGCCTCTCTGTGTGGGTCTGTGCACGTGGGTGCCAGCGCCCACAGAGGCCAGAAGAAGATGTTAGGTCCCCTGCAACTGGAGGTACAGGTGGTTATGAGGCACCTGACCTGGGTGCTGGTAACCAACCTTTGGTTCTGTAAGAGCAGCAAGTACTCCTAACTGCTGAGCCAACTCTCCAGCCCCCAATCTGGGGTGTGATGTGTCAGCGAGCAGTGCTGAGGCCTGAACCCAGAGCCTCTCACACACCTGGCAAGCACTCTGCAACTGAGACACATTCCCAGTCCCAGAGAGTCAGTCACTTTCTTACCTGAAAGTGAATGTGTCTGCTGGCAGCTGTGCACGCACATCCTACTGGGAGGGAGGGAGAGGGAGAGGGAGAGGGAGAGGGAGAAGGAGGGAGGGAGGGAGGGAGGGAGGGAGAGAGAGAGAGAGAGAGAGAGAGAGAGAGAGAGAGAGAGAGAGAGAGACCCCGAGACGGAGACATAGAGAGAGACAGAGAGACAGAGACAAAGACAGACAAAGAGAGAGAGACAGAGAGACAGAGAGCAGAGAGAGACACAGAAAGAGACAGAGAGCCTTCCCTACAGCTGGGCCGAGTTGGTCCACAGACCAAGGCTAGCTGGCGTTCCCTAAGCTTTTGCTTATTTATTTTACCATCATAACTTGAGGCCAATATTTAAGCATCACCTAGGCAACAGCCCAAACCTCCCAGCCATTGGCCCCCCTCCAACCCCACACGGTTGGGATGAGGGGAAAGGGGTGGAGCAAAGAAATGAGTCACACCCCCCCCTCCCCATCACACACCACCTGGGAAAACAGTGACCCAAAAAACAAACCTGGGTTTCTTGTACAGAGAAACTGTGGGGTTTTTTTCCCCCTTAGTGGTGGTCCTCCTGCAGAGTTCGACAGACACCAGCAGGACATAGTCACACAGGATCTGTTAATGTTGTTGTGCTAAGCTTTGTTGACTTTCTGAAATACAATTTATCAGGGAAATATGTAGGCAAAAAAGCCAACCAACCAACCAAACAAAAAAAACCCTGTACAAACTGTTAAGTGCACAACTCTAGCGAACTGGGTGAATTTCCCCAGCAGAGCCTGCGGGTACCCAGCACGTGTTAGGGTCAACACGTGACCAACCCTTGCGAGTTGCTGGAGCCCCTGGACCAGACATATTATCCCAGCTTCTCACTGCAGCCTCAATTCGTTCTTTTTTTTTTTTTTTTTTTTTTTAACACATTTTTATTGAAAATTAAAAATAATTCCTATTACATCTCATTTTCTATCCCATCCCATGCATCCTCCCATTCCTCCCTCCCTCCCACTTTCACCCCAATCCCCCTTCCCTATGACTGTGGCTGTGGGGGACCTCCTCCCCCTGAATATGGTGCTAGGGTATCAAGTCTTTTCTTGGTAGTCCTCTATCCTTCTTCCGAGTGCCATTGGGCCTCCCCCACAAAGGGACATGGCCAAATATGGGGCACCAGAGATCCTGTGAAAGTCAGTCCCCAGTCTCCACTTAGCTGTGGAGAATGTTCTGTCCCTTGGCTAGATCTGGGTAGGGGTTTGATGATGACTGCCCGTTTTGTCCATGGTTGGTGCCTTAGATCAAGCAGAATCCCTGGGCTCAGATCTAGCCATCATAATGTTCTTCTTGTAGGTTTCTAGGACCCTCTGGGTCCCCCTACTTGCCTATCCTCTATATTTTCCTCATCTAGAGTCTCAATAGGATGTCCTCACCTCCATCCCCGTTTCCTGGTAGGTGCAGACTTTCATGGGACCTGTCCCTTGGGCTAGTGTCCGGTAATAAGTGAGTATATACCATTTGACTCTTTCTGCTTCTGGGTTAGCTCACTCATTATGATCATTTCTAGTTCAATCCATTTGTCCACAAATTTTGGAAAATCCTTGTTTTTAATAGCTGAGTAATATTCCATCGTGTATATGTACCACAGTTTCTTTATCCATTCTTCTACTGAGGGGCACTTAGGCTGTTTCCATGTTCTGGCTATTATGAATAAGGCTGCTATGAACATGGTTGAGCAAATTTTCATTCGTTCTTTTTGTAAGTGGAATCATACGGCCTATCCTAAGTGTTGAAGCCGGCAGTGCTTCTCAGTTTGGGCTGCACTTCTCTCTCACCCTCGCCAGTTCAGGGACCAGAAGACACACGGGGACGGAGCAGCAGGCTGTGGGGTGTGTGGTTTTGGGAACCATCAGGTCTGTGCTGGGAGCCACTGGGTCAGCCCTTGAAGCACTTGTTTAACAAGCAGGAGGAGCAGAGTGTGAGTGCGCAGAGCCCACCTAAGTGTTGAGTGGGCACAGGGGCTGGCCCGAGGTCCAATACAAATACTAAATATAGGCGCGCACACACACACACACACACACACACACACACACACACACACACACACCATGTAATTTATAACCAAAAAATACAAGCTATTTTATTTTTATTGCTATCAACAATTCAATAGCTACATAATTTAAAAAAGAAGATTTATTTATTATTTACCTTTATTTCATATACATTGATTTTTTAAAATTTTTTTATTTTTTGTTTTTTTTGGTTTTTCAAGACAGGGTTTCTCCACATAGCCTTGGCTGTCCTGGACTCACTTTGTAGACCAGGCTGGCCTCAGACTCACAGCAATCCTCCAGCCTCTGCTGGGATTAAAGGCGTGCACCACCACACCTGGCTCGCATTTGTTTTTCCTGCATATATGTGTATGTGACAGTGTCAGAGCTTGGAGTTACTGACAGCTGTGAGCTGTCCTGTGGTGCTGGGATTTGAGCCCAGGTGCTCTGGAAAAGCAGTCAGTGTCCTTAATCACTGAGCCATCTCTTCAGCCCATATAACGTTTTTTTAAATATGAAACAAAAACCACAAAGTCAGGCCAGAGATGGCTGGGCTGGTAAACTACCAGGGCCAAGCCTGACAACGAGAGTTTGTTTCCCAGAGCATACATGTGAAAGGAGAGGCCTGACCCTGCAAGTTGTCCTTTGGCCTCCACGTGCACACCCAGCTACACACACACACACACACACACACACACACACACACACACACACACACACGAGAGAGAGAGAGAGAGAGAGAGAGAGAGACAGAGAGAGAGAGAGAGAGAGAGAGAGAGAGAGAGAGAGAGAGAGAGAGAAATAGACTAAGAAATTAGGAAGTAGGCCAGACAGACGCAGCAGGAGACATGTAAAACTTTACAGTGTTTTACAGTGTTCAGTCTTGGCTTCTGGATTCACTGTGGAAGGCTCGCGGTGAAATGTGGCTGTCTGGCTCAGACCACGGACACCGAGAGAGAGAGCCTCCTATAAATAGGGTTCTTTACAGCGTGCTCTGTCCCAGGGACTCCACACTGCTATCTCCCTGACATTGCCTCTTCTCATTTCTGCCGTGGCTCTTGGGTTTTATTTTGTTTTGTTTTGTGTTTTCTCTAGATTGTTCAGAGTGGCACTTGGCCCCCTTCATCCTCTTGTGGTTTTTTTCCTTCTCAGATGTGGTGTACGTCCCTTCATGAACATGTGCCTGTGAGTGCAAATGTCCACGGCCGTGAGTCACGTGATGTGGGTGCTGGGAATCGAACTCAGGAGGAGCAGCCTGTGCTCCTAACTAGAGCCATCTCCCCAGCCCTTGCTGGCTGGCTTTTTTTTTTTTGTTTTGTTTTTTGTTTTTTGTTTTGGTTTTTTCGAGACAGGGTTTCTCTGTGTGTCCTTGGCTGTCCTGGACTCGCTTTGTAGACCAGGCTGGCCTCGAACTCACAGCGATCCGCCTGCCTCTGCCTCCCAAGTGCTGGGATTAAAGGCGTGCGCCACCACGCCCGGCTGCTGGCTGGCTTTAATGGCCAACTTGCTACAACTTAGAATCACCTGGGAAGAGACCCTTAATGAGGCATTGTCTAGACCGCCTTGGCCTGTGGGCAAGCCTATGGCATTGTCTTGATTGTTAATTGATGTGGGAAGACTGTCCTCGTTAACCTTATCATTGCTGTGATCAGACACCATGACCAAACACAATTTGGGGAGGAAAGGGTTTATTTCACTCACACTTTTTTTTTTCTAAGACAGGGTCTCTCTGTGTAGCCTTGGCTGTCCTGGATTCGTTTTGTAGACCAGGCTGGCCTTGAACTCACAGAGATCTGCCAGCCTCCGCCTCCTGAGCGCTGGGATTAAAGGCGTGAACCACCATGCCCGGCTGTCACTCACACTTCTCTATAACAGTTCTTCAACAAAAGCAGTGAGGGCAAGAACTCAAGCAGGGCAGGAACCTGGAGGCAGGAGCTGATGCGGAGGCCACGGAGGAGTGCTGCTTACTGCCTTGCTCCCCATGGTTTGCTTTCTTATGGTCTGGACCCTCTCACGTCAGTCACCAATTAATAAAATGCCCTACAGACTTGCCTTGTGGCCCGATGCGTTGTATTTGTTAATTCCTTTCCCCCCTCACCCCTGAGATTCTTACTGCAGACTTTCACGTAACCCTAAGTATTGCTGTTTGACTAATAAAGAAAGCCAATACCAGGCTGGAGAGATGGCTCAGAGGTTAAGAGCACTGCCTGCTCTTCCAGAGGTCCTGAGTTCAATACCCAGCAACCACATGGTGGCTCACAACCATCTATAATGAGATCTGACGCCCTCTTCTGGCCTGCAGGTGTACATGCAGGCAGAGCGCTGTATACATAATAATAAATAAATAAATCTTTAAAAAAAAAAACCAATACCTGGGCAGGACCAGAGGAAGGTAGGGGTGGCAAAGGTTCACAGGCTTGAGGAGAGAAGGATCTTGGGAGGAAGAAGCAGACAAGACTGGAGGAGGGAGGAGGGAGGAGGGAGGAGGGAGGAGGGAGGAGGGAGGAGGGAGGAGGAGGAGAATCCCCTGGGACAGGAAAGAGCCAGGTGGGCCCAGAGGAGGAACTCTGAAGTTCCACAGGGAAAGAAATGGCCCAGATGAACAACCTCAGCAAGTATTTTGGGATTATGGATGGGAAAAAGCCCAAATAGAAATTACTAGAAGCAGATGGTATGGGATGGAGGCTGGGAGATAGGGGAAGGTAGCTTAGGGGGTAATGTCTGCCTTGCCCTGGGTGAATTAGGGCTACTCTAAAATATATCAGGTATTTGTGTCCTTATTGATTGTGAAAGCAAGAAAATGATACCACTGTAATAATTATAAGCCTAATAATAAACATTTATTAGGCCATGCCATTAAAGCAACACCACCTACAGCCTGATCTTATGGAGGCATTCTAAAACTTGAAGTTCTCTCCTCTCAGCTGACTTTAGCTTGTGTTAAGTTGACATAAAAATATCCAGCACACAAACTCATCACTGTAAAGCTACAATCTTTCCTTTCTGACTCATCCCCAAGGCCACACATTAATATAAGCATCAGAACATTTACAAGCCAGGCATGGTGGCGCACGCCTTTAATCCCAGCACTCAGGAGGCAGAGGCAGGTGGATCTGTTAGTTTGAGGCCAGCCTGGTCTACAGAGTTAGTTCCAGACAGCCAAAGCTACACAGAGAAGCTCAAACAAACAACAACAACAACAACAACAACAACAACAAAATCATTTACAAACTTAAAAAGTTCCACAGTCTTACAAATTCATTTGAAATACCCAGTCTCCCTACCTCCCCTTTTTTTTTCTTTTTGTTTTTCGAGATGGGGTTTCTCTGTGCACCACCATGCCTGGTGACACCACATATTCTTTTTTTAAAAAATATATTTTATTAATTTATTCATATTACATCTAAATTGTTATCCCATCCCTTGTATCCTCCCATTCCTCCCTTCCGACACCACAGATTCTTAACTCAAAATAGCAAATGGCCCTGATTGAGCCATTAACAGATGCTCAAACTTCCCTCTGGAACCTCACAAGCCAGGTCTCCATCACCTGCTGCCCTCAACGCTCTTATCCTCCAAGCTCCCACAGAACAGCAGCTCACTGGGCTTTGAACACTCAATGGCTTTTCTAGCCCAAAGTTCCAAAGTCCTTCCAAAATCCTCCCTCAAACACATGGCCAGGTCTGTCTCAGCAACACCCGACTCCTGGTACCAACTTCGGTCCTAGTTAGGGTTATCGTTGCTGTGATGAAACACCGCGGTCAAAGGCAACTTGGGGAGGAAAGAATTTCTTTCATATAACACTTCGAAAGCACTGAGGGCAGGGACTCAAGCAAGGCTAGAACCTGCAGGCGGGAGCTGACGCAGAGGCCATGGAGGGGATGCTGCTTACTGGCTTGCTTCACATGGCTTGCTCAGCCTGCTGTCTTATAACAGCTAGGACCACCAGCCTAGGGATGGCACCACCCACAATGGGCTGGGCCTTTTTTCCATCAATCATTAAATGCCTTAAAGGTTTGCCTACAACCATGTTTTGTTTTGTGTTTGTTTTTCAAGACAGGGTTTTTCTGTGTAGCCTTGGCAGTCCTGGAACCCACTCTGTAGACCAGGCTGACCTCGAATTCAGAGATCCATCTGCCTCTGCCTCACAAGTGCTGGAATTAAAGGTGTGCACCACGAGTCGGCAACCTCACCTAAGAAAATGCCTCCAGCCAGGCTTGGTGGCATAAACCCAGCACTTCAGAAGGCAGAAGCAGGCAGCTCTGTGAATTTGAGGCCTGATCTACAAAGCAAATTCCAGGACAGCCACGGTTGTTTCACAGAGAAACCTTGTCTCAAAAAACCAGGAAAAAAAAAAAAAGAGGTTTCCTCCTTTTAGATGACTCTAGTTTGTGTTAAATTGACACAAAACTGTTCAACACAAAGACCCAGCCCGTTGTAGGTGGTGCTATTCCCTGGGTAGGGAATCCTGAACAGTATAAGAGAGGAGAAAACTAGTTGAGAGCAAGCAAGCAAAGGTGAAAATATTTTCTTTGCTCTTGACTGTGAGTATATGACTTGCTGCTTGACTTCCTGCCTTGACATCCTCAAAGCAACAACCTATATATAACCTCGAACTGTAAGTCAAATTAACCCCTTCTTCCCACTACATTAATTTTCAGGATATTTTGTTACAGTAAAAGAAAATAACCAAGGTTGCTGGTTCTCCCTCCCTTCTATCTTTATGGCTGTCAACTGTATGACCAGGCTTCTCAAGAGACAGCACACATGTACGCTGGGTGGGGTGGCATATGCCTTTAATCCTAGCACTTGGGAGTCGGAGAGCTCTGTGAGTTCAAAGCCAGCCTGGTCTACAAATCAGGGCTAGACAGAGAAATCTTGTGCCAAAACAAAACCAAAACCAAAAAACCAAACCCATGTACTCCTCTGGCCCCAAGTACCATGAAACTCATTCTCCCGTGGTGTCATGTGCATACGTTACGCAGGTCATAGGAGGGTGGTGAGGAGAGTGGAGTGTGACTCAACCTGACATGGGAGTTATCTTGGATTCATTGGGGACACATAAGACTTATGAAGAGACACACAGGGCCATGGTACTTGATTCGCCAGTTGTCCCTAGGCTTGTTGTTATATAATTCCCTCTTCCACTTCTTTCTTTCTTTCTTTCTTTCTTTCTTTCTTTCTTTCTTTCTTTCATAATCCTGGCTGCATATTTTCTCTAAACCAAACCATCTGTTTACTAGATTTTATAAGCAGTAATAAAGGCAGTGAGGGCCCTAGGGCCACTGGGGTGTAGACACTTTTTCTGCATGTCTCTCCAGACTGCCCTTGTAAGAGCCCCAGTGCTACAGGACAGGCATGGAGTTGGCACAGCCAATGGGCTGTCCTTTGGAGAGGGGTTTGGCAGGACCGCCCTGTCTGTCTGTCTGCTGCTACCTTCCCTGCAGCATCATCAGGGGACCTTTGGGTCACCTGCCAGTGGCAAGTTGCCTGCTACATCACGAGCTGGCGTGAGAGAGCTGGGAAATGAAGTGGCTGAAGAGGTGCCAGGCGATCACTCGGAGGGAATGTTCTGAGCCGAGAGGATGGGCGGACCCAGGAAAACAATCTGACAACAATACCGAGTGCCTAGGTGACAGAGGAGAAACGAGGCATCTGTTTGGGAACAGATCTCTGGGTTCACTTCCAAGGCCTTAGTAATCCAAGCGGCAGTGAGTGGAACATTTACTTGGGAAACTATGAAAAGTCGTATAACAATGTTCTCTTCACAGCTTTCATCATCGGCTTGCCGGGTTCCGAGTGCCGTCTGTCACCTAATCATAACCAGAGGCGTGCAGGGCCATCTGGCAGGCAGGCACTAGCCACTGCTGTTGACTGGGCTCAGCCTTACTGTGTGTGCACTGTCCTCCATTCCCAGACCCCCGTGTCCACCCACTGGGCCCTAGGAACTCACTGTGGCGGGAGTACAGTGTTCCTCTCACACCGGGAGAAAACTGACAAAGGTGTTGCCAGCAGCTTTAAAGGCTGCCCACAGGCAGGTCAGCTAGAAGACAAAGTCCCAGGTCAGCCAGCCTTGCTTTTTAGTTTATATTTTATGGCCTCGTGTGTGCGCATGTGCCTACGTGCGTGCGTGCGTGCGTGCGTGCGTGTGTGTATGTGTGCATGCAGGTGCCCACAGAAGACAGAAGAGGGCTTTGGAGCTGGCACAGGTGGCTGTGAGCTCTCTGACATGTCCCCGCCTCCCCTGGGTTACAGGCATGCACCACTGTGTCTAGCTTTTTATATGACTGTTGGGGATCTACACTCAGGACTTTCTTTTGTGGCAAATGCTGAGCCATCTCCCTGTCCTGATGTGGCATTATTTTATATCCGTGTGTGTGTGTGTGTGTGTGTGTGTGTGTGTGTGTGTGTGTGTGTCAGGTGGAGGAGAGGGGCATGAAGTGAGAGGCCATGAGCCGAGACATCCTGATTTGCCTGGGACTGAGCAGCTTCTCAGGCTGCGGGGCTGTGTTAAAGCCACCAACGATCAATGAGTTGGCCATTGTCATGGGTGAGGATGTCCTTAGGGAGGGAAAGCCCCCCAGGATTCATGGTCAGCATTCATTGTCTGTCCCCACAGAAATCAGGAAAGCTCTGGGACTTTTTTTGTTGTTGTTGTTGTGTTTTTGTTTTTGTTTTTTTTCAAGACAAGGTTTCTCTGTGTAGCGTGGCTGTCCTGGACTCACTTTGTAGACCAGGCTGGCCTCGAACTTACAGCGATCTGCCTGCCTCTGCCTCCCGAGTGCGGGGATTAAAGGTGTGCACCACCACTACCAGCTGGCTCTGGGACTTATGTACATGAGATAGAAAATGGGGCGGGAGTCAGCCAGCCAGCTGAAGGAGGCAGAGACTAGGGCATATGGCCTCTGTGTGGGGAGCAGTCACCAAGGAGTCCCAGACAGCAATCTTGTCTAGTCTGCCCAGCCTAGGGGCATCAGGTGGGATGTCAACTGCCTGATTTGTAAAAAAAAAAAAAAATTTGGTGAAAGTTCTCAAATTCTACACTTCTGCCTTACTCCACAGCCAGTGAAGGCCATACCAACACACCTGATGGCCAGGTTGGCCCCTGGGCATCCAGGGCATGTATGTAACCTCTCAACTGCACCAATTCTGTGGTCACTGTCAGTCCCACCCTCCAGCCCGCTCTAGCCACAGGTACCTGGACTTCAACGCCGTGGTTTATTTGGAAGAAGATTAAAGCGGATCTGATGAAAGGGGACTTCTGAGCTTGGGTCGGAAAGCAGTTTCTGGCGGGTGGCTCCGCCTGGTTTGTCTGTCAGCGTTTGAAGGCGCTGTAGACTCAATACTGTCAGGATGTGTGCCCTGACCTGGAGCGTTCCTGTAAGTGCTCAGGGAAGTAAGCCAGACACAAAGGCTGCAGGTTGGGAGACTCCGTTTATATGAAGTGTCTGGAGCAGGTAACTCCACAGAGACACACAGCAGATGAGCAGCTATTTGGGGTGGGGGATGAGTAGTGACCACCGCCGAGGGGACAGGGCTCCTTTTTTGTGTGATAAAAATGTTATTCTAGACTTTGGTAATGGTAATGGTTACAGGCTATGACTATACTGAAACCCATTGAGTTGTACGCATGAAAGTGTCAACTTAACAGAATTTAAATTACACTTATATAATTCATAAGTGTGTGTGTGTATGTGTGTATGTACCTGTGTGCTTGTGTAGGACAGAGGACAGTTTGAGAGAATCCACTCTCTCCTTCCCCCACGTGGGCTCCAGCCAAGGGACGTAGGTCATCAGGCCTGGTGGCAAGCACCTTTACTGGCTGAGCCATCTCTCTGGCCCTCCTTATTATTTTTGAATTATCGTTTATATTAGCAATACTGTCATGATTATCTTAGCATATATAGCTTTTTGGACTCTTTTTAAAAGTTTTTGTGGCTGGTCATGGTGGCGCACGCCTTTAATCCCAGCACTTGGGAGGCAGAGGCAGGCGGATTGCTGTGAGTTTGAGGCCAGCCTAGTCTACAAAGCGAGTCCAGGATAGCCATGGCTACATAGAGAAACCCTGTCTCAAAAAACAAAAACAAAACAAAACAAAACTAACCAAAAAAGACTTATCTGTGTTATGTCTCAAGCACATGCTGTTTCCTGCTTCTCAATCATGTATTTGTTATATCCGGATCAAATTCTTCAGAAGCACGATTTGGGGGTCAGTTTTAGACAGCCATCTCCTCAAAGAGTCCTGGAGTTGGGAAGCATGCATCTCCTGAGCTTGATGGAGATCCGGAGACGGCCCCCTCCTCAGCGTCTGTCTAATCTGAGAAGTGTGGGCGTGGTGTTACAGTGGGCGGGCGTTTCGGGGCAGGAGAGCAGACGCTATCCTGTGGGTCGGAACCTCTCAGAGCATCGAGGTGCTCTGAGGCCAGAGGCCAGAAGAGGAGGCCAGAGAGGCTAGACCCAAGAGTGGTCCAGGCACCCTTCCTGCTTTGAAGATGAGGGGAGACTAAGGGTGAAAGAAGGAGAGGTCTATCAGTGGCTAAGCGACCCTCGCTAAGAGCCAGCTGGGAAAGGGGGACCCCAGTCCTACAAGCGCCAGAAGCTGAGGTTTGTGCATATTAGAACGGAGGTGGGCTCTTACCCAGCCTGCAGATGGGAGCTTCGCCCAACAGATTCCTCCTCGCACGGAGCCCACTCAGCCTCCCGGCCTGCCGCAGCGGTAGTGACGCATTAAGCTGATGCATGGGAGTTGGTATTAGTCAGGGTTCTCCAGAGGAACCAAACCGATTAGAACGAAAATATATTCTACTTACGGGGGATTTATTAGGGTGCCTTACAGGCCGTGGTCTGGCTAGTCCAACTATGGTTGTCTCCTGACAGAAAGGTCAAAAGTCTGGTAGCTGTTCAGTCCACAAGGCTGGGCGCCTCATCTGGTCAGTATACACTGCGTTCCTGACGAAGCCGGTTCTAACGCCAGCGAAGGAGGAGCGCCTCAGCAGCAGGAAGGTTGACCTTGCTAGCAAGAGAGAGGGAAACTAGCAGAAAGCGAAAACTTCCTTCTTCCGTGTCCGTGTGTGTGTGTGTGTGTGTGTGTGTGTGTGTGTGTGTGTGTGTGTGTGTGTGTGACACCAGAAGGTGTGGCCCTGATTTAGGGTAGGTCTTCTCAACTCGAATGATCCAACCAAGAAAAACCCCTCTCGGGTGTGGCCAGCTGCTTGGGTTTTAGTTGATCCCAGTTACACTCGAGTTGACAACCAGGACCGGCCATCTCAGTGGTGTTGAGTTTTAGTTGCAGTCAAGACCTCAATATAGCTCAGGCTGGCCTCGTCCTGCTGTCTCGGTCTCCTGAGAGCTGGATGTTTTAAAAATTATTTTTAAAATTTCAGTCCCCGGGATCAAACTCTGAGCAGTGCACATTAGTAGGGCTCTACTGGATCTTAGCCAGCTTTAAAGTACCCCCAAAACTCATACCCTGGCGCAGAGTGGGACTCGGTGACCCACCCCATTGGAAGCAATGGCTATGTCTGAATTTTTCTCCAGCACCTCTTTGGTGTCTTCAATGCAAGGCCAGTTTGCTGACTCTTAGCTAGAGCTGACATTTTACTAGTGCCATTTAGATTCTTCCTGGAAAGATCTGGTAAGAGTGTTGTTTGTTCAACGTGACTGACCAATTCTTAGGGCTCTGGAAAAGTGAAGAGAGCGCCAACAGCCTGGCAGTCCCTCCAGCAGTCAAACATGGAGTTCCCATCCCAGAATTGCACTTCTGGGCATGCGTTCAAGGGAAGGAACAACAGACTGAAGGAAACCGTGTATGTACACTAGTGTTCGTGGTGACAGTATTCATACACTTGCCAGAGAGTGGCAACAACCTCGATGTCCATCAGCCAATGAAGCAATAAATTAAGCAATTTTACCCATAGAGTAGACACTAACTCAACTATAAGGAGGAAGAGTGGACCCAGGCTACAGCAGGCCGTGAAGAGAAGCCAGGCACAGAGGATGCTGTCTTAGTTTCCTCTGCGATGAGGTCTGTGATAAAGCATTCCACCCGCCAGGTGGGTGGCAGTGACTAGGACAGATCCCCTAAAGTAAGATTGTGTCCCATGAAGTGTGAAGAGCGGGCAGATCCGAGAAGGCCTCTGGTCATTGGTAACCACTCTGGTTTTAAAGTTTGTTTTTGTTTTTGTTTTTCCAGACAGGGTCTCTCTGTGTTAGCCTTGGATGTCCTGGACTCACTTTGTAGACCAGGCTGGCCTCGAACTCACAGCGATCTGCCTGCCTCTGCCTCCTGAGTGCTAGGATTAAAGGCGTGCGCTACTACGCCGGCACTGGTAACCACGCTGAACCAGTGGTTACTAGGATGGGGGGAAGGAAAACCGAAGCTGGGTAAAGTTGCAGAGTTCCTGTGTGAGGTGATGGACATGTTCTAACACGGATGGTCACGAGGTTGCTTCGCTGTGGATACGGGCACTCCTTGATGTTTTGTCCTGACAAACCCAGCTAAGTGGAAAATAGCTGAGGTAAAAAGGCCCAACAAACTGGACACAGCTCAGCAACGTGGCATACTTGAGTGTCAGCGGTTCTCTGGAGGAGTTAGCCTAAATGCCCACCAGCATCCTGAGAGACGATTACTACCTATCATCCTGGGGAAAGATGAAAACCCAAAGCTCAAAGCATAGTTTCTACCAAACGCAGATTTCTTTTACACCATCATAAACTTGAAAAAAAAAATTCTAACGTGGACCCTGGTAGGCTGGAGGACTGTTTAATCGGGAGATTTTTATGGCACGTGAATTATTCACTAAAAAAAAAAAAAGTGGTCTGCAAAAGTAAGATGAAAAAAAAAAACTGAATGGAGACCAGAGAGATGGTTCACGGATAAAGGCGCTTGCCCCCCCCAAGCCTGATGGCCCCAGTCTGAACCCGGGACCCAAAGGGTAGAAGGTGAGAATCAAGTCTCCAGAGCTGGCCTCCAGCTTGAGTGCACGTACGCGCACACACACAAGAAATGAATAAACCCTAAAGTGATTTCTAAAACTGGGTGTAGTGGGACTTAGTACCTCAGGATGAAGGACAGAGGCTCCAGAGAGGAGAAGGAGCTAGTGCCAGAGCCGCCACATTTGGCCTCATCCACGTCTATACTTGGAGGGCTGACACCCTCAGTGTTGTGGGGTTCTGTGTCTTCTGAGCACAACAGTCCTTCCCATCTTAATCAGATTAGCTGGGTGACCTGCAAGCGACCCTCAACAAGGTAGCTCCTGTTGGCTTTCCCTGATGGAGGGAGGGGAAGGGTCATCAGACTGTCACCTGAGATTATTTTCGAAGGTGCTAGCAAATACAGAGGGTGGGAGGTTACTGAAGGGGAGACATCAGCTACGCAGCTACGGGGAAGCCATCACCCCTGTGCTGGAGGAGTCTCTGTGGTGGCTATTTGTGGGTCATTCGGTCTCATAAGTAGCCCTCCACTCATGGTCCAGTAAGTAAGCCTGCTAAACTCACTGGTTTACCAGTTGTCTTAGTTTGCATTTTGTTGCTGTGAAGAGACACCATGACCACCACAACTCTTATAAAGGACAGCATCTAATGGAGCTGGCTTACAGTTCAGGGGTTTAGTCCCTTACTGGGAAGGTGGGGAAACATGGTGGTCTGCCGGCAGACATGGTGCTGGAGAAGGAGCTGTAGACAGCTGGGGGAGAACTGACTTGCGCTTCCAAGACCTGAGAGCCTATCCTCCAGGGACACACTTCCTCCAGCAAGGCCACACCCACTCCAGCAAGGCCACACCTATCCCAACAAGGCCACACCTACCCCAACAAGGCCATACCTACTCCAGCAAGGCCACACCCACTACAGCAAGGCCACATCTACCCCAACGAGGCCACACCCACTCCAGCAAGGCCACACCTACTCCAACAAGGCCACATCTACCCCCAACAAGGCCATACCTACTTTATCAAGGTCACATCTACCCCAGCAAGGCCACACCCACTCCAGCAAGGCCACACCTACCTAGCAAGGCCACACCCACTCCAACAAGGCCACACCCACTCCAGCAAGGCCACACCTACCCCAACAAGGCCACACCTACTCCATCAAGGCCACACCCACCCCACCAAGGCTACACCTACCCCAACAAGGCCACACCTACTCCATCAAGGCCACACCTACTCCATCAAGGCCACACCTACCCCAGCAAGGCCATACATACTCCATCAAGGCCACACCTACCTCAACAAGGTCACACCTATGCCAACAAGGCCACATCTTCTAATAGTCCCACTTTCTATGGGCCAAGCGCCAAACACATGAGTCTATGGGAGCCATTCCTATTCAAGCTACCACACCAGTTTAGGTTTGAGTGGGTAGACATTTGTTCTTGTCTCCCCCAAAAAGACCCCAAGACTCTTCTAGGTAAGTACATACTTTCCTCCTCCAGCTTTACTGTTCTCAGTAAATGTAGAAGGATTTTTATATTAGTTACTTTTTTTTTTAATCGATGAGACAAAATAGTTGACAGGAAGCGGTGTGAGGAGAGAGGTTTATCTTGGCTCACAGTTTGAGGGTTACAGTCATGGTGTCAGGGGAGGCCAGTGATTAACAGCCTACAACTCCCTTACAGTCCTGACCAGGATTTCATTTCCAAGGTGACTAAATCCCAGCAGATGGATGCTCTGGTTTAACCACCAAAAACACATTTTCAAGTTTGATTGCTGGTATTTTTAAACTTCAAGAAAAAAATGATCTCCAAAATTTGGTGTGCCGAATAACACAAAATAAACACACTTATGGGGTTTTCTCTAGTGAGTCAATGATGTCAGGGCAGAATCTTGTGGATTTCTCAGGGTCCTCACTGGGCCTTCTGAGAGCTGTCTTCAAACTCCCTGGAGGGGAGGGAGTGCTAGCCTCCTCCAGGTGTGAGCATCAAGGCATATCAAGGTCTGTGTAGCCTAACCCTAACAGTGACCGGGATGGCCCATCCAGAAATCTCAGGATGTGCATCAGAGGCTGTGCCATGGGATCCATCAGCCTCACAGTGCGTATAGCAGATCTCCAGTGGCTCTCAGTTCCCACCAAATGCACTCCAGACCTAGTCTATGCAGAAACAGGCATCATCGATGGAGGTTGTTGACTTGGAAAGGCATAAAAATCTGAGTCTGGAGAGATTCCAGAAGCACGTGGTATGTGGGCAGAGCTCCTAGTTACTTCCTTCTAGACATCACACTGGGCCCTGAAAGGACCAAATCCCCCACCCCTTTCTGTCTTTCATGCACATTTCTCTGAGCCCAGGGAAAGCCCTGGTGTTGGTGTATGGAAGCCATGCTCTTTCTCAAGCATTCAGAACTTCTCAGTCTTCTGGAGACCACTCTGTCATCCTACGTAAATGCTTCTGTTTATGGATGTGTGGAGATTTGGGTTCAGCTCAGTAGCTCCATGATGTCTGTGCAGAGGCAGCCTGGTGGGAAACCCCATTGGCCCCTGCAGTGATGTCTGCACAGGATACTTTTCCTGTGACTGTGGGCGGTTCTGGGGAACAAGAGGCCTTTAGCCACCTGACCTTCCTTTGGCCTCAGTCCTTGTAGGGTGTGTTCATCTCTTTCTAGGATGGACACCTCGCTCCTTTCTTGGATGGAACCCATATCCTGTCTAAGTGGCCAGGTCAAGTCCACATGGCTGGAAGGTGTGAGCTCTGAGGAGCACCATGAGAAACTATGACTTTTGTGTTTCCCATGGTGGGGCAAGGGCCATCCCTAGAGGCATGTCTGCAGTGCATTTGCTCCTACTCTCACTAGAGGGCACCACAGCCCTCCTTTACTGCTGTCCTGGTCTCTGTCCAGGCACACCTTCTCCGGAGATTTTCACAATTCCACTACTAGAAGGCCAACCACTAGCCCTCACCGTCCCTACCAGAGAGCTGCATGATCCTATCTGGGCAAAATGGCTCTTCTTTGAGAAAATGATCAAATTTTTTAGTTTAGCAACAGCCTCAATACCATTGTACTATGAACTAACTGATTTTTCTCCTGGATTTCCACTTCAATTTGTGTCTAAAAACCAACCCTCCCCACTCAAGGACAGCAGGGCTCCCCTTAGACTCTGCTGCGATGAAGAAAGCCCCAGCGAGTTGGGACTGATGGTCCATGCCTGTAATCCTAGCAGGTGGAGGCAGGAGGATCAGGAGTTCAAGGCTACCCTCAGCCTCATAGCAAGTTTGAGGCCAGCCTCGGCTACATAAGACTGTCTCAAAAACCAAAACCAAAACCAAAACCCATCAAATATTCAAACAAGATAAAAGACTCCCCTAAAAAAATTCCTCCCAAGACATGGCCCTGGCAGAAAGCTGATGCACCCTACCTCCTGACAGTGGGCAACTTCTCTCAGCAAACGACAAGAGATGTTTTTCTTTCTTGCTCACTGTTCCTTGTTAGGTAGGAGACAGTGATTAAGGTCTTCAACCCAACACAAGTGGGGCTTACTCTGCACTCGCACCACATAGAGGAGGGTGGCCCAGTGGAAGACCTCATCCAGTCACAGATCACCACGCCCACAGGACTCCATGAGTGACAGATGCCCAGAACAGCATTTGGGAGAACTAAGGGATTCTGATGGGATAACAGGGGAGGGTGAGGGGGGGGGGGAGTGAGGCAGAGGGGTGGGATCCAAATCCCTTCACAAGGTGTGTGGGGGTGGGGTGGGGTATCTGCCACCCCCACCTCCCCCACCCCCCGCATGTCTGGGTGTATGGGAAATGCAGCTTGTGCATGCTCCGGTGCATGCTGCACTGTGGAAGGTTGCCTGCAGTGCAGAGTTTACACCCTGCCCCCCCAACCGCCACCAGAAACTCTGTCTTAGGAGAATCTACATGCTTGGCTCATGACCCTTAACCTCAACCCTGACCCCACTTCCTGCTTTAATTCCTTATTGTAGTCCAGGGTGTGTGTGTGTGTGTGTGTGTGTGTGTGTGTGTGTGTGTGTGTATGTGTGTGTGTGTGTGCGCGCGCGCGCACGTGTGTTGTTTCCAGCTCCCTGAGAGGCAGCAGGCTTGGCTGCTCCATCTCCACACATGATGATTTCACCTGGAAGAGGCACACAACCTCTATGATCCCCAGGAGGTGATAGGTAGGGCCCACGGGAGGCCTCACACTCTCCATGCCATCTGCCCCTTCTCACATGGACCCCTCCTGTCCATCCCTCCCGACACCCCACCATCACCCTCCAGGGGCAGCTGACTCCCGCACGTGGTGGACTCTTTTGTGTTTATGTTCTCTCCCTTCATCCTGAGGTAATGGGAGGACTGGATGGTCAGTCATGGTTTCCATGACGTTGTTCCTCCTGGCCACTGTATCCTCCTGGCCCCAGGATCCAGTCAGCACCAGGTGCTCTGGGCCACAAGCTGACTGAACTGTCTAGGTGGTGAGGTTGCGAAGTGCTGTCCGCACAGGAACTGAGGTCCCCTCCCCAGCGAGACCAGCACGGAGTGGCAGACATCATCCCCGGCTCATTTTCCTACAGTTCCCAGTAGAAACAGCTCCTTTTTTTCCCATATCAGAAAACAGCTGTTCCACTGGCTCCCCCGGCATGTGCCAGCACTATAAATACCCCGGGGGCTTGGCACAGGGACCCGGGGAACTTGGGAAGCCTGGGCTGATCGGGCAGTGGGAGGGAGAAGCATTGCCCAACGTCCCTCCTGTCAGCCTCCAGGCACAGGCTGGCTCTGCTTCCCACGGGCCAGGAAACCCCCGCAGTATTCCTAGGAATCTGGCAGAGACAGATGACCAGCAGCCCTCACGCCCTGGTGGTGTTTAGCACACAGTCTAGTGCCGACCAGTCAGCTCCATGGGAGCCAGGGCTCTGGTTCCAGCTGGATTCTTGCAGGGTGGGGAATGACCCCGAAGGAGTGGCTTTCATTCATACTTAAAAAGGGATCATAGCCAAATGTGATTGGTACTGTAATCCCAACACTTGGGAACCGAGGCAGGAGGATTGCCCCAAGATAGGGGTTGGACTAAATAGTGAGTTCTGATCAGCTAAGAGATAGGGAGACCCTGTCTCAAAAACGAAAGCCAAAACCAAACACGAAAGCACAAAACCCTTCAGGAGAAAGTCAGGAAAGCTATGTATCAAGGTGATCCTAGCACTGCAGAGGCCGCAGCAGGAGGATCTCTAATTTAAGGCCAAATTCAGATATGTAGTTCAAGGCTAGCCTGTGTTATATGAGATATCCATCTCAACAAACCAAGTCAAACCTAATGGTCCCTTAGCTCAATGTTACATGGTACTTTGCTCTGAAACTGCACAATTCTCCAAAGTGATCAGGAAAGAGGGACCAGGGCAGGAATCGGGTTCTGTTAAAAAACAAACAAACACAAATGCATCAAGAGAGACAGATATATGCACAGCACCAAGCTACTTGGGAAATGGCTAGCCCACATCCAGAGAGTTGCCTGCTTCCTTTTCATTTAAAAAAAAAAAAAAGTACAGCTGGGTGTGGTGGCGCAAGCCTTTAATGCCAGCACTTGGGAGGCAGAGGCAGGCAGATCGATGTGAGTTCAGGTCCAGCCTGGTCTACAAAGCAAGTCCAGGACAGCCAATGCTACACGGAGACACACTGTCTTGAAAAACAGAACAAAACAACAACAACAACAAGAAAAAACTATTTGTACAAGTGCTTTGCTTGCATGAGTGTCTGTGCACAATGGATGTGATGCCCTCAGAAGACAGAAGACAGCACGGGGTCTCCTGAGGCTGGAGTTCCAGGCAGCTGTGAGCTGCCTTGTAGATGCTGGAAACCAAACCCTGGTCCCTGGTCTCTTCAAGAACAGCATGTACTCTATTCCCCTCCACTCCCCCCCCCCACCCCCACCCCCAGAGACAGGGTTTTTCTGTGTACCTCTGTCTGTCCTGGAACTCTCTCTGTAGATCAGGTTGGCCTCGAACTCATATAGATTGTCTGCCTCTTCCTCCTGAGTGGGCGCTGGGATTAAAAACCACCGCTTGGCTGCACTGTGCACTCCTAACTGCTGGGCATCCAGCCCCAGGAACTGACTCTTTATTCACGTTTTCTGGCCCTGCTTCTTCCCTCCTTAGGCTCCTAGGCTCCTAGGCTTCCTGGCTTAGCCCTTTATTCCTGGTGGGCCGCTTGGGTCAGAGATTCCTCAAGGCCCACAGAAAACACTCCCGCGTCCTTCGCCTCTCCCTGCACCCACCCGGCCCATGTGGGCTAGCTCCCAGCGCAGCTGCTCTTCATTTTCTCTCCTCCTGACTTCAGGACTTCCAGGCCTTAGGATTTCCTGAGCATGTGACCAACATCAGCTGTCTGGCCCCTGTGTGCCTGGGTGCCTGTGCGCCTGCCACATCCTTCAGTGGTCCCCCCCCCCCGCCCCCCTGCCCCCCCCCCCCCGCCATCTCCAGCAGGACCAGTGGGAAGGGTGGGAGGCGCTATAGCATCCCAGGATAGAGTACCCGGCAATCTCCCTATTAGCCCTGCCACCCTCCACCCTGTGGACAGTCACCGAAGCTCAGTCATTGGCCATGGTGTCCCTGGCACCTGCTGGCTTGTTTGAAGCCTCAGGACCTTGGCGGGAATTAAAGCAGAGCCCGTTACTTTTTTTTTTTTGGTTTTTCAAGACAGGGCTTCTCTGTGTAGCACTGATTGTCCTGGGCTTGCTTTGTACACCAGGCTGGCTTCAAACTCACAGAGATCCGCCTGCCTCTGCCTCCTGAGTGCTGGGGTTACAGGCGTGTGCCACTGCACCGGCTCGAGCCTGTTACTTTTTAACATCTTGTTTTGTTTATATTTGTTGAAGGCAGGAGGAGCCGGTGATTAGTTCTATTGGCACAGTGTGTCTCCTTTGGTTTGCTGCTGTTCCAGGCATTCCCCACATCCTACCGTTGCCAGAGTTCCAAATAGTGTGCCCATGGTCAAGACCGAAACAGGGAATGGGAGCTCCTCCCGTCCATTTATTCATTTATTCATTTTAGGGGAGCATGTGTGTGGAGGCCAGAGGTCAGCATCCGTGTCTTAATCAATTGTCCTCCACCTGTGTTTTTGATGTGTGCGCACATCTGTGTGGGTGCATGTTTACATGTGTGCATGCGGCTGTGGAAGCCCAGGTTGCTACCGGGCCTTCCTTCAGCACTCGCCAGCTTATGTTTTGAGGTGGGATCTCTCACTGAGCCTGGGGCTCATGGTTCGCCGAGACTGGCTGGCCAGCAACTGTACGAATGCTCCTGTTATGGGGACACTGTGCTCGGCTTTTCAATACGGGTTCTGGGAGGTTGGACTCAGGTCTCATGCTTGCGTAGAAAGTGCCTTTGCCTCCTCTAGCCCATCTTTGGAAGGAAAAAAAAAACCCAACCAAACACCTTCTAGAACCTTTGGTAGGACCCTGTCAGGTGGACTTGGCTTTCTTAACCTCTGAGTGGAGATGGGTAAGGGTAGGGGCAGCAAAGCGATGATGTGTGTGTTATTTGAGAAACAGGTCCATCTCATTGGGCGACCCACAGGAGCCAGGCTGGAGATGCTTTATGGTCATCGCTGCCACCCTCTTTGTCCTTATCAACGAGTAGTACGGAGTTCTCAGGAAGGATGCCCTGTGGGACTGCTCTGAAGACAGCGTCCCTTTCTGGCCCAGCCTCTGTGCAGACACGCTCTTAAGCTTCCCCGTTGTGCTGGGTGTTGCTGTGGTGGGATTTCAGCCTCGGCTCTGGAAATCCAGACAGCACTGAGCAACTGCAGAGGTACAATGGGGCATGCAAGGTTAGGCACGGCACCAGGCAGTCTCTTTTTGGTTTTTTGAGGCAGGGTTTCTCTGTGTAATAGCCCTGGCTGTCCTGGACTCACTCTGTAGACCAGGCTGGCCTCGAACTCACAGAGATCCGCCTGCCTCTGCCTCCCGAGTGCTTCTTCCCCAGGAGCTAAAGGAGAGAGGAGGGATGGGTCAGTGGGTAGAGGCTCTTGCCTTGCAAGCTTGGCCACCTCAGCTTGGTTGTCAGGACCCGTGTAGTGATGGGGGGGGGGGAACTAACGATGCCAAATTGGCCTCTGACTTCCACACGTGTAACATCGCACCCCAAACAATAACAAATAAATACACAATAAAAATAACTTATAAAGAGAGAGGAAGGAGAGATGCCTTCCCCAGGCCAACGTTTGCCGTGGGGAAGACGCTTAGGTTTCCAGTGTAAGCTGAGCTCGCTGCAACTCAGCTTCACGCTTAGATGCTGTGCTTTGCGGTTCTTAGGGCGAACACAGCGCGGACTTGCCTACCTCATGTAAGTCAGCCTCTCTCTGTGCCCTGGTTTACTTACAGTGGCCTTCACACTGATGGTGTTAGTATAGAGGTCATTTGGAGCCAGTGAGATAGCTCAGCAGACAAAGGTGCTGTTGCCAAGCCTGATGACCCTATTTAATTTCCCAGGACTTAACTCATGACGGTAGGAGGAAACTAAGTCCTGCAATTGTCCTCTGACCTTCACACGAGCACTGTGGCTTGTGTGTACCCACACACGTATGCAAATGCATAACATACTCATATAATACACTTAAGGTGTCATTTAAAAGTTATTTTATTTAAGCCAAATATTGCTCTTATTTTATTTTAGCCTTTATTATAATGTTATATATTAATAAATTATGCAACTCATTAAAAATCCAACTTCTTGGGGTGCTGGGGAGATGGCTCAGAGGTTAAGAGCACTGACTGCTCTTTGGAGGTTCTAAGTTCAATTCCCAGCAACCTCGTGGTGGCTCACAACCATCTATAATGTGATCTGATGCCTTCTTCTGCCCTGTAGGTATACACGCAGGCAGAGCACTGTATGCATAATAAAAAATAAATCTTTAAAAAAAATACAACTTCTTATTCTTGAGACAAGGTTTCTCTGTGTAGGCCTGGCTGTCCTGGACTCACTTTGTAGACCAGGCTGGCCTTGAACTCACAGAGATCCACCTGCTTCTGCCTTCCAAGTGCTGGGATTAAAGGTGTGCGCCACCACGCCCGGCCTCCCACTGCCACTCTTCGGATGCTTTTCCTTGTGACTAAACTAAAAAGAAATCTGGCTTCCTAGAAATATATGAAAATTGTTGCATCTAGACCATTGAATTATTAGTCATTGCTACAGCAAAATCAGGGGTCCAGCCATGAAAATATGAGGAGGAGGCCAGGTGTGACAGTGTGTGCCTCTGATCCCAGAACTTGGGAGGCAGAGACAGGCAAATCTTTATTATTTCAGGGGTCATCATGGACTACACAGTGAGTTCTAGGTCAGCCAAGGCTACACTGTGAGACCCTGTCTTAAAAAAGAAAGGGAGGAGGTAAAGAAAAGAAACACACACACACACACACACACACACACACACACACACACATTACTAGCAAAGAAGCCAGTCTGGAAAGGCTGTGCACTGTCTAAGTCCAACTCTGACATTCTGGAAAAGACACAACTATGGAAACAGGAAACAGATCAGGAGTGGCCAGGGTTGGGACGGAGCCTCGGCTTACACAATTTATTGGTCATTGAAACTCCCTTGTAGGATATAATAAAAGCAGAAGTATGTTACTTGTGGATTGGGAAACTGTGACAGTGAACCCTAATGTGACATACAGACTTTAGGTGATAACAGTGTGGGCCGCACGGTTGCACGGGTGAGGGATGTCCGCGTGGGTTGCAGGGTGCGCATGGCCAGGGAGGCCATGTGCGGGGCGGGTAATCGCAACCCTGTAGTGTCTGCTCCATTTGCCTGTCACCCTGAAACTGCTCTAGACGGCAAGGCTAGGTGGTGGGGGTCGTGGTAGAGTGCAGGAAGCCTTAGGCTCCCCCCCCCACCCCCCCGCACCACATGACCCTGTCTGCCAGGTGCATGCCTGTAACACTGGCACTCAGGAGGTAGAGGAAGGGAGATTCAGGAGTTCAGGGTCATCCTGGGCTACAGGAGACCCTGCCTCCCCTCAGAAAGTAAACCTGGTGAAAGTGTATTTGCCCAGAGAGGAGTACAAGGGGATGACAGGGATAGGGGGCTGGCATCTTTTCTTAGAAAAGCCTTTGCCATTTTGTCCCCAAGGTTTGCCAACAAACTTCCTCAGTGTTTGGAGGAGACCCGGGGCAGCAGAGGGAAGATAGTACAGGTAGGCTCTTATAAAGACAGCTTTTTTTTTTTTTAACTACTCCCTGCTCTCTGGCTCCTAATCTGTGGGCAGTTGAGGGCTCCCTTTTCCTCCCACTGGCAGAGAACGGGGCCAGGTCAGCAGCGCACACGGATCCTTAGACGCAGGGAGTGTTATTTAGTCTAGAAACTCACAAAGGAAATATCTGCTTGCACGTGAAAAATCTCGGGAATGTCTCTGCCCCCTCAGTTCGAAGGCCCTGTCTCTGCAACACCACCATGAAAAGCCCGGTGCACAGCCCGCAACCACAGCCTTGTTCTGGTCTGAGAACCACTGCCCGACCAGGCACCAGGCCCTGCTGTGTCCTTCAGAGTCACACATGCTCTTCCGAGCCCCCAAGGGTGAGAGGGTGGCCAGGAAGAGGGAGGGGGAGGAGGAGGGAGTCTCTGAGGTTGGAAGAGAGACCCCAGAGAAACAAGGGAGCTCTGGGATGCTATGAGGGAGCACTTTACCACGGAGTTCTCTCTTCTGCTCCAGTCCAGGCCGGAGACGCCTTTTCCCTGTCTCGTCTCTCTTCCCGCCCCTCCCTTTCTTCCTTCCCATCTTTTCCCTTTTTTTTTTTTCCTTTTAGACTGGGTCTTCTGTAACAACCTGGGGCGACCTCAGACCCCTGCGTCTCCTGCTTGCACCTTCTGAGTGCCCGGATTACAGCGTGGCGCACAACTCCTGCTACCTTTAATTGATCTCTGAAAGTTGACTTGCTCTTTTTTTATTTTTCAAGATTTTTTTTAGTACACTTATTTAGTGGTGCGCGCGCGCGCGCGCGCGCGCGTGTGTGTGCTTGTGTGTGTGTGCTTGTGTGTGTGTGTGCGTGTGCGTGTGCGTGTGTGTGTGTGCTTGTGTGTGTGTGTGTGTGTGTGTGTGTGTGTATAGAGAGGTCAGAGGACAATGTGTGGCTGTATATGGCAATCCGAGGACAATTTGTGGGCATCAGTTCTCCTTCTACCTTGTGGGTCCTGGGAACTGAACGTGAACCTCCCGGTTTGATGGCCAATGCCTGCATTTGACGAGCCATTCCAGGGTTCCCTTCGTTTCTTGAGGCCTGCTTCTCCAGAGGCCATGAAGGTCATGGGTTTATCCCTATAGGCCCGCCGGGTTCCAGAGCCCTGGGTGAGGTGAGGGGGTGTACAGCTTTCTCCCCAGTGTGACTCAGGGACTCTCTTCACCCAGTTTCCTGGCCCTTCTGTCCCAAACCCCAGCACACTTTGTAGGGTCACCTAGTCTCTACCCGAGCCCAATTTCAGCAATAGAGGCAAATGACTGTGACCTTGACACACACACACACACACACACGCACACACACACACACATCTGTCTTTCCTTTCCAGTCAGCACGCCGAGTGAAGCCACCTGGACATGGAAAGGGGTGGCTGATGCTGGAAAAGAAGTGCAGGGCTCCAGGGCACCCACTGGAAAACAAGAAGTAGTCAAGTACCAGGTGTGAGGACTTTAAATAGACCGCTGCTTACAGCGCACTTAGACTAACAACAGCTGGCGCGTTGAGGACTGGCCGTTTTCAGAAGGCTAACATTTAACTTCCAGACAATTCCAGGCAGTCTCAAAATCACATGAGTTTACTGAGGCAAGCACAGCCTCGTGGCCTATTCTGAACACACATCTCAAATTTCAGGTTTAAGAGTTGATTTCCTAAGGTCTATGCTAAACCTCTCACATTCCAGCACACACACACACACACACACACACACACACACACACACACACACACACTCACCCCCTACTCACCCACATACACTCGCACACACACACTTACCTCCCACACTTACACACAGACAGACACACATACATCCACATACTCACCCACACATATACATTCAAACACACACACACACACACACATACACACACACACTCACTCACAGACAGACACACAACAGAGACGCATGTGCACAAACCACTGGTTTTTTTTCAAAATGTAGTCTTACTTGGGAATAAGTTATGACATCAAGCCCTTAAATATGTGGACAGTTTGGTTTCAAAAGACTTGATGGGGCAAACCTCAGACCTCTTGCTTTGTTTTCAATGTCTTTGCTTCAAGTTTGTTTCTGCAATCAGGTCTGGCAGCAGCTTCGCAGATGGGGCTAAGGTCACACAACCAAGGAGTCATACATGCTGACTGTGGGCCCTGCAGCCACGCAGATCTGGAATTGGTTTCCCTTCGAAACAGAAATCAAGAGGTTACTTTGGGATCACTCAAAACTCTCAAAAGACTCCTTTTCAAATGAAAATTAGTTCGGGTTTGCTGGAGGAACCCCTGTACAACATTTTCATGGGCTAAGGCTTCAGGGCACCTGTGCTGCGTGAATCTGTGGAGAAGACAGATGCTGTCACTGTGCAGACAGGGGCTCCAGGTGAGACTCCCTGGGCAGGATGCTGGCTGCAGGGTGGCTGGCTCCTTTCCAGCCACTTGTGTGTGTGTGTGTGAATTTGCCAGTCCTCAGTGAAAGGCCAGGTGATGGTGCCTTGCAGACCTGTTAAGGAACAGGGAAGAGGATGCAGCATCACAGGTGTGTCTCCTCCCTAGGACTGGTCAAGAGGCTAGACCAATGGGCCAGAGTGGGGTAGGACACCCTGTTTCCCCCAATGGCCCCACTTTCCTGCTGGGAATCAGAGGGGCAGTGAAGTGGAGGGAGGGAGGCACGTGGACAGTCTTTGCCCATTCTGAAAATCTCGGCGAGATCAGAAGACACCGGGCTGCCCTGACCGTAACAACTTAGTTCTGTAAAGTAGCATAAATTCCTCAAATGTGGGGAAAAAAAAATTCTTGCAGAATCTCCCAGAGTCCAGGCCAGTGCTTGGTGTGTGGTGCTGTGAAAGTAGATCTATGGAGAGAAAGTTTCTGCCCGTGCAGAGCTGGCATGCCGTGGACAGCGGAGGTGCCGGGAGAGGAAAGAAGAACAACGCAATATGCACTATTCAAAATACAAATTACAAAACACACATTCAAAGCTAAGAGGAAGTTTCCTGGGCATGGGAGACGGTGGCCGGGAAGGCCTCTGTGGTAAGGGAACATTGGAGTAAAGGCTGAGGAGAAGAGAGATGGGTGGATAAGCCCTCAAGGTGTAACAAGGGAAGGGAAAAGCGAGTACAGAGGCCTCTCAGGGAGAGAGAGAGAGAGAGAGAGAGAGAGAGAGAGAGAGAGAGAGAGAGAGAGAGAGAGAGAGAGAGTAAGTTTCAGCAGGGCCATGTGCATTGCCATAGGCAAGAAGGCAGGGACAATAGTGGTGAGGATGAGGAAGGTGAAGGCACAAGCTCTGTCTAGGCCTTGTTAGAGTTGGAAACACATCCCCCCAAATTATGCACTGGAAATTTGATCTTCAGTGTAGATGTGTCAGAAGGCGGGATACTCCCAAGATTTATTTTTGAGACAGGGTCTTGCTATGTGGCCCAGGCTGATTTACATGCACAATCCTCCTGCCTCAACCTCCTGAGTTCTGTGATTACGGGAGTATTTTGCTACACCAAGCCAGAGTGTTTACGTCATGAGTGCCCCGCCCTCATGGATGGATTAATGCTGCCGCTGCGAGAATGGATTCTTATAAAAAGGAATCCGGAGGAATCTGGGGCCGGGCATGGTGGCACACAGTTTCCATCCTAGCATTCGGAAAGCACAGGACCACAGTATTCCAAGCTGCCTTCAACTTACTGTGTAGCCAACTGTGTAGCCTCTACACTCTGAAACTAGGGTTCCATTGCAGGCTTCTCACGCACTCTGCAACAGAAGGTACCAAATGAGCCACGTCCCCAGGCCCATGTGTGCCTTTACAAGGCATGCTTTGAACCTTTTGAGTTTGTTCTTGTCTCTGTGGGGCAGAGGCAGAGAGGGGGCACTCGGGACTGGGAGACTTCTTTACCTTTGAAGGTGGCTTCCAAGACACTGAGTCACTCCTTTCATACCACCCGTGTAGAGCTATCCTGGAAAAAAAAAACCAACTAAAATAAACCTACCCTGTTTCCTGGCAGTCTGCAGCTCCTGAGGGGGTGGCCAGGAGCACAGTGTGGCAATTCCTAAGAGGCAGGCTGCAGAAGGAAGCATAGCGGTGTGGGAAACTTGGCTGTGGCTTCATTATTGTGGAGGCTGCATCAGGCTGGGGTCTGCTTCTCCAGAGGGAAGACAGAAGAGCCAGACCCCAAGAAAACACCCAGGGGTGTGGCTAAGCCAGCTGAGCCGCAAGCTGGTTGCCCTAAGGCTAACACTCCAGGGTGGAATTGCAGCCGGGACATGGTCGGCTGACCAGCAGTCTCTCTCCGCTCCTGAGCCCCAGCTGTGCTGGGAACTGACCTCATTCATGAAGTAAACACTGAATCAGATACCAGTGGCCCTAACCCTGGTGGAGTGGAAACAGCTTAGATCTTCTCATAATTACGAGGCGGCCAATTGCTCTTGGCAAGAGCCCTTTGAAAGATGTCAATCCGAATGAGTTCATGAGCTTCTCTTGCCAGCTTTGTCGGAAGAAGCCAACTGCCTTGCTGTGGTTGAAGTGATTTGTATTAAAATGTTTTACTTACATTCTAGTTCGGAGACTCCAAATGTTGTCCTGGGAAGCTGTGCAGTCCATCAACAGGAAGAAGGTACTGGGAACGCACTGGCTGGCGCTGAGTCCTGGCCACCTCTCTGGCTGGTCTCAGGAGCTGGATGCTCCTGGGGGCAGGGGCTCTATGGTGTGGGCCTGTCTCATGACCATGCCGTCAGCCTGGGTTCTGGGGCCTGGCTTTGGTGTGTCCTGCTTTGCGGTCACACACACACACCCCCGCTGTGGGTGTCCAGGGCCCCCCTTGGTGTTAGTCACTTGTATTCTTTGTCTCTCTTTACCGTTCTGTGTGCCGCGCACAGGAGGCGAGAGTGAGTCTGCGCGCCACTGTATCTGGGGCAGCTTTGCAGTGTGCGTTCATAATTTGGGGAGAGAGATAATTTCTTTTGCTTTAAAGATTTACCGTGTGTGCAAGTTAACTTCAGAAGCCACAAGAAGTCACTGAGGTCCTTTGGGGCTAGAGTTAAGGGTAGTTGTGAGCTGCCGAACATGGGTGCTGGGAACAAAGCATGGGTTCTCTGCAAGAGCAGTGCGTGCTCTTAGCCACTGAGCTCTCTCTCTCTCTCCAGCCCTGAGAAATAATTTCTAATTATTCCTTCCTTAACCTCATTTACATATAGAACAGTAGGATGCTGCCGTTCAGTAATGCCTACAACCTGGAAACAGACTGCCTGAGTTCAAGTCCCAGCTCTACCTCTTATAAGAAAGGTGGGCTCAGACAGGTCACTCTCCCCTGTTCTGTGCCTTGGGACGAAAGAGTTAATGCATATGTAGCGCGCTGAGCTTTTCCAGGGCATGGCAGCATTCGCCTTGGCTACAGTCTGCTTGTCCTGCTATCACAAAAATAAAAAGCACAGACTGAGTAATTTATAAACACTAGGTATTGGTTCCTCCTAGTTCTGGGAGCAGGGAATTGAAAGCGAAGGTGCAGCATTTGCCTTCCGGTGGCTTCCTGCTGGGTTGGAAGGCGGAGGGAAAGGACACCCCCACCTCCCTCAGAGAAAGTCATCGGGCCTTCTCTCAGAGCAGCTGATTCTCAGTGGTGGCCCTCTGGTCACCCCCTTGCCCCCAAAGGATTAAATTCCATGTGGATTTTTAGGGGGGACACCCTCCCTCATGGCAAGGAACCTCATTACCACCAGCGAGCTAGGACAAACACAATGGAAAGGAATTTTGTACATCTTGTACTGAGGAGCAGGCAAGATGACTGTCAGCACCAGGTGTGTTCAGTCTTTGCTTTGCGACGCGATGTTGCCACCTGCAACTGAGTCACAAAAGCAAACAAGCAAGCAAAAAGGAAGGAAAAAAAATCACAAAAGTAGCACAATGTTTTGAACAAGTTTACAGTTTGGCTTTAGGCAGCTCTTATAACTATCAGACTGAATACGTCCTGTAAAGCGCTGTCTTCCAGATGTGGCGGTACGAATCTAAAATATGGGGCTGGAAAGGCGGCTCAGCGTTTAAGAGCTCTGACTGTTTGCTTTTCACAGGACCTAGGTTTGGTTCCCAGCACCCACGCGTGGGAACTCACAACTTTCTGTAACTCAAGCTCCAGGGGACCTGACACCTTCTTTTGGCTTCTGTGGGCAACAAGTACACACACACACACACACACACACACACACACACACACACACACAGTGCACATACATACATTCAGGCAAAACACTCATATACATAAAATTGAAATAAATATTAAAAAAAAAAAAAAAGAAGAGACCAGGGTGACAGAGTCATTATGGTAGTTAAATCAGGAACCTAATTTCCCTTTTATTTCCTTTCTGTCACATGGAATGAATGTTTCCTGTTCTTTCCTGAAGATAACCGTGTCTGGCCTTGGAACTGAGGTAACTGAGGGTGTAAGTGCTTGGGTGACACTATTGACACACCAGGTGTTAGAATGACACCTTGCTCTTGCACGGCTGATGGAGTTCTTTTGTCTTTGTTTCTCACGGTTTCAACTGCTGCTGTTTATTGACCACAAAAGGACACCCCCCCTTCTCTCTCCCTCTCTTCCTCCCTCCCTCCCTCCCCCTCCCTCCCTCTCCCTCCCTCCCTCAGATGAAAGCAGTTGACAGGGTTTCACTTTGTAGCCTGGGCTGGCCTTGAACTTACAGCAATCTCCTGTTTCAGCCTCCTATGCGCTGGCATTACAAGCATGAGCCACCACTTGCAGGTCCCCTGGTTCCCTCTGAACCTTTCTCCCATCACACTGACCCATCTGATCCGTGCCTGTAAGAGAGGCGGGGTATCCCTGGAGGCTTCCTCACCCATGTTTTGAAAGGGGGCTTAGGACAGACCCGCCTTGGCAGGGGGTACTGAGCACCTTTGATATTTCGGGGGTGCTGTGAAGAAGCATAAAGGCCAGGAGGCAGAAAGCTGAGTTTATTTAAATATTTATTTTTGAGGCAGGATCTCATGTGTCTTAGGTTGTCCTTGAACTCTACTGTCTTTGTTGGGGTTTCTGTTGCTTTGAAGACTAAAGCAGCTTGGGCCGGGAGGGTTTATTCAGCTTACACTTCCACATTGCAGTCCGTAATTGAAGGAGGTCAGGGCAGGAACTCGAACAGAGCAGGAACCTGGAGGCAGGAGCTGATGCAGAAGCCGTGGAGGCGAGCTCCTTACCGGCTTGCTTCCCGTGGCTTGCTCAGCCTGCTTTCTTATAGAATCCAGGACCGCCAGCCCAGGGAAGGCACTGCCCATAATGGGCTGGGCCTTTCCCTGTCAATCACTAAGAAAATGCTCCCCAGGCTTGCTTATAGCCTGACCTTCTGGGGGCATATTCTCAATTGAAGTCCCCTCCTCTTAGATGACCACAGCTTGTGTCAAGGTGACATAAAACTAGGCAGCACATCTGCATAGCTGAAGACAACCCTGAGCTTCTGATCCTCCTGCCTCCACCTCCCCAGTACGGGGAACGGCCCATTTTATGCAGTGCTGGGAATCAAACCCAGGGCCTTCTGCATGCTAGGCGAGCACTCTATCAACTGGACCACATTCTCACAGACTAAAAATTTAAAATCATGTCAGGCCAATGACAGGCCAATGAGTTTAGGGTTGATTGTAGGCTAAACTCTGAAGTGGATGGTCAAGTAAATAGTTGGCAGGCATAAAGAGAGGTGACAATGGGGTCCACAGTGACTCCCAAAGGGATGCCTTTGATAGCTTTACTAAATGAAACGAACGCAGTGGGCATACATGTTGCTCACAATAGTTTCACCACTTTTCATGAAATTTCTATGGACCAAAAACAGAGTCAAAAAGCCTACTGAAGGTGGGCGTGGTGGCACACACCTTTAATCCCAGCACTCGGGAGGCAGAGGCAGGTGGATCACTATGAGTTTGAGGCCAGTGTGGTCTACAAAGCGAGTCCAGGACAGTCAAGGCTACACAGACAGACCCTGTCTCAAAAAAAATGGAAAAAAAAAAAGAAAGAAAAAGAAAAAGAAAAGTCTACTGAACTTGAGGCATATCTCTAAGGAAGGCGACACCATTTCACACAACTAGCAAGGACCAGAACTAGACTGTGTACCCAGCCCTCATGTCCCAGGTAAAGGGTCCTTTGTACTACTGGACCTCTGCGATGTGGAATTGCACTAACAGATGGGACAGTGTCATTTCACAGAATTCTCTAGTGGCGTGCCAAGAAATTCTGTCCTTGGCTTTAATCTCTTTAGCATTCTATCAACAGCTTGGATGGGGCCAAAGATAGCTGCTTATCGACTGTGCAAATAGCCCCAGACTGGGAAGGGTGGCCAATCTGTTGGAACGGCAACAGCAAGATCCAAAATTATCTCAACAGGAAAGAATGCTCAGTTAATCCCGACTGAGATAAAACTGAACGGGAATACACGCAAGGCCCCGCATTTAGCTCCAAAGCTTGACTGAAGAAGTGTAGGAAGTGGCTGGAAAGGAGTCCAAATCTCACTTGCAATCAAAGAAATGCAAATGAAGTAATCCTGAGAAAATCATTTCCCTTATCAGATTGGCAGTGATTAAAAGGATGAAAATTCCTGGAGTTGTTGGGGCAGGGGAAGACTACAGGCGATCCTGTAGATTGCTCGTGGGCTTGCACACCAGAACACTCTCTCTGGAAGGTAATTAGGAAACTCTTTTTCCCAGAAGTTTCGTTTATAGAAATGCATCTACAGACAAGTCGAGAAAGATTTATGTACAAAGATATTCCTAAAAAGCACCATTAAGAAAAGAAAACTATTTTGGACGAGGGAGAGGACTTCAGTTTGGGAACAGAACACATGGGGGCCATAGAAGGGTACCATACAGCCACTGCCAGATGCTCCACGCCTTAAAGAGACAGTCAGTGTCCCTGTAGAGAACCCGTGTTGTAAGCCAAGCAAGCCCAGTGGGATTTAGGAGACATCTTTTTGGCTGAAGAACACAAAGCACATTCCACCAGTTAATTCTGACTAGAATCAGGATGGTTGCCTTGGACAGTCTTCTGTCAAGGGGATGGAAGGGACTGTAAAAAAATTAAACCTCTTCTTTTTTTTAAAAAATCAAATGGTATAAAACTTGTGTTTATGACAAGGCATTAAAATTTTTCTATCTTCCTCACCTGTATGCAAATGTTTCTATGCCCCCCAACCCAGGAAAACCTTTGTATACACAAAAGTCCAAACTGAGGGGAACTAAGTGCCAGCCCCTCCCTGCTTTCCTGTGCTGATTTTACAACTAGCCAGCCATGAAAGACTGTGAGGCCTCGCTCTCCCACTCTCCAGGCTAGAGATGTGGCTCAGTGGTAGAGCTTGCTTAGCATGTGCAAGACCCTGGGTTTCATCCCCAGTACACATGCAGGGTGTTCCTCTCAAATCCAGCCATCCCACTGTATTTGGGCTTTCAGAAGACCGACACGGACTGTTGCATCAGTCCATCTGAACATTCCCACTCCAGTGAGACATCACATCTGCCTATAAGATTGTGAGAGGTTTTAGAGGGAGGGGGATTTCCAGAGGGATCCGGAGGTAGACTACCGGGAAGTGAGTTTACTAGGAAAGTTATTAGCATCACAGGCAAAGACACAACCTGATGGCACAGAAGGGAGCCTCTGGCCCTCAGCAAGAGCCAGCAGCCACATGCTTTGATTCCCAGGCAGGAGGCAGAGTAAGGAGTGGGGAACAGTATGTGTGGCTGCCAGCACTCCTTACATGTCTCAGGTGAGAGATCCTGGGCCTGTTAGCTAGGGACTCATAGTGTCTCAGCAGGTACCTGTCTGTGTGGGGGAGGGGGGAACATGGTGGCCTGCATAGAAGCAGGGCTCAAGCGCTGCACTTTACTCAAGGTAGAGGCAGCCCCCCAGAAGGGGCAGTCCATGCGTTCAGAGGCCTGTCCTCGGATTCCATGCCATTTGTGTGGCTCTCTGGCTTTTTACATTTACTCCTGGCCCCTTTTCATCAGTCCTCCTATCAAACATGTCTGTGGTCCTTAAGAAAAATTATCTGTTGAGATTAAAAAAAAAAGATTTATTTATTACATATACAGTGTTCTACCTGCATTTATGGCTGCAGGCCAGAAGAGGGCGGCAGATCTCACTCTAGATGGTTGTGAGCCACCATGTGGTTGCTGGGTATTGAACTCAGGACCTCTGGAAGAACAGTCAGTGCTCTTAACCTCTGAGCCATCTCTCCAGCCCTCTGTTGAGATTTTGTTAATGTCCCCTTATTGTGAGAAAGGCTCCAAGCTCCATGTCCTTCAGTCTTTACTGGAGAGGAAAGGGGGGGGGGGGGAGAGAGAGAGAGAGAGAGAGAGAGAGAGAGAGAGAGAGAGAGAGAGAGAGAGGGAGAGAGAGTTGGAGAACCTCAACCCATTTGTGGCCAGAGTAATAATTTCAGAGGCTGCTACTTCCCACGTTATTCTCAACTACAGTCCTAAGTGACTGCCAAGGCTCTGCAGCGGCTGGTCCCCACCCAAGCCCTGGCTTGTGTCCCATCAAGACTCTCACCTGAGCTCCAGCCACAAAGGCCTTTCATTCCCCCTAACGTGTCAACACTCCTTCTGGTCACAGGACCTCACAATCATTCTTTCTTTGCCTGGAAGGTTCCTTTTTTGTCTCATTTGCCCTTCCCAGTCATCTCTTGGATATAAATTAATGTCATGATCAGATTGTACGCCTCTACCCCTCAAAGTCATTAGTTGAACCCGTCACTATGGCTGTATTTGGAGGGAGACCCACTTGTAGTCCCAGTTACTCTTTGGAGTTAAGTGGGAAGATTTGTCAATTCCAGGACTTAGAGGGGAGCCTGGACAACACAGCAAGACCTTATCTCTAAGTAAGCAAGGAAAGACAGACAGACAGACAGACAGACAGACAGACAGACAGACAGACTGCCAGTAATTTAGGATCTAAGCTGCTGATATCCTTGTAAAAAAAAAAATTAAGATACAAAAGAAACGCCTGGGGGCATGCGCACACACAGGATCATGTGAAGGCACGGAGGGGGGTGGGGGGGAGGCCATCTTCTAGTCAAGGAGCGACGCCCAGAGGGCAATCAGATCTGTTAGGCTCTCACTTGCGCTTGTACCTCAGCCTCCAGCACCGGAGAAAAACGAATGGCATTTTTGTTAGCGCCGGCTCGGTGAGAGCACCCTCAGGACTTCTTCCCTGTCCTTGTTCCTTCCTGTCTACCTGCGCTTCCTTTATTGCACATGGCGCACTCTATGAAAAAGCGTCTGTGTGACCATGCCGCAGGACCTGTCACTACCTCCTCAACGCAGAGGCGCTGGGGAGCGAGGGAGAATCTGCGTTCAGGGTTGATACTGTGAGGCCGGTAAAGTGGCCGGCTGTGCTCGCTGATTCGTTCAGGACGTGTTGATATTGGAAAATGAAAGGCTGAAATATTTGCCCCTCATATTCGAAAGGTTAGATGTTTCAAAGGTTACTGGCCTATTGCCTCGGGGAGACACCATGACCATGGCAACTCTTACTAAAGAAGCCATCTAATTGGGGGCTTACAGTTTTAGGGGACAAGTCTGTGATCATCATATGACGGGAAGCAGACAGGCATGGCGGTGCAGCAGTAGCTGAGAGCTTTGCATCCCGATCCACGGGCAGCAGGCAGAGAGAAACACAGTGGGCTACTGAGACCTCAAAGCCCATCGTGGTGACGTAACTCCTCCCACTAGGCCACGCCCTCAAAGCCATCGTGGTGATATAACTCCTCCCACAAGGCCACGCCTCCTAATCCTTCCCCAACAGTTTCATGCCATGGTGAGTAAGCGGTCAACTGTATGAGCCTAAGGTGGCCGTTCTCATTCAAACCACCGTAGCCACCATGAAGCACATCGGTGGCAAAAGAGTATGGGAAGCCCGAAAGCCCGAGCTCATAGCCGGCTCTTACCCCTCCCACCGGACAATGTATTCACTTGCTCCCCAGATCCTTCTGACGCAAGTTCTGTGAAGGACTGGAGCAGAGCAACGGCGAGCGGATGAAACCCTGCCTTTGTGTGGAAAGGGACCCAATAGGATAAAAGAGTAAAGTGTTACATACATCATGCATGTCGTATGTATTTGGTGTGTATGATTTACAGCCAGGCTGGACATAGGAACCTTTTAACCAACGATGGGCCGCACATATGACAGGCATCTCATAAGCTTTAATTGCTCGCTGATAATTTAGCCATCTTAGTTTGGTGTATGTATGCTCTGTGGGCATCTGCTAGAATTCATTCACTTCATTTAGAGTCCTATAACTCGTGTGTGTGTGTGTGTGTGTGTGTGTGTGTGTTTATGTGTACACATGTGTGTATGTGTGTGAGAATAAAAGTGTAATGAACCAAAATGGGAGGGAATAGGAATAAAGGCTGCAGCAAATCTGATAGCAATTTAAAGTCAGGCTGGGATGCCCCTCAGGGGTAGCATGTTCGTCTCGCACGAGCAAAGCCCTGGGCTCGGTCCCCAGCACCACAAGAATAAAATAACAAGATGAAATCCAGAAAGATGGTTCAGTGGGTTAAAAAGCACCGAGCAAGCCTGGCAACCTGAACTTAATCCCCTGGGATCCATTGTAGGAGAAGATAACCAACTCCCCAACACATATGTGCGGTGGCATGCACATGTGTACACTCACACACAAATAATAACAACAACAGCAACAGCAACAACAGCAACAGCAACAAATCTAGAAGCTTTAAAGATTGAAATAAAGACAAACCCGCCAAGCGCCTTCCTGAGCAGCAAGCAGTGGCATGGAGCCTGATGGCTATGAGAGGCTGTGTTCCATGCAGAGGCCAAGCGAGCTCAGTGTCCTGGAGGTAGAAGCAGGCCTGGCAGATGGCCAACGCGGCTGGAGCTAGGTAATCGGGGGAGTCAAGCATAGAGGCCTGGTGATGTGCGCGGAGGCTGGCTGTACAGGACACTGCGGGTCAAGACTAATTTTGACTTTTATTCCAAGCCAGATGGGCACCTCTGGAAGGATTTACACAGGGACACCACATGACGTGCCTTTGATCAGAATTCCTGCGGCTACATGAGCGTGCGTGGAGGGAGGGATGGGGGGGGGGGGAAATGTGGATGCGGGGGCAGTGCTCAGTGCTCAGGGCTCATCATCTGGGTGAGGGATGAGGGAGGATCCTTCTAGGCCCATGTCAGGGTAGGCTGGAATCTGAGGATTGACATCTAAGTCTGCACTGAGGCTCAATCCCAGAGTCTCATGCACGCCAGGCAAGGGCTCCCCCCTGGGATTGCACTCCAGCCTGTATTTCTGTATTCTTTTTGAAGAAAAAGTCAGTAGGATTTGCCAACAGATGGGCTGTGGGATGAAGATCCGGTCAAGGTCTGGAGCCTGAGAAGATGAAAGAAAGGATAGGCCAATGTCCGAGGTGAAGCAGCATTCTGGGCTGGAGATGTATAGATAAGTCATTGTATAAAAATGGCCTTTATGGGGCTAGAGAGATGGCTCAGAGGTTAAGAGCACTGGCTGCTCTTCCAAAGGTCCTGAGTTCAATTCCCAGCAACCACATGGTGGCTCACAACCATTTATAGTGAGATCTGGTGCCCTCTTCTGGCCTGCAGGCACATATGCTGTATAACTAATAAATAAATCTTTTTTTTTTTAAAAAAGGTCTTTATAGATGAGGCCATCACCAGAATGAAGGAAGAAAGGAAGTGTTCTGTGCCTGTCTGATATGTGCCACATCAGCTACATTTAGAAGTCAGAGGAAAGAGATGGAGCCAACAAATGAAACGGAGAAGGAGGGACCAGGAACGGAGGAATAAAGTCAAGTGTGTGTGCTGCAAAAAGCCAAGCACAGAAAGTTCCATGGAGTCGCTTCCTTTGGAGAAGACAAGGACGGTTCAGTCGGGTAGGAGGAGAAAGCTGCAATCATAATATAGTGTTTTCCAGGAGTCATGATAGCCAGAAAAATGGGGATGGCGAGAAACATAGAGCCGTGCAAGAAAGCTTTGGGGAAGGTAGAAACAACACATGCCACACTGAGGGGGAAACCTTTGACGATTTACCAATGCGGTGTGACTTTACACTTTGGACTCTTGGCATTTGTCTTCCTGGCCCTTCTTTCTGTTGTTTTTTGGGTGTCGTGTGTGTGTGTGTGTGTGTGTGTGTGTGTGTGTGTGTGTGTGTGTGTAGCTACCTAGTCTTCCTAAGGGATGAATTTAAACCTCACAGGAGCTTCCTGCCTTAAGTGGAATCTCATCTGCAGTTGTTTGTATTTTTTTGGAAAAGATTTTAAAAATAATTCTTTATTTGAGACAAAGTCTGTCTATGTAGTCCTTGGCTGTCCTGGAGCTCTGTATGCAGAACAGGCTGTCCTGGAACTCACAGAGATCCTCCTGTCTCTGCCTCCTGAGTGCTGGGATTAAAGGTGTGCACTACCACATGCCCAGCTTAAAAAAAAGATTTACCTATTTTTACTTTATATGTATGAGTACTTGCCTGCAGGTATGTTTGTGTATGGTGTGTGTGTGTGTGTGTGTATGTGTGTGTATGTGTGTGTGTGTGTGTGTGTATGTGTGTGTGTGTATGTGTGTGTGTATGTGTGTGTATGTGTGTGTGTATGTGTGTGTATGTATGTGTGTTTGTGTGTGTGCCTGTGTGTGTGTGTGTATGTGTGTGTGTGTGTGTGCCCGTGTGTGTGTGTGTGTGTGTTTTGCAGGTGGAGGCCAGGAGAGGTCACAGGATGCCCTGTAGACGGTAGGGGATCTCCATGTGGTGCTTAGCAACCATGGCGGTTTGAATAAGAATGGTCCCCACAGGCTCGCATATGTGAGTACTTAGTGTCCTAGTGTTCTACTGCCGTGAAGAGACACCTTGACCACGGCAACTTTTTAAAAAAGGGAAGCATTTATTTGGGGCTGGCTTACAGGTTCAGTCCCTTACAGTCCCACGGCAGTCATGGTGGGCGCCACGGCAGCACGCAGGCAGATACGGTGCTGGAGGAGCTGAGGGTTCTACGTCCAGATTGGCAGGCGTTATGGAGAGAGGGCGACGCTGGGCCTGGATTACATACAAGGCCACACCTACTCTAACATAGCTGCATGTCCTAATCCTCTCAAATAATGCCATTTCCTGTGAGCCCCTGGGAGTGTGTGGGCATTTTCGTTCACACCACCATACTTAGTCACCAGAAAGTGGAGAGAACTCTTTCTTTTAAAGATTTATTTATTTATTTTATGTATAGGAGTGCTGTATCTGCATGTACACCTGCATGCCAGAAGAGGGCGTCAGATCTCATTATAGATGGTTGCTGAGCCACCCTGTGGTTGCTGGGAATTGAACTCAGGACCTCTAGAAGAGCAGTCAGGGCCCTTACCCTCTGAGCCATCTCTCCAGCCCGTGAATTCTTTCATAGGATCAGAAGGATTAGGGGGTTTGGACTTGTTGGAGAAAGTGTGTATTCAACCTGGACTCTGAGGCTGGTCTCTCTTCCTGCTGCCTGTGGATCGGGATGTAGAGCTCTCAGCTCCCTCTCCAGCACCATGTCCGCCTGCGCACTGCCACGCCTCCTGCCGTGATGACAATGGACTGAAACTATCAGCCAGCCCCAGTTAAAAGGTTTCTTTGATAATAGTTGCCATGGTCATGGTGTCTTCTGTGCCCTCTGCGTGTGCAGCAAGTGCTCTTAACCTCGGAGCCGTCTCTCCAGCTCCTGAAATCATGCTGTTTTGTTTTGTTTTAAGACAGGGCGTAATTGTCTAGACCAGACTGGCCTTGAGCTCACCGAGGTCAGCCAGCCTCTGTTTCATGAGTGCTGGGTTTAGAGGCTTGTGCCACCACATCCCTCACATAGATTTCGGGATTCTTACCCTGGGTCTGCAAGTTGCTGGAATGATCCTAACACTCCGTGAGGAACAAGTCACCATAGAGTCTGAGCAGAAAGTGTCCTAGAACAGCGGTCCTCAACCTTCCTACTGCTGCGATCCTTTCAGTTCCTCCAACCATTATATTATTCTCAATACTACTTCACAACTGTAATTTTGCTACTTCTATGAACTGTAATGCAAACATCTAATATGCCCCACTTGCAAAAAGGGTTGCCATCCACAGGTTGAGAACCTCCGCCCTAGACCACGCTTTTGAGATCCTACCTGAATCAGCCAATCCCGACATGGGGGCGGGCTAGATACGCGTGCCATCTCCACGGCAACGAGTCTGTCCCTGGCACTTTCCGATGACATCACCAACACGCGCCGCTTTCTCGACTTGAGCGCCGCCTCAGGAGCTTTACTCTGCAGGTGTTTTTAAAAAAAAAAAAAAAAAAAAAGAGCATATCCCGGGACACTGCGCACGTACCACTTCAGGTGCTGCTGATTTACAATCCAATCTGCTGAGGGGAGCTGGCTCCTTTAATCTGGCTTGCTTTGAGCGCCTGCGGGCGGGCGATACCCGATTAGTACTCTGTTCAGTTTGTCGCTTCCATCTGTCGGTGCCTCCATCATGCCTAGCCCGTCGGACTGCTAGATGAATTCACAGATCGTTGTTGTCAGCAAGCTTTATTTTGCAGGCCATCTTCCTAACCAGTTCCTGAGCAGCTCTACGAGTCACAAGTAACACTGAACACCTGCTGTGGACTTGAGAACGCTGGCCATGTAACGGCTCTGGCAGGAATGAGGATATTTTAAAAGAGACACTGGTGCCAATTAGAGGGAGGGAGGGAGGGAGAGAGAGAGAGAGAGAGAGAGAGAGAGAGAGAGAGAGAGAGAGAGAGAGAGAGAGAGAGAGAGAGAGAGAGAGAGAGAGAGAGAGAGAGAGAGAGGAGATTTCACACAGCCCTGCAGAAGAGACTGGAGCACATCGCCGGTGCGACCACATCTTCCTGGGACTGCTTAGATATGCATGTCTCTTGCCTTCTGTTTAAACAGAAACCTCATGTTTGAACCCTGAAGATGGACTTAGAGGGTCACAGGACCTCTTTGTTCCTTTTCCTGAGGTGGCCACGTCGGATGAATCTCCTTTCTCTGCTTTTCGGCTCTGTGACTGGCTTATGGAGGACAGGATGCCGAGTCTAGATAGTCAGGGCTACCGGCACCCAGGCTCTGACCTTGACAATGCTAGCAACAATGCAGCACCCATTCTGTGACTGCAGCCTTACGGGCGCGAGGTGGGGGCGGGGCTGGCATTTCCTATGCAGACTGCGCTGTCTTTGCCACAAATGATAGCACAGTTCGTTGATTAAGTCAAGAAGTATTTATTGAGCACCAGCTGCGTGCTAAGCAGTTTATTACTACTCACTGAGAGAATAATCTAGGGCCTAGCAGGGAGCTAGAAACTCACTTGAATTTGAATCTTAACCTTACTTTTTAAAAAACAAATTGAAAATAGTTTTTTTTTCCATACAATATATGCTGGTCTCACTTTTCTCTCCCCCAATTCCTTCCAGATCCTCCCCACTCACCCAAATCCACACCCTTTTTCGCATTAGGAAAAAACGAAACAAAACAAAAACAAACGGCACAAAAAAGAAAATAGAATTAAAACAAAGCAGAATAGGACAGAGAGAGAGACAGAGAGAGAAGAGGGCCAAAAATTGGGGAAGAAAGCCAGGTGTAGAGACACACACATCCACACACAGAGAAATCCCATAAAAACACAAAATCAGAAACTACTATGTAAGCAAAAAACTTCCTACTTCTTTGTTGCTGTGTGATCTTAGGTGTGCATCAATTTTATGATTCTAAACATCTTCATAATGTCTACTCTTAAGATTACTATGACTTAAACCTTATGCTATGGTTTTTTTTTTAGGGGGGGGGCTTTCCCATTTCCTTTTATGTGTTCCCTTCAAAAAAAATAGAAATTGTTGTGCATTCCAGGCCAGCCTGTTCTACATGGTAAGTTGCAGGCCAGGCAGAGCTACATAATAAGACCTTGTGTCAAAAAAAAAAAAAAAAAAAAAAAAAAAAAGGAAGTAGGCGTGGACCCCAAGAGCTCAGTCCTTACAGGGAGGCCAGCATCGCTAATGGGAAATCAGTCCCCTGTTCAACACGTGACTTCAGTGGTCACCCACAGATTCCCAAATTACCATACAAGCAGCTCTACCCAGACACAGCATTTTGTGAGTCTGCACTCGGAGGCCAAGTTATATTTAAGCAGACCTTACCCTCATCTCCAGACAGCGGCTTGAAAAAAACCACCTATGTCCAGAAGCAAAAGAATGCCTTTTCTTTGCTTGCATGGTGACTTGCAGCTGACTAGGGGTGGAAGCTGGAGGGTGGCCTGGGGTACTGTCTGAGGAGCAGCCATGTGCTGTCAGGTTGTGGAGCCCGTGTCTGACTTCCTTGTTACCACAAGGCCTGTGGTTTCCAACCCTGTCTGCATCTGAGTCCCGCTAACCAACGGCAGGAGAGAAAACAGACACCAACGCAGGCAGCCACACGCAGGCACCCAGACGTGTGCAGCCTTCAGAGGAAGTGGAGCGCCAGATGTTCTGGCTTTCCTGTTCGGTGCTTCCACAGCTGGTTGAGTCTGTGGTTTGTCTGTCTCGGGCTCATGTGAGAGACAAAAGCCGGGCTGACGGGAAGCCTTCCCCCATCTCTGACTGATCAGTTACACAGAAATCTGGCAGGTCAGAGATTTCCTGAAACATTTAGCCCCGGATTCTCCAAGAAAGGACTCCAATACCCCTGTGTCAGAGGAGCAGCCATAGGCTGCTGGTTGGCCCTCTCAGGACCTGGGGACAATGGAAAACACTCGAAATATTCCATTAATTTGAACTACCATCCCCAGAAGAAAGAGCAGAAAGAAGCCAAGGCCAGGTTACTTCAGGCTTCAGTGCAGAGTCTGGCATGGAGCAGATACTCGTAGTAGGCCATGCCTGTGGCTGAGGCAAGAGGATGTGAGACCAGGTTTCAAACAGCAAGATCTTGTTTTGATGATAAAATTGGGGGGAGGGGGAGGGGCTCAGTGAGCTTGCCGCACATGCATGGAAACCTGAGTTTTTGGGTCTGGTGATGTACACCTCTAACCCAAGCACTGGGCTGGCAGTGTGCGTATCAGGAGAGGTACAGAGGCTCCTGGAAGCTCACTGGCCACTCAGTCTGGCTCAAACAGTGAGCTTCAGGTTCAGTGAGAGACTGCCTCAAGTCAGTGAATGAACCAATGAAATAAGGTGGAGAATCAACTGAGGAAAAATGTCTCAATGTCAACCTCCAGATGCACCGACACGGGCAAAGCACACACGCAAACACATACATACACAGGTGCATACCAAATACACATAAGCATACACCACACACACACACATACACACACACAGCTTCTGGAAGAATAGATGAAGAAGCGACACCTGTGTCTCTGGGAGTCAGATCTAAAAGTCCAAGCTTAGCATCATGTTTCATATGCAGCATTGGGGTTTTTTTTTTTTTTTTAACAGATCAGGGTTTGAGGCAACACTGTGTTGCCGATCCTGCTTGCAAGTCCCTTAAAGCCATGGGCCTGGTTTTCTTTCTTTCTTTCTTTCTTTTCTTTTCTTTTCTTTTTTTTTTTTTTTGGTTTTTCGAGACAGGGTTTCTCTGTGTAGCCTTGGCTGTTCTGGACTCACTTTGTAGACCAGGCTGGCCTCGAACTCACAGCGATCTGCCTGCCTCTGCCTCCCGAGTGCTGGGATTAAAGGCGTGCGCCACCACGCCCGGCAGGCCTGGTTTTCTTATCTGTACAATAGACACTGCTTCCTAGGGCATCAAGGTCTCATGAGACATGGTGCATGGATTTGCTTGACAGAGTCCTGCCCATAACAACTGCTCAGGAATTCTGGCTCCCACTTTCTCCTCGCAATAACGCAGTTTATCTAGGGAGAGGCTACAAGGCAAACAGGGTGGAAAGGGTGACAGCTGGAATGGTCCTGGGACATCTGCCCATGGAGCAGGATACACAGTGAGATTACTGATGTTTGTGGCGGTGTCACTGTGCCACTCTGGGTCTCTGGGCACTACAAGGAAGCTCCCAATGTCCTCTTCTGGCTGAGGAGTGAGGTTAGGATTGGGGGAGAGCATGGATGGCTTAGTGTCCTTAGTGATCACCAGCGATTTATTCTTTAGCGCACACTGAAACCTGATGGCAGAGCTCCTTGCCAAGGGCCCCCTCCTCCCACAGGCTCCACGGGCCTGCCCTTCGCCTGTATCCCTCTCTCTGAAATGACGCATCCACAGCTGAGGGCGGCCATTAGTCCTGCCTCTGGAGCGTACCCATGAGGTTCAAGTGGCACCTCTGATATTTACCTGTGCAACGATGGCCAAGTTCACTTCTTCTCTCTGTGCCTCGGTATAGATGGGACATGTGCCTTTTAAAAAATGAAATAAAGGCCAGGCATGATGGCACACGCCTTTACTCCCAGCACTCGGGAGGCAGAGGCAGGCAGATCGCTGTGAGTTCGAAGCCAGTTTGGTCTACAAAGTGAGTTCAGGACAGCCGAGGCTACACAGAGAAACCCTGTCTTGAAAAACAAACAAACAAACAAACAAAAAAGAAAGAAAAGAAATAAAAACAGAATGGTAGGGAAGCTGGGAGAATTACATGAATGCATATCTAAGGCATCTAGACACAGTAGCAAGGGACCGTGTGAGCACATGACAGTGAATTGCCTCACTTGGCCACACAGCAAATTTGAAGCCAGCCTAGGATACATGAAACCCTGTCTCAAAAAGACAAAAACGGAATTAGGTGCCTCCCACCTGGCTCACATTAGTGTCAGCACCAGGTGTAATATGCACTTGCTGCAGAGAAACGCAAAGGAAAAAACAGATTCAGGCTCAAGCCTCAGAGGTGTTTCAGAGGCCATGGCGCTCCTGGATGCGGCTGGAAACTACTCTTGGGCTGAAGGCTTTTGGACAGAGGACTAGGAAGTGTTTGCAAGTCAGTCTCTCTCTCCCGGTGAAGGATGTGGCAGACATCCCAGAGTGTGTCACAAGTTCAGTCAGAGAACGTTAGATAATGCTGCAGTAACACACAGCCCCTGTGGCTGGGTGGCTGGGTGGCTGGACACAGTAACAGTTTAGTTTTCCTCAGCATATAGGTTCCAGTGGGCTAGCAGCACTTTCCCTAGGCTCACTCAGGGAGCCAGCACGTGTGTGCACACTAGAGGACAATGTTATGTGTCACTCTCCCTCAGACGCTGTCCGTCTTTAAAAAATATTTTATTGTTTATTTATGTGTATTTGATGTGTGTGTGTGTGTGTGTGTGTGTGTGTGTGTGTGTGCGCGCCATAAGAGGATGTTGGATCCACTGGTCCTGGAGTTATAGAAAGTTGTGAGCCACAATGTGTGTGGAAGAGCAGCAAGTGCTCTGTACTGCTAAGTCATCTCTCTGGCCTTTTTGGGGTGGGGGGAGGGGGAGGGTTAGGTTGTCTAACTACCTAGGACTGCACTAGGCTGGCTGACCAGAAAGCCCCGAGCGATCTTCCTGGCCCCATCTTTCCAGTACTCAGATTATAAGTGCATGCCTGGCTTTTCCTGTGGGCTGTGGGGATTGAACTCACGTCCTCATGCTTGCATGACGAGCGCCTCGCTGACTAAGCCTTCCCCAGTGCTGGAAGCTATTGCTTTTCTGGAAGCAGGTGCAGTAGCTGAGAAAAGACACCTAGCACACATCTCCCATACTTAGCTTCACTGCCTGGAACTCTTCACAAACCACGGCAGGCGCGCACACAGCTTGCCCTTTCTTCGGAGTCATCTTTTCTACTCTCAAGACTCCTCCTGGAGTGAGGAGGACAGTTGTGCTGTGGCGCAGGCTGCTCTGGAACCCGCTGGGTGGTGCGGGCTGGCCTCCTCTTTGCAGTCCTGCCACCTCAGCCTCCCGGGTGTTTGAGTTACAGGTACACGCCACCATGCCTAGCCCAACACCCTTGGTCTAGAGATTCAGCTTGGGCCCAAGGGTTGACAATTCTTAGAGAGGAAAAGAGAGACTCCCTCCTTGGGTAGTTCTTGCACTTAATCCCAGGAAGGTCGGACATCTTACTGATTTTAACTTGCATTCGCCTCCTCCTCCTCTTTTTTTTTTTTTCCCCTTCTCATTTTTCTTGCCTACCCTCAAGACATTGGGGGGGGCAGTCCCCAAAGCCAGTCATTTTACCTAGGCCTCCCAAGGTGGGGATGGGCATTTCCCAGCATGCCAGGAAGTAGGCCAGGCCCTCCAAGGTCCTGTGGGGCTGGGTTAGGGGGTTGCTTGCCAAGAAAGGCCAGGTCGGGGCTACACAGAGCTCAAAGCCTGGTGCCTGGCCGCCCACACTGCCACTGGTCCCAGTACTCCATACAGAGCTCAGCCAAAACCAATCCAGATACCTTCAGAAACAGAGAGTGCTGGACAGGAACCCTGCAATTTGGGGCAGCTTTTTTTTTTTTAAATGGAGCACATAGCTTGGGAATTTGCCTTAAGAAATCTTTCATTCCTAGATTGTCAGCGGAGAAATGGTTCTTATTTGTTTAACCTCGACTCAAGCCGCAGCCCCCACTTCTGGTCTGCTTGGGAAGGGTTGTTTTAAAATAGCTGAACAAGCGAAAAAGCCTGGGTTGGCTTGCTGGAAGGCTCTGAAGCAAGCAGCCTGGCACCGGAAGTTCTTGATTTTTCCATAGAATAAGACTGGTTGTGGCTGAGAGTGGGGGTTAAGGTGTGGGAGGGAGGTGGGCACTCAGGGAGGGCAGAGCCTGGGTCACCCTTAGATTCCAGACAGCTGGATTGTCTTTACAGTAGATTCAGCCTTGGGCTGATCTGTCTCCTTAGGATCTGAGAATGGGAGGAGACCATGGAAGATTCCATGTGTGTGAGTGTGTGTGTGTGTGTGTGTGTGTGTGTGTGTGTGTGTGTGTGTGTATGTTTCATGTGTGTGTGTTCACAGGACAGAGGCTAATGTCAAGTTACTCTATTTCTTTCCATCTTATGTTTTTAAGACAGAGTCTCTCAATGAACTTGGAACTCATCAATTTTCTAAACTGGCTGGCTCCAGGAATTCCCTTTGTATCATAGTTTTTTTTTTTTTAATTACTGTGTGTGTGTGTTACATATGTGGAGGTCAGAAGACAACTTTCCTGAAATTGTAAGTTTTGCTTATCAACTGAACACAGTCTAGAAGTAATCCAGGAGGAGGTTCTCAGTGCAGACTGAATTATGTTGATCTGTGGGGGGCTGCTGACTAAGTGGCCTTGTGAGCATCTATTTGTCATCGACTGTGGGTGCAGTGAGATGCTCTGAGCTCCTTCCACTGACTTCCCTGCTGTGATGGACTGGAACCTGGAATTGTGAGCTAAAGCAAACCCTTTCTCCCCTAATTTTCTTTTAAGATTTATTTATTTATTTATTTTGGTTTTTCGAGACAGGGTTTCTCTTTTTTTGTTTTTGTTTTTTAGGGTTTTTTTTTTTTTTCGAAACAGGGTCTCTCTGTGTAGCCTTGGCTGTCCTGGAGTCGCTTTGTAGACCAGGCTGGCCTTGAACTCACAGTGATCCGCCTGCCTCTGCCTCCTGAGTGCTGGGATTAAAGGCGTGCACCACCATGCCTTGCTTGAGACAGGGTTTCTCTTTGTAGCCTTGGCTGTCCTGGAGTCGCTTTGTAGACCAGGCTGGCCTTGAACTCACAGCAACCCACCTGCCTCTGCCTCTCGAGTGCTGGGATTAAAGGCGTGTGCCACCGCAGCCCAGCAATAATTATTTTTTTATTATATAATTAATGAATTAGCTAATTTCTTGCCTGAACGTGTGCATGTGCACCACACATGTGCCTGGTGCCTTGAGAAGCCAAGAGGAAAAGGGAGCAGCAGGTTTTTTGAGGTTGTATATATGAACAGTCTCACTGTGCAGCCCTGGCTAGATTGGAACTCATTTTGTAGACCAGACTGGACTTGTACTCACAGAGCTCTGCCAGCCTCTGCCTTCCAAGTGTACCACCACACCCAGCCTGAGTTACAGATTTTTTTTGTGAGCCACATGGGTGCTGAAACTAAATCCCAGGTCCTCTTCAAGAACAGAAAGTGGTCTTTTATCAGTGAGCCATCTCTCCTGTTTCCCCACCAAACTGTCTTGTTTGTTGTTTGGGGGTCAGGGTATTTTATCACAGCAAAAAGAGATGACCGCCTTTTTACAATAGGTGCTGGCATCTTCACTCCGGCCCAAAGGTTTGCAAGGGAGACTTTTCTGACTGAACTGTCTTCCTAGTCCCTGGAGGATTTATTTTGACAGCCTCTGTAGACAGCTTCACACACAACAGACCCGAGCTCTTCCATTTCTTGTCCATCTTTTGGCGAGAGGACAGACGATTCTTCTCACTCTGTTGGTTTAGGTTGAGCTGACTCAAAGTCTGCGTGTCCCACAGATGGCTGTGCCAAGTTCCAAACCTCCCACCACTGCTCAGCTCTGTCCCTGGCGAGCATACAGCTGGGAAGACGTGAGCACATCTGACCCTCACAAGCACGCTACTGTGGGGAGTCTTCGTCATCCAGGGTGGGGCTATAACACAAGGTGCCCCATCACCGTCTTCAGATTGTTGGGAAGGACAGTTTCTTTCTTTCAGCCTTGCTATCTAGACAGGACAGTGGCTGAGGGCTGATGGTAGCCATATTGATGGCATTACAAGGAAGTTGTTTGAGGTGTGTGTGCACACCTGTGAGCATGTGGTGTGTGTGTGTGTGTGTGTGTGTGTGTGTGTGTGTGTGTGTGTGTGTGTGTAGGGGATTGATCATTCGTGGCTTACTTGAATTCCTTCCTCCAGCCATCCCCAAGGCAGGAACATTTTCTGGGCTTTACAGTTATACAAACCAACACCCCCCTTTTTTGTTTAGATGTGAATTCCTGCCACATGCCAATTAAAATGCCATGACTAACACTAGCCAGGTGTGGTGGCACACACCTATGATCCCAGCACTCGGGAGGTAGAGGCAGGCAGATCTCTGTGAGTTCGAGGACAGGCAGTTTACAAAGTGAGTCCAAGACATACAAGACTACACAAAGAAACCCTGTTTCAAAAAACAAGCGAACAAACAAAAAAGCCATTACTAAAATAAAATGGCGAGCGGGGTGTGGTGGCACATGCCTTTAATCCCAGCATTTGGGAGGCAGAGGCAGGCAGATTGCTGTGAGTTTGAGGCCAGCCTGGTCGACAAAGAGAGTCCAGGACAGCCGAAGCTACACAGAGAGACCGTGTCTCAAAAATAAATAAATAAATAAAAAATAAAAAATAAAATAAAATAAAATAAAATGGCTGCCCACAAAGGGAACTAACAGATTTGATGTTGTCTATGTGCTGGCTTCAGGAATGTCCACATCTTTTAAAAATGTAAAATCTGGGCCTAGAGAGATGTCTTAGCACTTACAAGTACCTATTGGTCCCAGGGTTAGTTCCGAACATCCAGTTAGGCAGCTCATAACTGACCGCACCTGTGGTTCCCAGGATCTGATTCCCTCTTCTGGTCTCCTTGGGCAGCTGCGTGTACATGATGTATATACACACAACCAGGCACATACACAAATGAAATAATAAATAAACAAAAACAATCTACATGTGGGAGTGCCTGCCTGGGGAGGCCAAGGTTGGAGGATTGATTGAGTCTGGAATTTCTGACCAGCCAGGGTGACATAAGCAAGACCGTGTAGCAATAATAACAAAGACAAAGAAAAACATGTTTACGTTTAGTATGGGTCCAGGTTCTGTGTCAAAGCTTTTTTTTTTTTTTTTTTTTTTTTTTAATATCCAAGAGCCTGCAGATTGTTTGACCTTGGCTGACTAGAACAAGAGATTATACAGAGATATGGAGTGTTGTAGATAAATAACCAAAGTAGGTCAGGCCAGCTTCAGTCCCTTCTAATAGCTGTATTAGCTGGGGTTACTGTTGCTGTGATGAAACATCATGACCAAAAGCAACTTACAAGGGAAGGGTTTATTTAATTCACACTTCCACATAACAGTTCATCGTCAGAAGCAGTCAGGGCAGCAACTCAAGCAAGGCAGGAACCTGGAGTCAGGAGCTGATGCAGAGCCCACGGAAGGGGGCTGCTTACCGGCTTGTTCCTCATGACTTGCTCAGCCTGCTTTCTTACAGAAGCCAGGGCCACCCGCCTAAGGATACCGCCACCCACCATGGACTGAGCCCGGCACACCAATCACTAATTAAGGAAGTGTTCTGCAGGCCTGCCTACAAGCCAGTCTTGTGGAGGCATTTCCTCAATTGAGAGTCCCTCCTCTCTGATGACTTTAGCTGGTGTCAAGTTGACATACACCAGCCAGGGCAATAGCCACGTACTGTCACCTCCGTGTTTGACACAGTGTGTCCTGACTACTCTTGAAATGTTTTGCTAAAGCCTGACAGATGTTGTGTCTCTGCCAACCCTGCAGCTGGAAATGACCCAGAGATGGTGCCTGACCCTGGAGGAGGCACAGGTCTGCGGTCCTTTCTCAAGAGGCTGAAACAGAAGGATCACAAGTTCAAGGCCAGCCTGGGAAACTTAGTAAGCCTATATCTCAGAATTAAAATAATGTTTAAAGAGGAAAAAAGGAGGGTCAGAGATATGGCTCAAAAGCAAAGCATGTGATTAGCATGTAAGCACATGGCTAGCGTGTCAGCATGCGTAAGGCCCTGGGTTCAGTTATCGGCAAAGCAAAGATAACATCTAAGGAGGAGTCCCCCACCTTCTGTAGCTGCCTATCTGATAACCCCAAAAGTCCATGCTGCTTCAACGTGGTGACACAGCCCGTGCAGGGTGAATTATGTTTCCATTCTCTGGTCCTGATCACTCATGTTTAGCTCAGAATAAATCTTCTTTCCTTCAAAGCAGTATTTTATATTGGGACAATAGGTAAATGAAAAGATTTGGGAGCCAGGTGTGGTGGTGCATGACTTTAATCTCAGCACTCGGGAGGCAGAGTTCAAGGCCAGTCTGGTCTACAAAAGAGTCCCAGGACAGCCAGGGCTATTACACAGAGGAACCCTGTCTCAGAAGACAAAACAAAACAACAAAGATTTGGGGTATGTATGTTGGGGCTCACTTTTACCAAGATGTCCTAGTTAGCATTGTCTAGTTAACACAGTCTAGCACCATCTGGAAGCGAAGTCTCCACTGAGGGTTGACCTGTAGGCTTGCCTGTGGGGGACTGTCTTTATTAATAATTGATGCAGGAGGGCCCAGCCTTCAGTGGGAAGCACCATTCCCTAGACAGGTGGGCATGGGCTCCTATGTATAAAAAAGGCGGCTAAGCCTGTGAGTGACCCAGAGAGCAAGCAGAATCCTCCATGGCACCTACTGTATTTCCTTGGCTATGAGTGAGCTACCTAGTCAGAGGCAATGTGGTCTGGGATAGCAAGCAGTCCTACCTTCAGGTCCTGTCTTGACTTCTCCCAGTGATGGAGTGTGACCTGGAAATGTAAGATGAAATACCCCACCCCACCCCCAAGTTGCTTTGGGTCGGTGTTTTATCACAGCAGCAGAGGCAAATTAGAACAGATGTGCAATTCTGCCAGGCCTAAGTACAGATGGGAAAATACAACAGACCCATTACCACTCTGTCATCTTTCCAGACAGTCCTGTGAGGTCTGGCCACGCAGACACTTGGAAGCAGGCCGAGCAGAGTCCTCCCTGCTGTAGCTCCATGTGACCTCCCCTTCTGCCAGCCCTGGAAATCAGCCAGTCACCATGAACCTTTACCCAGGGCTGGCAGCCCACTAGCCTGGTGAAACTGACCTGACTAGCTGTGTAAACAGAATTCTGTTTCAAACAAACAAACAAACAAAAAACCCAACAAACAAACAAACAAACAACAGCCAACCAACTAACCAAACAAATAAGAAAAAAAGAAGGGGGTGGTCACGGGGAGAGTCTCAGCTCCCCAATCAGCCTCAGGTTTAACTGTCTGAAGCCCCTTCCCAGAGTCGCTTAGGGTTGTGCAGGCCTGGGTAAGGTCTAGTCCCCTACACTAGTCAACTGTCCCACTTGGCGATGCCAAAAGCCCCTGATCCTTCTCCCATAATACTCTTGGAGTGCTCATCCCATAATTAGCTTTTGCAAACGTGGGCTTAGTTTTCCCATTGCTTGGAGTTGGCAGTCTGATACTCCCATGATACACGTAAGGAAAGCAAGGCTCAGATGGCTTGGTGGTTGGGCCTCAAACTCAGGCCTCCAAACCCAGATTTCCTACCTATACAAAGAGGAGAGAGTTGTATTTATAGACCCCATCTAGTGGCACTAGATTTATACTATCCAGCCACAATAGATGACCCAGCTTGAGCAATAATTTTCTTGCATGAGGGATCAAAGCCAGAGCTCTGCGGTGTACTACTTAGCTCCAACCTCAGGCAAGCAAAGTGAATTTAAATGTCGCTGGCAGAGCAGAAGGCTCTAGGCATCATGGTTGCTGGGGCGGGGCTTCCCAGCTGTGTATGGATGGGCCCAGTCAGGTTAGAGTTTGGGGCTGGGATCTCAGTAAGGAGGAACCTTTTGATGCATGGGGGGGGGGGGGGCAGAGGTGTGTGTGTGTGTGTGTGTGTGTGTGTGTGTGTGTGTGTGTGTGTGTGTGTGTGTGTGTGTGTGTGCCGAGACTGCCTGCCACATTCTGGGGCCATGGCCCGCCTGGGGACCCTGTTGCTGCTTACCTCCTGGGTTCCTCTGTGCCTTACTTAGTTGCTCGTCTGACCGTTGTGACAAGATACCAGGCGAAGGACGGAGAGATGGCTCAGTCAGGAAAGCGACTGCCATGCAACCGTAAGACCCGAGTCTGATCTGTACTGCCCTTATTTTAAAACCACATCAGGGGGCTGGAGAGATGGCTCAGTGGTCTGCTCTTCCAAAGGACCCGGGTTCAATCCCCGGCATCCACACGGCAGCTCACGACTGTCTGTAACTCCAAGATCTGACACCCTCATAGAGACATACGTGCAGGCAAAACACCAATGCACATAAAATAAAAATAAATAAATAAATAAATAAAAACACATCAGAGGCTCTCGGCGTGGCGGTATGTGCTTGCAACCCCAGCACCGCAGCCCTCAGGATAGTTATCTTAGTCTGATCCAAGAGCTCCAGGCCAAACAGGACAAAACAAAAACCAAGGTGACTGTACCCGAGGAGCTAACTACCCAGGAGGTCAACCTCTACACACGCAGACATACGTGCACCTCCACACATACCTCCTTCCCCCAGCCCTGATACAAGCAGTTCAAAGAAAGGTTTATATGGTCCATGGACACAGAAGAGGTGGCCTCAGGAGTGGGAGGAACCTGCTCACACTGCATTAGCTGTCAGGAGGCACACACACACACACACACACACACACACAGAGAGAGAGAGAGAGAGAGAGAGAGAGAGAGAGAGAGAGAGGGAGAGGGAGAGGGAGAGAGATAGAGAGAGAGAGAGAGAGAGAGAGAGAGAGAGAGAGAGAGAGAGAGAGAGTCAGTCAGTTACAGTGAACGTCAGAGGACAATTTCATACACCTGCTTCACGGGTTCTGGGGATCGAACTCAGGTCCCCAGTCTTGCAAGTGCCTTTACCTGCTCAGCCATCTTGTTAGCCTCCACGTTTCTTCTAATGACACTGGGCAGGGTTTTAGACATGCTCCCAAAATATAGCCCAGGGTGGCCTGGACTACACGATCTTCCTGCCTATGCCTCCCAAGTGCAGAGATTACAGGCGCACACTACTGTGGTCAGTCAGGATGGGGCTTTGGGTTTAGACTAAGTCTGTGTCTTCGTCCATTTCTGCTCCTGTCACAGAATCCCACTGGCTGTACAGATTCTAGGCAGCAGGCATCCGTTCAGCTCCTGGAAACCAGGAAATCAAAGGGCACAGCGAGTTGCCTACTTTCGGCCAGGGCCTTTGCGCTGTACCGCTCCATTGCTCCATGGCAGAAAACAGAAGAGCAAAGGAGTGAGTGAGGAGGACCGAGGGGTAGGGAGGTCGGGGTCGCGGGAAGCGGGGCGCTCAAGTTGGCCTCTCATCAAGCTGTCTTACCAGTCCCCATCTTAGGCTTTCAATCACATATTTTTCTTTAAAAAATATTTTATGTGTATGAGTGTTTTGTTTACATGTATGTGTGTGTACCATGTGTGTTCCTGGTGCCCACAGGTGCCAGAAGAGGGTGCTCGATCCCTGGAACTCGAGTTCCAGAATGTTGTGAGCTGCCGTGTGGGTGCTGGGAATCAAACCTGGGTCCTCTGCAAAAGCAGTATATACTCTAAATCACCGAGCTGTATTTCCATCTTCTCCCTGTCTTAGCTTTTGGGAGAGAGAGTCTCTCTGTCACTGAACTCGGAGATCCCCCCATTCAGTGAGACTAGCCAGCCAGCAAGCCCCAGCACGAGGGTGTCAGGTGGGCACTCCACGCAGGCTCCTTGTGTGGGTGCTGAGGACCCAAAACCAGGCCCTCATTGCTGCAAAGCAAGCTCTTTACCCATGGACCGTCTCTCTTCTCCCTACTTAGACACTTTAAGAGTGATGACTTATTGGAGATAGAAATATTTGCAATAATGTAAATGTAAAATACAATGTAGCAATGCTGAAAACTGCCACCCAACCTCCAAGAATCCACATAGGAGAAAGTGAAAACAAAACAAGACAGCAAAATGTTCCTGATTAACTGACCCTGAGAGCTGATAAGTTCTCTTCTTCACTTCTTAAAATCTCAAGTATAAATAACTTCTATCAAGATTAATTACACTTTAAAAATACATTTTTTTAAATCTTGAGAGTCCTATTTTTGGTAAAAACAATACAAACAAGAAAAAGAAGAAAACAACCATGTTGACATTTTGTGTGTTTCCCTCCAGTCCTTTCTGCATTCCTAATTCCATGACTAAAAATAGTCTTTTGACTAGAGAAGAAAAATCCCAAGGAATTTTGGAGGCGTTCTGCCTGGCTCTGAGGTTCTGGTTCCCCCGAAGTTCCCTGCAGCCTGGGAAGGCTGGCTGCTGATCCAGGCTTCTGGGATTAGAGTTGTTGTTAGCTCAGGCTTCTGGCCAATGCGGGCCCACCACCTACAACCCTGGGGCAGGATGCTGTCCTCATCCTCAGCTTCCCCAGGCCAGCTCTGGTCCCGCCTCCTTGGCAATCTCTTTGTGATCAATTCACTAATTACTCCAGGCTCTGCAGGCTGTAATGGGGGGGGGGTAGGGGGAAGTGGAGAGTGGGGGGATGGGGGGAGGTGGGGGGCATGGGGGTGAGGGAGGCTCTCCTACCCCGTGGGCTGAGCACTGTTGGCTCCTAGGAGAGTCTTATTATTGGGACTCATTGCGTTGGGCATTCAATAGAAGACTGGGCTGGGTCTAGAGCCTCATACCTGTAATCCCAAGGCAGGCAAGAGAATTGCCTGGGCTACAAAGTGAGACTTTATTAAAAAAAAAAAAAGGGGGGGGCAGGTTTGGGCCCTAGGGGTGTGTGATGCTGAAGCCTGCCTTGCCTTGCCCTGTCCAGGTGGGGACACCACAGGGCACTACTGTTGGAACTGACTCTGAGAATCTGCTGGGCTCTTGGCTCCCCGTCAAGGCCTTGAGATACCTCCCTTTGGTTCCTAGGAAATGTCACTCATTCTGAGGTTGGTGAAGTGGGGACGGGGGACTCGCCATGTCTGTTTCTGTTGGCCTGTCCTCACTCTACAGCAGTGCCTCTCTCTCTCTCTCCAGTTTCACCAACCCCCCCCCTCGCCTCCCATGACTGCCTCTGCCCCCAGTGCAGCGCCGTGATTCAGAGTTTCTGTGTCCCTGCCTGCACCCTGCCTCCTGCCTACCTCAGGCCCCTGCAGTTCTCTGTAACCACAGCTGGGTTTCTTTTTTGGTCAGAGGTGAGCATGAATCAGGAGTCACCAGGCTCTGTCCTGAGTTAGCTGTGCCTCTTAGAAGGCAAAGCAGGTCAGGCTGGCCAGGCCTTCCTTGCTGGGTCAGGGTTGAAGACATGGGTGGGGGGGAGGCCAGCCTGGGGACCAGGCCAGGAGTGGGTGGGTGGGGCTGGCAGATTCAGGATGGCCATTTGAAGAGCCATTCTGCAGCATCCACAGGCTAGCCCCTCTCTTCCCTAAGTGCCCAGGGGATGACACAGAAATATGCTCACTTTTTTGTTATTTAATGATAGGAGGGCGCATTTATGATCTCGTATCTAAAAGTCTAAATCTGCTCAAAAGACCATCTTCCAGGAATCTTTGTGTGTAAAACATGTTTTTGTTGCTGCTGTTTGTAATTTTAAAATGTTACCTTGTTTTTCTTTATTTATATTGTGTGTATATATGTGTGTGGGAGAGAGGGAGGGAGGGAGGGAAGGAGAGAGAGAGAGAGAGAGAGAGAGAGAGAGAGAGAGAGAGAGAGAACATGCCTGGAGAAGTTAAGCGTGGGTTCCTTGGCTATATTCCCTTGTCCCAACATGCTTTTGTTTTAAGTTGATATGGTACTTTAAAAACCTCATCGTTAAGGTCATAAAGAGCCTTCGGACACCAAGGTACCTACGAAGCTGATTCAAAGCTGAAGCCACACAGTATCTGCGTGACAAGGAGAAGCCAGTTGGGAAAGCAAGGGCCCAGTCATTTGGTACCATTAGAGTCCTGTGACTCCAGGGACGGAAGGCCCAGTCAAGCTTTCCTCCACCTAGGGGTGTGCTGGGAGGGTCGCTGTGGGGACAGAGCTTGTGTGGGTGGGGCTCAGTCAACCCTGAGAGACCCCAGACCCTGCTTCCCTCTTTTCTCAAGCCTGCTCAGAAATGGCTAACCGTAGGCACAGCTGCAGCTCTGACTGCACGGACCGGATTGATTACTAACTACGTGGTACAGGTTGGCCGACCAGGACCCTTTTCCACCAGTCTGCTGACCAGCTGCATTCTTCCTGGGAAAAGGAGGCAGAAAGATGAGAAACCTCAGACTTTACAGGACCCTCTCCTGCGGAGGAAGGCAGAGGCCCGGAGAGACCATGTGGATTGTGGGAACTTTATGCCTCTGAAGCTGATGCTGGCCTGCGCATGAACAGTCCTGACACAAGCTGGGAGAATCCCTCCATTTCTCCCTGGCTGTGTGCTGCAAGAGGGGGTGAGCTACCCTTCGATCTGGAGTTAGAGGGGGCTGTGAGCCACCACGTGGATACTGGGAACTGAACCCAGATCCTCTGAAAGAGCAACAAATGCTCTTAACCACTGAGCCATCTCTCCAGGCCCTCAAGCGGAGTCTGTGTATAGACAGGATACACAGGCACTGTGGTTTGCTCTTAGATTCCTGCATCTTTATGACCCCTAACTGCCCAAGGCACCCACACTCACATATACCAGCTGAACTCAGCCTGGTAGATGGGGTAACAGGCTCTCTGGCCTAGCCTCTGAAGCTATACTCATCCTGGGATTAAAGATTGAGAAACTAGGCTGGGGAAAGTGTTTACCTCACAAACGTGAGGACCCGGGTTTCATCCTAGAACCCACACTAACAACAGACAGACAGACAGACGACTGTTGCATGTGATGGCACACCCTGGTAATCCCAGGGCTGGAAGGTAGATATAGGTTGATCCCTGGAGCTTGCTGGCTAACCAGGATAACCTACCTGGAGAATTTCAGACCAATAGGAGGCGCTGTCCTAGAAACGGGGTTGGGGCTAGACAGTTGGCTCAGTGGTTAAGAGCATTGGCTGCTCTTCAGACGACCCGAGTTCGATTCTGAGCACCCACACGACAGCCCTGAGATCTGATGCCCTCTCTCTGTCTCCACAAAACACCCATAGACCTATAAAGTAAAATGAAAGACTTGGATGCGTCTTTAAGAGTAAGAATGCGGATACCACCTGAAGCACCCGAGACTGTGAGCTCACGCTTGCCTCCAGCCCAGTTACAGGAGATCCAATGCCCTCTTTTGGCTTCTATAGGCACAAGTCATGCATGTGGTGTACATACATGTACGCAAACATAACACTCATACATATAAGATAAAATAAAAGAAATCTTAAAAAAAAAAACCCAACAACAACAACCCAGGAAATTCAAACCCATGTTCTTACCTCTTGAAAATTTTGTTCCAGGTGAGGGGACATAAGATATGCTCTCGACCTGACTCTCCTGATAGTCTCAGGCACGTGGTACACGCAGCACCTGCTAAGAACATGCCAGACCCCTGGAGGAAGGAATGGATGACCCTGGCACGGCCCATGGCCCCAGGCCTTGCCCTCGCCCATATCCTTATGGCTGCCATTCCAGGAAAAGCTCAGAGTTCAGGGGTCAAGGCTGGCAAATAAGTGAGAGCTGTGCAGCCTGCTATGGTTGTGCCCTGAGCCCTCCCACTCTTGCCAAGCCTTGTGGTTCAGACAACATCCAAGGCCAACTGTGGCTGTGGCTCCACAGAGCCCTGTCCTCAGTCTGCATCCTCAATGCCTCTGCTCCAGACTGTGCTGTCCCCTGATTGTCCTTTCCTGAACAGGACGACAGTTCTCAGCGGGGGTGACTTTGCCCTCCCCACTGCACGGAACGTGTTTTGGTCATGAATCAGAGTGGGAGGGCTGGGGACATAGCTCAGTTGGCAGAATGCTTCCCTAGCACAAAAACTGGGTAAGGAGGATTAGAAGTTCAAGACCATCCTTGACTACATAGTGAGCTCAAGACCAGCCTGGGATAAACGAGATTGTCTCAGAAAAATAATCATCAACCAACCAACCAACCAACCAACCAACCAACCAATCAGGGTAGGCTGTGCTCTTGTGTATAGATTAACAGAGATGAATTTATAATCCCATGGGCTGCTGGGAGGCAATGGAGATTTAGATTTGTGAATTTGGTAAAGGAACTACGGGAGTTATATATTATCCCCTTGTATCTGCTCTCCCTCCTCCCCAATCTGCTCTGCTCTGCTCTGTCTGTCTGTCTGTCTGTCTGTCTGTCTGTCTCTTTGGCCACCAATGTGAACAGCTTTACTCCCTCCCTCACATATCTAGTGCTCACCTCTGTGTGTGTGTGTATATGTGTGTGTGTGTGTGTGTGTGTGTGTGTGTGTGTGTGTGTGTGTGTGTGTACGTGCCTGCCTGCCTGTCTATCTGTCTGTCTGTCTGTCTGTCTCTTTGGCCACCAATGTGAACAGCTTTACTCCCTTCCTCACATATCTAGTGCTCACCCCTGTGTGTGTGTGCGCGCGTGCATGCCTGCCTGCCTGCCTGTCTGTGTGTGTATCTGTGAGTGTGGTGTGGTGTGGTGGTGTGATAAAAATGCATTGTATGCATGTATGAAACCCTCGAGGATCAATATAAACATTATAATTTTTAAAAGTTGCACAGGATGTGATAGGAAGGGTTGGGGTGTAGGGGAGGGGCCTCTAGAAGAAAGGCAGAGTGGAGGGAAAGAATACTCTAGACAGAAAGAACAGGTCCCGAATATTCCGGAATATGCTGGAATTGGTGATGCAGTTGGAGACTGACAGGCCCAATCAGGAAGACAGAGCTCAAGATCACTGGAAGTAGGTATGAGCCCCGCCCACTAAGTTATCGCATTCAAACGTTAGCTGAGTGAGGAGAATCAGGAAGCAGGGAGCTTGCACCTGACGTGTGTGTGTGTGTGTGTGTGTGTGTGTGTGTGTGTGTGTGTGTGTTGTGAGCATGGAAGATGCTGACGTCTGAGCCTTTGCATGAAAGAGTGCTTTAGAACCGATGCCAAGATGACCGGGGGCTTGGTTGGCTCCGTCAGTAAAGTGACATTCAAAGCACAAGGACCTGCGCTCAAGCCCTGCATCCAGATACAAGGCAGGTGCAGCTGTTATCCCAGCATCCTTAACTCTGGATCCCTGTGAACCGCAAGGCCCCGCGCCCAGGGTGTAACTCTAGTCCTTAGCCAGCTTGCACTGGCTTCAGGTTGAAGCTCCTCTGCCCTGCACCTTCCGAATGCATTAGCTGTGCACGGTACTGGCTGATTGCCTGTAGCAAGGGAGAGGTCCAGGCTTAGAACCAACGAAAGGAGTGAGTAGTGAGTCCAAGCTCCAAGCTCCTGGGGATGAACCTGGACAGGAACAAGTTTCTTAACTGCCATCCACCAAAGGGAAACTGAGGCCCTGGGAGGCTGCAGACTCATGAAGAAGCCCAGGCTCCAGGTCCGAGTTCGTATCTGACCCTGAAGCTTGTAAGCTATGATCTTGGGCAGGCACAGGGATCCTTTCTCCGAGTTCTCATCCTAACTCTACTAAGGATAATGGTATAACACATAGCTGCTGTTTAGGTTACTGCGACACAGGACCTCTAGTATAATGCTGGGTAGATTGCCAACTGCTCACGGCACAAGCCTATATCTATGCATTCATGTTTAATTATTTACATTATTATTATTGTACTCCTTGAATTGTTTGCGCTTATCTCTCTGGCATCTGAGATGGGTGCCTCAAAAACAGTAGCTAAATAATTGTGTGCTGAGTGAGTGTGAGTGAGTGTGTGAGCCTCAGAACAGGCATGCAGGTAGCCACTAAGGGATCAGATCCGCCAGAATCCCTGAGGAACTTGTCCAAGCCACCCTGGCGACCCTTGTGATAAACAGACAAGGCACACGGGTTGTAGCAACTGTGGCATGCCTGGGTTGTGGCTTCCTTTCAGCTGAATTCTGGAAATCTGTTCCTGCCTTACCTGGGTCAGGAGATGGGGGACCTCTTGGGATGTCTGTGGAGTCTGACTCACACCAGGGGCCCGTGGTCCTCCTGTTTCCCTTGGGGCAGAGAGGGATCTGGGAAAGCGGGATCAGGATGAGGAAGGCCATTATCTGCCCTCACTGAGCTTCATGCCTGTAACTTCTACCATGCCTGGCTGGCATTGCCACAGCCACACCTGGGGACACAGTTCAGACTCCACAGTTCTTTGGGCCAGTCTACCTCCAAATCCCTGGGGTTCTGATATGTCCCACTGCACAGATATTCTGAAACTGAGGTTTCAAAACCAATTTTAGTGATATCTTGCTATGCGTGGAGGTGGCACATCCATGCCATGGTCTGTGTGGAGCTCAGAGGACAACTGAGTAGAGTCAGCTCTCCCTCTCCACCGTGTGGTGTCAGGCTTGGTGACAAACACCTTCAACCCACGAGCCTTCTGTCCAGGCCTGGGCCATTTCTGCTCCCCTGGTCTCCATCAGAAAGCCACAAGTTCTCTTCCGACTCACGCCATCTCCCGTACCTGTGGAGTCTCACCTCCTAAGACCTCACAGCCTCTCTCTGGAGAAAGGAGCTGGTGTCGCCTGCTGGCCGTTGCAGCCACAGCCTCTCTGCCCCTTTCCTAAATCAGCGCTGGCAGTGAACATGGGGCTCAGCCACAGCCCCTTCACCATCCACGTGCCCCTAAGCACCCCAAAGACAGCCGCAGTCACAGACCCTTTTTCCCTCTTTAATACATAAGCAAGCACCTTGGAGGATCCAGGGCAGTCCCTTGCATGCCTCAAAGTCTATGTCCGTGGCCAGAAACGTGACCTTTTTTTTTCAGGTATACCAGTTAATGTGCGCCACCATGAATTTCTCCAACAGCTCCAAAAACTAGTTCCCGGCCCTATTTTTGCTTTTAACACAAGTTCCAACCAAGATCAACCCCCTCCCCGCAGGCCGCCCAGGACTGAATTGTTTGTCCCTTTCGTCTTCTTTAGCTACCCTGGCAGATCTCTGAACTTTGCCTTCACACCCCCCCAACCCCCACCCCCGTTAAGTCTTTCTTGCTGTTGCACTCTGGTTAGGTGAGGGGACACGGGCTCAGGCTTGTCACATCCCCCAGAGTGCCTAGCCCACAGAAAAGCCGAAATAATGATGTTTTTGGAGTGGCATGGAGGAGGTGACACAAATCCTGTGTGCTCATAGCTGTCTTTTCCTCTCATGCTAAAAGTCTGTCATCCTGCAAAGGGGGTGTGCTCGGTGCCTGCCCGCTGTGGAAAGTGTGAAGCAAGGAGGCAGGCAGCTTGTCCTGGCTTGGTGTTTCTGTGTTCGTTTACAGCACACATCTGCCCTGTCATTAACATGGAGGAACAGGGGACATTGGGTGGGCTGTGGTGGCAGGGCAAGGTCAACATAGGGCACCTTTCTGGCTCTTTCTGAGTCAGGACCTCTTGGTGTCTGTCACTCACCCTCAGAGGGCTGGACTTTCTACTTAAAATGGGACCCCTAACTAGGACACAGCCACAGCAGCTTTCTGGGTTATCAGCCTGCAGGGGCCAGTCTCTCCCTGAGGACCTCTCAGTGGCTCCGAGACTTGCATGCTGGCTAAAATAACAATGGCCGGGACAGGGGTTTGGAGGGGCAGGAAGGCCCAAGCAGCCCTGCGAGACGGAGAGGTCACTTGGTGTCACTAATATTTATTGACACAGCAATGACTGTTCCTGGGACAGCTGTGAATCAGAGGAACTGCCGGGAAAAGCATTCAAAGGCCAGACACACACTGTCTGACCCGCGCCTGCCACCACACCTGCACCCCTGTGTCTTGCACCAGGGTGGGGGATCTGGAAGCCTTTGGGGCCTGGGAGAGCGGGGCACACATACAGGTGAGCCCAGGGCACTGCCTGCTAGCTGTCACTCAGCTTGGCGTAGAAGACAAATGTCAGCCCTTCGTCAGTTAAACACTTATACCGAGAGCCCGCTGCGTGTCAGACTAAGTTTTAGTCACCCAGGGTGGTGACTTTTAGTTTGGGCACTGCCTGCGGACAAGGCACTGCCTACTCTAGACGCTGGATTCTGTTCTCTGCTTTGGGTTGATTTCAGAGTGCCCAAGCGAGGTGCGCAACCAGGCTCTGGCCTCAGATCCTGTGGATCCTAGCGGTGTCATCCTGGGCTGAGAGACAGTAGTTCGTATTCGGGTTCTATTTGTTTCCCCCTAAACTCAGGCTGGTGGTGGGATTAGACACCATGAGTAAGTCAGTTTCAGCCCAAGACAGGTGTCCCAGGGGCTGGCAGGCCTTACAGTGAAACTAACTGCTGAGCTCCCCAGCTCTTGGGGGTACTCCCTCCCTACTCCAGTGGCCCCCGTTGCTGGGAGACGCTGTTCAAAACACTGCCATCTGCTCTGCAAACCTGGCATAGCCCCTAGCCCCTTTGGCCATTTGAGGAGCCCGGTCCTTTAATTAGAACCAGCAGGCTTGGCTCACACCCTCCCCAAACCTAGCCTGACTTCAGTGGCCATAAACCTTGCAGGCTCTTTCCTGTGTGCCTTTTGGGAAATGCTGCCTGCAGGGACCTCACAGGCAAGTCACTTCCTATGGCTCCAGGCCAGGCAGGTGCAGTTGAGTCTTCTAGGGCACAGAGCCCGAGGCTTCCCAAGCAAGTCTGGCACTCCAGGCCTGGTCCAACAAGTACCAGGAGGGCACTGTACAATGAAAAAAGCCCCGATGGCTGGGGCCTGGCTGCTGCCTCCAAGCTCTTCAGCATCCTTGCCTATTCCCCCCAAAAGTCAGTCTGATCTAGAGAGCCCCAGAGACCCTCTTGTTAGGTAGCTGACCACCAGCCGTTTCCCCTGACTTCTGCTACGTCTGCCCAGACATGCCATGTTGGCCTGATTTTATCTGTCTGCCTCAGGATCCTACAGGGCAGAGTCAGAGTTTGGTGTCTTTCTACATCTCGGCACCCACTGTGCACGCGGTACAAGGCTGGATTCAACGATATTTGCCAGGTGGCTGGATCAGAGCTACCCAAAATCCTCCTGGAGCTGGTCTGGCAGGAGGGAGTTTTCCCCTTTGGGAGCCTGAGATAATGAAGTCAACTCTTTTTCCCACTGGACTCCTCCAGGGTTGTGTGGTCTGGATCCGTGGCATCTCTGGCCAGGTGGATCAGGCTGATTCCAGTACATACACCGACTTCTGGCCCAGTGCGGACCAAGCTTTCCACTTGGAGAACACTCCCATGGCTGAGCTGGCCTGAGGACCTGCTTGGAACCTCTGATGCATCCCAGCTGTTGGAGCTCTAATCCCTGGTGTGAGGGGAGCATCTGGCACAATGCTTCCTGCCCCAGCTTCTGCTCAGGCAGAGATGGAGGTGGCTGGATCTGGGCTCCAGGTGGGGCACCCTGATGTCTTTGACTCTGCCCTGCTATAACTTAAAGGCCACACCAGTGTGCAGCAACCACACTCCCAGACCTGTGGTTTCCCCGCAAGCCCGGCCTGGTGGGTTAGCCTCAAGAGAGACGACTTTTCCTTCCAGGGCTTGGGAGACACACGTCCACAAACCAGAAGCATGAAGAAAGGCCATTGGCTGATACAGACTGGGGCCTCCACCTACAGGCTAGACCGGGCTGCCAGTGGGCAGCTGGTGGAACACAGCTCCATTTATTAGAAGCCTCCAAGGGCAGACAGGGGTGGCCTGCAAGCAAAGACAACTGCCATGCTCGGTGGGGGTGAAGGCTAGCACTCTCCTCAGAAGTGGGGCTGGGGGCTGTCGTAGTCAGGTGTCAGCCACAGCAGAGTTTTCAGGGAGATCCCTGGAGTGGAGGTGGGGGGGGGGGCAGGGCACCAGTAACAAGTGGCCCTGCTGTACTCAGCTGCTCCTGGCAGCTCTTGCCTATGACTTAGCTCCTAATCTGCAGTGTGCTGCAGAGAGTCCGCTGGGCAAAGGGGCCGCACCACAGCAGTCTTCAGCGTATGGAGGCCAAGGAGAGATGGCAGCTGCATACTGCATACTCTGGTTTATGCTGGCTTGGTGCTGGATATTTGGGGATAGGATGAGGGAAGGTGTTACACCATAGAAGCTGCAGGTGGGGACGGGGACAGCGCGAGTGGGAGGGGTCAGGAATAAAAGGAGCATGTGAGTCCAGGCCACGTGCTTCCCAGGATCGGCTGAGAACAGGAACCTCGAATCCTTCCCCCATACTCATAGATGGAACCAGCCAGTGTTTCCAGAACATGAGGTCCTTGGTGGGCTGCGGCTCTGGAAAGGAGGGCGGGCTGAGGGAGGAAGTGGTGTCTGGCCTGAGGCTGCAGCTGTATCCTCTGCTTGCCTCACCATAGCTGTCCCTCACAGGTCTGGCCTACTCTCCCTGTGTGGTGCCCTGCCTGTGACCCTGGAAGGGGCTGTGAAAAGCCCTGTACCCCCACCCACCTGCCTCCCGGTCTCAAACATTCCCGTGTGACTCGGGAGGGTGGAGACGAAGCCTGGCAGCTTCTCAGAATCCTCTGTTGTCCCCTCTCCGGCTGGTGGCCAGAACTCCCCACCTTTTCTGTGGGACCCGGATAGCCTGCCCAATTGCTCAGGCCTGCGGGGCACACAGATCTGAACCTCACTTCCACTCAGGAAAAACCTGGCTTATCCAAGGGTGTGCCTGGCAGGCCTCAGCCAAAGGCCCCGTGCCAACAGAGTAGCTATCGGAGGGCCTTGGCTTGTGCACTGTGTTCAGGGGTGCTTTGAGCCCCCTGGTTTAATTGAGAAGCCTTTAAAGTCTCTCCCATGGCTAGGTCACCGAGATCCGGAGAAAGCATGGGGCTTTGGGGTCCACCCCAGGGAGAAGCGGGCAGTGATGACATTCAGTGCACAGGCTCACAAGATTCCCACTCTTCTCAGAGGCGAGCATGGTC